>NC_139162.1:45023433-45686025 GCF_964270905.1 Leucopleurus acutus | reverse complement strand
TAAGATGGATACGTGGTGGGAGTGACATAAACTTTTGTTATCTGAAGCCACTAATAATGCATCCTGACCGATACGGTGACTGTGACCAGAGTAAAAACCAGAGAGGCAACAGACCAGAGATCCTGCGACCTTTTCTAGGTTGGGGGCTCGGGCCATATTTTTTACTTCATGACATCATTCTTAGAGGTACAAACCCCTTCCCAATCTCCTTCCCTGACCGTCCCCCATCCTGGAGCCGACCAGACCACACAGGGCCATGCCTCCAATTTTTTTTTTTTTTTTTTTTTGGTATGCGGGTCTCTCACTGTTGTGGCCCCTCCCGTTGCGGAGCACAAGCTCTGGACGCGCAGGCTCAGCGGCCATGACTCACGGGCCCAGCCGTTCCGCGGCATGTGGGATCTTCCCGGGTCGGGGCACGAACCCGTGTCCCCTGCATCGGCAGGCGGACTCTCAACCACTGTGCCACCAGGGAAGCCCCCATGCCTCCAATTTACTCCCTGCTTCATTTGTATGAGACTTTCGTCATGATTACCATAGATATGAGAAGCCACTGAACAGAACCCCTGGTTCTTCAGCAGGTCCTGAGGGATTCCCTCCTCTTCCTGGGACAAAAAGATTAACTTAACAAGCCGTAGCTGTTAAACAAGTTACATCAGGATTTGTCTGCCCTATCCTAAAACTGCATTAAGGAAAGCGTTCGTGTAATGGTTCACGTTTCCTGTGAGAAGTCATTCCCTGGCTAGAAGGCTACCTGATGTACCTATTAGAGCAGCACCGGAAGAAAGAATTTTATGTCACAAGCCATGCTATGCACTCACACATTTACGCACGTATCCATATACACAAAAATATTCCTTGCAGTCCACACTGACATTCCCGAGTGTGGGTAGCGAGAAATGAGTTTGGATGGCAAAAGACTTGCCTGAAAATGTAAACACATTTGTTCCTGGTCTGGACAGTGAGAATTTGGGAAGTGAGGAAACGTGTAACACTGGAACAAAGCTCCACGAAACCAAGTCCTTCCCCACTGGGATCCACTTGGATACGTTTCAATCTTTTCTACGCTATCTTTGAGAATTGTTGGTTGAGACCCAGTAATTGATTTCATAACCCAACTTGTTTACATGACAAAAAAATAAGGAGTTACTGTTAATTTTTTATGTATGATAATGACAAAATAGTTATTTTTACAGAGTCCATATGTTTTAGAGATAAATGTCGAGATGTTTACCGATGAAATGATAGGATGTCTAGGATTTGTTTCAAAATAATCAGGGGAAGAGAAGGGAGGGAAGGGAAGATCAAGACGGGCCACGGGCTAATAACTATGGAAACTGGAGCTACAAGTGGAGCTACAAGTTCACTGTGTGAGTCTCCTTACTTTTCTGTATGTTTGAAAATTTCCACGATTAATAAGTTTTAAAAAGTTGGTTGGAAAGGAACGTCTACTGTTCAGTGCCTCAAAGGAGAAAGCTGTGGGTGGCTCCGGCCTAGACCACTACTTCTGCTTTGGGAGTCAAACTTCTTCTTCCCTTTGAAGCCGTCACCCTTGTGTCCGAAGAATCTGGCTGTGGGGGATTCACAGGAGAGTCCTGTGTGTCTGTGCCTGTGCCCGATTAGGCAGCACCAGCCCTGGGAGTCCCGGGCTGTTCTGAGAGCCAGCCCCCCGCAGAGGCCCCGACGGCTCAGGCACTGCTGTGCAGGAGGACTGCCAAGTGCCTTCTACTCTCCATCCTCCCCTTCTTCCTTTGAGTAATGAGACTCCCCTGCCCACCGCAAATCAAGAGTTTTGATGGGTGCATGGCCACCTGGTTAGGGACCACATTTCTCAGCTTCCCTTGCAGCTGGGTGTGGACATGTCTTGGTTTTGGGCAGTGATGGAACAGTGTGTTTAAAAATAAAATTGCTTGTCCTCCACGCTCACACTTTCTCCCTTCCTGCAGACAGGAACATGGATATGGAGTGACTCCACGTTGACCATGCTGAAAAGTACAATATCGAAGGGAAAGAAGGAGCCACAGGTGGAAGGGACGTGAGTCCCTGAGCTGTCTCTGCCAGCTTTGAGCAGCCTGAGCGCTAACTACAAAAAAAATAAACTCCCCTCTTATTTCAGCCACTGGATTTCTCAGTCTCTCTCTCTCTTTCTTTTAGCAGCTCAGCCTGCAACTACTCAGTATAGGTGCTTTGGGTCATTCTGGATGGGGGAGAGAGCCAGTAGGGGAACTCGGGCTGCTCCGGCTTAGTGTCCTGAAACTTCCGTGCCATTTGCTTTTGTTTACAATCCGAAGGCAGCCCCACCCAAAGAAGAACACCATTCCCGATGTTCACAAGCTTCCAGAAAGGCTCCACGGCACACGGAACACCGTATGAGACCAAACACACAGTGAGTTCAGAGGAACCTCTGCTGTGTCATGCGGCCACCCTGCCCCCTTTAAAGCTAATTTTCTTGGGGACCGATCTTTGTGTGCCAGGCATTGGTTACGTCCTTTCAATGCCCAATTTCTCTAACATCTCACTTATGACGTACATACAATAATTTGCTTGTTTTACAGCTGGGGAATCTGAGATATGTCAGTGGCCCAAGGTCATAAAGCAGATCTGACTCCTTAACTCTTATCTTTTAGCCCCTGTGCTGTGCTGTGCTGCTTCCCCTGCCTTTTTTTTTTTTCTCTTTTATTTATTTTCCCCCTCATTCTTCACCAGGATGATTCCTACTTACTACTCTAGTTTCAGTTTAAGTCATTTCCTCAGGGAAGCCTCGCTCTACCCCGGGCCAAGGCTCACAAGCTGGGGTGCTTGGTGGGTAATGGGAGATGCAGGCTGGTGACAACCATGGTCAAATGGTGCACTCACACCCTGTGTCAAGGGGGCACCCAACACCCTGCTTCAGCTGACTCCTGACCAGTATAAACATAGGCCCTGGATAGCCAGATCCCCCAGTTTTTCAAGAGAAGCCAGAAAGCTAGGTTCATACGAAATCCTCGGAATGTTAAGCATCGGTAACTAATTAAATAGGTCTGGGGGCTGCATCCCATCTGTGGGTTTGAGACTGCCCACCATGATAGGCTCCCCTGGCATCCTCAACACTCTGCCTTTTAGCCTCTTGGCATTTGTGATTCCGGTTCAGTGTCTGCCTCGGGTGGGAGCCTGGGCCCACCATGGTCACTGCTGAGTCCCAGCACTGCCCGGCCCAGGGCCCGGCACATAATAAAACCTGTCGACTTAACAAACAAAGGATGTCTGAATCCCAGCTGTGCCAGGGGAGGGTGTGGACCCCTCACCCTGGAGGACTTCATAAAGAAAGACTCCCCTTGTGAGCCATTTAAGATGGCCCTGTCGCTTCACAGAAGATGGCTTATGTCATCACTTCCTGGCTGCCCGGTTTCTCAGCGGGCTTTGGGGCATTGAGATTGTGAGGGGGGGTGTGGAAATGTGCTCTAAGAGCACTGCACCAACAGTAGGCACGGGGGTGGGCGTGGGACAGAGAGGATGTGGGTAAACCACGTAGCCTGGCACAGTGCCTGGCACGGTCACTGCTCAAGAAACGCAAGCTGCCGTCAGGATTTTGCGGAGGAAGACCTCTCATGTTTAAGAACCCAGGCCCTTCACTCTCTCTGGGCCCTGGGCAAGTCCCTTTACCTCTCTGGGCCTCAGCTTCCTCATCTGTGAATCGGGGGTGATAACAGTATCTCCCTCACTGGGCTTTTGGGAAGAAGAAATGCAAGGTTGTGCAAGGCTGCAAGCAGTCAGACAGTCAGGCCCCCATGAATGGCCACTTTTGCTATTACTACAGGGTAGCACGCATGCGAGTATTCAGTCCGCGGTCACTGAGTGCCTACTGCACACCAGACGCTGGCCTAGGTGCTGAGGACACAGCGGCAAACAACAAATACGTAAAAATACACGTCAGGTGGTGGTAGGTGCTATCGAGAAAATTAAAGTGGGGAAAGTGGGTGGAATAAGCTCAGGGCCGAGGTGGGGAGGGGAGTTTGCAATTTTGGATAATGAGGCCTCACTGACAGGTGACATCTGACTAAAGGCATACAGAAGGGGAGGGAGCCATGTGGGGATGAGGGAGAGTGTTCCAGCAGGAGGGCACAGTCAGTGCAAAGGCCCTGAGGCTGGATGCCTGATGAGCACACTCGGGAAACAGCAGAGGTCTGTGTGCCTGGAGCAGAGAGAGCAAGGGGAGACAAGACCAGAGAGGCTGACAGAGGCCATGCAGGGCCTCAGGGGCCACCGTAAGGAATTGGGCTTTTTACCCAGAGTGAGCTGAGGGGTTTGAGCAGAGCAGTGACATGATCGGATCCCTCTGACGACCTTACTGGGAAGAGACCACAGGGAAGCAAGTGCTGATGCAAAGGCGACCAGCGAGGAGGCTACCGGATAGGCCAGGAGGGGCTACGGAAGGGGGAGAAGTAGTGGAGCCTGTCTACTGGAGATGGAGCTGACAGACTGGATGTGGGTGTGAGAGAAAGAGGAGCGAGGCTGATGCTGAGGCCTCTGATCCCACAAATAAGTGATGGCTTGTCCTCTGCTGACACAGGAGAACCCTGGGAGACATGGGGACAGGAAACTAGGAGCTTGCTTTAAATCAGATTTTTTTTTTTTTTTTTTGCGGTACGCGGGCCCCTCACCGCTGTGGCCTCTCCCGCTGCGGAGCACAGGCTCTGGACGCGCAGGCTCAGCGGCCATGGCTCACGGGCCCAGCCGCTCCGCGGCATGTGGGATCTTCCCGGACCGGGGCACGAACCCGTGTCCCCTGCATCGGCAGGCGGACTCTCAACCACTGCGCCGCCAGGGAAGCCCGGAGCTTGCTCTTAGACAAGTTAAGTTTCAAGGTCGAGTGGAGATGCCGGGCCAACAGTTAGTTATCAGCCTCAAGTCTGGGCACAAACAGGTTTTGGAGTCAGAAAAATCTGGATTCAGATCCCAGTCTGCCACCTACTGTATGACCCTCTGTGAGTATCTATACCTCTCTGAACCTTGCATTTCTCATCTGTCAAGTGGGGATAAAAACAGTGCCTACATTCCACGGAGTGGGTGAAGAACTATGAGGTCATGCACGTAAATGGCTCATTAGCACAGAGTCAGGGTTCAGTCATCTCATTCAACTAACCAACTAATCAGCATTTACTGACCACCTACTATGTGCCAGCTCTGATCTGTGCATATGAGACAAGCAAGTGAGCAAAACAGTCAGAGGCCCTCGTTCACGGACCTCCCATCCTAATGGGAAATCCACACACGAGCTACTGTGGTAGTCTAAGGCGGGGCATGAATTTTGGAGTCAGGGAAGCTGAGAGCAGGGCTTTACCAATCCAACTGAACTCAAAGAGCAAGTGCAAAGGCCTAGAAGGGTGAGGACAGCCAGCTGTCACAGTGGCCTCTGGAGGTCACAGCCTCCCAAGTCAGGCCAGCTTGCCTGGGCCACGTAACTCATTCAATCCTTAAAACTTTTACGTGATGTAGGATGATTACTGTCCCCATTTTTCAGATGGGGAAACTGAGTCACCCAGCGGTTAAGTAACAGGGTGAGGTTACACAGCTGGTAAGTGGCAGTGCCGGGAGTTGAAGCCAGGCCTTCTGATTCAAGAACCTGTGTTAACTCCCGTGATACACTGCCTTCTCTATTCCACGCATGACATGCCATTCTGCTAAACCCACTGAGAGCCAATCACCGACCACAGCATTCCTTCACACGGGGCTCAGATGTGGCCTTAGTACTTCTTAGCCCCATGCTTCAAACAGCCATTACCAACTAAGTTGTCATGTGACTTGAAACCAATCTGCTACCCTTGGTTTGGCAACAGTCTGAGCCCGAGCTACCGAGAGCTTAGGCTTAAGATTTTTATCCAGACTGTGAGTCTTTGTTTTTTAACAGGAGATGTTAAACCACTCACGTTTATTGTGATTACTGATGTGGAATTATTCCTGCCATGTAATTTTCTGTTTGTTTTGTTTCTTTTATTATGCTTTTGTATACTCCCCACCGCAACATTCTGTTTCTGTCCTATATTTTAATGGTCTGGAAACCTTTTATTCTGTTTTAACTCTTCTGGAAAGTATCCTTACATTTTGAACGTGAGTTTAAACTTATCTTTCCTATCAACATCTTGAGTGAGTAAATATGCCTTTTGTCCTCCCAAGGTGATGGCACGGAGAGCCTCTGACACCTTCCCCAGAAAGAACCCAGGCTGTGGGACCCACTAGACCCCTGGTGTGTAAGTGACAATTCTGATTTTCTTGGGGCCGATGAGTGTCCTGGCCTAACTGACTGGGCTCAGGGAAGCATTTTAGTGGTTCCTAAGGCCTCTGCCAGACCACAGAACTGCAGCACCCTTGAGAAGCTCTCTCCCTTACCTTCAGCCTCTGGACAATTTCCCTTATGTCCTCCACAGAACCCTCAGAGGCCTTTAGGAAGATGTGGTCCCCTCGCCCGTAGAAGATTTTGAGCGTCGAGGAGTCTGGGGTCCAGCCGATGACATCCCCGCAGTAGCAGTTGAACACCACCTCCTTGGTGCGTAGATCCAGGAGCACCACAAACTCGTTGGAAATTCCCAAAATGCAGTCGATTTCTACCCCCTGGGCGAAGTCCTCAGCCGCCACCCTCCAGGCGATGGCCCCAGCGCTGTGCTGCTCAGCGCCTGCCCGGGCTTTGGTCTTCTCCTTCTTCTTGGAGGTCAGGGAGATGAGGTTGAACTTGCCGGTGGAGTCGATGGGTGTGTTGGAGACACAGTTTTCAGCCAGGTCCTTGAGGTACTCCTGGCGGGTCCTGGTGGCCATGGTGTGGAACTTGTCGGACTTGTGCGCGGCATTCTCAGCATTAATCACCTTGGCCAGCAAGAAGTCTCTGAAGACATCAGATTTGCGGAATGTGGTTCCACTGGGGATGGGGGGTCCGAAAGGAGGAGCGTCTTTGGATCGGGTCACAGCCATACTGAGGAGGGAGAAATTATTTACATGGTAGAAAGACAGGCACTTGAGAGTTCCTTTAGAAGGACAATACATGACCAGAAGGAGGAGTTTCCTTTCTAAGAACGGAAGTCTACGTCTAACTAGTAAGTTGCCAGCCGACTAGACTGGAAACTGGAGAAAGTCTTAGGGCGCATGCATGCATTTTTACTTCCTATACAACAGATGTTAGAACGTCCACTGATATTCAAAGGATAATTTTCCTAGCATTGTTCAACTTCAGTTAATCTTGTTTTACATACATACAGGCTTGCGGTAAATTATAGTTTGGCAAAAATTCACCCCTTCCTCTCTACCTTTGTGGGCAGGTACATCCCCACCCCATCGAGCCTGAGCCTGGTCATGTGACTTGATTTGGCCAATGGCTTTCGAGCAAAGGCACAAATGTGTGTGCGGGCCAGGCCTACCTCCTATGCACCTGCCCTCACCATGACGTGAACATGCCCCGGGGCCTACTGGTCCAGGAGGATGAGGACACCTGGAGCAAACCTGCAGCCAGGGCCAGCCAGACCTCAGCTGACCTGCAGATGCGTGAGCCAAGAAGAAATGATAATGTTTGTGAGCCACTGAGCTTTGGGGTGGTTTGTTAAGCAGCAGCATTGTAGGAACACCTGAATGACGTGGAACGTTCTGTGATTTACTTCTTTCAGACACTTGTGTAAGACTAACACACTTTATAAATCATCTCTACAGAGGCTGTTCTGAAAATTCATTGTATGGGGAAGTTAGGATGGGGCTCTTCCTACTTCAGTTTTGACTGAGATGCTATTATGATCGAAATCAGATAGCAACTGAGTGAGAAAGTAAAAAGGAAATGATCTAAAACCTGTTCCCCCAAATAACCTTCTCACCCACTACGCAAATTAGAGAGGGAGGATCTCCTTGGGAGGAAAATCTTTGGAGAAAGTGGCCCCATGAATAGGGGCTGTCCCTAGGTGACCCTTATATTTGGGAGGAGACTTGGGTCTGCTCCTGCCTGGGAGATCTAGAAGGTGGGCAGGGAGCCCCCGCAGAGCCCAGAGAGCACGCAGCCAGCTGTGACCAGAGCCCCAGTGACATTTCCCTGTCTCCCATTTTCTCCTTGTGCTCCAACCCTGGACAGGTCAGAAACTGGCAGCGAGCAGGCCTGGGGGAGGGGAAGTGCAAGGCGGAGAAACAGAGGACAGGGAAGCAGGCTCCCCATCCACTGAGGTTCCCAGGCAGAGGCAATCCTGAGCTGGGAGGCAGGAGATTTGCTGATAAGTCAAGTTTAGACTTGATGAACCTCGTTTGTGACATTCGAGACCCAGTGGCTGGCTACAAGTTAGACGATTTCTAGTATTAGGCAGAAAGGCTATAGCACCTGCCAGAGTGAACACCCAGGGTGCAGGGGAAGACAACTCTCAAGGAAAGACATTTAAAGGGGCTCCAGAGACACCATGAGTTGTGCTGTTTACATAATGACGATTAAAAAACAGTATGAGGTGCTGAAAACGAGGTTTTTCTTAGAGAGTACTGCATTCACCTTCTAGAAAAATGTCAGCTTGTGAGTACGGTGTTGGGAGAGATTTCACACCATAAGACAATTTTTAAAATAATGAGATTCTTGATTAAAACCTGTTTTGTGAAACCCAACCACAATGAAAGGCTTGTTCAGGTTTCGACTCCCAAGCCCCCACCCAACTTGACAAGAGGACAGGGTGACATTCATGCATTTGTTTGACCAGCGCTTCTGGGACGCGCCCCCTCTTGGGCCCTGGGGATTTAGTGTTCTGGGAAGGCCGCTGTGAGGAAGAGAAATTACACTGGGATCTGCAGCTGAGTAGGAGACAGAGGAAGAGCTAAGGGAAGGGCCGTGCAGGCAGTGGGCATGGGAGGAACAAGGCCCGACGGGAAAGAGCACGTGCAGGGCGAGGTGAGGCCGGGGTGCCCGGAGCCCAGGCAGTGAAGGGTGGAAGGCTGATGAGGTCACCAGGGACCAGGCCAGGCAGGGCCTTGATGGCGAGTTAGCGCTTTTCATCCCGAAACAAGCAACCATTTTACCATCTGGGCTGGCTATTCACCGCCTGTGCCCCCAGACGCAGTCTCTGCCATTTTCTGCCCTGGAAGGTGGGTTTCTACAGGCTGTGCGACCTTCACTGGGTTCCCCTGGCCAGGCTACGGGAAGGGGAGAGGAGAGAAGGTGGAGTATTTATTTCTCTTCACTGCCTCCCTGCCGGGCTCGGATGGCGGCAGTGGCTGTAGTCCTGGGCCCTTTACTCAACAGCCACAGCTTCTGCTGTGCAGCCCCTATCCCAAAGCCATAGTTCTCCCTAGTTTCCAGAAACTTCTCCCATCCCCTTCTGACCTCATCCCTGGGGGTGGGGTAATGGCTCCCTGCTGTTGCTGGTCCCTGGATGTCTCATTTTCCTGTATTGGTTCCCTTAACATACCCACACCTATTAGTCTGTTCATTAATCCCTCAGTTAAAACCCAGAGTGGGGGGCACCTGCTTCTTGTGGGTCCCTGATGAATGCAGGTGCCAGGCTGACCATCTGTAAGGATCACCGTGGCTGCCCCATGAAGAAAGGGATGGGCGGGACCAGAGAATGTCCAGGAGACCATGGAGGGAGCTACTGCAGACCCAGGTGGGTCAGGCCAGACCCCTTGCTCTCCACCTCCACGGTTCACTGGGCAGTGAAACCTTCTCTACATCCCGGGAATGTGTGTGGGCGGGTGCCACCCACCTGGGCTCAGCTGATGCCCCAGAGCCAGCACAGGTGTTCAATACCGATTAAAGTAATGATTTAAACTTGAACAGACAGACCAAGAAGAAACAGATTCCTACCAATGGGTAGGTTTGACAGAAAAAGGCATTTCCTGGTGGAGAGGTTCTTCAAAGGCCACACAAACCAGGCAGCTTTTCCTCTGTGGGAAACCCTGTGGGCGTGGCCTTGCCTCCAGGCAGGGGGATGGATAAGACAACCTCGCCAGTCTCTCTACTCTAATTAAAGCCGTGTCCAGACTGTGCTTTACAGATGTGAATGGCTCTGCAACTTTTTCATTCAGGACGTGGCTGCTTATAGTGACAGATTTGGGCTCTTCCCATAGTCCTGATTCATGATTTTAAGAATTATGAAACTGCAAGCTGCCGAAGGTTTCTGGACAATCAGAACAGCTGGTCCCTCACTTCCCCAGCAGGAGGGATGGGGTTTCCCCAGCCCACAGGCTGCAGGGATGCCGGTGCGCTACGCAGAAAGTACGCACTTGAAGCGAGCGGGAAAGGGCGGCACCTCCTTATGCAGCCAGGAGATGGTGCGACCACCAGGTCACCTGGTCGCTGTAGCTCAGTATTTCTAGAACACTGACAATTATTTATTCAACACCTATCTTCTCAGGGCCTACAATGTTTGGGGCAGGCATGTATCTAGTTGGCAAAGGCGTCTTTGTGGTCTCTACATGGCAAGCGCCGGGCCAGCATAGATGTATGAAGGTGAGTATGACGTGGGGTTACCCTCGAGGGAGGCGAGAGTCACATCAACAGTTTGTTCCTACAAGGTGATGAATGCTGAGACAGAAACGTGTTTGGAGACACCGGGGGGTGGGAGTGGGGACAGGGGAAGGTCAGTCCAGAGAGTAGCTGCGTGTGGGGAAGGAGAGGAGGGGAAGAAAGGGGTTGCAGGAGGGGCAGCTTTGGTTGTATCTCTAACATTTTCTTTCTTCAGAAATAAAGGGAGAGCTGAAGCAAATATGGCAAAATGTTAACATCTGTTAGATTTGGTGGTAGGCACACGGGTGTCTGTTATATTATCCTCTGTACTTTTCAGAACGTTTAAAACATTGCATAATAAAAATATTTCAAATTAAACTGCAAAAAAAACAAGAAAGCTTCGAGCATCAGAAAAAAAGAGATCGTTCTGGAAACCACGTGAAGGCCGGCCTGGAAAGGCAGGAGGTCAGCCGCAGGCTCCTGTGATAAACCAGGTAGGAGAGGGGAGCTCACAGTTAGGAGAAAGGGGAGAAAGGCCCACCCAGCAGCCCCCTGCTTCTGATGTGCTACAGGAGGGCTGTGTCCTTCTGTGTCTGTGTGTATGTGTGTGTGAGCTCGAGAACAATTCCATCTTTGCTCACCAGGGCTACCTTTGAGCTGCTGAGGAACATCGACAGCATCTAAGTAACCTCAGGCCCACATGGAGCCTGGAGGTGCAGGGCCTCGTAGCTGCTGCTCCGTCCCGGGAACAAATGGGTGGGGGTGAGGGAGGGGGGCTGCAGGCCTGGGCCTGGGGCATGTGAAGGCCCTGCCATGCGGTGTACTGGCTCCCAGCGGCCACTGGGCAACACATCTAGCCTGGTGGTCAAACAGCACGTCCTGCATATTGGAATCCACCTCCCTTCTCTCACACATTTGGCCAAGAAGAAACTGGTAGATTCTGGCAATTCCACTGAGACCACCCAGTGTACCTACGCACATACCCTTTGGCCCAGTAACTCCATGCTCGGGACTTTATCTATCCCAGCTGTGTACTTGGACGCGTGTGCGATGACAGTCTAAACTAGGTTATGGAGACTTCCCTGGCAGTCCAGTGGTTAGGACTCAGTGCTTTCACTGCTGAGGGCCCGGGTTCAATCCCTGGTCAGGGAACTAAGATCCCACAAGCAGCACAGCATGGCCAAAACACAAAAACAAAAAACAAACCCCCCCCACAAAACTAGGTTATGCACTGCAGGGGGGAGTGTAACAGCAGGCAACAGGAAACAACCCAAACACCCATTGATAAGGGATGGGGGGAGGTTCTCAGGCATCCACGTGATGGACTAATATGCAGTCATAAAGAAGGAAGAGGCACTTTAAGGACTGGTGTGCAAAGTTCTCAAAGGCTGTTGAGTGAAGAAATACAGGATGCAGAACAGTGTGTGGGATATGGTACCATGTGTGTTAAAAGGTGGAAAAGGAATACTTGTAAGCATTTGCCTGTATGGCCCGAAGGTATCAGGATACGTGAGAAATAGCTAATAGTAGTTGCCTCTGTGACAGGCAACAGGGTGGTTGGGGGTCAGAGGTGAGAGGCCAGAGAGCTTTCCATTTGTCCTTTGGGGGCCAGCCACGCCCCCAGGTGAGAACTGGTGCTTTGGGAGGACGCTGAATGGCTCTGAGGCTTGTGTCACTTCTTGATCTGCGAACTAAGAGAAGCCTCAGCTCTGCCTCCCGAGGGGGGCCCCTGCCTGCCCTGTCTCCATCCTTCCATATTCCGATTTTCCTGTGCCTCTCAGCCCATGCGCCCTGTGCCCAGGCACAGCTGGTGGTCTTACTCTAGGATGGGCACGTGACCCCAAGCAGGTCAATGAGCCTCAGTCCTGGGGCTTCTTTTCCTGGGAAAGGAAAGCTGTCTTTTTGCTGGATTTGCAGCTGGGAAGATGTTAAGCTTGGAGCTGCAGCAAACGAAGTGACAGACAGGGAAGTGGAGCACATCCGGCTAGGCCTGAACGTGTCATTTATGAGAACCAACGTACATAACTGCCTTTTTGAGGTGGGTTTTCTGTCACTTGCAAGCAAAAGATTCCAGGCAAATACAAATCCCTGATGGTTTGCTTATCGAAACTGGGGTGACATGCCCCTTTCTGGTTAAGAATCACTCTCTCAGAAGGTGTGGGAAGGTGTGAACAGAGCTCCCCTACTGAAGCACAAACAAGAAACGCAGGAGGCAGCCCACCTGGGCCAGCTGTCCCCCCACTCTCTCTGCCGCAAGCTGTCCCCACTCTCTCTCTCTGCCGCACTCTGCCTGGATGCTGGAAACCAGCTTTTGTGGTCTCCGGTGCATGCAGGGGTAGGGTGCAGGCGCGTACCTGTAGCAGACGCTATCGGTGCAGGGCTTGTGGACTCGGACAATGATGAAGACGTGCTGAAAGTGGGAGCGGATGTTCTTGGGGGTGAAAGGCAGCGCCCCGGGCTCCTGGAAGATGATCGTCACAATGTCGTTTCCTATGTGCCTCTTCCTTAGTAGCTGGTAAACGGCGGGGAGAGGAAAACGTCATGGTCGGCTCAAGGCTCACGGTCCGCCCTGTCACCTCCCTGCCGTCTCCTTCGGTGCTCCCCCTCGCTCACTCTGCTCCAGCCACACTGGCCTCCTGCTGCCCCTCAAACACTCCAGAGACATTTCCTCCTCAAGGCCCCTGCCCTGACTCTTCCCGCTGCCTGGAACGTTCTTCCCCCAGATCCCCACATGGCTCACTCCCGCCCTCCCTCCTTTCAGGTCTTGGCTGAAATGTCACCCTCCCACAAGGCCTTCGCTGACTGTCTTATCCATGATGTCACCCCCTCTGCTTTTCTGCCTTTATTACTTAACACTTAGCGTACAGCGGCTTTTCTGCCTTTATTACTTAACACTTAGCGTACAGCGGCTTCCCCTCTTCCTTTTGTTTCTTGTCTGTCTTTTCCCACTACCATGTCAGCTCCGTGAGAACAAGGGTTTTGTCTGCTTTGTTTGCTGCCCCCTGCTGTATCCTCAGTGCCTAGAGCAGAGCCTGGCACACAGCAGCTGCTCAAGAAACATCTCTTGGAGAAGAGCATGGGCTGGTGGCTTTCGACTTGCTCAAGGCCATGCTCACAGACGATGGCAGAGTCAGACCCGAGGCCACTGGCAGGGCCCATCCCTGCTACCGCCCCTTCTCGGACACCTGAGTTGAGAAGGCCGGGGCAGCAGCTTCAGACCAGCCCACAGGAGCCCTGTCCTTTCTCCCCTGCCTGTCACGGTCTCTGAGAAAAACTCTGTCATCTTTGTAGGCGATGATGTACTCACGACATTTTACTTGTTTGCTGAAATTACATTGTTCTTATTTGTACAAGTTTAGTCTTCATGTAACTGTTAGGAATCCCCATTGGCCACGTGAGGTCCGCAGATGGGAGACACATGTAGCTCTACATGAGGTGGCCCGTGGTGTGAAATCCAGTCACACAGAGTGGCACAACTCACACTGTGGAACTCTTAGCTCTTTATGTGTGTTTTACACTGGATGAAATTAAATTGCTAGATAAAGTACCCATTTACTGTGGCCGGCCCTGTACTAGGCATTTTACATCCACATCTGAAAGCTGCAACCTCGTTTCATCTTTTTTTTAAAATTATTTATTTATTTATTTATTTTGGGGCTGCATTGGGTCTTCTTTGCTGCATGCGGGCTCTAGGGTGTGTGGGCTCAGTAGTTGTGGCTCGCCGGCTCTAGAGCGCAGGCTAAATTGTTGCGGTGCACGGGCTTAGCTGCTCCACGGCATGTGGGATCCTCCCGGACCAGGGATAGAACCCGTGTCCCCTGCATTGGCAGGAGGATTCTTAACAACCGCGCCACCAGGGAAGTCCTCGTTTCATCTTTACAACAAGGCTGTGAGTCATTAACTCATCCTACCTCCTTTTACCGATGAGAAAAGTTAGGTTCCCGGGGGTTAAACGTCTTGCCCTAAGGCACACAGTCATGGAGGGAAACAGCCAGGATTTGAACCCGCTTCTGCTGGACTCCACAACCCAAGCTTTGCCCACCATGCCTCCCAGACGTCCAGGAGTAGGTTTCTGTCTGCTTCCTGTGCGCCTCCCATGTCGGGCCCTGACTCAAGCCCCAGTTTCATGCATGAGTACAGGGTCCTTTCCCAATGACCCTGAGACATGGGTGCTACCATTCCGCCCATTTTACAGAGGAGGGATCTGAGGCTCAGGGAGGTGAGATTACACAACTAGGAAGTGGCAGAGAAAGAACTCCAACCCAGGCCTAACGACAGCAATGCTCTTACAGCTGCTATTAGGTGAACCTTCTGAAATCACCGATATTTGACCATTTTCGGCCAGTAAAATCTACAACGTCACCTGTACCAATGGAAAAAAATATATACACTAAACCATTAAGTCTGTGGGGTTTCTGTTCATTAGAAACTGCTCCCGGACTGAGCATGCATGGCGTGTCCAGGTGAGGAGGCTCCTGGTGGTGGGCATCAGCTGTTGCACCCACCTAGCACCTCCTCCTCTTCCTTCTGGCAGTCGTGTCCATCCCCTTTGGGAAAGCACCTCCCTGATCTCTGTCAACGTTCCAAGCTGAGCTGACCTCACTCGCCCTCTCTAGGAGTGGGCATGTCCTTCAGGCTTGGCCAGTTAGCCCATTCCATCCCTGCCCTGGGCCTGGCAAGTGAGTGATCCAATGAGATTCATTCCTGAAACGTTTCTGGGACTTCTGCAAGGCACAGCTCTCTTTCTCCCGTGGTAGCAAAGCTGGTGGGATGTAAGGCGAGGGCTGCTGGGGGGCGACTCTGCACTACTTGGGAAGATCTGTGAATAAGGCCACTACGAAGAAAACCAGAGGCGAGAAATGCAAAGAATTCCTAACGTTGTTTGAATCCATATCCAGCCATACCTAAAGCCAGCCCTCTCCCAGTACTTGAGAATTACCTAACCCAGTAAATCCCATTTTTTGCTTTTGCCAGTTTGATTTGTGCTTCTATCACTTGCAGTCGAAATAATGTTGACTGATTCACTTTTTTTTTTTCCATAGGATCCCTGATGACTCAAGAGACTCTTGAGGGGAGTTGGGGTAGAAGGATGGCCAAGGAAACAGGAGAAAACTGACAGTGAATGACACCTGACCTAGTCTCCAACCCCCAGGTGATGAGACCGTGATGCAGAGGGTCTCCAGGGCCAAAGGTCTCCACGTGCTGCACAGGATGGTGCCAGGGGAGCCAGTGCCGGACAGGCAGCCAGCTAACAGCTGTGGGGAGGGAGAGCGCCATGGCTTCAGCTGTGTACCCACTGGAAGTCACTTGGGGCCCCCACCCTGAGCCCCACTGACCTGCTGCCTGTTGTTGGGGGTATAAGGGAGCAGGGTGGAGACATGGAACATGATCTCATAGTCCTGGTAAGTCGTGTAGAGGGAGTGGGTTCCCGTGGAGTCAGCTGAAACAGAAACACCAGTTAGCACCACGCCTCCAAAACCCCTGGGCTCCTGCCATATCCCACATGCCATCTGTGTTAGTTTTTTTTTTTTTTTTTTTGCGGTACGCGGGCCTCTCACTGTTGCGGCCTCTCCCGTTGCAGAGCAGAGGCTCCAGACACGCAGGCTCAGTGGCCATGGCTCACGGGCCCAGCCGCTCCGTGGCATGTGGGATCTTCCCGGACCGGGGCACGAGCCCGTGTCCCCTGCATCAGCAGGCGGACTCTCAACCACTGCACCACTAGGGAAGCCCTGTGTTAGTTTTTAACTCGATGTTTTCACTTAACTCCACCCTTTAAAATCCAGTAAATTTAGATAAAAAGGAAGCCATACAATAAGCACCCACCAGACTGGTAAACATTTAAGAGTCTGACAGTGCCAAGGGTTGGTGGGGATGTGGGGCAACTGGAACCTTCTGTGTGGCTGGTCAGGTGGTACAACCACTTTGGAAAACTCTTTAGTAAGATCGACTGAACCTGCAGATAGGCTTAATTGATGACCCAGCACTTCATCTCCTAGGATCACAGCCTAGAGAAATTGTACACAGATGCCCCGGAATACGGGTACCAGTATCCTCCAAATCTTAGTCCAAGGAATAGATACACAGTTCATAATGTGGAAAAGTACACGGCCATGAAAAGAAATGAGTCACAGCCACCACATGGGCAAATCCCACGAATACAACGGCCAGACACAAAGGAGCACAAACCGTATGATTCCATTCACATTATGTTGTCAAACAGGCAAAACGAATTATATTATTTAGAGATGAAGATGGCAAAACTATGACGAAAAGAAGGAAACGATAATCATACGAGTCAGAATACTGTTCATCTCTAATGGGAGGGAGTTATGACCAGGGAGAAACACCTGATTAGGGGCTCTATGGGGGAAACTGAGGCACAGGGAGGGAGTGACTTGCCCAAGGTCACGCACACTTCAGTCAGTGGTGGCGTCTGGACTGGAACTCAGGCTATCTGACTCCAGAATGTTTCCTTAACAGTATTCAATGCTGCCTCTTATGAGTTTCAAAATTCTCATAGGAAATAGACCAAAATCCCTAATCTTTAGCCCTAAAGGTCCTGCATGGCAAGGCCCCCGCCTGCCTCCCTCACTTCCTCCTTCACATTAATTCCTTGAACAACAGCCTTTAGACCTCAGGGCTCAGGGTTTTTGCACGTGCTGTCCTTTCTCCCTGGAACGCACTTCCTGCTCCCTCTTTGCCTATGTTATTCCAACTCATCCGTCTCGGGTCACATGCCATGTTCTTGAGGCCCAGCCCCCACATGAGGCTGGGTTCCCCATATTTGATCGTATCATCTTGAATTGCTCCTTCCTGCCCAGGGAGGACAGCCAGGAGGTTGTTTTTGCTGGATGTGTGAGTGAACCCACAAACCACACTGCAAGTAACTCCAGGGTCTCACACTCACCCCTGGAAGCCTACTCCTTGGCCTTTTTGAGCACTGAGGCCCACCAGCTTTATTTAACTGCAGGTGCAGGGGAAACAGCAGTAAAGCAGACCGAGGAATCCCTATTCTTGTGGGCTTCCATTCTAGGGGAGAAGCTGTGACAGGTGAGGTCTCTGAAGCCTTGGTTGGCCAGTGCCAGAGCCAGGTGACCTCCAGGTGGCTGTGAGGCCAGGGTAGCCCTGCCTGTTAGTTGGGGACACTGGCCAGGAGCACTGTCTTCCCCAGGGTCCTTGTGCACACTGGGCACCATGCAGGTGTCTGTGGCTATGACCCCTCAGGACGTCTCCCAGCGCACATGTGCACAGGATCTCAGAGGACGTGTCTAGGAGCGCAAGGGCTGACACACAAAGCAAGTGAGTCTTCAGACTCTACCAGAACATGAGGTACTGCTGTCCAGAGTGGCTGCACTGCCCGCACTCCCACCAATGGAGTCCTCGAGCTCCCGCTGCCCGGAGTCCTCACCTGGGTATCACCAGGCCTTTGGGCCTTAGCTCACGGGATGAGGGTGCGGTTGGGACTCACCCTGCTCCCCCCCGCAAGGCCACCCGCCACTGCCACTTACTCTTGACGTCCAGCTGGGCGGCGTACTTGGTGAAGCCCTTCAGGCAGACCTTCTCTCCGATGAGGGAGAGGAACTCCTCAAAGGCCGGCCCGGCCTCCTCGTTGTTGTACATCTCCTCCTCCGAGCTCTGGCCAGCCTTGCAGTAGAGGATGCCCACTTTGTGTTTCCGGCAGAGCTGCGGAGGCGAGAGCGGCATCAGGGAGGCAGGCCAGGCAGAATGGAGGGGGGGCATGGAACAAAGCAGGCTCTCTTGGGCGCGGAGCCCAGGGAGCTGCCGGGGTCACACAGGAATTCAGTGCTATAGCCAGAGAAGAAAAACGGCATGGGGGCACGTCCCAGTTGTCCCTCTCCCACCCTGCCATTCCAGGGAGGCACAACAAGGTGCTGGTGCCGCCATTCTCATGCTTTCTACATGAGGGCCGAGGGCGGCTGGCGACGCCATTCTCTCAAGGGAAAGACCTTGGCCGGCTTCCCACAGTAGGTGGACCGGACCTGGCTAAGGTTCTGCAAAAGGAAATTCTGGAGGACTCAGTCTAGTCGACATTGTTTTTTAGGGGGTGAGCCCTTGATAACCGTGTTTTTTCTTTTTTTAATTAATTAATTTTATTTATTTATTTTTGGTGCGTTGGGTCTTCGTTGCTGTGCGCGGGCTTTCTCTAGTTGCGGCGAGTGGGGGCTACTCTTTGTGGCGGTGCGTGGGCTTCTCACTGTGGTGGCTTCTCTCTTTGCACAGCACAGGCTCTAGGAGTGTGGGCTTCAGTAGTTGTGGCTCGCGGGCTCAGTAGTTGTGGCTCAAGGGCTCTACAGTGCAGGCTCAGTAGTTGTGGCGCATGGGCTTAGTTGCTCCGCGGCATGTGGGATCCTCCCGGACCAGAGCTCGAACCCGTGTCCCCTGCGTTGGCAGGCAGATTCTTATCATTGTGCCACCAGGAAAGTCCTCCATGTTTTTTTTATGTATCCCTGATTCCTCTGTTCACTGGTGACTGGACCATCGACAGTCATGTGACCTAAGGGTGGGCCAGTCAGAGGCTCTACTGGGGCTGAGAGTCAGCTAACTGGGGCCTGCATGTGCCTATAATCCTAACAGTAATTCTGTGAGCTGTGGAAGGGCCAGAGAAGCAGAGGGAGGCAGTGTGCAGTGAGGGAGAGGGAGCACGCACACACACACGGGAACCTGGTGGCTGTTTTGTTCCTAAACTATTTCCCTCCTAAGACCCGGTCACATTCCGGCTCTTGGCACCCATAGCATTTGATAGGAGACCACTCCTTTTACTGGAACTAACCTGAGTGGGTTTCTGTTCTTTGGAGAAAAAAACAAGTGACCAAGACAGAAGGAGGTACCGGGAGTGTGGCTGCAGGCTGCTGCCCCAGTGTCCCCCCACCCCCCTCCCTGGGCCCCGGCTCACCCCTTGCTCGTCGAGCTTCAGCAGCTGCTCCGTCACCTTGGGAGTGTTGAGAGCCAGCCGCAGGCAGTGGATGTTGAGCTCGGGGATGACATACTCCAGGGCGTCCTTCAGGGGCAGGCCCCGCCCTGTCCCATGCTTCATAGCTGTGGGTGTGGCATCCTCCAGGATGGAGCCACGCAGGGTGGTGAGCTGCTCGAGGAAGAGGAGGGAAGGTTAGGAGGCTCTCAGGACTCGGGAAGGGATGAGAGCACATGAGGGTGTCCTGTTCTCAAAGCGACACGTGGGATGGTTAGTAGCCTGGGCTCTGCCAGAAAGCACTAGGTCTGGACCAACTTGAACTTGCTGTCTCCTGGCTGTGTGTTCTTGACCAAGTGACTGCCCATCTGTGAGCCTCAGCTTCCAAGGACTGTTGGGAGAACTAAATGAGACGGTGGATGGAACATCCTTCATTTGTTCAACGAATGATGAAAGAAGAAAGACCCCTGTCTTCCTGGAGCCGACGTGCGGGTGAGGAGATGGATTATGTCAGGTAATAAGAGGTATAATGGATAAAACAAGCTCCACAATGTAGACACTCAAACAAACACTCTTACTGTCATTATCAGAAATAATATTATGTGTACACTTATTACCATAAGCTCTTATGTAAAACACCCGCCTGCCCTGGACACCGGTACCAGCTTGGATCTTGAATTGTGACACTGGTTTTCAACCTGGTTTCCTGATAAAATCACCACGAGTGGTTCTGATTCGGCTGGTCTGTGGTGGGGCCCAGACATGTATGTATACACGCACGTATGTATGTATACATACACTTACATATTTGTATACTTATACACACACACTCACTCACTCTCTCTCTCTCTCTTTTTTTTTTTTTTTTTGTGGTATGCAGGCCTCTCACTGTTGTGGCCTCTCCCGTTGCAGAGCACAGGCTCCAGACGCGCAGGCTCAGCAGCCATGGCTCACGAGCCCAGCCGCCCAGCGGCATGTGGGATCTTCCCGGACCGGAGCACGAACCCGTGTTTCCTGCATCGGCAGGCGGACTCCCAAACACTGCGCCACCAGGGAAGCCCCTCTCTGTCTCTTTTAATACTACTCAGGTGATTCTGATGTGAAGCCAGGGTTGAAAACCTGAGTCAAGCCAATCATGACCATCTCATTCCTCTTATGCAGATGTTGCCTTCCAAGTTTTTCCTATAGTTGGCTACATGACTAGTTCCAGGCAATGAGATGGGATGGAATTCAGCTTGGGGAGGACGTCTAGGGCAGATTTTCTTCCCTGGTAAAAGGAAAGCCCCTTTCCACCTGCCCATTTTTTCTAAGGACAATGGTATAAGGATAAGATGTTTGGAGCTGTGGAAGCCATCTTGTGATCGTAAGTAAAGAGACAACAACAACAAAAATTACACAGAAGTCATGTCCGGCCACTGCCTACCCCCAGACTTCTTGTTAGATAATTAAAATAACCCCGTATTTGTTTTAGCTATTGTTAGTCATGTTTTCTGTTATTTTGCAGACAAAGCAATTTCTAACAGATACATCTTAATAACGAGTCACAATTATGAAGGCATAGTTCACTGCACTGTATTCCAGGAATGATAGCAGCTATCTAGGTATAGGTCTGTTCAGGGGAGGTTTTACTGTCTCCATTTTACAGATAAGAAAACTGAAGCTCTAAGAGGTTAGGTGCCTTAGCCAAGGTCACCACAGCTAAGTGGCTGAACCAGGATTCCAACCCAGGTCTGACGTCTCCAAAGCTCATGATTCTTCTCTTTGAAATATTTTTTTAACTGTGAAATATAATCCGTATACAGAAAAGTCTACAACACATATAAGTACAGCTCAAGGAATGATCACAGAGTGAATACCTAGGTATCACCACCCAGACCAAGAAACACACTACTAGACTCCGGAAACTCTTTCGTGCCCCTTCCCACCTCCCTAATGGCAACCCCATCCTGACTTTTCACACCAGAATTTATTTCTGCCTGCTTCTGAGCTTCATGTCGTTTGTATTCTTTTCTATCTGGCTTCTTTCTCTCAATGCTATGGATGTGAGATACGACCATGTTGCAGTAAGAGGCTGACGTTTTTACCCCAATGGATTTAATCCATCCTACTGCTGACGAGCACGGAAACTGCTTCCAGCGTTTGACAACTGTGAGCAGTGCTGTTAGGAACATTCACGGAAGCATCTCCTAGTGCACATGGACACATTTTCGTCTGGGTTT
The DNA here is from genome assembly GCF_964270905.1 of Leucopleurus acutus. Lineage (NCBI taxonomy): Eukaryota > Metazoa > Chordata > Mammalia > Artiodactyla > Delphinidae > Leucopleurus > Leucopleurus acutus. The sequence goes on along the minus strand of NC_139162.1, from coordinate 45,664,454 downwards.
ATACCTAGGAGAGAAATTGCTGAGTCACCAGGCATGTTAATCTTCAATTTTACTGAACTGCCAAATCGTTTTCCAAGTGGCTGTACCAATTTACACCCCGCCAGCCCCGTCTGAGAGCCCCTGCTGCTTCCCGTCCTCACTATCACTAGCGCAGGCTTCCATCTACGCTGTGCTGCTGGCCACCAGGCTCCGCTGTGCTCTGGGTGAGGCACGGCAGCTCCAGCACCACAGCGAGAAGACTCCCTAGTCTGCAGCAGAACAGGGAAAAAAAATCCTCCCCCAAGGGGATTGCTGTCAGCACCCAAAATACACTTGGGGCTACGGTTTAAAGACTAGGGAGGATCAGCGTTAACTGGAAAAACACGCTCACCCCAAAAAGTCAACAGATGCAAGAGGTGGCAAAAATGACGTGTCATGACACTGCCTCTAAGCATACAGCCTAACCCTGCCAAACAGGACCTGGGCACGAGGCATGCGTGTTAGGAATGAATGATCTCATGGTTGGGAGTTCCCAGTTCTGGCTTTGGGAATTAATAAACAAATCTCTCTTAGGATAAGCCGGATAGTCTTGAAGTACATCACGAAAAACTGTGATGTGGATGCTCTGCCCTGCCAATCTGGGTGGCCCTGGGATTGTGAATTTCGATGAATGCACCAACGGGATCAGCGCCTTTCTATCCTGCTGACACTGCCCCACAGTGCCCTCTGCTGGGGCCAAGAGACAGCGTGGACCAGAAATCCTCATTCTCTTCCAACACTCGAGACAGGTGGCCTACCGTCACATTTTTGGCTCTGAAGACTTGACCAAAAGCCACTACTTGAAAAGCTCCCAGCTTTTCCTTCTCTGCTGGCGATAATAAGTAGGGCACTGGCAGGCTGCAACGTGTGGCCACCTCTGCTCTCCACCTGGTCCTGTCCACCATCATGTCCTACCTGGACTGTGACAGCAGCCTTTTCCCAGTCTCCCTGCACCTGCCCCGCCACCACCCCATGCCGGTCCATTCTTCCTGCAGCAGCTTGAGTCAGATGGTGTCTCTCCTCTGTGCAGAACCTGCTGACAGCGTTCCGTCTCTCTCCCAATAAAATCTACACTCACAGGACTTCCCTGGTGGTCCAGTGGTAAAGAATCCGCCTTACAATGCAGGGGACGCGGGTTCAATCCCTGGTCAGGGAACTAAGATCCCACATGCCACGGGGCAACTAAGCCCACACGCCACAACTACTGAGCTTGCATGCCTCAACCAGAGAGCCCGCCTGCCGCAAACTACAGAGCCCACGTGCTCTGGAGCCTGTGCGCCACAACTACAGAGCCCATGTGCCCTAGAACCCACACACAACTAGAGAAGAGAAAAGCCCGCACGTCGCAATGAACGATCCTGCATGCCTCAACGAACATCCCGCGTGCTGCCACTAAAACCCGACACGGCCAAAAGAAAAATTAAAAAAAAAAAACCCTTGCCTTAAAACAAAACCAAACAAAACTACACTCGCTGCTCAGGCTGCGAGACCCTGTGTGCTCTGACCCTTGATGACATCTGGCATCATCTCACTGAGCTGTGAAAGGGATTCAGGGCCACATCAGCACCTAACCATCGGCACAGGTTGTTCCCCACCAGCTACTGACTCAGATGCATCCCTGCCTTCCCCTGTGCTGCGTCCACCCTCCAAGAGCTCTTCCTGGGAGGTCACTTGGGAGTCAGTCTGCCTTGGTTCAAATCCCGGCTCTCCCCCTTCTCTAGCTGTGTGACTCTGGGCAAGCTGCTGAATTTCTCTGTGCCTGTTCCCTTACATATAAAATGGGGAATAACAGTGCCTGTCGCAAAGGGTTATAAAGATTCAAGAAGATAATCCATGTACGGTGCTTTTCTACCACTGTATCTGGCATACAGTGAGCACTCAATATATGTGTTAGCCATTATCACATTACACACGTCGGATGTTTTTACACAAAGCCATATGTGTAGTTAAAAATTTTAAAAAAAGTTAACCTTAATAGGAAGCTACAGTTTGTTTCTCCCCCCCACTTAACAGTATGCTTTGGAGATTACATCACACCATCATCGGTGCCTACTGAACACAAGTGAGGTCCCAAATGAGGTTCGCTACTACACTTGCTTTTTACACTTAATACAAGATTCTTCCTTTTCTGCTTTGTATACATATATACTGCTTAAATTCTTAATGAGTGACTGTTACTTTTTCAATAAAGAAAGAAAAAAAAAATCTAAACCTCTAACCCTCACAAAACTAAGGCCTGTCAAAAACTCATATCTGGGGCCAAAGGGAACCCACCGAGCCTGCTGGGCCAAAGAGTCCCCGGCTAGTTGGCATTCCTTGTGTTCTGCCGGCAAGGGGCTCAGGACAGGGCAGCCCTGGCCTGGAGCTTGTCCTGTCCAGGCTCAGGGTGGGTGGGGCTGATGTTTTGGCGTGTGGTCCTGAAGCCCAGCTCCAGTCTGTTCCCGCCCCAGCGGGAGGCTCAGAGCTGCCAACACTCCCATCCCATCTGCTGGGAGATGTGAGCCCACTCGGTCTGCTTGGCGGCCGGGGGCGGCCATCTGGGGCAGGCCAGCCGGCTGGCTTGGAAAACAGCCTGGGCCCTTCGCTCTGGCCCCCATGCCTTGGTTAACCGGAGCCCGAGATGTGTGTGTCGACAGGAGAAGGGCAGAACTCTGACCATAAGCTGAACCTTCACTCCCCAGAAAGGCCCTCTGACCTTTCGGGAAACAGTGACAACACGACAGCAGCGTCATCACAGTGTCTGCCGCTCAGAGCACTCACCACCCTGCAGCCTTGTGCTATACCACCTCGTGCGTGCCGGTCCAGGAGAACCTTCCCGCCTCTCCAGGTCACAAGGAACAAACGGTACAAAGTCTATTTTACAGATGAAGAAACTGAGGCATCCAGGGGTAAAGCCACCTGCCTAAGCTCACAAGGCTAGTGAGTGGCAGGGCCCAACCGAACCCCAAGCTGTCTGTTCCCTGAGCCAGAATACAAACTCAACCCCACAGGGAGTGGGGAGTGGTTAAGAGCACGGGCTGGGGACACAGGCAGTCTGGGTTCATATCCTGGCTCTGCCACTGGGGGACCCTCACGAGTGACAGCCCTAGGCCTCAAGAGTGCTCATCTGTAGAATGGGGGGAATGGGACCCACATCATGGGACTACTGAGAGAATCTGAAGGGTCAATGCATATAAAACACTCGGAAGAGTGCCTGGCAGGAATATGTGCTAAAAGTGTTAGCTGTTCTTATTACTACTGTCATTACTACTTTTGGGTTATTACTACTGTCATTACTACTTTTGGGTTCCTGCCTTCCTCCATGGCAGGAAGGGCCTTAGGAAGGGGCAAGGCAAACCTTGTTGGCCACTGCCCCTACCTCCAGATGACAGGATGACGAGGTCCTCAGGCCTTAGTGCCCAATAGGCGGCTCTGCAAGGGGCTGGGGCCAGGACTGAGTACCCGTGTGGCCTGCATGTGTGTGAGGGGCAGAGAAAGGCCTGCTTGTGGCCATGAACCTCACGGTGGGCCAAAAGTCAACAGGGCTGACTGTGACAAGGGGACAGGAAACTGAGACCTCTCCCAACGGCTATCCTCACTGGGCTCTCCCCGAGTGCCAGGCCCAGCACTGCCTATTTTATATGGGCAACCTCACCAAGCCCACACTATGGTCCTGTGAGAGTGGGATTCCCACGGGGGAAACAGAGGCTCTGAGAGAAGAAGCCACGTGCCCAAGGTTTCACAGCTGCTGAGTGACTGTGCCAGGCCTGGTCCTGCCTCAGGACCTTTGCACTGGATGTTCCTTGTGTCTGGAACACTCTTCCAGATGTCCACATGGCTCCTCTCATCTTCTTCAGGTCTTTTACTCAAATGTTCCCTTCCGAGTGACACCTCCCTTGACGATCCTGTCTAAAAATCTTAACACCCCCGCACTTATCTCTCTTCCTTGCTTTACTTTCCACCTTGTCATCATGTACCACGTAGTATAATTTACAAGAGTATCTACGTATTGTCTGCCTCCCCAGCAAAAATGCAGTCCCATGAGCATCTCTGCTGCCTTATTTACGCTGTTTCCTCAGTGCCCAGCACAGTGCTGGCCGGTGGTGGTGCTGAGTGAATCTCCGTGGAGTGGATGAACCCCAGGCCTGTGCCCCTGAGCTGCGAAGGCCCTGTGCCCAGCCTGGGGTGGATCAGAGGCTAGTGTGTGGGCGCTGGGCGTGGGAAGTGAACGGAAGCAGGAACGAGCCAGGAATGGCACCAAGCCAGTTTCCAACCTACTGAATAGGAACCACAGCAAAGGGAGTGAATGAATATACATAATCGGTGTAGAAAATGCCTGACACACAGTGTTGAATAAATCTACAATATAACAGCAGCTGTAATATTATTGATTAGTATATGATGGCTGTTGTCATTTCACCTGGCAGCTCCCCACATGTCCTACAACACTTGGATACAGTGTGAGCTGTCACCTCACATTCTGCCCTGGTGTTCATCTGGCCAGAAAGGTGAGGAGAGGGGAGGAGGAGGATGCTGGGGAGACTCAGGGGCCGGTGACCACCTGTGATCTGGGGCACAAAGGTTTTGGGGCTGCCTCCCCTACGCTGCCATCTGTGTCATCTCACTCCCCCCTCGGCGGGAAGGTCTTCGCGAGGGGATGCGGCCACGGCCCTCGGTGCGGCATCTGCCGGCCTGGATGAGGTCCAGGATCGGCCGGCTCCACATCCAAACTCCCTGGCAGTGCCTGCCTGTTGGGCTCCCATGTCTGTGCAAAAGCCCAGGCCCAAGGGGGATGGGGTAATGCAGGGGTGAGGGAGATCCACTGGGGGGGCCTGCCCAGCTGATGATTGCTCCTTTTCTGAAAAGGTCTTCCTTTGAGGTCTTTTGGAAGTCTCTATCATTTCTACTGGCCTAGCTCCCCACCTTTTGCTGAGGAACCACCCCCCTACCACCACCTGTGGGTGGCTCTGACAGAACTGTCGATCACAGTGCCCAGTCCGGCCCCTGGACCCAGGGTGGAGCACATGTCCTAGATCTAGACAGAGTCCTCTATCACCCCTGACAACAGTGACTGGCCCAGGCTTGTGATCTAAGCAGAGCCGATCAGAGTCCTTCCCAGAGATTCAGCAGATAAGAACGTGGAGGAGAAAGTATAAAGATGGAAAAGATTTGAGCAGCCGGTCCCCATTTTCCCATGACATGGAGAGAGCTTGTTAGTAGCAGGAGAGGATGACATTCACAATGCAAAAAGCAGCAGAGCCAGCTGAGCGGGAGAGATAAGGAGGCAGAGTTCTGGTGACATCATTTGAGTGCCTGGGTCCAGCTATGCCTGAAGCCATTCCTACCCCTGGATTTGCAGTTACATAAACCAATGAGTTCTATTTCTGGCTTAAACCAGATAGAAGTAGATTTCTGCCACTTACAACTTAAGAGTCCTAATCGAGCAGGGTGCCCCCAACGGGCCTTGTTCCCTAGCCACAGCTGACATTTATTGCAAGGGAAGACCTCTGACCTAGCCAGGACAATGGGATCCCCTATTCTGAATGAAAGTAGGCAGGCTGGGCCTGTTTTGAGCTGATCAACATCAACGGCAGTGCCTGCTGCTGAGATTCCCCAATTCCTGCCCCGCCCGAGACCTGCTGCCTTAGTTCTCCTTTCCACTCTGCAGGGCATCGCACAATCCTGAAAGAATCCCCTATATCTCTCCCTTTATTTTTTATATTCATCACAGTTAATCTTTTGCAAATGTCAGAATCTTGGGCTCTGCAGTCAGACACACTGGATTCCAATCCTGGCCACTTAGTCACTGATTTCAGACATGTTTCTGAGTCTCAGTCTTCCCTTCTGTAAAATGGGGAGACTGACAGGATTGTTCTCCTGAGGCTGTTGGAAGGATTACGAGTTGAAACAGCGGAAGCACCTACCCACAGAACCTGGCACAGAGTAAGGGCTCATAGATGTGAGTGGCTGTGATTTATGTAATAATAACAATAGCAATGGGGCCTACCTCGCGGGTCCGGAAGATGATCCTGTACTGGTACTGAGGCCCGTGGTCCTTGTGGTCCTCCAGCTTCTCCCGCTTGATGCTCACGGCCACTGGTCCCAGCTTCTCGTCCACGCCAAAGTAATTGGCATGCTCTGAGAGGGAAGAGCAGGTGAGCTCAGAGTCAGCTCTCTGGGAAGGAGGGGTGACGTCCCACGGCAGGCCTGCTGAGAGGACAGCCGGGGAAGGCTCCTGTGCAACCCGTACAGAGCTCTTGTGCGGGCTCTTGGGATCCTGGTCACACAAACCTCACGGCTGGTCACGATCACACTCAATGGAGAGACCGTTAAGAGGTTAAAGCCCACCTTACTATACCCCACAGAAATCTCCTGAGTCTCAGCGCTCTCATCTGGGAAATGGGGGGCCCTCACGCTACCCATGATTCATAGAGCCGATGTGAGAGTGAAACGAGGCTACGAACCAAAAACGCTTAGTACAGTGCGTGCCATGTTATAAACCTAGCTTCGCTGTGATTATCCCATATTTGCAAATGTTCAGCAGCTTAGCTGCCAATTAGCCCTCGTGAAGTGGTTAGATTCTAGTCTAGAGAGGCTTCTGCCCGGCTGAAATCCGGGCCCTGGACTCATTAGATGTGTGGCCCAAGTCGCCTGATGGCATTCTCATCTGTACAACGGTGCCAGGAAGGATGGAGCCCTCTCTCAGCCGGTTGTAAGGACTAAACAGGTTAATAAGCATGGAGCACTCAGCACAGGGCCGGGCACAGAGTAAGCACATGAGATGTGTTGGCTAGTACTACCCCCAGGGCATGATGTTTGTCACAGAAAAGGACCATGACTCCAGTCCCCAAGTGTCACCTTTATCTAACCATATTTCTATAGATGTAGGAAACTTAAACACTACTCTTTTTTTCCTTATGGTGACAGAGACTTTACCAAGTCATGGAGGAAGTCTCCTGTTCTCTCCCCAAAATGACAGCTGTCTCCCCTTTTTAAAAAAACATGCTGCTGTCTTATAATCCTTCCAGGCAAACAGTTCTAACTGATATATAACCCAAGTATCTCCTGCTTGTGGTAGATGCCGACCAGCCGTCTGTCTTAAGTCCGTGAAGTCAGCAGCTACGCACTGCCAGAAATTCTTTCCCACCCCAGCGCTCTCGATATTTAAATGTTGGTTCCTATTCTCATAAGATGCTCTTGGTGATTCAAAGGCTTATCTAAGGCTCAAATGTGTGTTAATTAATGGTCCCAATAAGAACAGCACCTGCAGTGGGTTAAACAATCTCCCCAGCTGGTCAGAGAACAGAATAAGTGTGCTCCACAGATATCAGTTCATTCCTGAAACAGCTGCAGGATCTGTTTTGTTTTCCGCCAATGCATACCCAGTACCTTGCGGTCTTAGCATAGAATAGGCAATCGATAAACACTGACCAATGACTAACTTATTTATGAGTTTCCAGGGCTACAAAGAAATCATTCTTTTAAAGAAAAGCTTCTTTTTAATGCTCCATGATAAGTACCCACTATCTGCCTGATGAAGAACTGTTTTGATGTACAATCTTATTTGATCCTAACCACAGTCCTTCCGTGTAGGTATTCCTATGTGCAAGTTGAAAAGCACGTGTTCTCTGTTGGTTAGGTAGAAAATTAATATAATATAAATGCAAAACCAGGTTTCAAATCCTCTCAGCCTTACTTTCTGGCTACTAGATTCGTCAATTTCAAAGAGCGACCCTGTCAACTTCTCCCATGGGTTGTGGATTTGTTCACGTCTCCCTGTCGCTGTATTAGTTTTTTATTTATATACCCCTCAAACAGGTGGCCAGGTATACAAAGGTTCACAACTATTACAGTTTCTGGGTAAATTTTTAAAAAGTCAGTAAGAAATGGCCCTTTTGGTTCTTCTAACAAAGCTTTTAGCCTTGAAATCTATATTGTGTGATACTGATGTCACCTCACCAGTTTTCTCTTGGTTAGTGACTGTCTGAACTTCTTTCTTCACCCCTTAATTTTCAGTCTCTGTGTCATTTTGTTTCTGGGCATGTGATGCTGCTACAATCATCTCTGTTCCTCACATGAGGACACGGAGTCCAAGGGGTAAAATGTGTCACGTAGCTAATAAGCTATGAAAAAGACATCCCAAACCCAGGGCTGTCGGACTCCAACACTGGTGGACCTCCAGAGACTGTACTCTGGACGATCTAGTTGACATTTGTTGTATTTGACTAGGATACTGCTTTTAAAAATATTTTAAACTAGTTGCTGTGGAGTACTGGCTGCCTATCCGTTACCTCTTCTTCCCTTCTTTCATTTTAAGAGAAACCCTCTGTTCTTGGAGGAAGAAAAGAGAGGGGCTATGTCTACCTAAAAACTAACATTTCCCAGCCTGCCTTGCAGACAGATGTGGCCAATAACCAGAAGCAGTTGGCTGGGACTTCTGAAAATGTTCTTTACAAGGGGCTGACTTGAAAAAAAAAAAGGTAGGGGTGCTGAGTTGACATTTTGCCTGAATCCTTTCCTCCTTTTCTTTGCCTGGAAACATGGATGTGATGGCTGGAACTCCAGCAGCCATCTTGGACCAGGAGACCACCCTGAGGGCTCGGAGGCCATGCACTAAGGCTGGCATTCCACTGTTTCTGAGGAGTAACCATACCAGTCCTGGGCTGCACATCTCCAGACTTCTTTATGTGAGACAAATAAACTTCTACGTTGTTTTAAGCCTGTTACTATATCAATTCAATTCTGAATTGACATAGGAGAATCCATACTAAAAAAATTTGAATTTCAGGAGAATCTAGAAAAATTGGAAAGGCTGGCAACACTGAGCTTGTCTATACTTCCTGATGACAACAGTGAGCTGGAGCTGAGCAGGAGCTGCCCTTTGTGCAGTCCCTGCCTGGTTTGCTTCCCTCTATTGTCTCCTACCTGGTCCCCGAGGCTGCCTGGGTTTGTGGTCTCTGCACTATGCTCTGCTGCCTCCTAGGATTGCCTCATCAGCACTAATGAACTTAACCATGTGTGATGCCTGTGTTAACACCCTCTAAACATCAACGGCTCTGCCGTCAAAGGGAATCCAGAACCTGCCAGCTTCTTCCCCCCTCCTAGGCTCCCCTAGACCTCCCTATCATCATCCCCTGCCTGGACCACTGCAGCAGCCTCCTCCTCGGTCTCCCAGCTCCCCCTGCCCCCACAGCCTGTTCCCTAGAGGGAGGCTGAGAATACCTGAGTCAGATCAAGGCCCTCTCCTGCTCAGAACTTTCCTGCGGCCCCATCTCACTCACGGTAAAAGTGAGAGTCCTCACTGTGGCTCACAAAGTCCCACATGATCTGCCCCTGTCACCTGTCTCAGCTCCTTCCACTCTCCCTCAGTCACTCTGTCCCAGCAACACTGGCCTCCATCCTATTCCTCCAGTGTTCCAGGACTACTGCACTTGTTTCCCGTGTCAGGAACACTGTCCTCAATCTCCACAAGCCTCCCTCCCTCACCTCCTTCACCTCAGTACTCAAAGGGCACTCACTAGGAGGCCCTCCCTGACCATTCCCTACTGAAAATGCAACTCCCAGCACTGACACTGTTTCCCTCTTCCTTGCTTTACTTTTCTCCACCACACTTGCCACTCACCACACCTTAGATAGTTTACATATTTATCTAGTTTTATTGTTTGTCTTACCCCACTAAGACATTAGGAAGACAAGGTTTTTGTTTCAAGCTGGTCAATACAGTATCCCCCAGCTCTAGAAAGTGCCCTGGCACATAGCTGACCCAAGCACATATTTGCTAAGTTAATGCATATCTACTGTTTCATGTAGCTCGGGGTTTTAAAGTGCTACCCATGTGTCATGAGGCTGGACTCCGTGCATCCTCACAGCCCCTCTCTGAGGGAGGTCTTGTGTCTTTCTGCACCCTTGGTGCCCAGGGAAGGGCCTGGCAGCGAATGAATGAGCAGTGACAGTCTCAGAGACCAGGTGCTGCGCCCACCTGTCTGCCCCCACCTCACCTTTGCCCACGAAGTAGTCCTGGTAGTAGCGGGCGCCCAGGTCCACGTGCTCGATGCTGTACTGCCGTGGGCGACTCTGCGTCCTCTGCTGTTCCTTGGGCACCTCCAGCACCGAGATGCTGGCGTTGGTGCGGTAGGCGCTCAGGGCGGGCTCCGGAGGGCGGCCCTCTCCGCCGCCCCCACCACTGCTGCCCGTGGAGCCCGCGGCCGCCCGGGAGAAGCTCACGTTGCGCTCGCACTCACCGCCGATCTCGTTGCGGAAGTGCGGGCAGCTGAGCAGCAGGTCGTTGCTGTTGTCGTCGCCGAGATCCTGCTCCAGGTTCTCCTTGCAGTTCAAGTCCTCCGTGCTGGTGAAGGCGGGGTCCAGGCCGCCGAGGCTGTGGGCCCGCGACGCCGTGAGGGACGCCATGGCCGAGGCGGCCGAGGCCCCGGTGGTCGTGTTCCGCCGCTGGGCCGTGGACGCCCGGTTGGCGGCCGCCTCGTTGAGGTCGAACAGCATACTCTGCACGTCGAAATGGGCGAAGCTCTTCTGGCAGACCCACGGCCTGCTGGCCTCCGGGGGGCTCCGGCCGTCCTCGGCCTCCCCGGGGCACCGGGCCGCTTCGCCCTCGGCTTTACTGCTCCGCAGCTTCCGGAAGATGGACGAGTCCACCGCATCCCCACCGCCCAGGCCCCGCGTGGACTTCTTCCGGGCCTTCTCCTTCTCCTTCATGGGCTGCAGTGGCAGCAGGCCGTCCTTGGCGGGCTGCCCGTTGCGGGCGTCCCCCTTGGCTCCACTGCCGCCCCCCGCCACGTGTCGGCCGGGATCGACCCGCAGGAGCTCAGTGAGGCTCGGGGCACCCCGGGCCTCGGGCTGCTCGCTGCGGAACTCATTGAGGATGTCGAAGAAGCTCTGCTCGGGCACACCCTGCACGTCGATGGAGGACGTGCTCCCATACTCGCGGAAGAGCGGCAGCGCCCCCGTGTGCCGGGCGCCCCGGGGCTCCGCCGCGTCCTCCAGGTCGCACTCGCTGAGGGTGATCTCGCTGCTGCTGCGGTGCCGCAGCGGGAGGAAGGCCCTGCCGGGGGACCGGGGCCACCCGTCCTGGAACTCCACATCCTTAGACCTTCTCCTGGAGAGTCGGTGCAAGGCTTTGGACCCTGAGGAAGCCGGGGTGCTGGTGGGGGGCTGTCCGTTCTGTACGCTTCTCATGGAATGGGCCACCTTTGTGGCCTTTGTGCCATCTGTGTCCTGTGAGGGGCTGGGGTTGTTCTGTTCTCTCAGGGCCTCCCGCTTGGGTGGCCAGTCGGCCACTCTTGCCCGCACGCCCATCTTGGGCACCGCGGGGGTGGTGGGACTGGGGCGGGTGGTGGCACTGGCCGGGCTCTCACCCACAGGCTGGGGCATGCTGCCGTTCTGGACCCAGAATCCCATGGGAGCGTAGTCCCCTGTGTGCGGGCCCGGGAGGACATCGGCTGCCCTGGTCCCACAGCTGACGGCCAGGTCCACACCATCGTTGGGAATGGGCCGATAGGTGGCCATAGTCCACGGGCACTGGAGTGCTACTGGCCCCTGAAAGCTGTAGACTAACTTTATGGGGTCCCCTGGCCCTCAGCCATTGTTCAGGGCCACCAGTCCCAGGATGAAGGATTCTGGCCCCTGAAGCCTGTCGGGAAGGTTGTGAGCCTGTGGAGTCCAGTTCTCCACCATCGCTGTGGACAACTGAGCCAGGACAACCTCACGAGGCAGGCGCTGTCCCGGGGCCTCCAGACTGAGTGGCTCAGCGGGGCCGAGCAAGCAGCAGGTGTGCGCGAGGGCTGGCAGGCGGCAGGGGTGCCTTCCCTGCCATGCTGAAAAGGGAGAAAAGGCAAAGGTGAGATGCGACGGCACACTGCTCCCAGAGAATGACCTTTTGTTTTTGACAGCTTTACTCATTTAAAAACAAACAAACAAAACCACAAAAACCGTTTTATTATGGAAAATGTCAAACATACCCCAAAGCAGAGAGAAGGACACGATAAGCCACCCCACCAGCTTCAACACTATTAACTATTGGCCCTTCCTGTTTCATCTGTTCCCCTACTCCTCCACTTTGTTTCTGGCACAATATTTTAGAATAAATCCCAGACATCAGGCCATTTTACCTATAAATAATTTAGCTTGTATCTCTAGCAGATAAGGCCTTCAAAAAAAAAAAAAAGTAACCACGATACCTTTATCATACCCATCTAGATAAATAATTCTTTAATGTCATGTAATACCCCAACTGCATTACATTTCCCTGCACTGTCTCAAAGATGTCTTTTGAAAGTTGACTTGTTCAAATCAGGATCCAAACAAGATCTGTACCCTGCTTTGGCATATATATTTCTTAAGTCTCCACTACTCTACAACCCCCCCTCCCCCATCTTGATGCTATTTACTTATGGAAGGAATGAGGTCACTTGTCCTGTGGCACTTCTCACTTTCAGGATCTGGCTGACTGTTCCCTGTGGTGTCATTGCACATGTTCCTCTGCCCCCCATGAGTCCTGTCTACTGGTGGTTGTACACAGAGGCTGCACGGTTGTCCATCTGTTTTGTAGTCCACCTGACCAGCCACCCCGTCAGAAAGGAAGTGAAAAAGATGGAGGAGTCACCATGAGCACTGGTGGATTTGGGGGAGGGAATGTCTCTAGAAATCTATGTGATTAATAAATATTGATACTATGAGAGCTGGCAGATCAGCTCCTATTGCTTCTTTGCTGACAGGTCCCCAGTGGCTTCTTACTGCATTAGAATAAAATCCGAATTCCTCCCGCTGGCTCATGAGCCCCACAGGACTGGCCAGTCTCTCTGTTGCCTCTCCCCAGCCCCAACTAAGGGATGTGCCTCTCCCATCACACTGGCCTTCTTTTCTGTTCTTCTGACATATCAGGCCCCATCCAGGATGTGTGGGTATCCTTCCTCGGTCCTTCACCAGGCTGGTTCCCTAACTTGATATTCATTCTTTAATGAAGCCTTCCCAAACCACTCTAGGAGCCTTTCTCTGTCACTCTGCTCTCTTCTTTTTCCTTAGAGGTTACCACTAATTGAAATTAGTTTGCTATTTACTGGTTATCTCCATCACTAAATTATCAGTTCCAGAATGGCAGGGCGATCTGTGTTGTTCACTGATGTAGCCCCAGCTCCTGGAATAGTGTCCAGGACACTTGTTCACAAGTGTATGAATGAGCGAACAGACAGCCTCCACCTGACCTGATGTGTTTGGTGCATCCTGACTTGCGGACCTCTGGGGAAGGGAGTTCATTCTTCTTCTGCCCGGCAACGTAAAGTACTCTGCAGGATCACTTCCCTTTGTCTCTACCCTGAGCTTCTGGAAGATGAAACCCTCAGTGGGGAAGGAAGCGGAAAGTAGATCATGGCCTGTGGCAGAACCTGCTGCTTGTCCCAGCAGCTGTGCCTCTTTCTCCTGCCAACAGTACTGATTTTATTCAGGGCAGCAGAGTGCTGGGTCGGCCTGGGCATCTGACTCAAGGTGACTAACAATTACTTTCCCTTGGAATGTGGAACTGGACATGGCCATTGTGAGTGATGTGACTGACTCATGTGAGTCAGTGAGTGTTGGTGCTTTCTGAGTAAGTGGAAGGCCTCCTGTGTGAGCACGTGTATGAGTGTGTGTGTGTGTGTGTGTGCACACGTGTACACGTGTAGGAGGCATTTCACAACTCATGCCTGGAGGTATGGAGTTAGCTGGCAGAGAGGCACCGCCGGGGAAGCATGAAGCAGATTCATGGAGCAAAAAAGAAGGGGAGCCTATAGCCTCTGAGAAAGTGAGAACCAGGTGAGGGGAGAGGTGGGGCTGGGGCGCAAAGCGCCCTCTTCCTGGTTCCCCATGAGCATTCCTGAAGGTACCACAGGGAGGCATACAGGGGAGGTGGCAGAGAAGGGGCAGGAAAGTGGAGAGTACCCGGGGTTGGGCTGGTTAGGGGAGATGGAGGCCAGGTGAAGCCGCGGGGACCTGGAGAGCAGAGGCGTCCTCTAAAGAGGCAGCTGGGCCTCAGCTTCTGCAACCAAGCCTTGCAGGCATGTGGATGCCTGATCATGGGATTTTTTCAAGAGAAACCAGAAATCTAGAACTGTATGCAACATCTCCCAACCTGAAAAACAAAAACAACAGCTACGACAGCAACAAACTAACATGCAGAGATGACTTCTAAAAGGACTTTCAAGAAACTGCTCATGGTGGTTGCCCCTGGGGAGGGAAACTGGGTATCTTTCCTCTCCACTCCCAGCCCCATCCCTGCTTCATTTATTTTCTTTAGTACTTATACTCACTTATGTCTCTGATTTATTCCTGGCCTCTCTCCCCCCATAAGAATGTGAGCTTGTATAACGGATTCACTTTGTTATAAAGCAGAAACTAACACACCACTGTAAAGCAATTATACCCCAATAAAGATGTTAAAAAAAAAAAAAAAAGAATGTGAGCTACTGTGTATCCCCAGGATCTGTGTTTTGGAAGACGGGGCAGAAAGGAGCCTTACTTTTTATTGCACACCACTGGCTACCATTTGCATTACTTACATGTATTCTTAGTCAACAGATGAATTACCAACACACACCACAACGAGGGCCAACAAAGTAAGTATGTGGGCCTGATTTGAGCAGGGGCTGCTGGTTTGTGACTTTCGGTGACTGGTCTTCAGCTTCGCCAGAGATGAGGGCCTGAGGGCAGCCCCAAACTCTGCTGGGCCCCGGATCCCAGGCCAGGCTGGGGTATCCCGACCAGCTGAGGGCACTGTTGGCACCGCTTGGCAGCCCAGCTGTGCCCTTGGGTCAGCCTGGCAGAGGATTAGTCCTTTGAGGTCACGTTTGGGCTGGCTGGGAAACGCAGTGGCCCCGACGCGACCCTGACTTGCTTGTGCAAACACCTCTGACAGATGGGCTTTGCTGATGGCATTTTGTTTCAGCTCAGTCGGAAACCCCCAATTCGCTTTGCTCCCTTCTATGAAAACACACAGATGTTCTTGAGGCCCCGGTCTCTGCACAAATCCCTCCCCGAGCAGGTGCAGCTGAGTCTCCTTGTGACGTTCACAGACTGAGTGTATGATACCCACAGCCTCTCTGGGATTCAGGGACCGGTGCACACTGGTCCCTTTCTAGCTGTCTCTGTTGAACTTCCTCTTCCTAGAAGCACTCTGATCTTCCTGATGGGGAACCTCTTGTTATGAGAGCCAGACTGCATGGGTTCAGATACTGGTGTGCCACGGACTGGTTACTGAAACTGTGACTCAATTTCAATCCGTAAAATGGGGATAATACCATCTACCTCATGGTCCCTGCTATTATCACCGTTCCTTCGCATATCTTTGGCAGGAGTTCTTCCCCGCAGTTACAGAAGCACAGCCAGGGGTGGGCACAGGACCTCAGCAGAGCATAAAAGGCTGGAGGGTGTCCTGCAGTAGCGGGGGATGTGGATCTGACTTTTCCTACATGTCACTTGCTAGGGGCCCTGGCGTTCCTTTCTTCCAGTGTTGCTTGGCTCCTGCCTGTTTTCTACAATTGCCCCTCTGGCCTCCTGTTGATTCTGTAAGCCACTGATAAATCTGCCTCTGCCCAAGACTGTCAAGCAAGGCTTTTGCTGCCGGCATCTGAGGACCCTGACTAAGACACGGTGCTGTGTGCAAAGAAGGCACGTGCGGATGGTGGAGGGGAACAAATGGGGCCAAGGCCGTGGCACAATGAGAAGCAAGCGACAGTGGGTGAGTCAGGTGGGAGGCATTTGGCTGCAAGTAACAATAACATTACCGTCTTGGGCAATGAAGACACTTCATTATCTCATGTAACAAGGAGGCCAGATATGGCAGCTCCACGCTTGGTACAGGGAAATGACGTCAGGCGTTTTCTCTTTCTCCCCCACTGCCGTCCCGCAGTGTGCTGCTGGCTTACATCTTTGGCTTGTGGCCCCGTGGTCACAAGCTGGCAGCCACAGCCATGCCTCTCACTGAACTACTGGCGAGGGGTAAAGAAAGGGATGATGTAAGAGTGTTCTTACCGATCTGACCCTAATCAGGAAGGAGAACATTGCCAGAACATTGCCCCTCCCTCCACAGACATTCTTTTATGTCTCATTGGCCAGGATGTGGTCCCTTATGGCCACTCCAGTTGCCAGAGAAGCTAGTGAAGCCAGCCAGAGTCTATGATCATCCTGATTGCCCATGGGCCACTGAGGACTCATCCCTGGGGCTGGCCACACTGGTTCCCAGAAAAGGTCAGGGCCTGTTAGAAGAGCAGGCAACTAATGGTGTATCTGTGTAAGAGCTCCCAGACTGTCATTTGTAAAGAAGCTGGGGAACTCTGAGCTGAGAGGATGTTTCCTTACCAGGCCCCCAAAGCCTGGAGGCTAGAACAGCAGGCGGACAGGCCAGCACCATGGCCCCAGTGTCCTGGCTCTGAAGGGCCCTGCTCTGTGGGGTCACAATATCTGCCGGAACCTCACAGAGCAGAGGAAAAGGGAAAAACACAAGCCTTCCAGTGTTAGACATTTGTAGTTTGCTCCCCTAGCCTCCATGACTCCTTTTTCCAACAATAGCCCAGATTTCCCTTTGAGAACCTGCCCGCTCTGACCTCCACCCAATGGGCTAGAGGAGGGCTTCTTCTCAAGGTCAGGAACAAATCACACAACTCAATCAGAACCAGAGACCTAGTGATGTCTTTGCTAGAAGTGCTGGGGCTGAAGACTGTGCTTTTCCCTTTTACCCCGAGCCGGAGAGGATGTGAAAGATGGAATCACTGCAGCCATCTTGTGACCATGAGGGGAGAACCATCTGTGAAAGGGGCTGAGAGTTACAGACCATCTGGGGGCTGTAGTCATCATTTGAGTCTCTACATCAAGCCTGGACCTGAAGCCAACCCGATTCCACTTCCCACCTCTGGACATTTTAGTTACATGACAAAACAACAACAAAACAACATCTGTAACAACAGCTACCACGTATGACCCTTCTGTGGTCCAGGTCCTTGTCTAAGCACCCGACATTTGTTATTTCTCTTAACCCTCACAGCAGCTCCATGAGGTAGATATCATTATTATCTCCAGCTTACACACGAGGAAACAGGAAGGAAGGAATGTGTCCCAGACCATATGACTGTGAGGTGGCAGAGTTGGGACTGACCCCAGCTGCTTCATTCCTGAAGTGAGGCAGTCCTGAGCTCAGGCATCCGCCCTCCCAGTGATCACAGGCAGCCTCCTGCACCTCGTGATTCTCCTTTTCTTCAGTGGTGACACGCAATAAATTATCTCCAGATACAACTGCTCTTCTGAGTTCCAGACTCAGGTACTTCCCTGCTTACTTGACACCACCATGTCTGTGTCTCATATGCACTGCAAACCGAACATTCCCAGCCTGACTCCTGACCTCTCCCAACCACAAAACTTCCCCCTTCTCAGGACAGTCAGGACGGGCTGAGCTACATTACACCAACAAAGGACCCCAAGTGCTCAGAGGCTTACACAGCAAGGGTTTGTTTCTTGTTCATACTGCCTGTCCATCATGGGTTGGACAAGGGCCCCGCTCATGTCAGCTTTGTTCCCAGTTGAGGGAGTAGCCCTTCACCTGAGACCCTGCCAATCTCAGAGGGAAAAGACTTGGTTGAACCATGCAATGGCCCTTAAAGTTCCTGCTCAGGATTGACACGTGTCACTTCTGCAAACTACATTTTATTGGCCAAATCAAGACAAGAGATGTCAGCAGGGTGGTACACCAGAATATCTGTCAGAACAGGAATGCAACTGGCCATCTGCTTCCTCTGCATCTCAGCAAAAGGCACTTACTTCCACCCAAGGGCTCAGACTGGAAACGTCAATGTCATCCTTCACACTTCCTCTCCCTCACTCCACACGTCCAATTCACCACCCCACGTCCTGTTGACTCTCCCCACAGCATATCCGATTCCATCTTTCTCTCCCACCAGCCCTCTGGTCTGAGCTGCTGTGACTTTCACCGGTTCACTACACCACAGCCTCACTGGTGTCTCTGCTTCCGTTCCTGTGCTCCTAAGGGCCCTTTTCCACACAAAAAAATTCAAAACCTTCCTCTCAGTCCTCCAGGCTCCCTTTCCTCTTCCCCTTGCTCTTGGAGCCCAGGCCACAATGTCCCTCTTTCAGTTCCCCTCACACCCATCTTCCCTGCTGTCTCAGGACCTTTGTACATGCCATTCCTGCTCGCCTTCCTTTACCTAGGTAATTCTTTCTCAAGACTCAGGACAAATGACACTTCCTCCACCTAAGCTTCGTTTCTCACCAACCAGTTCAATCCCCAACCTGAGCTCTCTGCATTTCCCTTTGGTGGTACCTGCATCAATATATGTAAGTAGAGACCTCCCTGGTGGTCCAGGGTTAAGAATCCGCCTTCCAATGCAGGGGACATGGGTTCGACCCCTGGCTGGGGAACTAAAATCCCACATGCTGCGGGGCAACTAAGCCCACGCGCCGCAACTACTGAGCCCACGTGCCTCAACTAAAGAGCCCGCGTGCCGCAACCACAGAGCCCACACACTCTGGAGCCCGCCTGCCACAACTAGACAGAAGCCCATGCGCCACAATGAAGAGCCCGCATGCCACAAGGAAGATCTTGCATGTCCCAACTAAGACCCAATGCAGACAAAAATGAATAAATATTAAAAATATATACATATATGTAAGTACTTTACCACGTAATTAATTGTTTGCCATATGTGAAGTTTGTGAGGCACTGAATGTGAGTCACTGCCTGCACCTGTGGCACAAGCCTGACGCACAGTAGACCATTAATAAATATCTGCTAAATAAATGAGTGGATGAATGACTTCATTCTGGACCAGGAAGCACCGTCTCAGTTGGGGTCCGTGACCTGAGGGTAGGTAGGGCTTGCTTGGTGCCCAAGTGTGTCTGCCCCTGGGAAGAAGCTGAAAGTAATGTGTTGGGGGGAGAGAGAGTGTCTGTGTGTGTGTGTATGTATGCTGCCCCTTCACAGGCCTTAGATGAGAGGGTTGCTAAGTAGGTATCCAGGGCCTCCATCCTATATAGCCTCTGTGTCCAGGCCTGCCCTGGTCTACTCCAGATGTTTCTCCTTTATGAAAACATGACCCAGTCATTGTGATGGGGGCTCAGTGGGACCCGTGAGCTCTGGATAGCTCAGCATTGTGGCACCATGTCTGAGGGCTACTCTCAGAGGCTCACGGAGAACAATGACTCCTCCAGGGACACAGTGGCGATTCAGCAGTTTCAGGGCACATACAAGTCATTCATTTGTCCAGTAAGAACTAGTTAGTCCTTGGGCTTCCCTGGTGGTGCAGTGGTTAAGAATCTGCCTGCCAATGCACGGGACATAGGTCCGAGCCCTGGTCCGGGAAGATCCCACATGCCGCAGAGCAACTAAGCCAGTGTGCTACAACTAGTAAGCCTGCGCTCTAGAGCCCGCGAGCCACAGCTACTGAAGCCTGCACGCCATAACTATGGAAGCCTGTGCGCCTAGAGCCCGTGCTCTGCAACAAGAGAAGCCACTGCAGTGAGAAGCCCGCGCACCGCAACGAAGAGTAGCCCCCACTCGTCACAACTAGAGAAAGCCTGCGGGCAGCAACAAAGACCCAACGCAGCCAAAAATAATAAATTAAAAAAAAAAAAAAAGAACTAGTTAGTCCTTAAAATTCATTCATTCATTCACTCACTCATATAACAAACACCTACCACATTCTTCTTTTTTTTTTTTTTTGGCCGCACTGCGGGGCTTGTGGGATCTTAGTTGCCCGACCAGGGATGAAACCTGGGCCCTTCGCAGTGAAAGCACGGAGCCCTAACCGCTGGACCGCCAGGGAATTCCCACATCTATTACGTTCTTACAAATCATTCAGTCCAAAAAATTCATTCAGTCAAAAAAAGCACTAAAAACTTATTCACTTATTCACCATTTACTAGGCATGTATAACTCATTTATTCCACAAACACTAAGCACTTAAAATCCATTAATTTATTCAATAAATTTCTTAAAGCATCTACTATGTGCTGTTATAGGAGCTGAAGATATAGCCCTGAGCAGGGCAGACCACGCTCCCCACCCCTTAAGAACTTACTTCCAGTAGAAGGAAGCCAGAGAAATAAGAAAACAAAGACAGAAAACAAGGGAACTTCAAAGGGTAGTCAGCCATATAAAGGAATAAAATGTAATGCTGTGACAGGTTGGGAGGAGGTCCCACCCTGAAGGCTCAGAGAGGGGGTGCCCTCTGACCTGGGGTCTGCATCAAGAGAGGGCGCCTGCCGTGCCCCAGATGTGCTGATGAGCGAGGCTGACGTGCTGGGGCAGGAAAGCTGGGAGCGGCCCATATACAAGGCTCTCTTGGGTTGTCTGAGACGGTGGTTCTCTCCCCCAGCTGTCCATTAGAGGCACCGGGGAGCTTAATAAAAATACAGGTGTTCACACGCCACCCCTAGAGAGTCTGGATCAGCTGGTTTGGGGTGGGGCCCAGGCCTGAGTATCTTTTTTTTTTTTTTCCTGGTTGCGGAGCGCAGGCTCAGCGGCCATGGCTCACGGGCCCAGCTGCTCCGCGGCATGTGGGATCTTCCCGGACCGGGGCACGAACTCATGTCCCCTGCATCGGCAGGCGGACTCTCAACCACTGTGCCACCAGGGAAGCCCCTGAGTGTCTTTTAAAAGCTCTGCAGCTGATTCCAACATGCAGCCAGGGCTGAGGAGAGAGGAAGAAATGGACAGAGCAAAGAGAGGAGCGTCTGACACCAAGCCTCGAGAGGCCGCAAATGTCAGAGGGAGTGAGCACACTGGCCACAGCGGGCCCAGGCAGAGGGGCAGGAGGGCAGGAGGGCAGGTGTGCGAGAGGTCCTGGAGGGGGGTGTGGTCTGGGGAGGACCAGGTGGTTCACAGGCTGAGAGGGTCACCTTTGGTGACAATTACTAGTCTGAAGGGCACTGTGACCACTGCAGGAGGTATTTCAGGGGACTGCCGCTCCAGGGAGCCCTGTCCACGCCCCTTGCCCCCGGTGCTGCTGGCCAGCACGCCTCCCGCCAGCCCCTCCACACCCCAGGCAGAATCACCTTTGTCCTCCCCTCCCTGAGCTCCCAGGGCTCCGGACTACAAGAGTTAGCCCACAGGATTTTTAAGCCTCTGAGTATCTTTTGCTCTCCTTAGACCTTGAACAGCTCCAAGTCTGTCGTGGACTGAGGTCTAATGTTTGTTCTCGCCACATGGGTCGGGTAGAGGGGAGGAATGATATGGTGGTGATGCTTATGACAATAAGGCCAATACTTATGAGTTCTCCTGATGGGTCAGGTGCGGGGCTACCCTCGTGGGGTGTATTAACTTGTGTGTCATGATAACCCTATTAAGTAGGGACCCTAGCATGCCCGTGTTACAGATGAGGCAAGGGTAACATGGCCAAGTCACACAGCTGGGATTCAAACCTCGACAGTCTGGCTCCCACACCTATGCTCTAAATAAAAGATACAGCAGGTCCAATGGGTGTGTTGTGTGAATACATGAATGACGCAAGTATCTTTGAAATCAATTCATAAGGACAAAGCTCTGGAATGCCAGCAACACCTCAGCAGATTTCAGATTAAGAATCTGTTTCCTCCCTGCTATATCTTTCCCCACTTTATTGGAAACCTGAGCATACACAGGACCACTTTAGAGCTCCCCCAGGAAACAAGGTGGATGGAAATCTCAGAAATCTCATTAGAAAGTATCATGGCAGAGACTGCTCCATCAGCCCAAAGAACAATGAGCAGGGCCTTGACCATGGCCATACACTACTGTGATATGTTTCGTATGCTCAACAACTCTGACACCCAATGTGTGGGTTTTCCATACCAAGCAATTCTCGTAGGGCTGGGTATCCCACAATTTAACTCAATCCTGACACTAACTACCCAGAGTGAGCACAAACCCCATAGGTAAAGGGCTCAGTCCCATAAGACTGTCCCCACTTCAGACCCCAACTGCAAGCAGTGGGTCCCTAGGTTACCCACACTTCTGTCTGACTTGGCTACAAATCAGAGGTTCCCACGACCCCCTCCTCAAGTTCAATAATTAGCTGTAACAGCTCACATAACTCAGGAAACACTACTTACTACTCCTGGTTTATTATAAAGGATACAGATAAACAGTCAGATGAAGAGATACACAGGATGAGGTCTAGAAGGGTCCTGAGTGCAGAAGCTTCTGTTCCTGTGGAGTTTGGGGTGTGCCGCCCTCCCAGCATGTGCATGCGTTCACCAACCTAGAAGCTCTCTGAACCGTGTTGTTTAGGGCTTCATGGAGGTTCTGTTATGAACGCCTGATGGATTAAATCACTGGCTATTGGTGATTTAATCTGCAGCCCCTCTCCCTTGCCAGAGGTCAGGAGGGTGGGGCTGAAAGTCCCAAGCCTCTAATCACGTGGCTGGTTCCTCTGGCAACCAGCCCCATCCTGAAGATATTCAGGGTTCCACCAAAAGTCACCTCTTTAGCATAAACTCAGGTACGGTTCAAAGGAGCTTATTTTGAATAACAAAAGACGGTATCACCCATATCTCTCAGGAAATTCCAAGGGTTTTAGAAGCTCTTGTGCCAGGAACCTGAATGAAGACCAAAATATTTTTCTCATTATATCACAGTATCACGCTGTGAGAACCTGCACTTTCATATTTAATGTCAGAGTCCAGCGGATGGGTGTTTCTAATTTAAACTTTCCCAGGCATCCAGGAGGGCTCCACATTCCTACCTAGGAGTCAAGGGCAGTCCCCACAGGGGCAAGGGCAGCCATGTACAGCTATTACGCTCAAAACAGGTGAGGGTCCCACACAAGTCAGAGGTAAATCGGTATCGGTTTTTTCCCCTTGGGGAAATAGGAAGAACGAACTGGAATTATGCATTGAAAATGTAGGTGTGCATATTGTTTTTATTTGTATCCAGCAATTCCTCTTCTAGGAATCTCTTCTTCGGATATTCACCCCAGTCTTTCTCGCACCTTGAAAGACAGACTCAAGGTGGTTCAACCGCAGGGGTGCTCACACTGCCGCACTGCTGTAATATGGAAGCGCTGGGAACAGCCCCAATGCCCACGAACAGAGGATGGGTTAAGTGAACTGGGTGCCTCTATTCCAGGGAAGGTGCCGCAGCTGTGACAAACAGTGAGGTAGCACCATGCGGTGTCATGCATGCAGACTGTCCACACGGCCTGAAGGGAATGAGCATGGCTCATACTTACCGAGTGCTTACTGTGCACCAGGTGAAATGCTTACACACATTCACCCATTTAATCTTCGTGACAAGCCTGAGGGACCATGCTCATTTAAAGCCAATGCAACTCAGTCCAGAGAGGCTGAGTAACTTGCCCAAGGTCACTCAGCTAGAATCCAGTAGCACTGGGATTTGAACCGAGGCTATCCAGCTTCCTACCTTATACTCTTTTACTCTATGCTGCCACTTGGGAAGGAAAAGCAGCAAGTTGTGGAATAGTTTGTGTAGCATGACCCCATTTGGTTTAAATAAGAGGGAGACAGATTTTGTTAGTGTGAGCGTGTATATACATAAATTCTATAAAACGTACAAGAAAGGGTCTAGGAAGACATCCACCAAACCATTAAAAGTGGTTACTTCTGGGCTTCCCTGGTGGCGCAGTGGTTGAGAGTCCACCTGCCGATGCAGGGGACACGGGTTCGTGCCCCAGTCCGGGAAGATCCCACGTGCCGCGGAGCGGCTGGGGCCGTGAGCCATGGCCGCTGAGTCTGTGCGTCTGGAGCCTCTGCTCCGCAACGGGAGAGACCACAACAGTGAGAGGCCCGCGTACCGCAAAAAAAAAAAAAAAAAAAGGATGCTTCCTGAAGTACAGGCACATGCACCAGGCCCACCCAGGAGCTGCAGCCATGCTCGTGGAGTGGGGATACAGTGACAGAGCTGGGCTACGGGCCTCTGAGGTCAGGGGAGCCCCTCCTGGGAAGACTTAATCAGGGGCACAACCCCTGCTCCAGGGAGCTGGACATTCCTCGAGGGATCTCCTGGCTCTAGCCAGGCCCAATGTCAAGCCACATGCACTGGTATGGCCGTGCCGTTTATTTTGATATTGAAGCTTTTTGGTCTACGGCTGCTGCCTCGAAACCCCGAGTGTTCCCGCTATCACTGTGTGGGGCAACGCTGGGCCCACAGAGGCTTCCAGGACCCCACTTCTGAGGCTGCTCTCGTGGCTGCTGCTGCCCAGGTCGGACTGGTGGTTAAATATGCAGTACGTTCCCCCGCAGGGCTCACTCCTGTGGCCAGGCCAAACTTCCTTTAGAAGATGGTTGTCTTGTCAGCTTGGAGCCTGACTTGCTAACTAATCCCAGCTAATTGCCACTGAAACCTGCTAAGATCACATCTGTTGGGTCTAGAGATTAAATCAATATTTGACAATCTTGATTAAACAGAGCCAGGGAATCCTTGGCAAAGAACATCTGTTAAAGCCCTGTTCTTTCCATCCTGCTCTTGGGGGGCCAGGCTGGAGGTGTCTCGGGCTCTGCCTGTCCTCACCTGAGGACGACTCTGGGGTGAGGGGCGGGGAGCAGTGGAGCCCACCAGGGACACCGCGGCCAGGAAGGCTCCCCGTGGTGGGAGGGGAGGGGGGTGAGGGGGACACACATAGCTGGGCCTTGTTATCCTGGGTGGCACCCAGCTGCCAACAGTAACCATCCTAACTGCCCCCCTCCCCCATCCAGAGTGCCAGGCCCCCCTGCAGAGTCCGTGCCACAAAACACTGAATTCAAGTTTCCTAGTGACCAGTGGAGGCAGTGTTCTCATCACCTCCATTTCAGAATGGGGAAAGCAAGGTTCTGAGAGGGGACATTACTTGCCCAAGGTCGGAGGAGCAGGGGTCTGAACCTGGGTCTCAGAACTCTGAACTCTGACTCACTCCAGAGTCTGTCCTGAGACCACTCACGGACAGGAGTCCAAGTTGTCAAAAGTGAGAGCAAAATCTGGCACTTACGGAGCCAGGAGCCCAGGCTGGAGGCCTGCTCCCATGGTCCAGTTCCCTCAGCTACACTTAACAATGGCAGCCCCGCTAAGAAGCACTGGCCTCACACCTGGCCCTAACTCAACCCATGCGGCCTCCCAGGGGGAAGGCTCTACCATTCTGCCCCACATTGCAGAAAGGAACACTGAGGCTCAGAGCGGCAAGTTACCTGTTTGAGATCACCCAGTGAGGGAAAAGGCAGAGGTGGGGCTCGAACCCAGGTGGGTGACTCTAAGGCCATCGTAACTACTGTCATCTCTAAAAAGCAGGGATAGAGCCGTGAACATGGTGGGTCTTTGATAAGTGCCTGCCCTCTGTCCCTGGGTAATTTTATGGCAGAAATTAGGCTTCTGCTCTGGAGTCAGATCTCCTGGGATTAAATCCCGGCCCCAACGCAGACCAGAGAGGATAACAGTGCCACCTCACTGGACTGCTGGAGGAGCCCAAGATGATTCCCATAAGGCCCCACTCCCCACAGTAATGGCACATAATAAGCACTCGTACATCCTCATCCAGGATTAAAGAAAAAAACAAAACAAAACAGAACAGAACACAATAATAATGAAGACAAAGCAGCTGCACTCAAAGTACCTTCATGGCGGGAGGGGCGATCAGACACCCAAATGCCTGCAGCCACTGTTAATCTCTCTATCCCTAGGTTCACAGCAGCGCCGAGATCAGGGGAAGCCCTCCACAGTCCAGGGAGTCCTGGATTTCCTGAGTCCATAAAAAAAAAAACACCCCAAAACCAAAACCAACCAGACAGCCAGTCAGCCACCAAGCCAGATAGCCGACTAACCAACCAGCCACCTAGCAAGTCAGGCAGCCAACTGGTCCCATGCTTCTGTGCCTCTGCTCTACCTCTGTGTCCCTGTTCCCGTCTCTCCATGTCCCTGCCCTTGTTCCTCTGTGTGTCTCTCTCACACATGTGCACGCACAGATGGCCACACCACAGCCATGCACATCTCAGGCCCGAGTCACAATCCCATGTTAACTCACCACTGGTCATGTGCTCCAGGCTGGCAGCCTCTGCCTGGTCACTCTGTTAACTCCCTTCCAGATTCCAAGTTCCCAACATCTGCAGGCCAAGACCATATATATGTATATATATCCCAGTCTCACCCCCCTCCTGAAGTATACAATCTTATAAGGAAACTGGCTGCTTTAATCAGAGAACAAACTCAGAAATCCCAAGAAGTAATTTAGAAGAATGGCACACCCTCTTACCAAAAAAAAAAAAAAAATTAGTATTAAAAAACAATCCCCAGCTACCTATTTTATATCTATATAGCCACCTAGGTCAACACAGAGCTAAAATCTGAAAGGCTGAGCTCCAGCTGTAAGCAGTTACCCCAGGGAGGGGAGTGGCGTGTGTGTACATGTGATCATCCTGTCCTAGACCCTAAAGCTCCCAAACTTCCCGAAGTCACATACCTCCACTGACACGATCGCAGACCACCTGTACTATTATTTACTTAAGACGGTCCTTTCAACCAACTCGTTTATTAAAGCCTTAATAATATCAGTGTTGGAGTCATTATTTTTTTCTAATACTCATCAAACAAAATGCACAAACATGAGAATTCGTAAGGCTTGTGTGTACATCAATGAAAAAGAGCTTTAATACCAGAAATGCACTGATATCAAAACCAGGATGCCGCTCCCAGACATGATCCTGAGCAAAAAAAAAAAAAGCCAGACGCGGAACATAATATAGGTTATGATTCCACTTCTATAAAGTTCAAAAACAGGCAAAATGGAGCCATGTTACGCAGGGTTGTTCACACAGGTGACCCAACTTCGAAAGCAAGAAATGGCGAACGGAAGTCCTGAGAGTAGTGGCTTCTGGGGGAGGGAGTGGCTTCTGCGGGTTCTGGCAAGATTCTCTTCTTGATCTGGGGGTTACAGGAATGCTTGCCTTGTAATTATTTGCTAAACTGTATATTTACATCTGATGTACTTCTCTGTGCATGTGTTACATTTCCCAGTAACAAAGTTTTTAAACGTCTTTTGCATTGTATGAATTCGTTTTTAAAATGAGATCGTACTCTTGTATTATATATGTAATTTTTAAAAACAGGTAAACAATTTAAAAGTCTCAGTTGTTTGATCTTTGCAGACCCACTTTGAAGACCTGAGAATCAGTTTCATGCCTTTGTGTGCAGTGCATACAGACACACACACACACACACACACACAGCCACCCCAGTCACTCTCACTCTCCTGGCTCACTTTCTCTGCTATAAAAGGTTTCCACTTCCCAGAACCTGCAGGGCCACATCGCCTGTATGAACACAAACAACCTGGGCAGGCTGGGGGAACGTGTACTTCCTCCTAGCCCCGAGGTGGGGGCAGGGGGCAGGCAGGGAGAGCAGGGTTATCTCATAGCAGCAGTTTCTGGACAACTCACCAAGTGACAGCAGGGAACAGAGTGGGAGGGACTGGCGCCCACCTGAGAAATACAGGAGGGCTTCCAGGGCATAAGGCTATGGGGCCAGGCTGCCGTAAGGAGCATGCATGCCAGCCCTGCCCCTGCAGTGATACCACTGAGCACTAGAAGGGCTCCTGACCCTAGACTGGGTACCCAGCCTCCTCTCGGGCCCATGGACTGGCTGACAGTTGGGGAGGGCCTGCAGCTCTGTTTGAACAACACTGTGATCAAACATCCTGCCCCAGGACTGCACGCAGGATGGGTACTCAGACCAAGGCCAATGCAGAGGAAGACAGGCTGGAAGTGGGCACCGGGCCCTTAGGAGACTAGGGCGGGGGTCTCTCTGTGAGCTCAAAGGAAGCCAGGACACTAGGAAATCAGCAACTCACTTCCAGGACAACAAACTTTTTTTTTTTTTTTAAATGGTCACAGTTGGTGGAAACCTTTTAGAGGCAATCTGGCAACAGCTTTTAAAAATGTTCTTACCCTCTGAACCAGCAGTGCTGCTTCTGGAAATTGATCCCAAAGAAATTCATGGCATTGGTTATAAAGGGGGGGAAAAAAAGGTCCAACTTCAACGTCCAACAACAGAATGGTTAAATAAATTACCGCACATCCTTATGACATTAAAAATATATATATACGCAGATGCAGTCATAGAAAAAAGATTGGAAAAAAACCTCTGAAATGTTCACTGGGGTTACGTTTTGGTGCTGGGACTGCCAGTGATTTTTGAAAACGTGTTCTTTATACCTTCCTATATTTTCCCAAATTACCTTTAATGAACATGTTTTCAAAATCAGGGGGAAAAAGCAGTAAGTTTTCATTCATTTAATTGATTTCCATTCATTAGATGAATGTTTCCTGAAATCTGACTACGTAATAAAGCAGCGAATGAGGTAGCCCCTCTCTGCCCTATGGCTGGAGGGGGAGACGCATACAAATTAAGTGCCCTTACCAAATACGCATGTCAGCATAAACGATGCAAAGAAAGGATAAACTGACAGAGGACAGGAACAGGGTGTGGTTGGTCAAGGAAGGCTTCTCAGAAGCAGTGGTGTTTAAGTCCTGAAGGATTCGAAGTTGAGCAGGGAAAGGGGTGGTAGCAGGTGAGGGGTACAGATGAACAGCAAGTGCAAAGACCCTGGAGTATTTAGGAGTCTGGAGTTGCCCTCCATTGCAGGTTTAGGAGGCAGTGACCCGATCTGCCTGCCACGTAGCTGATTAACCCGATGAGCAGCAGAGTGTAGTCCCACTGGGAGCTGGGGTAGCCGTCCCTGGGAAGCGCAGGAGTGGCCTGGCCCAGAACGGGGGTGGTGCTGACATAAAGCAGCAGGTAGACTGGAGACGATTTGGTTGCTTCCTCACATGAAGAGGAGCTCCAGGGCATTCAGTCCTAAACGGAGTACCAGGTGGGTACAGGTCAGAGAGATGCAGGTCACCCCTCCTGCTCTCACACCTACACTGCTCAGACCAGAGGGGAACACAGATGAACAAATGAGCCATTACAGGGCAATGTGTTTGGGCTGACAGTCACCTGGTAGGGCTGGACTCAGCTTTAAGAAATCTGACAGTTTTCCAAACAAAAGCCAGTCCCCGCCCTCTTACTAGGTGGGATGTATTTCAAAATCCTTCCCAGCCAGGCTTCCACAAGTGTGCGGCTCAGTTGACCCTAAGGCAAGGAGAATCACTCCCAGGGGGCAGATGAGGAAACTGGGCACAAAGTGGTTGTGCTTCTTGATAACAAGAGCAAGAACTCAGGCCTTCAGTGTGAGAATACTGCGACCCTCTACCCGGGCCTGCTCCCGTGTTAAGCACGACACTGAATGCTTCATACTCATGGCTGCATGGACATCACTGCTGGTTGTCAAATCCAAACCCACTCTCCTCTTCTTCCTTGAGAGAAGTCTGAATTTGTTTGGAGCAGCAGGATGCCCATCCAAAAAGCTTGCTTTTGCAGGTTCCCTTGCAGCTATGGCTAAATATGGGTCCCATTCTGGCCAACGAGAGGTTAAGCCGAAGTCGGCTGGGGATGGGCGGAGGGGCCTTCTGGTAAAGCTACTGCTTTCCAATAAAAAGAAGCACAACCTTTGCATCGTTCTCCTTCCTGGAATGTGGATACCATATCTGGAGGTGTGGCAGCCATCTTGTAATTGTGAGGCTGAATTGAGGACGGCAGCACAAGGATTCAGACGGAGCCCATTCTCCCAGCCAGTGGCTCTGCCCTGGTCCACCCACACTCCCTTTCCTTCTCATGTGCAACAGAGACTAGTTGCCTTATCTATGTCGCTGCTCCCTGGCTTTCTGTTACTTGTAGCAGAGTACAATCTTGACTGATAGAG
Organism: Leucopleurus acutus; assembly: GCF_964270905.1. NCBI lineage: Eukaryota > Metazoa > Chordata > Mammalia > Artiodactyla > Delphinidae > Leucopleurus > Leucopleurus acutus. The sequence continues at coordinate 45,634,707 of NC_139162.1, read as the reverse complement.
GTCCTACCCAGATCCTCATTTTACAGATAAGGAAATCGAAGCTCTGCGAGGGAGCGAGGGAGTGTCACTAGCCCAAGGTCACGTAGAGCCCGGAAGAGATGAGGCTGGAATGTGAGCCTTTATTCCTAACCACTTCATAGTAGCTCCTTGAATCCTACTGAAGAATACTAGCTTTGGAGAAAACTTGGCTTCAATTCACTTCTCCATTTAGTAGTTTGTTTGCCCATCTCCCCCTCACTGGAAGCATGCGCTCCCTCCGCTCCGCTTGCTCTCTGCCACCTAGAACAGCGCTGGGCTGGTGGTGGGGGCTCAAACCCCGCCCCCCACCCCAAAAGAGCAATGACTGACCGAATGCATGGCAAGATGGAGCGTCTCTTTTGGAAAATGGGAACGCCCCCACTGGCTTCACAGGAGGCTGTGAGGGTTCAATGAGGGATGAACGGAAAGCACAGGGCACGGTGTCCAGTTAGTGCCCAATAACTGGTTCCATTATTACCATCACAGGGGTATTACGTGGATCTCCTCTTCCAAAGACCTCTCCTTGTGACCAAAAGGGTTCATCATCTCTAGAGGATTCTTTTTTTAAAACTTGGACACAAAAATGATTTCTCCACACAAACTAGCTATAACTCACAGGCCAAATACCCACAGCATTCCCCACGAATTCCCAGCTGCTCTGTAACGGGAGCAGCCTCCTCACCTCCCAGCCTTGGCCTTGGCCTTGTATTCTGCTTGCAGTAACTGCTGTGTACACCAATCCTTCCTCTTCCTTAGGCCAGTTCCCAAGCCGCCTCCTGGGTGAGGCCTTCTCTGATTTCCCCAGCCCATCTGGCACTGCCCCTCAGGAAAGTTACTGGGGCCCCGCCTGGCCCATCCGCTGCCTGATGTGGTGTCTGGAAAGGCCGACTGCCTGGCATGACTGTTGGGTGCTGTATGTACGTGCATCAGCCCCCCCACAAGAGCAGCTCCTGTGGTCTTGGGGTCTGTATCGACTCTCCCGGGAGTGCTGGCACCTTGAGGACATGCTCAAGTCCATCTAATGAACAGGAGAATGGATAATCACGCTGCCTAATGTTTATATGGGGCCGATTATGTGCCCGGCATTGTTCTAAGCACTTTATGTGTATTAGCTCATTTGATCAGCACAACAATCCCTTTTTTAAAAATTATTTATTTATTTATTTAATTCATTTTGGCTGCGCCAGGTCTTAGTTGTGGCATGCGGACTCTTAGTTGCGGTATGCATGCGGGATCTAGCTCCCCGACCACGGATTGAAGCCGGGCCCCCTGCATTGGGAGCACAGAGTCTTACCCTCTGGACCACCAGGGAAGTCCCGGCGCAACAATCCTTTGAGAGAGGTACTATTATCAACCCTACTTTACACATGAGGAAATTGAGGCATAGAGTGAGGTAACTTGCCCAAGGTCACACTGTTGGTTAATGGCAAAGCTGGGTTCAAATCCCGCAGACTGACTCCAGAGTCCACGCTCTTAACCTCTAGGCTCTCTTCCCTCGTTGTATGAATAAATGTACAAATGTCCACGGCATGAAGAGAGCCACCTGGGGCCAGGCTTGAGTGGAAGGCAAAGCTCACTATTTTCCCCCTAAGCCAGAACAAACACTCTCAACCGGTCTCCCCGCATTCCAACCCCCTTCTTCTTTGCTAACCTGCCAATGTTGAGGCTGAAAACCAGACACTCACTTTTCCAGCTGAGAAGTCTGCTAGAAGGTACGAATCCTTCCTCATAAAAGAGCAGTACCATGGTCCTAGCTGGCTCCCTGCTTTCTGCCTCATGGCTGTGTTACCTGGAGCCCCAGCCACCACCTTGCAACCATGAGGAAAGGTCAAGATGATTTCAGGAGCACACACTTGGGGCCCTGACAATGCGCAGCTGTGGAACCAACCCCAGAACTGCCTTTTCTCTGGACTTTCTGGCTGAATAAGCCACTGTGAGTTGAGTCTGTGTTACTTATATACCAGGTTGAGATATAAACTATTTAGAACCCCATATGGCACAGGCAACAGGCAATCAGAACAGGTGGCGGCTGGTGAACATAGCCTTGCTTGTATCTGATTACTCGAACAGGAGCTCCTTGAGGGCTGGGATCAATGCCAGTGGTGTGCACTGTTGTGTCCCAGCACCAGCACAGTGCCTGGCACAGCGGGCACACAGGCAACATTTGGTGAATGATCCTACGGTCTGATTGCCAACTACACTACCTTCCAGCTCCAAACAGGGCACTTCGTCTCTCTGAGCTTTAGTCTCCTCATCTGTGAGGCTTCCGGAGGAAACATCAGTATCCATGCGTGTGGAGCACTTCGCGCAGGACCTGGTGTGATGCCAGGGCTGCATGGTAGCTTCTATCAGCCTCTTTTATCCTCTCAGTTTCCTTGCCTGGCGAATGGCTACCAGGATCTGTCTCTGCTCTAATGAGATAAAATCTGAAAAAGCACAGTATAAAGCTCCCTACAAGCAAACGTTAACTCTTATTTTTGACTTAGTGCAGTGTGGCAGTTACGAGCACGGATTGTGAACTCAGGCTGCCTGGGTTTGAATCCCAGCTCTGCCATGTGACCTTGGGCAAGTCACTTAACCTCTTTGTGCCTCAGGTTATCTCATCTGTAAAATGGAAATAACAAAAGTACTTCTCTCACGGGGTTGATGTGAAGATTAAGCAAGTTAATATATAAAGCTCTGAGGGCAGCGCCTGGCACAGGTCACCACCAGGAAGTGTTAGTTGCTATTACCACTACTGGTATATGGACTCCTGGTACACCACTTCCTAGATGTGTGACCTTGGGCAAGTTACTTAATCCTCTGCCTTTCTCCTAAGACGGGGCTACTAGTAATACCTCCTTCATAGGATTATGATGCGAATTAAATAAGTTAATCCATGTGAAGTGTCACGTACTTGAAACCAGGCCCGCTTTATAAGAAGGGCCCAGTGGATGTTGGTGATCCTCATCATTTCTGAGTGGGGGCTCTCTTGTGTGACTGACCTTCTACACTTGTATGTAACCCTCACATTGCTGTTTAACTTCCTTGTCTGCAGATCTGGCACGACCCCTCCCCCCCAAGGCTCCCCACCTCCAGGGAACCATCAGCTCCAGGAGGGCGCACAGCACACCCTGCCCCTCCCACAAGCCCAGTGCCCAGCTGGGTGTGCAGCTGCCCGCTAAATGTCCGCTGGCGTTGCTCAGTGGTATGACACTCCTCTGGCCTCTCTCCTGGCCCAGGACACAGGCACCTCACGCAGGGGCTCCCTGAGAACACCACACCATCCATAACTCTCCCATCAAGAGGAGCCGCTCTGCTTGTGGGCACAGAGTGTCCTCAGGAGGGCCCTCCTTATGTCAGGGCACACGATCCTCTGACCCAGAACAAAAGCAAGTGTCTGCTCTGAGCGTGGGATTGGGAAGCTTGGAGAGGATTCCTCCAGCAAAGGAAGAACGCGTAACCATGGGCAAACAGCCTGGAGACTCCCAAGGGAGGCCTGTCCCAGGCAGCAGTGACCACAGAGCTGCCGCAGCTTTCCCTGGCAACCAAGGGACCACAGTGTCTGAGATGGTGCTTATCCCTAAGCGACGTGCCCCTGACCAGGTCATTTAGACCTCTGGCTTTCTCGTCTATAAAATGGGGTCAGGGACTTCCCTGGTCGTCCAGTGGCTAAGACTCCACACTACCACTCCAGGGGACTCAGGTTCAATCCCTGGTCGGGAAACTAAGATCCCGCATGCCACACGGCGCGGTCAATAAATAAATAAATGAATAAAATGGGATAAACTTCCCTGATTGACCCATTGCCTGACCTGCTCTGGATCACAGGGAACTACATTTCCCAGAATTCTGGCTAGGTTCCACCAATGGGCGTCAATGGCAGAAACCTGGATGGTGGAGGAGGCGAGAAGCCAGGATGGTTCTCCCTCTTGTCCCTCCACCTTGGACAGCATCTCGGGTAGGATGTGCCTCCCCACTCCCCTCAAAGCCCTGGGAGCTGGTAATCACCCCTCCCTCTTGCATCCCTCCAGCTCTGGTTGCTTGCCCCTCTGCCCCTGTTTGGCTTCTCTGCTCCTCCATCACTAATTTAACCAAATTCTCTATGTTGAATTCCCTCTGCCTGAAACACCTAGAGTGGATTTTGTTTTCCTGACAGATACACCTGCCTTGACTACATTTTAGGAGTACCTGATAATGAAAGGAGACGATATACTTGGAGAGTGAAGAGCACCACACAAAGCAAGGATTATCTTATGGAAACGCCTCTCTTCCATAACGTACAGGCGCGTTAAGGGTGTGGAGTTTAAAATGCCCCAAATGAAACGATACAATGTTTGAGATTTGCTTCAAAATAATCCAGAGACGGGGGATGGATGAAGCGAGATTGATTGTGTGATGAAAACTGCGGGATTTGGAGACAGGCTCTGTACACTCTTCTTACTACCACTGTATATGTTTGAAATTTTCCATTAATCAAAACCAACACGTACGGGCTTCCCTGGTGGTGTAGTGGTTAAGAATCCACCTGCCAATGCAGGGGACACGGGTTGGAGCCCTGGCCCGGGAAGATCCCACATGCCGGGGAGCAACTAAGCCCATGTGCCACAACTACTGAGCCTGTGCTCTAGAGCCCGCGAGCCACAACTACTGAGCTCGTATGCCACAACTACTGAAGCCCGCGCACCTAGAGCCCATGCTCCGCAACAAGAGAAGACACTGCAATGAGAAGCCCGCCCACCGCAATGAAGAGTAGGCCCCACTCGCCGCAACTAGAGAAAACCTGCGCACAGCAACGAAGACCCAACGCAGCCAAAAATAAATAAAATAAAGTTATTAAAAAAAAATAACCCAACACGTAAGGGAAAACCGGTCCCTATTCTGTTGTTGGCGGTACAAACTGGCAGAACCTTTTTTTTTTTTTTTTTTGCGGTACGCGGGCCTCTCACCAATGTGGCCTCTCCCGCCGCGGAGCACAGGCTCCAGACGCGCCGGCTCAACGGCCATGGCTCACGGGCCAGCCGCTCCGCGGCATGTGGGATCTTCCCGGACTGGGGCACGAACCGTGTCCCCTGCATCGGCAGGCGGACTCTCAACCACTGCGCCACCAGGGAAGCCCGGCAGAACCTTTTTTGAAGGTAATTTGTCAATTAGATTAAAACCATGCACGTCTGTGGATCCAGTGATTCCAAAACCAAGAGAAATGCTGGCCCAAGAACCCAAAGCTGCCTGGACAAGGCCCCCCAGGTGCTTGAGACAGAACAAAATGAAGGCAACCTGAAAGTCCCTCACTAAAGAACTGATTAAATGCATTTTGATAAATCCATACAATACAACCCCAGGAAGCCATTAAAAAGAATGAGGGCACATCTAACATGCTGACAGGGTAAAATGCCCAAGAGACATTGATAAGGGACAAACCAAGCCGTGGAGAAACAGTGTTATCACATATATACACACATACATACATACATACATACATACATACATATATATAAAAGTATGTGACATCTGGAGGAAAAAGTCTGATAAATAGTAATAATAATAATATCTACAAATATGAATCTAGCATTTACCATGTACCAACACCTTATATATGTGTGTGTGTGGTGTGTGTGTGTGTGTATATATATATACATAAATATGTATATATATATATACATAAATATGTATATATATATATACATGTATGTTACATATCATGTTCAGAAAACCCTATAAGGTAGATCCAATTACTGTCTCCATTTTACAGATAAGGAAACTGAGGCACAGAATTGTCAAAGATACATGTTGAAGTCCTAACCCCCAGTACCTCAGAATGTGACTGTATTTGGACATAAAGCCAAAGAGGTAATTACACACACAGAGACACAGCCATGTGGAGAGACAGCAACAGGGCGGCCACCAGCAAGCCGAGGAGAGAGGCCTTGGAGGAAACCAACTCTGCTGGCACCTTGATCCTGGACTTCTAGCCTCCAAAACTGGAAAACAAACTGTTGTTTAAACCACCCAGTCTGTGTTTTTTTTGTTATGGCAGCAATAGCAAACTAATATAACTAGGTCACACAGCCAGTCGGTGCTGGAACCAGGATTTGAGCCCAGGCCGGCAGGGCTCCAGAGCCCATACCCTTAACAACATGGCTGACACAGCAAACCCTTTACCATGGTTGTTTTACCTCCAGAAAGTGAGACTGGGGGTGGGGTACGGGGAAAGGAGGAGTGAGACTTCGGATTTTTACTTCATAGGCTTTTATAATGCTTTATAATTTCTTAAAATATATCATAGTTTTAAAAATTAAAAACCAGTTACATGGAAATGAACATAAACCACCCAACTCAAATGTGGGAGAAAGGAGTATATCTAGACCTGATTTGTCTTTTACAAGTTTCACTGTCTCTCATGGTTCCTAGGGAGCCACCACAGAGAAGCCAGAAGTGCCTGCACAGGCAGACATTCTGATGTGAATGAGAAGAAGAGAGGATAAAATATTTCAATCTTTAGAAACCTTTTTTTTTTTTTTTTGGCCGCACCGTGCAGCTTGTGGGATCTTAGCTCCCTGACTAGGGATAGAAGAACCTGGATCCATGGCAGTGAAAGCCCGTGTCCTAACCACTGCGCTGCCAGAGAATTCCCTAGAAACGTTTAAACACCCAATAATGATGATGATAGTGATAATAATAATTGCTGATATTTTCATATCGTATGTATGCTAGATACTGTCCTAAGTGCTTTTTTAAAACTTTTTGGCTGCATTGGGTCTCCGTTGCTGCACGTGGGCTTTCTCTAGTTGCGGCGAGCGGGGACGATTCCTCGTTGCGTTGCGCAGGCTTCTCACTGCAGTGGCTTCTCTTGTTGCAGAGCATGGCCTCTAGGCGTGTGGGCTTCAGGAGTTGTGGCAGGTGGGCTCAGTAGTTGCGACACGTGGGCTTAGTTGCTCGGCGGCATGTGGGATCTTCCTGGACCAGGGATCGAACCCGTGTCCCCTGCACTGGCAGGTGGATTCTTAACCACTGTGCCACCAGGGAAGTCCCTGTCCTAAGTGCTTTATATATATTATCTTGTTAAGTCCTCAAAATATTTTAGGATATAGATCCTATTACCATTCCTGTTTTCTATTTAAGGAAATTCTGAGGCTCAGAGAGGTTAATTCACTCGTTGGGTTAAATGGCAGGGTCAGGATTCGAACCTAGGCCATCTGGCTCTAGAATTTGCCCCTCATGACCATGCCCTCCTGCCTCGCCTCAGCTCTGAAGGGGCCACTCACAGAAAGGGAAGCCTGACTCAGGGTAAGAGGTGCAGGAAGAGGCACGAAGATGCATTCAGCCAGACTAGTAATCAGAGCATTAAAACCCGAGACCCCACTTTACTGGGGTGACGCAGATTAGGAAGCAGGATGATGACAGCAAGTGGTGAGGAGCCAATGGGAAGGCTGGACCCTCCTGCCCGCCGGGGAGAGCGTGGGCCAGAGCAGCAGCACGGAGAGCAACCCTGGCTATCCCTGGGGGAAGAGAGAATGCCTGTCTCCAGCCACAATGGGACCCCTGGACATAAACCCCAGGGGTTCAGAAGGACACAGGTATGTGGGTGCTCACTGAAGTACTGGCCGTGGTGGTGTGGAGCTAGGGGTGACCTGAACACCAGGGGACTAGAAATGTGAGGGTGGTGGATGCACGTCACATATGACTGTTCAGCAGGCAGACGTAAAGCACTGGAGCCCACAGAGCAACGAGATCTCAAAAACACGGCATTTGGTGAAAACCAGAAGAAAAAGAAAGAATTAGATATGGAGCCCAAAACCATTTCTGGAAACAGATGCTTTCCTCAAACCTCAATATATATTTTGCAAGGATATGTACCTAGCTACAGACACACCACAATCACCCCAGAGTGGGGGAGGGGATGGAAGGAGGGCTAGAGGATGAAGAAGGAAAAAATAACAACAAAAGTTTACCCAGTGACACGGGAGGCAACACACACATCGTTTCCACCAACAGACAAGTAGTCTGTGGGAGCAGGACTTGACTTGCCCTCCAATTTCTGGGGTTACGTGAGGGCGGAAGAAGAGGCAGAAGGCAAACTGGACACAAATCACTACACTTCTTCAAAAGAAAATCTTTGCTCTCAAATGCCACGGTCTGGGGGCTTCCCTGGTGGCGCAGTGGTTGAGAGTCCGCCTGCCGATGCAGGGGACGCGGGTTCGTGCCCCGGTCCGGGAAGATCCCACATGCCATGGAGCGGCTGGGTCCGTGAGCCATGGCCGCTGAGCCTGCGCGTCCAGAGCCTGTGCTCCACAACGGGAGAGGCCACAACATTGAGAGGCCCGCGTACCGCAAAAAAAAAAAAAAAAAAAAAAAAAAAAATGCCACGGTCTGTTGGGCCTGACACAATGTGTTAACTTTGCCTCGGTCAGGGACCGAGTCTGGAGGCCTTTCTCAGCTGTGGCAGGCATCTGGTTGTCTACTCAATACCCACTCCCCTCTTCCCCTGGAAGATGGACCCCAACTGGTCAAAGGCAATCAGGACATGGCATTCCTCTCTGCGGAGTTGACTGGCCTGGTAAGGAGAACACATGACCTCAGCTGGACCAATCCTAGACTAAAGGGAAGTATTTATAACCCATGAGGGACTGGGCTCTTTTTTTTTCTCTCTCTCTCCTGATGTCTGTAGACAAGAAAGCAGGTCGCCCTGTCACTGGCAGCCATCTTGGGGCCAAGAGGCACACATATATATATAGAGAGAGAGAGCGAGAGAGAGCGAGAGAGAGCGAGAGCAAGAGAGAGAGAAAGCTCTAGGATGAAGCTAACACTGAGAACCTTGATGGCAGACATTTGAGCTGCTGACCCTACCTCGCCTGCCGCCCACTCACTTCTAGACTCCCAAGACATATTAAATGTCTTTACCGTTGGCCAGATGATGTCAGTGTTTTTGTTACTTGCAACTAAAAGCATCCTAACCGAGACCCACAAACTAGGCAGCCATTTTTCGACTGTTAAACGAGGAAAATCCCTGCAAGAGGGAAATGGGGCATCTGAGACACCAACGGGAAGGGATGCTGAATCCCAGCGTACAGAGAACATTTACAAGTCTCCAGGTGCATGTCCCCTGCCTGTTGGGTCAGCACCACACATGCGATGCCACAGAAACAGGCAGTGGCGCTGTCCCTGGCACACAAGGGGTCCGGAAACCTTCCGCAGTGGGTTACTTCGTTTCCTTCATTCTTCACAAGAACCCAGTTGCAGCCAGTTTCCTATGTTCTATTTCTCCTGAAAACGGCAGGGGGTTAATCCCCAGCTGGCTGGAGCTGAGGATGAGAGACAGGACAAGAAGCCCAGCCTGGCTCTCCGGCAGCGACTCTGTTCCTGAATCAAAGGCTGCACGTCTGGATGTAGGGACCCTGATATCTGAGCACAGCTGGACTCTCTGACATGGCACACGGCCTGAGGACTTCAGCGAGGAGACCCCACCAGCTGCGGTGCCTCACTACCGCATCGGAATCAAGGGAAAGCCCCAAATGAGATGAAAGGGGAGTCAAGGAGACCTGCTCTCTGGAGCTGGCCTGCCCTGGTGCCAATGGCCTCTCTGCCATTGCGACCCTTGACAAGTGATTTCATTTGAGCTGCCTCATCTATAAATCAAGAACAGGGACTTCCCTGGTGGTCCAGTGGTTAAGACTCTGCACTTCTACTGCAGGGGGCACAAGTTCGATCCTTGGTTGGGGAAGTTCTGCATGCCGTGCAGTGCGGCCAAAAAGAAAAAAAAATTTTAATAAAAATATAAAAAATAAAATAAGAACAGAAGTACCCATCTCACAGAACTGTTGTACGGATAAAATGAACTAACACGTGCAAAGTACTTAGCATGGAGCCTGGCACAGAGTAAAAGCTTTAAGAAACGTGAGCTATTTTATTATCATTATGATCTCATGGTATCTGTCTAATAAAGTATAATTACGTACAGTAACATGTACCTGTTTGATGAATTTTGACACATGTCTACACCTGTGTAACTCACACCCCAAACAAGATGTAGAGGCTTCCAACCACACACATTAACTGAGCGCCTTGTTCCAGGAGTCATCCCTGACCCTCTTCTTCACAGACTGGTCTGTTGAAGACCTACAAGGCTCTCTCGCCAGTTCGCTTTCATCTGCATTCAGGCCCACTTGCTGTAGGCTCTGTCCTCCAGTTTCCCTGACCCCAATCTCTCAGTGTGGCAGCCACAGTTATCACTTAAAAATGCAGATCTGACCAGGTCCCTCTCCTGCCTGAAACCCTTCCGGGGGCTGACCTCAGGGTAAACCCTCAACCCCTCCCTTGGCCTACAGGCCCTATGCTCTGCCCTGCCCTGCCCTGCCCATCTCCCTCACCTCTGCAGACAGATCCAGATCCCCCTTTCTCTCTCTTCCCATCTCACTGGCAACTTTTTTTAATATCCATTTTTACTGAGGTAATTGTAAACTCACGTACACTTGTAAGATATGATACAGAGAGATACTATATACACTTTACCAGGTTTGGCAAATGGTAACTTTCTGCAAAAATGAAGTACAATATCATAACCAGGAAATGGACATTGAAACAATCTACAGACTGTATTCAGATTTCCTGTATTCATTTGTGTGTGTGTGTCTTCTGTTCTATACCACTTCATCACCTGTGTATGTCTATGTATCCACTATCACAACCAAGATATGAGCAGTTTCATTATCACAAAGATAGAGCCCTCATGTTACCTTTTATAATCACACTCACTCCTTCATAACCCCCTATCCCTAACCCCTGACAACCACCAATATGTTCTCCATTTGTATGATCTGGCCATTTAAAAATGTTGTATAGGGGCTTCCCTGGTGGTGCAGTGGTTGAGAGTCCGCCTGTCAATGCAGGGGACACGGGTTCGAGCCCTGGTCTGGGGAGATCCCACATGCTTCAGAGCAACTAAGCCTGTGCACCACAACTACTGAGCCTGCGCTCTAGAGCTGGCAAGCCGCAGCTACTGAGCCCACGTGCCACAACTACTGAAGCCCGTTCTCCGCAACAAGAGAAGCCACCGCAATGAGAAGCCCACGCACCACAACGAAGAGTAGCCCCCTCTCACCTCAACTAGAGAAAGCCTGCGTGTAGCAACGAAGACCCAACACAGCCAAAAATAAATGAATTAAAAAAAAAAAAAAGAGTGCAATGGCTGGGTCATATGACAGTTGCACACTTAGTTTTTAAGAAAGTGCCAATCTGTTTTCCAGAGCGGCTGTACCACTTGACATTCCCACCAGCAAAGTATGAGAGATCCAGTTCCTCCACATCCTTGTCACTGGCAACTCAGGATCATTCATTCGACAGATATTATTGAGCAGCTCCTGCGTGCCAGGTACTAGATGTTGGGTTTACACCACCAAACAAGACACATAATTCACATCATCAAATAGGAGCTTACACCCTAAAGGGTGTAGATACGCAGAACACAAGTCAACAAACTGAGTAAGTGCTAAGAAGAAAATAAACAGTGATGTGATAAGGAGAGTGGGCAGGCAGGCGGCACAGCACAGTGATTATGAAGCCAAACAGCCTGGGTTCAAATCCTGACTCCACCACTTCCCAGCTGTGGGGCTTGGGCAAGTGACCTGACCTATCTGTGCCCTGGTTTCCTCATCTGGTTCCTATGAATACCTACCTCCTAGGGTTGTTGGGAGGACTGAACAAGATCCTGAGTGCCACGGGGCCAGCCACTCGGGTCTGGATGTGGACTCCATCAGTTTAAAAGTCTCTATAAGAGCCTCTGAACTACCGCATTGCTGAGAAGCCACACTTAAAAGTTTTGTGGGTTTCCCGAGACAGGATGCACCCAAGTGCTCAGAAGGAAGACCCCCCCACCCCCGCCCCGCAAGGGTCAGAGCCCCGCTCTGAGAGCTCTGGGAATGGGCGGCCATGGACACGACAGAAGAAGGGACAGCAAGGCCCTCCACTTACCCAGCAACTGGCAGAGGCCACTCCAGCAGAGGAGATGCCAGGACAGGATCAGAGGAACTGCTCAGGGTACCTGGGCCTCTCCATATACCCTGGGAATCTGACACCATTCCCAGGCTGGAGGACTCATCTGAGCCCTTGCTGAGGGGCTGGGGCACAGGGCCTCCCCAAACTCTTGGCCCACAAAACAGCCATTTCCTGTGCAGAGCTGAGGAGACAAAGGTAACCTGGAAACTCTCCTCTCCACCCTGTCCCACCTCTCTCCAGGGCCTGGCCCACAAGAGGGAACTGACAGAAGCATATTGGTTGGCATCTTACAAAAGAAACAGGGAAATGGGTGGGGGTGGAGCTATTGGCAGCTCCAGGCCCAGGAGGAAACAAGGCCATCTTTGAGGGGGGCAGGCTGGGGTCCCTTCTCTGAGAGGATGGGATCATGAATCAGCGAGGCCCCGAGCCTTTCTGAGGAAGAGGCGATGCTGCAGTGACCTGTTTTGCGGGCCTCCCAGTGGCCGGGATGGATCAGCAAGCTGCTTCTTTCCTAAGGATTGATGAGTCTGGAACCAGGGCACCTTCTCCTTATGTAGACTGCAGACTGAGGGCCAGAAGGCAGCACAGCACTTCAAGGTGACAGGGGAGGGCTGGAGTCTCTGACCCTGACCCTGGCTTGCAGCAGTCGGTACACACTGTTCTGGGGGAGGAGGGAGTCAGGACACCAGGCCTTGAAAGTGCACACAGGAGCTAAAAAGCTAAAGCAAACCAAACCAGCATCATGGGTCTCGGGGCCATGGGAAGAGGTCCAAATCATTATGGATGGTTCGCCAGGCCCAGTATGACCCAGGCTGCTAACCTGTCCCCCCATCCCTCTGCTCAGGCCACACCAGCCTCTGTTCCTCCAGCACATCTCAGGGCCTTTGTACAGGCTCTTCTTCCTGCCCCCAAACACCAGCCTCCAGCCTGCCCCTGGGCAAGTTCCCACTTATCCTTCAAGTCTAGGCTTACAGGTCACTTCTTCTCAGACACTCCCAACCCCACTCCAGCCTTGAATAAGACCCCACCTCCAGCCCTGTTACTCTCTTTCAAAGGCATTCTGGGCTTTTCTTTTAGAGTTTAATTACCAGTTAAATTATGTGGTTATTTGAGTGATTATTTGATATCTATCTCCCCCCAGTAGATGGGGAATGCCATGAAGTCAGACTAATAGCTCATCACGTTTATGGAACACCTATAGGTGTCTTACAGCATTGTCTCACAGACCCCTTACAATAGCTCTATGAGGTCAATACTCTCATTATCCTAATTTACAGATGGGGAAGCCGTATCAGTCCTGTTCACGGGGCCAGGCACTCAGCAAATGGTTAGTTTGGGAGAGGGCACACGGATGTCTGGGTTACACTTTCAATTATTCCTTCCCCCTAATACCCACGGTGTGTGGAGGGGAGCCCACTGGGAAGCCCAGGTCCACAGAACACACTACTGTCACTCACACTCTGGCACGATAGCCTCTGATTCCAAGGGCTCCTTCTGGTTCTAGTCCCTCCCCAATCCAACAAGATACTAACTGAGCATATTTTTATTGTGCAGCTACTGTGTGTCAGGTGTGGCCAAAGCACTAGAGACACAGCAACAGACAAAACACATGGTGGGGGTGGGGGGGGGCGATGACTGACAACACGTTCACAGGCTCATGTCTGCCAGGGAGATGGATACAAAGTCCTGTTGTTCTGCAGTAAACAGATCAGTGGTTTTGTGTGTGTGTGTGTGGAGGGGGGGCAGAGGGTGGAAGGGTGCAAACAAATAGGCAGGGCTGTGAAGCTACCCTGTATGATGCTGTAACAGTGGATACATGCCACACACGTCAAAACCCATAGCATATAGAACACAAAGCATGAACCCTAACTGTAAACTATGTACTTTAGTTAACAACGATGTACCAGTACTGGTTCATCAGTTCTTAAAACAATGTACCACACTAATACGAATGTAAATAAAAGGGGAAACTTTTATTTAGAGTGGGCAGAGAGGGAGTTCGTGGGAACTCTCTGTATTTCATGATCAATCTTCTGTACACCTTTTAAAACTGCTCTTAAAAAAAAAAAAAGCAAAGCTGTGTTTCTCTTGAATCCACTCCCATCAGCTCTATCCTTGATTCTCCCACCATCTTCACCTTCTCCTCGCAAATCTCCACTCTGCTGGCTCTCAACTCAACGCCTTCATTAATCCCCTGGTGCTCAGGCCAAAACCTCAGTGCCATCCTCCTTCTCTCAACCCCACATTCAGTCCATTCATAGTTAGTATTGGCTCCAGCTTCAAATCATGGTTAGGATCTGCCCGCTTCGCCCTGCTTCACCTCCCACCCCTGCCAGCCTGGACCATGAACTGTAGCAGGAGCTCCCTCCCTGATTTCCTGGCTCCCTCCCCTGGTCCCACACACAACCAGAGGGACTCTGCTAACTTGAGTCAGAAAATATCCCTCCACTGCTCGGAACCATCCCACTATACATTCAGGAAAAAGCCTCAGTCCCTATAAGGCCTCACGTGTAACTCTCTGACCTCATCTCCTCCCATGTTGTCTTTATTTCACCTACTGAGGTGGGTGTGTAATGGCATGTCATTGTGGTTAGCACTTGCATTTCCATGATGATGATTAAGGATGGTGAGGCAGGTACTTTAAATAATAATAACAATAACAAATGGTTACCATTTACACAGAACTTATTATGTGCCAGGTACTATGCTAAGTGTTTTTTTGTTTCGTTTTGTTTTTTGTGGTATGCGGGCCTCTCACTGTTGTGGCCTCTCCCGCTGTGGAGCACAGGCTCCGGACGCGCAGGCTCAGCAGCCATGGCTCACGGGCCCAGCCGCTCCGCAGCGTGTGGGATCTTCCCGGACCAGGGCACGAACCCGCGTCCCCTGCATCGGCAGGCGGACTCTCAACCACTGCGCCACCAGGGAAGCCCTGCTAAGTGTTTTATATATACAGCTGCCTTCTCCAAACCTCTTAGGCCAAATGAGTTCTGGGATTCTGGATGATTTGATTTTAGAAAAGCAATGGAGAGCTTATACCCAGCAGGGTCTAGGGAAGCATCCGTCACATCAACATTTCTGCAGTGATGATAATCTGTCTATTGGGGTAGCATTCCACCTGGGATTGTGGATCTGTATGAAACCCCTGAATCCCCACAACCACTTTGCGAGGCAGGCAGTGTTATCATCTCTCGTTTATAGATGGGGAAACTGAGGCATGGGAAGGTTAAGTGCCTTGGCCACACTTGCACAGGTAGAAGTGGAAGGCTGGGATTCCAACACGGGCCTTTTGTACTACCGTCCTCTTTACTGGTTCTTGGGGTAGCTGACAGGAAATTAATCAGTACTGAATGAATGAATGAATGAATGAATGAGATTAAGCTGGGCAAGTGAGAGAACTCAGGCTTTCCAAGAAGTTACTGCTCATGGCAGGAAGATCAAATACCACTGAGCTAACTGTATGTGTTTAACCTACTTAATTTAGTTTGAATACAAGACCTATCCAAATATAAAGCAAGATTTCCCCCCTGAAAAATGACCCTCAGCAATAAGAGCTGTGTTTCAAAGTTTTCATATTATTTTATCTTGATGAACAAAGTGCAATTTGGAAAAAGCCACATTAGCATCTAAAGATTTCAGTGATGCTAGTTTTGGCAACAATGAAAAAGGAGGCATATATTATAATAGACTCAGGAACTGTTCCCGAGGGAACTGTTCTCGAGGGCTTGACCTCACGATTCCAAGTGTTATAAGTCACTTAAAGAGGCCCTTTAAAGATAGAGAGCAAGATAGGGACAAATAATTGTAAGCAACATTCATTTAATTAACTAGAATTTTGAAAACTGAAAAAAGGCTGTGGAAAGTAAGACTGAAAACTATCTTGAGGCAAAGTGCTGCTGTGTGGGATGAAACTGAATTTTCCTAAACTGTCATTTATTGTTCATATCGGAATCATTGGTCTGATTGACTCAAAAATGAGTGCTTATGTAACTGCTTTTAAATGTTCCCATTTTTTCATTTATTCATTTTCAGTAACTGTCTTAAAAAAAAAAAACAAAGTGTTTTTTTCCCTTAATGTAACATAGTAAAAGTTATTGGCTACACTGTAGAGATCACCAATACATAACTAAAAGGGGAATTTAAAAAAGTTGTCTAATGATATATGACTGCTTGGGATACAGTTTCCAGCAACAACTTAATACACAGATTCAAGAAGTGTCGCATCACAAGCACTTCAGATGGAGGTGGAAATGATGTATTCTGGAAATATGGGTAGATGACTCAGAAAAGGGGCTCTAATGATGATAAGGAGGCCTGTGAAGAGTGTAACATTTTATGATGTGAGAGGATCTAAGCCACATTTTGAATTCAACATTTTTGATGTCATGATTCTAAATGTGTCACAAAATTAATAAATTGAAAAATACAGATAGGCAGCTGATTATGTCGTCAATATCCCTAAACATTTCAAGCAGACCCCAAAACTTAAAAAAAATTTTTCTCTTTGGAAAGATGGGGAATCATCTTGTCTTGGGATACACACAGTATTTTTTTTTTTTTAGTGCAAATATATTTTTTTTAAATCTGGAAGGAACACTCCAGGCTTGAAAAAGTGATTATCTTGGCAGAGTCTGGGTCCTTTGATTTCTCTTTTTTAAACAACAAGCAAGTATTACTTTGATAATCAGACATGCATATAAACAACACAGCTTTATAACGTGAAGCTCACCGAAGGGCACAGTAAAGCAACAGTTCCCACCCTCAGCCGCACCCTGGAAACATCTGGGGAGCTTTAAAAAAAAAAACCCCATCCCACGCCTGGTCCTACCCTTGGTGACTCTAGTGAAATATTCTGGGGTGGGGCCCAGGCCTTGGGGTTTCTTAAAGCTCCCCACGTGACTCTAATATACCACAAAGATGAGAATTATTATTAAAGCAAAAATTTTCAAATTTTTCTGCAGAACATGTTACTAAGTGCCTTTCAGAAAATAAAAAGGTTCCACAGTCAAAGAAGCAGGTTTCTTCCCTGCAAGATTTCTCAGAGCCTGTACTATGCAAATGTGTACCAAGACTTTTACAAGAGGAGGACACAGTACAAGTTGGATAGATATCTCTGTGTGCGTGTGTGTGTGTGTGTGTGTGTGTGCGCGCGCGCTAGTGCGCGTGCGCGTGTGTGCTCAGCATCCTTTCTTTCCAGCAGCCATGTTGTTAGCAAGTCCTGGCCATTCTACCTCCTAACCTGCCCCCCTCCTCACCCTCCACTCCCTCCCATCCTGGTTCTGTCCTCCACCGTCTGCCGTCTGGACTATGGCAGAAGCCTCCTCCCTGCTCTCCCACTGGCCCCATAAATTCACTGCCTACAAAGGTGGACTACAGAGATCCTTGGGGCGCACAGAGTTTGAAAAAGCTTCTGTTCCCACCCCTGAGACTCCCTGCAATGTCCCAACTGCCACCCAATGATCACGGAAGGGACCTGTCTTAAGGTAAAACTGCATCATGGACAGCCCAGCTGCTGCAGAATGAACCTGGGTTCTCCACCACGCCGTCCGTGTTGAGCTGCCGAATCACCAGCCCAGAAGGCAGCCCCAAAACACTTGGACTTGGGGTTGGGGAGCCCACACATTTCCTGACAGCTTAAGTCAGCACAAATGGGGTTTGCTACTACTTATAGCCCAAAGAATCCAAACTAAATGCTCTCTATTAAATGACCCTATTTCATTGGTCAGAAGTTTTTTCACGAAGTAAAATTATATTATTCGTTTCTCTTCTGGCTTCTTATCTGTCTCCCCTTCAAGAATGCCAGCTCCGTGAGAGCAGGGACGTTTGTCCGTCTTGTCCATAGTTACGTCCCTCGGACCTGAAACACTGTCTGCCAGAGAGCTGAAACTCAGCATTTGCTGAAAGAATGATTGAGCTCATTTGATTCTTTCAACAGCTCCAAAAGGTAGGTGTTAACAAATACCAAACTCCTCCTCACAGCCACACAGACCCTGCATGGTCTGCCCCCAGTTTCCTCTCCCCCAACTCCGTATCCTACAGTGTTGCTGGCCACCTTCCAGTTCCTTCCCAGAACCAAGCTCCTTCCCAGCTCCAGAACTCCGCTGATGCTGTTCCCTCTACTGGGACTGCCGCCCCCATCCACTAAGGTCTACACATCCTTCAGGCCTCCCCTCAAACGGCAGTCCTTATGAGAGACATCTCCTGACCTCTTGAAACATGTCAGGTCCCCCCGGATAGGCTGTCATGGCTCCTCCATCAGGGCACTTAGTGCAGATGTAATGACACAGCGGCTTCTATGAATTCTTACTGAGGTTCTGTTTCCTCCAACGAACCTCTGTACTTCCAGAGCCCTCTTAGAAAACCCGGCACACAGTAGGTGCTTAATAAATACCACACTTGCCTATTGTGGCCAGGATATTTACTGCTCACTGAATACCCACATGCTCCCACATCCCAGCCCCTTGCAGTTAGTTAGGCAAGGCCACATGGCTAGTTCTGGGTGTGAGCAGAGGTGGCCTGCGTCACTCTGGCCTTGGCATCTAAGTGCTGCGGTGTGACCCTCTAGTTCCCCTGTACTGCTGTGGTGACCCTGGAGACTGTGTGTTCCAGTTGTGATGCTACAAGACAGGGGAGCACCCCCCCCCGCCCCATCCTGGGTCCCTGAGGTTCAAGGCAAAGCCCCCAGCGGAGCTGACTTGGGTCATGAGTAAGAAATAGACATTTGCTGTGTTCAATCTCTAGGATTTCAGGGTTAATTTGCTCCTGCAGTGGAATCTTGCCTCTCACTGGCATTCTGTGTGAATGAATGAAGGCAGACACAACTGTGATTATAGACTGGGAGGTGAGGAGCAAGGCGGTGGCCTTCAGCTGGCAGTTCTGAACTCAGGGCGAGAGGAGCAGACTGCATAACTACTCCCCGGGGAATCGCCACTTTCAGTGCCTGATGAGGCAGATGAAAGGACCCAGAGCCCCCACTCCCTTCAGACAGAGCCTGAGGCCTCGGGGCGCTCATCAAACACAGCTCCTAAGGGATCACAGCCAAGTCTCAGCCCCTGGGAATTGGGAAGAGGCTGCTCAGAAGCCAGCAACACCCTGGGAAAACCCTATTAGTTAGGGGAAGCTGAAACAGCAAGGCTGCATGAAGGGCCTGGGCTAATTCGGGCTGACAACCTTCCCTTGGAATCACCCACTGGGGCTCTGCCCTCCCAGCTCCATCCCAGAGAATAAATCACACTGTCAGGTCTAATTTGGGACTCGGCTGATGGGTTGAGCAGAGAGAGCATCCATGCGTTCTGGCCACAGAGGTCAAGGGCAGCCCACACGCTGGAGGCCAACGTGAAAGGCCTGGGGACTAATTGGAAAGGGGACTGGGAGACCGGAAGCTATGGGTTTCCAATACCCACCAAGGAAACTCCTCTCTTCTCCCGTAAAATTTCTGGCCCAGGCCTCAGTTGTACAAGCCCTGTTTCCAGAGCACAGTCCAGCTATATCCAGGCACCATGCTAGCTCAGGGCTGGGCACGAGGTAAACACTCCTATTTGCTGAATAAATAATCCTAACAGCAGCAGTGAGTGCTTATTATTCTCTTCCAGGCTGGTGACTAGGCTGCCTAACTTCTGACATGCAGTAAAGGCTAATGAATCTAAGTGGCCACCAGCGCCATCTCATCTGTTATATGACTACTTCGGCCAGGCACGAAGTACTTGAGATTCGCAGTCACGTTGTAATTCCCGAAACAACCTTAGGAGGAAACAGAAGCTCCCAGAGTTAGGCTCCCTACTTGGGGCTCGTCAGTGATCAAGCTAAGACTAGACCCCAGGTTAGCTGGACTCTGTGCTCTCGGCCACTGTGCCAGCCCATTGTGATTGATTTCGCAGCCTTCAAGAAGCTGGCCCTGAAGCCCCAAGCCAGTGTCAGGTGTCTCCTCAGAGTTCCCATGGCCCTGTGGCTTTCCCTCATAGGACTCTCATGACTCTCATGACAGAGCTTTCCCCAAATACTCTCTATCCAAGAGGGTATCCCTGTAAGCCTAGTGCTCAAATGGGATATGTTTGCTGGATGGACGGATGGAAACCCAAGTCCAAACCCTTCATCTTACAGAGGAAGGGGGTGGAGATTCAGCAAGGAGAGCTGCAGTGAAAGAGTTTCACTGAAGAAAGGGGAGGTGGAGAAGAGGGGGGAAATTGCTCCTTGACAAATCTCTATTCTTCCTTCAAAGCCCAAAGCTGCTTCCAGGAGACCTCCCTGACCCCCAGGCTTGCCTGGGCACTTCCTGTGGGCTCTCATCAGCCCCTGGGGTTCCCGCATACAGCCCTGACCACCCTGGGCTGTCACTGTCTGAGGGCCTGCTCCCTCCCTGGACGAGGAGCCCCCCAAGTACAGGGTCCGCTCAGCCATGAGGCCGTCTCACCCACACCACTACACTACAGGGATGGGCACCGAGGGGGCGCATAGTAAATGTGTGTTGAATCAACCAGCAGAACCCCAAGAAAGGAAAGAAGGCTGGAAGCGTCATTCTGGGAAGAAGAGTTAAAAGCACAGGTACAGTGTGTTTGGAAAAGGAGACCAGGAGAAGACTCTGCCATCTGCAAGCCACCAAGGGCTGCCAGGAGGAAGATGTGTGGCTGGTGCCCTTCATCAGGACTGGACCAGAACCAGTGAGAGACAGTTACACAGAACGGATGTGATTCACGAGGAAGCTTTTTAATGATCAAAACTTCCCTAAAGCAAAATATGCTGCCCCGTCCCTCCCTTCCTAGATGAATTTAAACTGAGGTCAGATAGCTAGCAGTCTGGGACCCCAGGACTTCTTACAAAGCGACAAAGTGTAGTGGCCAAGAGCGAGGGCTCTGGAGACACTGCAAAGGTTCCCACCCTGGCTCCTCTGCTTGATAAAGGGCGTCACCACTCTCTGCCTCAGTTTCCAAGTCATTACTATGGAGAGATCACAGCAGTGACATCATAGGGTGGGTGGAAGGACTGAATGAGATCATGTACGTAAAGTGCTTACAGCAGGGCTCAGCATAGAGTCTGCACCCATTAATGTTCATTATTGTTGTTTTTGTTCCCCTGTGGAGCCAGACACTGTTGGCTGGATAACCCAACTGACACTCTCAGTTCCCTTTTTCTCTGGCTTCCTCCTCAGGAGAGGCTGAAAAGCCAAACAACATTTCTCACCTTCCTTGGAATAGGGAGAGGCTATGTGACCCATTTCTGGTCAATGAGATGTAAGTGGAATCTTCTGGGGAGGGGGATTCTGGGATTGCTGAAGTGGTTCAGAACTGAAAGAAAACCACACTGCTTGGAGTTGACTCTCCCCCTTCCTTGTTCCAGTTGTAGCTGCAAGCAGCAACCTTGCAACCATGAGGGAAAGGCCAAGGGAATCAAGGAGGCCCCAGCCCGGACGTCCCTCGGCCTCTGAACTGACATCGGCAGCCAAGTACCTCTGGGTTTGTTGTTATGGGAGAGAAATTGAGCCTCATTTGTTTAAGCTGCTGTGAGCTGGGTTTTCTGTTTTTGCCGCTGAAAGCATTCCTGGCTGATACACCCATCATGACACAAATGGCTCAGGGCACATGTCCATGGTCATGGTTTGCCAGCCTCAGTTCAGGTCCCCGGCTGAGAACCCCTGATCCAGAGGAGAAAGAGTGGAAGGAAGGTCAAGACAGGACAGCGTTTACCAAGCCTCACTAGCTGTGCTTCACCCTTCCTTTTCAACTGCATCTATGTCCCAGCTGTACAATTACTTACTTAATAGTTCCTTTAAATCAACTCACTTTTAAACTTGAATATATATACATATATGTAAAACAAAATCTACATTCCTACCAAAACAAAAAACTGGTATCTTTTGTTCCAAAGGTAACTTAATGAATAAATACAATGAGGGAATTCCCTGGTGGTCCAGTGGCTAAGACTCCACGCTTCCAATGCAGGGGGCCTGGGTTCGATCCCTGCCTGGGGAACTAGATCGTGCATGCCGCAACTAAGACCTGGCACAGCCCAATAAATAAATATTTAAAATAAATAAATAGATAAATAAGTAAATAAATAAATACAGTGAAATTGAACAAAAGATATTCATCCACATATCCCTGAAAGGTAGCTGATGTAGCATAATTTGGGTTCGATGGACAAGCAAGAATTCCTCATTTCTGTCTTCTATTGGGGAAAAAAAATCAGCAGATCTGGGAAGACTTGGCATTTCCCCAGGGCAACAAATGGGCTAGTGCTCAGTAGGGGCTGCCCCTCAGAGAGGTAACAGGTAAAAAACAAACGTTTTCCTGTTTGCCACAATTCCTGAAACCCTGTTCAGAAGTGAGAGAATTCATTTAGCTCTCCTGGCTGGCAGATGGAAGAATTAGGTCGGGGTCCTGCCTTGTTCCTTCCCTTCAGGGCCTCCTCAGAGAGGCCTTCCTGGATCACCTGGTCTAAAATCACCCCCTTGGACTTCCCTGGTGATCCATTGGTTAAGACTCCGTGCTCCCAATGCCGGGGGCATAGGTTCGATCCCTGGTTGGGGAACTAAGATCCCACATGCCGCACGGTGTGGCCAAAAAAAATAAAAATTAAAATAAAATCAAATCACTGTTGCTCCCAGTCAGTCCTCTTTCCTGCTTTACTGATCCCTGTAGTACTTATCCCCACATTTACTCGTTTGTCTGCTTATTGTTTTATCCTCCAGTAGGATGTCAGTTCCTGTAGGGAAAAGATTGTGTTTGTTTTGTTCATTCCTGAATCCCCAGCGCCTGGACCATAACAGTAGGTGCTCAGAGGCCTTTGTTGAGTGAAGGAAAGAAATGAATGAAGGAACAAATGAAACCCTGTCTCCTGCTTTCCAGTCCCTAAGGCGCTCGTTACCATGTAGGAATGACGCCGGTCCTCCTGCGGTTTAAGAGGCAATACTAGGAATTCACTCAGAAACTGGAACCTTTTACCGCATTAAAAAGGGACGAGCTAGATTAAAATGAGTATCTATGACGCCACACAGATATATGCTAATAACCGAATAACTGAAATAAATGAGGGAGAAGGGACAGGTCTCCCTTAACAGAACCAATTATGTGGACAACTCATAAATGTAGAAGAAATGAGGGACGCACAAAATTCACCATTAGGGAGATACCACAGTGATAACTGTTGCAGGCAAGATTCGCCCTACCAATGCATGCCAAAACGAGCAGGTGCAAGTTCAAGGAGAAACAAGTGTAGTCTCAGAGCACCTCCCCCGAGATAACTATCAATTGCAAAGGGAAAAACCAGTTACTGGGCAGTGGAGTAACCCAGCAGACAGCACCTGGATGAAGTGATCCAGGTTAACAGCACCAGTGATGAGACACGTGGACCCGCTGGTGCCGTGCACCGAGGCGGGCCCCTCACCTCTGCCAAATAATG
Organism: Leucopleurus acutus; assembly: GCF_964270905.1. Taxonomy (NCBI): domain Eukaryota; kingdom Metazoa; phylum Chordata; class Mammalia; order Artiodactyla; family Delphinidae; genus Leucopleurus; species Leucopleurus acutus. The sequence goes on along the minus strand of NC_139162.1, from coordinate 45,611,328 downwards.
CATAAGCTCAGCCCTGTCATGAGGAAACATCAGACAAAGCCAAACTGAGACAATCCACAAAATAACAGGACAGCTCTCTTCCAGAGTGTCACGGTCATAAAAGACAAGGAAAGACTGAGGAACCGGTGCGGATTGGAGGAGGATTAAAGAGACATGACAACTAAATGCAGTAAGGATCCTGGACAGGGTCTTGGAAAAGAGAAAGGACATCGTAGAAAAACTAGTTGAAGTATGACTGAAGTCTATAACTTAGTTCATAGTACTAGACCAGTGTTCATTTCCTAGTTTTAATAGTTGTGCTACAGTTGTATAAGATGGTAGCATTTGGGGATGCTGGGTGAAGGGTAGATAATGTGAACTCTCTGTACTATTTTTGTCACTTTTTGTAAGTCTAAAATTCCTTTAAAATAAAGAAGTTAATACAGAATTGTATGGCCATCATCAAAAAGTCTACAAACAGTAAATGCTGGAGAGGGTGTGGAGAAAAGGGAACCCTCTTGCACTGTTGGTGGGAATGTAAATTGATACAGCCACTATGGAGAACAGTATGGAGGTTCCTTAAAATACCAAAAATAGAACTACCATACGACCCAGCAATCCCATTGCTGGGCATATACCCTGAGAAAACGATAATTCAAAAAGAGTCATGTACCAGAATGTTCACTGCAGCTCTATTTACAATAGCCAGGACGTGGAAGCAACCTAAGTGTCCATCGACAGATGAATGGATAAAGAAGATGTGGCACATACATACAATGGAATATTACTCAGCCATAAAAAGAAACGAAATTGAGTTATTTGTAGTGAGGTGGATGGACCTAGAGAATGTCATACAGAGTGAAGTAAGTCGGAAAGAGAAAAATAAATACCGTATGCTAACACATATATATGGAATCTTAAAAAAAAAAGGTTCTGATGAACCTAGGGGCAGGACAGTAATAAAGATGCAGACATAGAGAATGGACTTGAGGACACGGGAAGGGGGAAGGGTAAGCTAGGACGAAGTGAGAGAGTGGCATGGACATATATACACTACCAAATGTAAAACAGATAGCTAGTGGGAAGCAGCCGCATAGCACAGGGAGATCAGCTCAGTGCTTTATGACCACCTAGAGGGGTGGGATAGGGAGGGTGGGAGGGAGACGCAAGAGGGAGGAGATATGGGGATATATGTATATGTATAGCTGACTCACTTTGTTATAAAGCAGAAACTAACACACCATTGTAAAGCAATTATACTCCAATAAAGATGTTTAAAAAAACCAGAATTGTGCCAAGAAACATCCCTTAATGGAAATCTGGCCCCAAGAGACTGTCCCACAAACAAGCTCCAGGTACCCGGGCAGAGCCTTAGGCCAGGATGAAGGAACATGAAGGGACCTAAGAAACAGCCAAGGGAGAGGATACTGTCTAGATTTTTTTTTTTTAACTTTTGTTTTTGGCCACGCCACACGGCTTACGGGATCTTAGTTCCCCGACCAGGGATCGAACCCAGGCCCTCGGCAGTGAGAGTGCAGAGTCCTAACCAATGGACCTCTGGGGAAGTCCCCCTGTCTAGATGCACTCAGTTCACAAACACGACTGACTGGTCCCTGCAACTCAGCCAACACCACTATCTGCGTCCAGAGTCTGGACGCCAGAATCTTCTGTTCTCCCACTTGCCATGCTACTGGGGTCTCTTGGTGATTCAAGGATCAGACAGCACCCCCTCTCCCAAGCCCCTTGTGGCATCCTGCCAACAAGGGTTGGCATCCTCGTTTAGGAATGCCCCACTACCACCTGGACTGCCCCACACCCTGAGGCCCCCTTCTTTACTTGGTCGGGGCCAAAGAAACCAAAGAGGGTGCTCACTAGCAAGAAACCCAGAAACCTAATTATAACACATTCAAAATCTTTATATTACAGGTAAGTACTTATCATGTGTACATAGTTTAATTTCGTGTAACTACCTACACTATACTTTTAGCCTATAGATAAACAGCGCATCCACACATGGGGTGATGGGGCCATTCTGTATCTTAACTGTGGTGGCAGTCACACAACAGCATGCATTTGCCTAAACTCAAAGAACCATAGACCAAAACGTGAATTCCACTCTGTGTAAAATTTAAAATGGAAATTGAAAAGTTAAAAAAAAAAGACTGTGATACACTGATGGATGCTATGAATGAAGATCTTCAAGATACACTACCACTGGGGACAGTGGGAAACATGCTGCAGAAGCGTCATCTAGCACAGCTTCTTTTTTCTCTATGTAAGAAATTAAAATAATGAGGGTGTATTTGGATAAGGAGGAATGTTCACGAGCAGGAAGAAAGGTCCAGCCAGACACCCACCCAACTACTGGCTGCAGTGACCTCAGAGGGAAGATGTCAGACTGTGGGTGTTGGGAGGGACAGGGAAGGAGTCACACATCTTTCCCTTGGCACTCTTTCAAACAAAAAATTTTTTAAATAATAAAGAGGCTTACATGTATGAGCCGTAAAACTTAAGCAAATGAAAGTCACACGAATCTCAGTACTCAACCTTAGTATGTTCTGGACACTAGTGCTCCTTGAGGGTCCCAGGAGGGCCGAGGTCAAAGACTGTGCATCTACGGAGAGAAAAAAAAAGAGGTTACATCTTTGGCCAGCATGAGCCTTCCTGCTGTAGTCTCCACCTGTCATTCACGAAGTCACTCCCTCAACAAATATTTATTGAACGCCTGCTGCGTGCCAGGCACCGAGGGTACACCCGTGACCAAGACAAAGTCGCTGTCCTCAGGGGGCAGACACTCCAACAGGGGAGGGAGACACTGAACAAACGCAATCCTCAGCCAGGGAGCGGCGGCACCTTGATGGAGACTAAGTAGGCTGAGGAGAGCAACGGGCTGCTGCTTCACAGAGAGGTCAGAGGAGGCCTAGGACAGAGACCTGAAGACAGGAGACCACGAATTGGGTGACTATCTGGGAAAGAGCCTTCCAGGCACAGGGACGGCCACTGCACAGGACCTGAGGCAGGAGGGCGGGGGTGGGGGGTGGGGGGGGGAGAGAGAGAGAGAGAGAGAGAGAGAGAGAGGGACATAAGGGCGGGGAGGTGACGGGGCAGATGGAAGCCCATTATAAAGACATTGCCTTCAGACAACTGTGAGCAGAGGAGTGGCAGAGAAAAAGCACTGGCTTGTAACTTTGTATTATTATTATTTTTTTTAATTTTTTTTTTTTTTGGCAGTACGCGGGCCTCTCACTGTTGTGGCCTCTCCCGTTGCGGAGCACAGGCTCCGGACGCGCAGGCTCAGCGGCCATGGCTCACGGGCCCAGCCGCTCCGCGGCATGTGGGATCTTCCCGGACCGGGGCACGAACCCGTGTCCCCTGCATCGGCAGGCGGACTCTCAACCACTGCGCCACCAGGGAAGCCCCAGTAACTTTGTATTATTAATTTATGTTTTTGGATATTGAGTATGGTTGTGCATATTTGAGTGGGTATTTCATGGATGAATGAATGTCTCCAGGCCAAGAAGCTACTGTCTGCATTGCTCACCATCACATTTTGGTTTAGGCCAGGCACTTACTAAGCCAGGGAGATGAGATCTGAGAGGACAACCTAGAACGTTCCTATACGCTAAACAATGATTCTCACTCCCTATGTGCCAGGCTCCATCCTAGCAGAACGTGCCGACTCATTTCGCTCCCCCAGTAACCCTAGAGGCTGCCCAGCCAGTCAAAAGTACGCTGCAGGTGGGATGAACCCAGGCAGCCTGCCTCCAGTGCCTGCTCCCGACCACCTGGCCAGGCCACATGGTCATGGTGGTCAATGAAGACAGGGCTAACTGCAGGCTGGCAAGGCCTCTCCCCATCCTTCCCCAATGCTGCCATGTCCACATGCCATCCACATGCCAAGGCCGACCTCAAATGCCAGCCAGCTTCTCCAGGGGACCTCAGAGGAAGGAAACCTAGCAAGCAGCTGGCCTACTTTCCAGAGTCCAGGAATCAGGATAGCTTCAATAATCTTGCCCTTAGGGGTTCTGGAGAAGCCAAAAGGGGTTCTTTACCTTTCTCAGGCCAGGGACCCCTGTTGACAGCCTAGTGAAGAAGGGTTTGGGCTCCTTCTCAGAATTGTGTGTTCAAATGTACAAAATACAATAATACACAAGATTACAAGGGAAATCGATTATATTCAGATATCAAAGTATCTGTAAAACAGGGCTTCCCTGGTGGCGCAGTGGTTGAGAGTCCGTCTGCCGATGCAGGGGACGCGGGTTCGTGCCCCGGTCCGGGAAAATCCCACATGCCACGGAGCGGCTGGGCCTGTGAGCCATGGCCGCTGAGCCTGCGCGTCCGGAGCCTGTGCTCCGCAACAGGAGAGGCCACAACAGTGAGAGGTCTGCGTACTGCAAAAACAAACAAACAAACAAAAAACGAAAGAAAATATCTGTAAAACAAAACCTAACCTGAGATACAGTAATATTTGTGCTTCTTTGTGAATGCTTTAAATTATGAGATCATAGTGGTGGGTCCAATAACTATAGTAATTTAGAAAGAGATGAGTATAAACAGTACCTTGTAATATCTACAACAACTGTAATGTGACATGGAAAACGTTGTTTTTTTGTTTTTTGTTTTTTTTTGCGGTACACGGGCCTCTCACTGTTGTGGCCTCTTCCGTTGCGGAGCACAGGCTCCAGATGTGCCGGTCCAGTGGCCATGACTCACGGGTCCAGCCGCTCCATGGCATGTGGGATCTTCCCGGACTGGGGCACGAACCCGTGTCCCCTGCATCGGCAGGCGGACTCTCAACCACTACTCCACCAGGGAAGCCCATGGAAAACGTTCTGATCTCTAGCAGCGACAAAGTCACAGGCGTTGCTGATACAACGTGGTTTTGGGCCCTTGTTCAGAAGGAATGGAAATGCTAAATTTTAGTTAGATGGTAGAGAAAATAAAGATGTTATTTTTTTCCCAGTCAACTTCACAATCCTCTAAATTCCATCCAAGGACCCTTCAGGGGTCCATGGACCTGAGATTAAGAACCCCTATGCTAGCCCTGAGACAGGGTAAAGGTGGAGCATGTGCCCAGGGAATGTAACAACTAGGGGGTGTGTGGCAGATTCAGATCCTCGTGAGTTTCGTATGGGAAGGGGTCCTGAGCATTGGTGGTTTTGGTTCATCCTGCATCCATTTCCCTTTCCAGGTCGGCCCTCCGAACCTCATCTTTCTCACTCAGCCCATGGAATTCCTGTGGGAATGACCCAATCCATGGGTTGGTAGGGGAGGGAGTGGTGTCACAAAACCCAGGCCTGGCCAATAAAGCCACCGCATCTCCTCTTCCCCGCCCCCAGCTTCAGACATGGCTCAGGGTGGCCCTGGAACCAAAGCCAGGCTGATTAGGTCCACTAAACAGTCTCAGGACATGTGCTGGGATTACGGGGAAATCTCTGGGGCTGCTAAATTGGTTGCATATATATGTGGAGCTGCCTCAGAGCCTATCTGACCATAAAACCAACAAAGGACTGCAGCCAAGAGATGGAAGAAAACAGGGTCCTGGCAGCCCTGAAGCCATTACACATAGAATGTTCCAGGCTGTGAGTTCAAACATTTCCTTTTATACTTAATGCAGGCTGACCTGAATTTCTATTTGTTCACGCAACCGAATGACTCTCAACTAACATAGAAGGGAAGAAGTGAGTAGGGTTCTTGACAATTCCCAGAGCTTACGACCAAGCCACTTAGGAAAGCATAAAATAAAATTAGAAACAGTTACTATACATTGAATCAGCAAATACAGAAAAACACACACTCTTTGAAAGATCAGAAACAGCACCTTGGGTAGTTGCAATCCCTAAAGCTGGTCTATGAAACACTAACAATTTTGATTTTCAAGATGCTTGGCAGGCCAGGAGGGAACCAGAAGCACCCAGAACATTTTCCTTTATCACCAGACTTCCCATTAAAAAAATTCCTGGGATGATCAGGAGCCCCCTGCAATAAAGCTCCTGTAAAATTGTAATCACTGCCTTTTAAATTGCATCAGAAATTGCTTTCTGCCACTCATTTTCCCCCCTTTCTTTCTCTAGAGTGATGTTCATGGCTCTTTAAAGGCACATTAGCAGTGACGTGCAGTGCTGCCACGTCCCTCTGAGCTGAGAATCTACTCCCTGTCAAGTGGAGGAAGCTGTGATGTCCATCAGTTTGAGGTCCCTGATACACAGGAGGGGCCGCAGCAGATGCTGAAGGGTTGTAGAAATGGCAGCAAAGGCAGGCTACAGCGCCAGGAAGTCAGCCAGGACCCCAGACATCCCAGAGCCCCTCTTACACCACCTGGGAAGGGAAGATGCCCTTGGAATTGCTTCAGCAACTCCAGCACCTACCAGAGCAACAGCCCTCGCTCATCTGTCACATAAGTCACAGTCACAGGGCTGCACACCTCGCTTCCCAGGGTGTATACCAAGAAGTAGAAGCCAAGATGAGAGAACCTGGGAGTGAGAGCGGGTCTGGCCCTGACTCGTAGCCTGATGGTTCCTCCCCTCAGCCACAGTGATTGGCTCTGGGAGAGACACATGATCCAAGCAAGGCCAATCAGAGTTGGCCCTGGAAATTTTGCTGGATTACTGGGGGAAAGAAACGGGTGTAAGGCAGGGGCTATTGAAGGCTTCTTTGCCACCTGAGGGAGGGGAGGGACACCTAAGAATAAAGTCAAAGGTGAAAGAAGCAGAATCCAGCAGTGGTGAAGGGTGTATTCCTGACAAGAATACCTGAGTGCAGACTCCAGTCAGGCTAGCTCTGAGATTTCAGGTCCCAGAGCCATTAACTTCCCTTTGCAGTTTAAGACAGTTTGAGTTGGGGAGATTCTGTCATTTACAACAGAAATAACTGACTGATAGAACTGGAAGGGACCTCAGAAATCAATACAGCGCTCCTTCATGTTCCAGTGAATACAATCCTTGTGAGAAGCTGACAAAACAAAACTATGGCATGTCTCTCCAGGAAACACACACACACACACACACACACACACACACACACACACACCTATTTCAAGGATGTCAAAGATCTCTGAAGCCTCTGTTCATAGGAACTGGGTGAAGAACTCTTCAATCTAGTCTGATCTGCCCACTTGACAGATAAGAAAACTGAGGTTCAGAATGCTGAGATGACTTGCTTGGGGCCCAGGGCCAGCTGGAGGCAGGGCCAGGCCTCCCTAGAGTCCCAGGAGGTTTCACCTTGAACTCCCCTGAGTATGGTCCTTGGGGAGACAGCAGAGGGTAAGGGGGGTAGCGGGCGAGGCTCCAGGGCTCTGCACCCCCATTCACCTACAGCAGCTCCACTTTTTTCTGTTTTTAAAAATGGGCTTTCAGGGAAGTGTCTGACAAAAGTTCCATTACTCCACAAACAACATCCTGAAAACCAATCGCTTATATCCCATTTCAAAGTATTTACATGTTAATGACCTTGGTTTCCAGCCTCGCTGAAATCCTGTGAAGCCGGCATTATTGCATGCCATGGCTCCGGGCGAGGTGCTTCTGCAGGGCCAGCCAGCCAGCCAGGGCGCTGCTCTCCTGACCCCAAGGCAGACTCAGCCCGTGCACCTGGGCCTTCCTGTTCCTGCACTCCTTCCCTCGTATTTCATCTCAACTCACATGGAAAAGACCATCCATTCGCACCTCACCACGAAGACCAAGGAAGGAAGAAGGGGTGGCTAATCTGACTGGTCAGAGCCTGTGACTGTTGCTGGCACCCGCTTTTCCAGTGCACAGAATTAATAGCCCCAAAGACTGGGACCAGGGCTACTAGCTCTTTTCTCTCCCCGCGCCCAGAGACGGCAGCTTTCTCTTCTGCTTTCTGTCTTGGAACAGGACACACCCCCTGGGCACCCAACCTCTAAGAGGGCCTGGCCACATGCACCCCTCCTGACCAAGCGGTGATGGGGGCGGCCAGGTGTCTAAGTGGCTGATCTAGGCATTCAGATTTGAGCTGAAGGAGAAGCAAGCCCACAGGGGCCTTCTGCTACAAGTTGCATTCTCCTTTTTAGACTTTACCAGAGATTCACATTGCGGCATCGGGGACCTACTCCCCTACTAATAAAGTGGTTCAGTCGTCCTTCATTCAGAGAAGATTCCCATTATACCCATCCCCATCCTGTCTTTGAAACAGTGACTTAGGAAAATCTCCATTCATTTAACTGCCTCTACCCACCTGCCAACAAAGAAACGTTGCTTTGTGAAGAGAGGACTTTGCCTTGGGAAAATCTAAGCCCTCAATCACTATCCTGTATGACAGCTGCTGGGATCACCTTGTAATTAATCATGTTTTCTCTTATGACCTATATTCTATTAATAACATACACTAACGATTCAGCACTGGTTCTTTCACTGATTGATTCAGTCCACAAATGTGACTAAGGCTATACTGCTGACTACGAGGGTCTTACATCCTCACCTTCTGTCCTCTCCCCAGCCCCTCCCCTCCCACAAGGGAAGCATCATGGTAATGGGCTCTGAACACGGGGCTCTGAGGACTTCACTGTGCCGGAGGGTCTAATGGCTGCCCTGCCTCCAGCCCAGCCCAAGTAACTCTGCGGTACAGTGGCACACGACAGACCCCTGCAGAGAAACTGCTCAGGAAAAGCATCAATGCATGACCATCTCATGCACAGCAGATTGGCCAAAACATCAGAGCCTGACACCGCCAAACGTACTGAAGTTATGGAATAAGGAGAAGTCACTGCAGGTGGGAGTGTACACTGGAACAGACATCTTCATAACAGTTTGACAATTTCTTGTCAAGAGAAAGAGATGGTGACCTCCGTGACATGCTTCGCCTTCCCAGCTGACTGGGGTCTGGGATTCCCAGACCCACGTGGCCTTGCAAATTCTCATTCTGGCTTGAAGCATGAGGCTTTTGCTTTGATTTTGCTACATGCCAGGCACTGTTTTCAAGTTAACTAGCAACTCATTTAACCATCGTAACAACGCTGTGGAGTCGGGTCTACCAGCATTCCCCACTTTTAACAGACCAGAAAACTGCTGCACAGAGTGGGGCACCTACCCAAGATCCCACAGCCAAGTAGGTGGCACAGCCAGGAAGGATTCGAACTCAGTGCGTCTGGCTCCGGAACTACCAACAATGCCACTTCCCAAACACAGAGTTAAGAAGAAAGGCTCAGCCTTGAGCCCCATCTCATTCTACATTCAGACATTGTTTTCAGATGGATCCAAGACCTAAATGCAAAAGGAGAATACGAGTGTATCTAGACAATGCAGAAGCATATCTTCACATTGGGGTAAGCGAAGGTTTCTCATTCAGGGAATCTGGGAAAGTGTTTGTTCTCTTCACAAAGAGGGTCAGACTCATCCACACAAGTCCTCTGCCTCTTCGTCAGTCTGCCTTTTTCCAGCTTGGAATGTGGACATGACACCAGGATTTGAGAGGGTCCCTCTTGTCCCCAGAACACTACTCAGAATAGAAGGGCTGAACTCTCAGGGTCCCCCGGCCCACTGGGGAAGGGGGGTGCAGCAGCCATCTTGTGGCCATGAGGGGGCAAGAGAGTCAGAGCAGCGCTGGCATTCACTCTGCCAAGCCACTGAGCCACATTATCTCCCTCCAGATGCTCTAAGACACAAACAACCTCCAATGTGTTAAAGTGACAATGCCACCCGTGTAGTCTGATACTTGCAGCCAAATGCACTCCTAACCGAAACACCTGCTACATCCAGACTCCAGCAGCCACATGCTGTGCCATCACCCCAGAGAGTCTGCAAACAGCCGCTAACAGGGACCTGAAGGTGTCTCGAAAAGACTCAACTCAGAGGTCAACTTTGGGAATCAAGAATTTCCACCAAGCATGGGCTGATCAGAGGCATCCAGAAAGATGACTTGGTGCCTGAATTAATTCTCAGAGGACCTGAAATGGAGACAGCCTTCTTTCACCCCACAGACCTCTAAGAGCAGTCAGGTAGACCATGATTTTAAAGGCCAAGCCCAGCCCACTGGCACAACTGCTTTGTGGTCTGCTAGCCGCAGGCTCAGGGGCCGGGGAAATCCTGCATAGCTTGTGGATCCTTTTTCCTCCTGTCACCAGGCATTTGCTGGATGTGCCAAGAGTTAAGCCCCTTCCTGCACTCCTATAAAACCAGTCTGTCAGTGCGGCTTCAACAGCCGAGTGCTTTTCCACAAAGCACTCTCTAGACCTCAGCTCATCAGATGGGAGACAGAACGCTGGTCAATCTACCAAAATAGGTCAGGCTTTATTTATAATCCTCTTATTCATTATATATATTGAAAGGGAAGACTGAACAAAAACAACATTATTAACAGCGAGAATGTCTAGGGTTACTTAACCTCTCTGTGCCTCAGTTTCCTCATCTGTAAAATGGAGATGAGGATGAAGTAAATGACTCCATGAAAAATGTTTAGAGCAGGATTTAGCATGTAGTAAGGGTTCAGCAAAGGTGAGCTACCATCATTCTTACTGCTGGCGACATGGTCAGTTTTTTCGACTGAAGGCCCTTGAGGGGCTTCAAAACCTCACCCTCTGGTCAGCCTGACAGAAAAAGTCACTGCTCTGATTCTGGCCACTTGGGGAAGGAGGAGGCTTGAAGGCCCAGGCCAATGGGCAGAAGCTGGCTGCCATGGCCCAGGGTACCAGGGGCAGGAAGCAGACCTGCTGGTGCTAGCTGCCCAGCCAGTAGCCATTCTCCCCCTTCTTCTCGGGATGCTTAGCTAAGACTACATCTCCCAAACTCCCCTGCAGCTAGGGATGGTCAACAAGAGGTAGGCAGACATTGTTGTGGGACTTCAAGGAAAATTCCTCACCAAGAACAAAGAGCTGGACTACACTTTTGTGCCCGTTCCCTACCCCGATTCCCACCTGGACTACAGACTCACTGGCTGGACTCCGGCAGTCACAGTGGACCATGAAGCCACCTTAAGGATGAAAGCTTCGTGCTAGCAATGGTTAAGCAGAAAGACAGAAGGATCTTGCTTTACCTGAGGACTGTGGAGTTGCCAGCCCAGCCCCAGACTGCAGATCTCAGGACATTTTACTCACAAGAGAAACCACCTTCCATTGAGTTTACACCATTGTTACTTCTGATCTCTCCTACTGGCAGCCACATGCACTTTCAAATGATACCGTGGACTTACACAGCAGATGACCAACGGAGCAGTGTTTTACACCGCAGAAATCCTTCCAGCAACCTGCCACTATTTAAAGTAGAGAGCTAGATACAGCAAGTAGAAAGCTAGATATAGAATTTCCCACAGAACAGGGTTACAATCATTTTGCCTTAGGAGGAGGTAAAATGAGAACAAGATGAGATACACTGAGTCATTCATCCAGCAACTATTAAGCAGTACCCTGCGCTGGGCACTGTGCAAGGCAGGGTGGTAGACACAGTGAACAAAAGCAGATAGAGTCCACGCCCTTACAAAATGCACAGTCCAGAACAGGGGACAGAAGATAAACAAACAGGGAAACAAACATATTCATAAGTACAAACGGTAAGAAATACTATGTAGGAAACCAGAGTGAGTTTCAACACAGAACTGAAGAGAAAGGAGAAGGAAGCCATGTGGAGAATGGAAGTAAGAATATCCCAGAATGTCCATCAAATGAAGAATGGATAAACAACACACAGCACACCCATACAGTGGAATATTATTCAGCTATAAAAAGAAGGAAGTACTGATTTGTGTACAACATGGAGGAACACTGAAAACATCATGCTGAGTGAAAGAGGCCCGTCACAAAAGACCACATATTATAGGATTCCATTTATATTAAATGTCTAGAATAGGCAAATCCAGAGAGACAGAAAGTAGAGTAGTGGTTGCCAGGGGCTGGAGGAGGGGGACACAGAAGGAGAGTAACTGCTAGTGGGTACACGGTGTCTTTCTGGGTTGATGAAAATGTACCGGAATTAGATACTGGTGATGGCTGCACAATCTTATGAAAACACTAAAAACCACTGAAATGTAGACTTTAAAAGGGTGAATTTTATGGTATGTGAATTATTTCGCAATTGAAAGACACTCAAAGGGCTACCCAGACCGAATTACTGGATTGGTAATAAAGTCTCTAATGAAAGTTAAAAAAAAAAACAAAACAGAATATTCCAGGAGATGGAGGAGGATGGAGGAAATCTGTTAAAGAAACTCATAGGAGGCCCTCTTGCCTAGATTGCTGTGGAGAGGGAGGGAGGGGTGCTAGGAGATGTGGCAGAAGCTCGCGGGCTGTGTGAGCCACAGTCGGCCATATGCTCTTTATTCTAAGTATGACGGGGAGGAGAATGATGTGTTCTGACTGACATTTTTGAAAGACCCTTCTGGCTGTTGCACAGAGACTGTCGGGCTTGAAAAGAAGCAGGGAGATCAGTGAAGTGGCTGCTGTGACACCCAAGGAGAGATGGTGGTGGCTGGGAGCGGCGGGGGGAGGGCAACAGAATGGAAAGGAGGAGGCTGGTGAAGATCTGTTTCAGGTCAAGGACAAACAAGCCTTGCTGATGGACTGGCCGTCGGGGGTGAGGCAGAAAAGGGAGATTCGAGAGTCATCTTCACACAGTCTTATGAGTTTTCCCAAAGTGGTTTTCTGCCAGATTCAAATTGTACACAGCACAATAAGGGCAGATCAGCAAATGCCTGTTAAATGAATTTCAATAAATGACCAGTCACTGCCTAATTTTCTGTAGGGCATATTTTTGTATTTTCAATAAAGATATGAATTCTCTCTCTCCATATATTCTCTCTTTCTCTCCGTGTAATATCCTTAATTGTACCTGTTTCTCTCCCATCCACGGGTAGATAGTGGTCCACTAGACACCATCAACTACCCAAACCAGAAAACTGAGAATATTCATACATACACACACACACACACACACACACACACACACACACACACACACACACACAACACACACACACACACACACACAGAGGCAAGATAAAGCCTTGGCGTCACTAACAACCAGGTCCTTCCTTCTCTGAGGGGGGCAGAGAAATAGATTAGTCAGTGAGAACTGAGCTCTCACTTCTGATGAATGACCAGTAGGAGAGGAAACAGAGGAAGAGCTGCTGCTCCAGAGATAGGAAGTGTTCTTTCTTTTCGGTGGTGGTGAAAGGGTAAGGAACATGGTCAAGAGTGGGGAGAAAGCACTGTGAATAAACGTGGTCTAGCCGAGGGGAGAAGCCTCAGTCTGAGAACAGCTACTGCAAGTGAAGCCCAGCAGGAGACAAGTTATGACTCAAAGGGGTCATGAGCCCCTACCCCACTGACAGCCACATCCATACTGAGGGGAACGCCAGAACCCTGGAGGAATGCATCCTTATCCGGGGCCTAGGAGCAGGAAAGGGGAAGGGAAGCCGAGCTTCACAGAGAACAACTCCAGGGCCACCACGACAACAGACCACAGCGCAAACAGAGCCCCAGGAGTGGCGAGACGCAGTGGTCCTGTGGGTGTGTGTCCACCCAACACCTTCCCTCCAGGTCCACTCTCCCCAGCAATAGGGCTCGTCCGTTTTAGGAGCGGGATGTGAGAAGCATCCCACTGGGTGGCTCTGTGTGGTGGGCTGCGGGTGCCGCCTGCCCTGTGCAGCTCCCTCGGGACCTGACCTGATGCCTCGACTTCAGTGTTTCTATAATTCCTCTGCCTTATTCTCACAAGGGGCAGACTTGGTGGCGCTGCATGCTTCACACAGCTGACCAAACTCTGTCCTTATTTCATTCCACCAAATGCCTGGGAAGTAGGTCAAAATAGCCTGTCACAGTCAGTTAGAAGCGACTTCTCACTACGCACCGCATTAGCCCCTCCTAGGCTGACAGAGGTCCAGGGGAGCCTTTCCCAACACCGACGTCATGGGCTCTCCACCTGTGGGCCAGATACCCTCCCAAGGGGGCCTCTAGTGTTGTCCAACATGTGAAGTTTGTTTTGACCACAACTGAGGACACTGCGAAGTCTCCCAGACAGAGTGCTGGGCCGTGTGATGCAGAAGAGCATGAGTACTATACCCCCCACTCCGGCACAACTGACAGACTTTTGCCACTGCATTTTACATAATCAGGACCACATCACATTGACTTCTTGGAATCTTGCTTTCCCTCGGCTGCATCACAGAAACGCCTCCAAATCAACTGGTAGTGCTCTTACCCACTCTCTTCAGCAGCTGATATTCTATAGTGTGGAGGTACCATATGTTACCAATCATTCCCTGAAAAATGGGCATTCATTTTACTTCCAGGGTTTCACTTTGTTTTTTGTTTGGCCACTGCAAAGAATGCTGTGGTAAATAACCTTTTGTACTGGGGCCATTTTTTTCTGTAGGGTAGGTTCTCAGGCGTGGTGGTTCTGCATCAAAGGCTACTTATGGAGTATTACATAGCTACGTTAGAGAATGGCTTCCAAGATCAAAGGATAGAACCGTATGTATAATATGCGCTTGTTTCGGTATTGAGTATCTCTGGAAGAATACAGACGAAATGGGTGTCCTCACGGGAGGGTAACTGGGTGACAGTGGACAGGGGAGGGAGACTTAATTTTCACTGTACATGGTTTTTTGTGTCATCTGACTGCTTTACCACGTGCATGGACTGCTCATTCAAAAATAAACAAGATTTCTTTTTTAGGCTGTCTTCTAAAAAGGTTGCGATGAGTCACATGTCCTCCGGCAACTTGGGAGAATACTCAGTTGAGCTCATTAATGCCCTATATTTTCTCCTTCAAGGTTGTCCCCCCACCCCCTGTTTTTTTGACCTACTGCAAGCTCAAACGTCAAATTTCACCTGCTCACGATAGCCACAATGCGTCCAATTCTACAACCCTTGGGCAGGCAGAAAGCAAACTGCCAGAGATATTAATTTTGACAAGTCAGTCTGGCTGGCACCTCCCAACAGCACAAGAGAGAAACCCAAGCCAGGGTGGGAGCCGGTCTTCAGTGACCCAAGGGAACCAATGGCAAAAACAGAAGCAGGGCGCTCTCTCCTCATGTGCTTGCAGGTCATGCTGTTTTAAACTCCTGCTGGCTGAGCTGCCTCATGAGCTGAGTGGGCCTAGAGCCCCCAAATGCCCAAAGCCTCTGAGAAAGGGCAAGGGAGGCCGGCAGGAGCAGCTGCTGCCCGTAGGCCCTGTATTCTCAAGAACAAGGCCAGGGATGAGAAACAGGAGGGAACGGGGGGATGAAGAACACACAAGAATCCAGCTCAGACAAACAAGAGGTCTTCTTGTTCACTTCCTACAGGCCCGTCAGCCTCCAGGGCCGGCCCAGAACCAAAGGCCTCACTGGCCACTGTTTTTAAGCCCCACTGTGGCTCACGCGACAGGACGACAAAGCTGAGCCAGTGCAGAGAGGCAGGGCCCCCGAGCATGGCAGCAACGCCAACTGAACACACCTGCTGCGGCAAGGCGGGCTGGAGCTCTGGACTAACCTGCAGCGGGGACGGGACTGGACGTGGCCAGAGGAGAAAGCAACTCGGGGAAGGTGCGGGATGGGAGAGCATGAAAAAACGTCTCAAAATCAGCAGCGGGTCCACACGATTCAGGTGGTGGATTGAGGCCGTGTGCTACCGTTCTGCAGCCTACACTCTGGCACGAGCTGAGCCAGGTGTGGGGGAGGCCCCAGCCTTAGTTCTAATGGTTCCCACTACCTGGAATGCACTTGCCCTTGATCCTTCGAGACTCAGCTCATCAAGGATGTGTGCATATGAGTGCTGGCTGGAGAGGCCTCTGTAAGCAGGGAGAATGAGAGATGACCTGAGTGAGCATCAGCAGGGAAGGGCCAACAAAGTGCGATGCAGACACACAACGGAATCCTGTATGTCTCTCCTTCCCTTATCCTCCGTGACAAGTCTATGAGCAAGTCCTGCTGCCACTACCTCCAAAATAGATCCTGAATCCATTTCCTTCCTCCTTTGTAGGCCAAGCTGCCAGCACCATCTTTCACCTGGACAACTCCATGACATCCCCCACTGGTCTCCCTGAGTCCACTCTTGCCTTCCTAGCTTCTACTCTCCACACACAGAGGGATCAGATAAAACAGGGATCATATCAGATCGCCTTCCTGCTTAAAATTCTTCAACACCTCTAGGAGCTCGTCCCCTTCTACTTTATCCCTCACCCAAATGCTCCCATCACACTGGCCTTTTTTGCCTTCTAAGCGTATTCCTACCCCAGGGCCTTTGCACATTTTGCCCTAGCTATTCTCCAGATCTGCCAGTCAGGTCTCCCTGTGACTGTAGACAGTAATGAGTAGACATGAAAGCTAACTACATGCAACGACATGGACATCTCACAGATGTAATGTTCAACAGAAAGGCCAGACACAAAGGAGCATCTACATAAAGTATGACTGCATTTACACGAAGTTCAAAGTGGTTTTGCTTGGAAGGTAGGAGTGACTCCTACCAGAGTAGGAAATACTCCTACCAGAGTAGGAAAGGGACTTCTGGGGCCTGGAAATATTGCTTTTAGACCTGGTTACATGAATGTGTCATTTGTTAAGTTCTTCTAGCTACATACACTTTTAATATGTGCCCTTGTCTTTTTCTGGATGTATATTACAGTTTAATAAAAAGTTTAAAGAATTAAAACATTTTGGCAGCCCGTAATCTTTCCTATGATTTGGGAATTTCTTACCTATGATCCTTTGTAGGAGGATGGGCCTGCCTCTCAAGGTAAAATATTATGAAGGCTGGGAACTGACTCTTACTGCCTTCCTTGCAGCCAGGCCATGGGCACAGGATCTGGGCTCTCCTCAGCAGATGCACCCTTCCTCCACGGCTTAAATTTGCCTGCAGAACCAGGGCTTATTCACCTTGGTGTCTGGAACGCAGAGCTGCAGCCTGGCACATGGGAGAGTCTCACTGAGGCTTGATGAGCAAAACCAACCCCCCTTCCCATCCCCTACCCGCCCCCCGACCCAGCACCATAATGACAGGATCCAACGATTCATTCTTTCAAGAAATGTTTACTGAGTGTCTATTTGGTGCCAGGCACTGTGCTAGGCACCAGGGATTCAGGTGAACAGGACACTGGAGCTGATAATTCTAGTAGGGAAGCTGAACAATAAACAAAATAACTAAAAGATATAACATGTTAGGTAAGTGCTATAGAGAAAAACAGAGAAGGGAGATAGGGACCTCCCTGAGAAGACAATGTATGAACAAAGGTTTGAAGGATGTAAGGGAGTGAACCATGTGGGTATGAGAGAAGAGCCTTCCTAGTAGCAGGAAGAGCCAGTGCAAGGGTCCTGGGGCAGGCACATACCCTGGTGCCACGTAAGGAGCACAGCAAGTGAGGAGAGGAGTGGGAGGTAATGGAGGCAGATCGCGTGGGGTCTGGTTGGGGACGGTGAGGACTTTGGCTCTTACTCTGGGTAACAGGGAGCCATGGAGGGTTCCCAGGAGAGGAGGGACAGATCTGATTGGGTGGTAACAGGGTTCCTCTGGATGCTATCTAACCCGCTCCCCTGCCCAACATGGAAGCCAATCTCGAAGAGAAACAGAAGTTTGGTCATTTGTGTGGCAAACGTCTATGAGAAATAAACAAGCAGAAGGCTCTCCACCCACTTCCTCCAGCCCATCAAGGCCTCATGCTGGCCAGCAGGGCTTTGCAACATGATTAACAACCCATATCACACTGTAGGAAATCAGACCCTCTTCCACTGGCCACTGGGAGAATCCCAAAAGCAGACGGGGAAGCAGTAGGCCACGTGGCTGTGAGAATGCCTTCACGGTGGTCAGCGAGAGCCAGCATCAAATCCCAGCTCTGGCTCTTAGCAGCTGGGTGACCCATTACTCATTACTAGACCTTTCTGAGTCCAAGCCTGCTTACCAGTAAAGGGGGGGAAGGGTAATTTCCACCCCTGAACAGGCCTGTTGGGAGGGTTAAATGAGGTAACAGGGATCAAGGGACTGGAAAAATGCCTGGCACAGAGGGAGCCCTAAAAGATGTCAGCAAAACTGTTATAACTGAAACAATGAAGAAATAATAAGTCTGACGACATCCCTTGGCCAAACTGGACTCTGATAATATCAAGCATAGGGCTGAAGTGAAGGGTCCTCCAGAGGAGAGAGGCCATCAGGTCGGAAGTTTCTCTCTCCCTCTACCTATTCTCCATGGCATCGCTGCCCGGAACAAGCATCATGCAAGCCAGAGAGGAGAGACGGGCCCCAAAGAGTCGGGGAAGTGGGCATCAAATGAGAACAGTACAGGCACGTTTTTCAGTGCTTCACAGGCAGTGTCCCCCTGCCCCCCTGAAGAGACCCCGGCCTGCATCCGTGTCTTTCACGGCAGTCTAGGGCAACTTCTTGCCTCTTCCCCCAGTCAGAAGAGCAGTGGGTCCATAGCTTGTTCCATGCAAGAAGGGCAAGGCCTCTGGGGGCCTCAGGTCTGCATCTACCATGGGGGTAATTTTCACTATAGGCTCGTTCACATTCATTCAGCACATACTTATTAAGCAACCACTATGGGCCAGACACTGCTCTAAATGCTGAGATATAGCAAGGAATGAAACCATGATCGCTGCCCTCAGAGCTCAGGAGGATGGCGCAGGAAGCAAACAAACGTATGACAGCAGAAGGTGACAAGGGCTATGAAGGAAAATAGAGCAGGGACCGTTCTAGCCGGGGTGCTCAGGAAGGCCTCTCTGAGGTAGCGTCTCAGCCATTCAAGCCGAGACCTGAATAAAGTAGTGAAATTATATGTACATACATAGCCATACATACACACATGCATAGAGCCAAGAACACAGCCCCTGCTATGGAAACCTAAGGTATCTAGTTTGACAGTGATGCGTGCTCTAGGGCTGCCTGGGATTGGAATCTTCATAAAACCTATACTCTTCCCCCAGGTTCCAATATGCCTTTCCCAACTGAGGATTACTTGTAAAAGGTGTTCCTTTTCCTTCCCTTTTTCATACTTGGCGGTGAACCACAGACACAGAAGGTGCTCCGATCAGGACCCCACCCCCCTGCAAAGCTGCACAGTGCTCCACTGTACAGATGAGCCTCACTGATTCATCCAGTCCCCTCGTAGTGCTGGACATGTAGGACAGTTCCCAGCTTCTGCTCTGCCAAATGGTACTGTAATGAACTACCTTGGACACACATCACGTCTCACACTCAGGAATATCTGTAGGCAAAAATTCCTCAAAGTGGGCTTCCCTGGTGGCGCAGTGGTTGAGAGTCTGCCTGCCGATGCAGGGGACGCGGGTTCGTGCCCCGGTCCAGGAAGATCCCACATGCCACGGAGCGGCTGGGCCTGTGAGCCATGACCGCTGAGCCTGCACGTCCGGAGCCTGTGCTCCGCAACGGGAGAGGCCACAACAGTGAGAGGCCCATGTACCAAAAAAAAAAAATCCCTCAAAGTGGGAGTGCTGGGGCAAAGGGAGGGTTGTGCAAAGGCCGTGCTGACATTGCCCAAGTCCCTCCAAAGTGACGGTCCTGCTTTCACCCCCAGCACTGGACAAGCCTGCCTCCTTCCCCACACCACTGCCAGCATCTCACCTGTCGCTCCTGCCCTTCAGAGAAGTGAAAACTATTATCTCAGCATGACTTTAACTGGCATTTCTCTTATTATACACCATGCTGAATATATATAGAATACACACATAGAATGTATAGAAATACATATTGTGGTATTGTGATTTATAGTAAGAAATATTGTTGGTCTTTGTTTCTGGCACAGAGCTCCTAAAACCCTGGTAATTTCCTAAGTGATAAGAGCAAAGGGAATCTTTTGTTTTGCATTATTTGGTCTTTTGTCCTAAATTCCTAAAATAGCTTCAGAGTGATAAAGGTGAAAGGAGTGTCCTGTTAATTCAGAACAAGCCCCTTTCAACCACACCAGAGTTTGTGAAGGGGTTGATTAATGGAAAGGCCCCTAGGGTAACCTAAGGATAGGGGCATGCGGGGTGGTGCTTGGCTGCCAGGAGGACCAACCTGGATTAGTGGGTTGGAACTTTCAGCCCCATCCCTCGACCTGTGAGGACGGGAGAGGGACTGGAGATTGAGTTCAATTGCCATAATCAATCATGTCTCTGTAATGAAGCCTCCAGAAAAAACCTGAAAGGATGAGGTTGGGAGAGCTTCCGTGCTGGCAGACCCATGGAGGTGCAGGGAGAGTGGCACCCTCGAGAGGGCCCGGAAGCTCCATGCCCCTTCCCATAACTCGCCCTGTGCATCTTCTCCTGGCTGTTCCTGAATTACGTCCTTTTTAACAAACCCGCAATCTAGTACGTGAACGTCTTCCTGAGTCCTGTGGCTAGCCGCTGAAGCAAATGAACTGAACCCAAAGGAGGGGGCTGTGGGAACCTCCGATGTACAGGTGGTGGGTCAGAAGCACAGGTGAGGAGATTGGGGGTGAGGGGACACCTTGTAGGACTGAGCCCGTAGCCTGTGGGGTCTGATGCTATAGAGAGTGTCAGAATCGAGTTAGTCGCTTGATGTGGAAACCCCACCCCTTTGGTGTCAGAAATGAAGTAGTGCTGCAATAGTGTGTGAGTCAAGGACACACGCAGGAGAAGTGTGTCCTTCCCTTACACATATACACAGCACGCTGGTGTGTGACTCGATCCCACCAAAAATGGCTGATGGGTAAACGGTGGGCTCTTACCACCTCCTGCCTGTGTGGTCTTGGTAAGTGACTAGAGCTCTCTAGGACTGTGTCACCATCAGTGCAGGGAGACTGGATAGTGGGTACACAGTCTGGGCTGGCATCCCAGCTTTGCCACTTCCTGGCTGAGTGATCAGGGCAAGGTCACTGTGCACCATTTCCTGACTGTGAAGTTGGGATGATGGCAATACCGGCCTCAGGGCGCTGTTGTCAGGATTCAATGAGATGACACAGGTAAGGGACTCGGGACAATGGCTGACGTGGCTCGATCAATGACTGTCATCATCATTATATTCTGTTAAATGGGAGTAACCATTTAAAGGTTTTGTAGGTAAAAGAGCTTAGTACAGTGCCTATTAGGAAGCAGCCCGCTCAAAAGCCAGCTACTGTTAATTATGTTACTATTATGGCCTCATTCATTCCCTCAGCAAAACTTAGGAAGGCATATCTTTGACGGAAGGGGTTACACCTTTAACCAAACAGATCTGATCGCTGCCTTTATGGAGCTGACATCACTGAGAGGATGAAAGGCCCTGAATATGCAAGCTGAGTAGTTCAGGGCAGAAGAGTGGGGTGTGCGGTCAGGGCAGGCCCCCTGAAGAGATGTCTCAGGGGAGACCTGAAAGAGGAGTGGCACAGGTAGGCCATAACGGGGGTGGGGTGTGGGGAGCAAGACGGGAGAAGAGGAAGCACTCCAGGGATAGGGAACAAATGCCATGCGTTGAAGGAACCGAAAGCATGGCCAGGTGGCTGGAGGGCCACGAGTGCGCTGCAGGATGAGGCTGGGGACCAGCGGCCGGCAGCCAGCGGGGGGCCGTAGCATGCTCTGCCTGCCGGGCTGTGTTGAAGAGTTGGCCTTTCCGCAGAGAACTGCTCTGGGAATGTGGAAAACACAAGGGACACCCCTCATCCTCCAGGGGCTTGGGAGTAAAATGAGGTTTTAGTGTCACTACAGTCAGTCAGGAAGTGCAGCCCAACTGGTATCCTCAGGGGTCCTGCTTAAATGACTCCCAGCCCAGAGGTCCTGGGAAAAGGATACAGTAGGTACGGGGCAGGGGGGGAGGGGGCGCGGGGCTGGACAGAGGGAACAATGACCCCAACCCTGCCCACAGCTGATTGGCCCAGAAAGAGCACCTGACCTCAACTGGCCTGTCTCAAGAACCCCTTCCCTGGCCCTGGTTAATGAGTCCAAAGGGAGACAGTTTCCTCTCCTTGGGTTGTTTTGGGCTCTTTGAGCCTGTACTGCAAGGTGTACAGCTTAGTCTGTGGATGGCCGTCACCCAGCAGAGGGAAAGGCAGAAAGAGAGACTATGGATATGAAAGAATGAATAAGGCAGACAAGGAGTCGGGGCAGTAACAAGGAAGAGAATCCTGCTCGTGGCATTTGTGTTCTGGTTCCAATCCACAGGTCGGCTGCTTCCCAGCACCCATTCCACCCTTCCCCATGAGTGGTTTTGGGTGGGAGCAACCAGCCTGGTAGTATGCCCCACCCCTTTGCCACAGGGATTGGTTCAGGGAGGGTCACATAACCTGTGCTGGTCCAACGAGATAGGAGCTCTGAAGCTTTGCACTATGGCTGAAGGACAAGACACCCTCTCTATCTCCCAGGCCAAGGATGAGAAAGCCTGGACCAGTGCTGGCAGCCAGTCTGCTACTTCCAAGGGAGCCAGGTTTGAGGATGACGCGGACAGCAGAGGGAAGAATGGAAGGACAGAAAGAAAGTGGGCCACTAGTGATGGCCCTGAGCTCTGGCCAACCAGCCCAGAAGCGTGCCCCACCTCTGGGCTTTCTGGTTGCGAGTCAATCCTTTCCCCTAGGGTTTGTGCCCATTTGAGATGGTGTTTCTGTTACTTGTAACCAAGTCCTTCCTGAGGTCTTGCTTTGGTTCTCTGGGCCATCCCAGCACCCTCTAGTTAAATCCTCCTGTTTTGCCTAAGCTGCCAAAATGGCAGGCCTTAAGGAGCTCTAAGAGAGCAATATAGCAATTTGGCCAACAACAAAACTTGTCTCCTGCCACAGTTTACCCAGCTGTAAAATGGGGATAATAATAATAAACACTTCACTGGGTTAAGAGGATTACAAATGATTTAAAGAATACCTAGCACATTGTAAATTCTCAACAGGTTAGCAATGATTACTCTAAAGCATTGAAGGGTAGCTGAAAGGTCTCAAGCCCAGAAAGCAATTAGCTACAGCCCTCCCCCATCTTGTTTGCTATTCCTTTGTTTAGGTCATCAAGTCCTTTATTCACAAACAGTCCCAAAGAACAAACAGCCAGCCCAGTTTCTGTCAGGAGGGTGGCAAATCTGGCCTCAGTGGGGGATCTGAATGAAAGAGATTTGACTCAACTTCTCCTGTAGCTGGTGGCAGAGGAAGCCCTCATGAGCTCATTTCTCCATCAAATACAAGCTGGCGTCTAAAGTTTCAAAACACAGGCTGGAACATGCTGGCACAGTCCCACGAGAGGACAAAGGAAAGAGCCCGGATGCAAGTGAAACCACGACATGGCAGGTTCCACAACTAACTCAGTCGGGAGGAGGCTTCTGGCTGGCTTCCAGCCACATCCGTTGTCCGCACAGCTATGAGGCAGCAGGAAGACTGGACCCTGCCACGTCTGTATCTACAGCTGGGAACTGGCATGGGCACAGGAAAGTCGGAAATAAACTCAGTCAGGAAGTGAGAACTGGAAGATGCTTCCATAGCAACGCCCATCTGGAGATCCCTGTCCACAGCTGGAAACATTCGGAAGCGAGCTTATCTAGAGATGTACACCAAGTCCATTTTTTCCATTTGCATCCGGAATATGTTACTTAAACTTTACTTACTTGGAGAGCCTCTGGGAAGCCTCTGTTCTATGGCTCAAGAAGTCTTATCCTTCTTCTGAATGTTCCGAACCTGGGGCTTAGCAGTGTGGCCAAGCGTTTCTTGCGTCCTCCCCCTCTGTGATGGGGCAGACTGTGTCTGCCTTGCTCACTGGTACCTAGTCTTCAACTAGGTACCAATTCAATGTTCAGCGAATAAATAAATCAACTGCTTTGTTTCCAATTTTATAGCTATTCATAACTTCAGCTAACACGCAAGCACCTGTATCCACAGGGTAGTGAGCTGAGATGCACGACACCTCATGCATGAGGTACTTACTACTGTCAGGCCTGTTTAAAAAATGAGCCTCCTCCTCAAGGTCAGAGCCACAAAAAAACTGGAGTTCTTTAATCTCAAGAGAAGAATGGGAGACAGCGTGAATACCTACAGCAAGGCTGGGCAGGTGGAGGGATGGATGTTGAGGAGCTAGCTTTGATATCAAGAATTTTCTGAGTAGAAATTTTCTAGGGCCAGAGAACATCTCGTCAAGGAAGGCTGGAACACAAGCTTCTCAAACATTAAACAGGGGCTTCCCTGGTGGCGCAGTGGTTGAGAGTCCGCCTGCCGATGCAGGGGACACGGGTTCGTGCGCCGGTCCGGGAGGATCCCACATGCCGCGGAGCAGCTGGGCATGTGGGCCATGGCCGCTGGGCCTGCGCGTCCAGAGCCTGTGCTCCGCAACGGGAGAGGCCACAACAGTGAGAGGCCCGCATACCGCAAAACAAACAAACAAAAAAACATTAAACAGACAGCTCCATTCTGGGAGAATTCCACCCAACTTCCCCAAAAGCCAGAGCTCACATGATTCCTTACCTTTTTAAATATTCTTCTTGCTTATGCAAGTGGTATATGCTTATATATACATATAAAAAACTTGGAAAATAAATGTGCAAAGAAGACTATAAAGTTATGCATAATCTCCCCACCAAATAACGACCACTGTAAAGACGTTAGCTCATTTCCTTCTGGTCTTTTTTTTCTGGTGTGTGTGGTACATGTACAGAGAAGTGAAGAGATTTTTCCCCTTTGAGTCTTTCACCTGTTCTTTTCTAGATTTTAAACATCAAATGAAAACTATTTTTAAATGGCGAAATTAAGTCTATTTCCCCAAACTACAGACTTGGGAAGGAAGAACGCTCCCCTCTGCTGATCCTCCAACTTCTGTTTCCATCTGAACCACTATTACAGACCAGTGGTTCTCAATCCTAACTCTGCATGACCGTAACAGTAGGATACAATAATCGCCACCACCACTATTAACTGAGCAACTACTTTAGAAGACGCCATTTTAAACATTTTACAGAGTATTTAATTTAATCTTTACAGTCCTATAAGGCAGGTACTATTATCATTTTATAGATGAGGAAACTGAGGCAGAGAGGTTAAGCGACTTTCCCGAGGTCACATGGCCGTTAAGTGGTGGTGCTGGGATTTGAACCCAGGCCATCTGGCCCCAGGTGCCCTCTTTCCCCTGGTCCAACTGCTCAAGAACCTGGTAACAATGACACCGACTATGAGCTTCAGGGCAAGGTTCCCAACGTCCCTATTGCCAAGTTTGTCATCATGATTATTCATACTTCTCTCCAGACTCATTTTGTTTCCCAAAGGAAATAAGAAATTGCTGAAATTCAGCAGAAGTGAGACAGCCGGAAGCTACAGCTGACCACATGCACACGTGGGTCTCTGCTGAGCTGCCTAAGTAACATTCTTAAAAGATGACCTTTCTGGAGGGGACCAGGGGTCAGTTACTGGGTGGATCACCCTCCACTGACTGAGACCCCACCCAGTGCCAGATGGGTTGTGAAAGCCCCACCCTAACTTCACCTCGCAATGGGATAGAGAACAGCCTGGAAAACTCACAGCCTACCACCTATTTACATGTGAATCTGGAGGAAGGGCTAGGGACCACAGCTATTTGACAGGGATGGGCAAGGACTGCTCTTGCATGTTCAGAGGCTTAGTAGGGCTAGAGTCAATATTTAGTCACTGTGGAGGATCAGCCAGTTATGTTTTTGCCAACATCACATAGATCTTTGGAGAAAAGCAGCTCCTGACTCCCTTTACCCCAAGTCAAAACCAGACACACAACCAAGAGGGGTTTTCCCAGGAGGTAAACACTAGAGAGTTTGTCTTCCCTCCAGGCTAGGAAGGGAAAACCTCCATTTCAGGAAAAGGTCCCTGAATGCCTGGATCAGGGAAGGAGATGAGAAGTTGCGCCTTGGGGTCTGAGAGCTACTATCCTTCCAGGTTCTGAGCCAAAAGGATCTCCCCTCAAAGGGGATCCATGCAGAGAAAGGCTGGGGTAACAGAGGGCTATAAGGCTGTCATTTTTCCAACACCCACCTGGGCCCCGGGGTACTTCTCAATGCCTGTGTACAGCGGGGGCTCAGTAATGTTTCACAACTGTTCAATCTTCAGGCTTTCTGTGTGTGTGTGTGTGTGTGTGTGTGTGTGTGTGTGTGTTGGGGGTGCTGGTTTTCTCAATTTTGTCAACATTCTAAAAAAGTAGAGAGAGAAAGGTACAATGAACTCCCAATGTACTCAAATGAAGATTCAGTAGTTATCAAAAAGTCTGCCCTATTAGCTTCATCTACTCCCTATCCATTCCTTTTCTTCCCTTTTTCTTCTGCCTGTAGTACTTTAAAGTAAACCCTAGGGACTTCCCTGGTGGTCCAGTGGTTAAGACTCCTCACTGCCAATGCAGGGGGCCTGGGTTCCATCACCAGTCGTGGAACTAGACCCCGCATGCATGCCACAACTAAAAGCCCACATGCAGCAACTAAAAGATTCCACATGCTGCAACAAAGATCTCGCACGCGGCAACGAAGATTCCGTGTGTCGCAGCTAAACAAATAAACAAATAAATAAATATTTTTTTAAAAAAGTAAATCCCAGACATTACGTCATCTCACCTTTACATGTTTCAGTTTGCAGGTCTGAAATATACAGATACGTTCTTATGTGTCCACAATATTAAGCTGGTTTCTTTACTGACCAAAATAACAATGAATTTTTTCCTAGAAGGTAAGACCTAGTGTTGACTAAGGAGTAGGGAAATGGGTCATCTCCCCTTCTATGATGGAGTAATGCCTTTCTGCAGGACCTCTTGGCAATACGGATCCAAAAAGGTTTAACAACCTGCATGTATCTTCTGACTCAGCTCTTCTATTCATGTACTCATCAAAAAAAAAATATTTACTGGGACTTCCCTGGCAGTCCAGTGGTTAAGACTCTGTGCTTCCACTGCAGGGGGAGTGGGTTTGATCCCTGGTTGGGGAACTAAGATCCCACATGCCGCGCAGTGTGGCCAAACCAAAAGACCAAAAAAAAGAAAAAAAAAAAAAAATTACTGATGTCTACCATGTGCCTGGCAGTGTCCTAAGCATTTTTCTCCCTGGTACAGATGTGGAAATTGAGGCACAGAGAGGCAAAGTCATCTGCTCAGGGTTACACAGCTCTTACGTGCCAGAGCTGATAGTCGTATGCAGGCAAGCAAGGTTTAAATGACAACACCGGGTCCTGGCAAGGTAGCATTCAGGGCCTTACACTTGGGAGGCCATTGCTCTAGGTTCCACAGAACACTTCCTACCTGCACTGGTGAACACTCACTATGTGGAATCTACCGCAGACCCTACGTACGAGGTAGGGATAATTATATTAGTCCCATTTTTCAGATGAGGAAACTGAGTACAGCGGCTGAAGGTCAACTCCTCTATCCTGGCAAGGCTGTGGCTCACTGCTCATCCTTCAACACTGCTTTAGACACCACCTTCAGAGATAGGCACATGACCTACTGCTATAAACTGCATGTTCTGTGCCCCCCCCCCACCAAATTCATATGTTGAAACCTAATCTCCAATGTGATGGTATTAAGAGGTGGGGCCGTTGGGAAGTAATTAGGCCTGGAGGGCACAGCCCTCATGAATGGGATTAGCATCCTTATAAAGGAGGTCCCAGGGAGTTCGCTTGCCCCTTCTTCCATGTGAGGACATGGCAAAAAGATGGTCATCTGTGAACCAGGAGGTGGATCCTCACCAGACACCGAATCTGCAGCGCCTTGACCTTGGACTTCGCAGGCTCTAGAACTGTGAAAAAAGAAATTTCTATTGTTTAAGTTACCTAGTCTATGGTATTTTTGTCAGAGCAGATTTAAAGAACCTGAGGACAAGAAAGCCTCTTTTCACTGGGTTGATAAAGCAGGAGAATTTTCACCGGAACCCAGCCAGTCTGTACAGTGAAGCCAAGCAGAGCAAGGAAAAACGACAGAGCCCCCTTATCCGGCTAGGTGTGAAGCTCCGCCCTCCAGACTTCCCAGGGACAGAAGACAAATTCATCTTACAATCAAAAGAGACTTGATTAACCCACCCAGCATGCACTGTCCCATCCCCCCACTTTTGTTTATGCTGTACCCTCTGCCTGGGGCCCACCCTCCTCATGCCATTATCCCTATGCACCTGGCAGAACCCCAATGCACCTTTCAAAGGCCAGCCCCATCACTGGCCATGATTCTCTACACACTCTTCTCTCTTCTCTACAGCTCGCTCTCCCTGACCATACCCAAGCAGAATTTCTCTTTCCTCTGAGTTCTCCCAGCACCTGGGGTTCACCACTCAACACCCTGCATTACGACCATCTGGGTGTCCCCTGCCGGCAAGGCAGTACCATACAGAGGTTAAGACCGCAGGTTCCGCAGAAGGAAAGACGTGGGTTCAAATCCTGCACTGCCACCACAAGCTCTATGAGATCCTGGGCAAGCAAGTCATCTTCTCATCTCTCTGATCCTTGATTTTTCTCATCCTCCGAGGGGGTAGTAAGAGAACACACCCGCAGCAGACAGTTGGTGGTATAGCTTATGGCCGTTCCCAACTCCCACTTCTTGTGCTTCCTCCCACCATACAGGCATCCACTCTCCCAGCCTCCCTTGCAGCTAGGGGCAGCCAGTGACTCCTTTACAACCAATGAGAGACAGAGACGTCTGCTGGGGTTAGGGGTGTCTATGGGCACATATTCCCTTTAGAAAGGAAAGGCACAGGAAGAGAAAGGCTTTCCCCCTGCCTCTTCTCCCTACTTGGGATACTGTGCATAAGGATGTGATCATAGGGCTGGGGTGGCCATCCCATGACCATGCAACATCAGGATGAAACACATGTACACAGAGGGCTGTGAAACAGAAGGAGAGAAGCACCCAGTTCTCGGAGGTGTCACTGAACCTCTGTACCCACTGTGGAGCCAACCACACTTTGCAATGAGAGAATCACTCGTCTCTACCGCTCAGCCAAGATTCACCAGGCATCTTGTTTCTGCAGCCCCACGTGCCCTCACTGACATATCACCTCACAGAGCGGGGTTTCAACGCCATCATGCGTGTAAAGTGCTTAGTATGAGTGCTTGTTGGCGCTCAGTCGATGTTGGTTAAAGATCATTACCATTATCACAATAAGCTGCTCGAGGCCATACCACAGCTTCCACATCCCATGGCAGAGAGAGCAGGTGCCAGCTGCAGACACCTGGTACATTTCAGCACCCGTCCTGCTGCCTATGACGGAGGGAACTACAGTCACCAGGGCTGTTGCCCTACGCTGAGGCAGCTACAACCCCTCCTTCAGTGGCATGAGACAGCCAAGGAGAAGAGAGGCAAAGGGGGTCTAAAAGCTCAGCAGCCTCCCGAGGGAGGCTCAGGCTTTCCAAGGCTGAAAAACAAGGTTAAAAGAATCTGGACGCACTGACACCATTTTTGCCATATCCTCAGACCACCTGTAATATGACTTACTTTGCATTTTTCTTTAACTGCACTCACTTTTATTTTGGCTTGCATACCATCGTTAGCCTCACCCAAAGCAGAAACAGCCATGGGATACTGGGTTTGACGAGCTATTGAAATTCTTTTCCTGTTACACATGAAAATAAAAGTACAGCTATTAAAATGTGTAAGCTGTTTATTCATACCACCACCTCAAATTATCTAGTGGAATGATCTGACTTTGGGAAACCTGTCCCTATGGCAATAGGACATCATTGCTAGTCAGCACCTCCTACCCCGCTCCCCTTTCCTTTGCACATTCTTTCACTTACATTCTAGAAACACAAAAGCTCCAATGCTAGCTCTAAACAACCCCTCTGGAGGCTGAGATCTCTCCCAAACTCCCTCATTCGGGCTCTGTCCCCCTGGAATAGATCCACGGTTCATACTTTTCACTTACATTGTCTTCCAGGATCGGTTTTTAATAATAATAATAATAATAGCCAATGTGCACTAAAGACTTTCCCTGCGCTACGTACTGCTTTAAGGACTTTATATAGAAAAACGCATGATCCTCACATGGCCCCATGTAAAGCAGTATCGCCCTCATTTCACAGATGAGGAAACTGAGGCTCAGAAGGGATTAAGTCACTTGTTCAAGGTCCCACAGTGTGGATGTGACACAGCCAGGGTTGAATCCAGGTGACTAACCCAGGGGCCCACCCTCCTAACCTCCTCACTACCCTGCTGCCCCCAGAACAGCCAGCGCTGAACAAGCTCTGTGCCGACTGAACACTGACATTGAGGAATTTGTCTAAAGTCATGCAGCTAGGAGCTGGAATCCAGGCTGGCCAATCCCCACGCTCACCCTCGCCCTGCATAACTGCCCACGCAGCCAGCACATAAGGGAACCGGAGTGGAACTCGGGCCTGAGGCCCTGGTGCACCTCCACTCCCCGGCTTCCTCACGTCCCCTTTTAGCTCAAGTTATTCAGCCCCAAGAGGCCAACTCTCCTCTCAAAGGAGGAAAAGAGTCCCTGACACAACCAGACAGAGCCTCATGTCACTGTCTCTTGTGCCTAAAGGGAAGCTGGCTGACCAAAGTGGAGTTTTCTAAAACCGGCACATTCATAACATTATTCTGTGCAAGGTTTTCTCCTCCCCTGGTTGCTAGGCCTCAGGCCCATTCTTAATTGATAATTAAATCATGATAGCTAATGCTTGTGGGGCTATGAGCACCAGGCCCTGTGCTAACTGCCTCACAGGTTCTGGTTCACCGAATGCTCACAGCATCATTATGAAGTAGGGACTAGCATAATCCTTGTTTTAGGATGAACAAATGTGGCTCCATAGAGGCTGAAGCTGCAACTAAGACCTGGCACAGCCAAAGAAATAAGGAAATAAAGAAATATTTTAAAAATAGGGCTTCCCTGGTGGTGCAGTGGTTGAGAGTCCGCCTGCCGATGCAGGGGACACGGGTTCGTGCCCCGGTCCGGGAAGATCCCACATGCCGCGGAGCGGCTGGGCCCGTGAGCCATGGCCGCTGAGCCTGCGCGTCTGGAGCCTGTGCTCCGCAACGGGAGAGGCCACAACAGTGAGAGGCCCGCGTACCGGAAAAAAAAAAAATAATAATAATAATAATAATAAAATAAAAATAAATAAAATCAAAGAGCCTAGTGCCTACAGTGTGACTCCAAAGCCATTAGCTGAAAGCCTCTGCAGCCTCACACCCAAATTCCAAACGTCCCAAATCTCCACCCTGTTTCCAGCAAGCCCCCTAAGAGAAATCGGTCTCTAATTCCAAGAAATCACGGTGGACTGTCATCTCTGCTACAGGGCATCACAGTGTCAGGGAGCCCTGGTCAATTCCGAGGGCAGGATACAGCTCGGCAGCTGCACACCGCCTGGTAACTGCTGCTCTGCGCTGTTCCCGCTTCTCAGTAATGAGCCCACTGAACTCAGGTGCAGGTGGGGCCCAGGAGCCAGGCTAGGGCTTTCCAGGATGAAGATGACTGGCCAGTGACAATGCTCTCTCCCCAGCCCTGCCCTTAAGCTTTCTCCATGGCCTTTGTTGTTGTTGTCTTCTAGATTGAGGGTTTTATGTTTTTACATTTTTTTAAATTGTAGTAAAATATATATAACATATAATTTGCAATGTAATGACTTTTAAACATACAATTCAGTGGCATTAACCACATTCACAATGTTGTACAACCATCAGTGTCTAATTAATTTTTGTTAATTATTTTAGTACTATTCAGTTTGTTATTTCTACAGAGTAATTTTTGGTAAGTTTTCTATCTCTAGGAGTGGATCTGTTTCCTGTGAATTCTGAGCTTGATTGGCATAAAGTTATTCACAATATATGTTTAATCTCTGCAGCATCTATACTTGTGTTCTTATTTGCTTTTTAATTTTCTTTAAGCCTTCTCTCTTATTTAATGAATAATCTTGCCTGACTTTTTCCTATTAATTTTCTTTTTTTTTTAATTTTTATTTTATATTGGAGTATAGTTGATTAACAATGTTGTGCTAGTTTCAGGTGTACTCCACGGCCTTTGTTCTGGGGACGTGGGGAGCTGTTTCTTCCCTGAAGGTCTGGAATTGGGACTGCTCCTTGCTGCACTGGCAGGGC
Organism: Leucopleurus acutus; assembly: GCF_964270905.1. Classification (NCBI taxonomy): domain Eukaryota; kingdom Metazoa; phylum Chordata; class Mammalia; order Artiodactyla; family Delphinidae; genus Leucopleurus; species Leucopleurus acutus. The sequence continues at coordinate 45,579,510 of NC_139162.1, read as the reverse complement.
CTTTCTCACATCCCCAGAGAGGTCAAGCAGTGAGCAATCTCAGTCCTGTCCAACCTCCCGATATGTCCACAGGGTGCTTAAGAGCAAGGACTCTGAAACCAGATGGCCTGGGTTCAAATCCCAACTTTGCCACTTACCAGCTGTGGGACCTCAGACAAGTTATCTCCCCTCTCTGTGTCTTAGTTCCTCATCTGGAAAAAGGGGATAATAATGGTACCAATGTCATGGGTTGTTGTGGGGATTTAAAAACACTTAGAGGGCTTCCCTGGTGGCGCAGTGGTTGGGAGTCCGCCTGCCGATGCAGGGGACACAGGTTCGTGCCCCGGTCCGGGAAGATCCCACGTGCCGCGAAGCGGCTGGGCCCGTGAGCCATGGCCGCTGAGCCTGCGCGTCCGGAGCCTGTGCTCCACAGCGGGAGAGGCCACGACAGTGAGAGGCCCGCGTAACGCAAAAAAAAAAAAAAACACTTAGAGTAGGGCCTGGTGCTAAGAGCTACATAAGTGTTTGCTACTGTAGTTAAGAGTGGCCCAGTTAAGCACATTCACACCCACTGCGAGGGCAGAGATTTCCACCCGGCCTCTAAGACGCTGTGATTACCCACCAGCTACATATTTTTTAAAAAAGCAGATTCTCTCAAAGGAGCCCACTGGCCTGCTGGTGGCAAAGGGCACCGTAGCCTAGAGTTGGGGTAGGGTTCTTGGCTCCTGCTGACCAGCTGTGAGACAGCAGTAATTATGGTCCACTTATAATTATTTGGCTTGCTTGGAGGTTTGTGTGTTTATTCTTCGTATGAATTCCGACCCCACCCAGAACTAAAGCAGCCATGACCTCTGCTGCGGGGCCTGGACACCTGTGTGCCCACCTGGCCCAGAGATTCCCAGGCATGGCTAAGCTTGAGGGCTTTAGGCCACTGGTTCGCTTCTGAGGGCAATTTCGCCACCCCTACCCCAGGGATAGTTGAATTTTTGAATATCATGGCTGGCGGTGGGGGGCTGCTACTGGCGTCTCATGGGTAGTGGCCAGGGATGCTGCTAACTGTTCCACGATGCACAGGACAGCCCCACAACAAAGAATGATCTGCCCTCAACGGTCGACAGTGTCGAAGCTGAGCAACCCTGGGTCTAGGCTCTCAAACTGTAAAGAAGGTTGAATCACCAAGGGAGTCGGTAAAAATGCAGACTGGGATTCCGTGTGGGGGTCTGAGATTCTGCAGTCTGTGACGCCAACATCTAGACCCTTGAACCTCAAAGTTGTGGTCCAGGGAGCAGCAGCATCAATAACACCTGGAGGCGCCTTAGAAATGCAAACACTCGCCCCTCCCCAGAACTGCTGAATCAGAATCTGCATTTTAACAAGATTCCCAGGTACATTCAGTGATCGGAAATCCTGGTGGCACCTTAGGGAGCACTGAAAAGATTCTCCCTGCTTGAGCCTCAGGACCTTCACATGGTGGGGGGCGGGGGAAGGCCTGGGGAAGTTTTTTTTTTTGGGGGGGCGGGTTAGGTTTTAATAGTCCAGCTCCACCCTCCCAATTCAGTAACAATTCAGTCTCAGGGTTGAGAAGCACAGAAGCACTGCCCTGGAGGAAGCAGTCTTTTCTCCCTGGCAGGTAGGAGCAGTCACCCTGTAGAGGCGCCACACAACCCCTGACCCCTGGTGACAAACACCCTATCAACTCTCAGCTTCCTGGCATTGAATAACCTGTCCCCCAGAAGCATTGGTGCTTTTGGCACCCAGAGCCTGGCTGTCTGCCAGACGCCAAGCTCCTGGGCAAGAACTAGGCCTATATGGAGAAACAGGAGTAAATCCAAGCGTCTTAACTGTTCACAAGAAACTAGAAGGAAGAGGAACTTATCTCACTGTGATTTCAAATCGGAAGGTAATGATAATGATAGCCAGCACTTCCTGTGTGCACGTTTCTAAGCATAGGAGCTATTTTCCCTATTCTACAGATGAGAAAGCTAAGGCAAGGCACAGGTGAGCTCCTTGCCCAAAGGTCACACAGCTGGTAGGTGGTGAAGCCAGGGCGGAATCCCAGAGTCTAGGCTCCTCCCTGCTGCTCTGGTCTCTCCCACCAAGACCTGGGGCTTTAATACCTTCCTCACCTTCAGTATGAAGAATCCCCCACATCCCCAAGAAGCAGGCTCGGTGTGGCCAGGTTGCTTCCTGGCACTTCTCCAGGGCAGCTAGCTTTCAGCTGTCCTCCTTTGCGGAAGAAGAAAGTGGGCTTCCGGCACAGAGCACTGAGACTTTGCTGTGCACAACAGCACGGCTAGGCCACCTTTGAGACAAAAAAAAATGCAAACCGCATTCTTGGCTGGGAAGTCAGAGAACTCAGCCGTGGGGCAAAGGGTCTCTTCCTCATGGCCTGAAATCCCTGGGTTAGGGCTTTGAGAACGTCGGTAAGAGTGAGGCAGGGGCCAGGCCTCTGGTCCCCGCATGCCTCCTTCTAGGTGCTGAAGTCAGCCCTCCACAGCCCTTCTCTTTAAACACTCCCAGGGATGGAAGAAAGCACAGGCTTCAGGGAGCAAACTCAGGGCCTACAAATCCCTCCCACACATTCTCACCCTTGTTCACCTAACTGAAGCCAGGACAGCCTCCTTTCTTTTCCTACAACTTGCCAAGCTCATTCCCACCTCAGGGCCTTTGCACTTGCTGTTCTCTCTGCCAGGCACCTTCTTTCTTCACCTCTTTGCATGGCTGGCACCTTTTTATCCTTCAAGTGTCAGATCAAATGACATCTTCCTGACCCCACTAGCCAAGGTAGCCCTCCTACCACCGCTCACATCTCAGTATCCTGCTTCAGTTTAGTTTAGCACTACCAATCACCTCTGATATACACTGTTTATTTCTAGTCTGTCTACCCCACTGGACCTTGCACTCCAGGAGGGCAGGGACTGGGCCTGTCTTGTCCACTGTGTACTTGGGGCTTACAACCTTACAACAGTGCTTGGCGTGGAGTAGAAGGCATATATATATATACACACACACACACATACATACATATGTGTGTGTGTGTGTGTGTGTATATATATATATATATATATTTGTTGAATGAATACATGAATCTTTATTTCTATTCAGGTTAATGAAATAAATAACTATTATCTTCTTGCGGGTTCACCAAGACTACGACACTCTGGTTTGCTACAGAGTGGCCTGCATAGGAGATATTTGTGGAAGAGCAGACCAGCCATGTTCCACAGCAATTTAAAGCATGATAGTAACAATTACAATTATAATAACAGTACTGTGGCTAACATTTAATGTGTACTTACTACGTGTCAGAAACTGTGCAAGGTGCTTTACTAGTTCAAAGTTCATTAATAGGCTTGAGATGTAGTATCTTGTTTTTCTCGTTGTTTTGCAGAGACGGACACCGATGCTTGGAAAGGCTATGTCACTTGCCCAAGGTCACACTTTAGCAAGGACTGAATACAGTGCAGAGCCCTTAACCACTGCCCTGCCCCATGCTGCACAGGGTGTATGGCAGTGCTCCCTAAGACTGGAACGACAGGGCATCTGGGAGAGCGACTCACTGTTCTCAGGAGGTTCAGCCAGGCTGTGTCTTTCTCCCAACTTCTCCCACAAAGAACACAACTCCAAAAATTCCAACTCTAATCATACCTGTACTAAGCAAACATATTGATCAGGGCTGGATTTACAATTCCACATCAGTGCCAAGCAGCCAATTTTGGCTGAAATCACTTGTTCTCAGGCTCATGAGTTGAACTTCATTTCCCCTGGAATTGAGCTTGTCTCTCTACACACCTGAAGCTAAGACTCAATTATTCTTCACAGTCAAAACTACCACATAACACCTAACAGCAGTAGATAACTCTCACACATGTGCCTGTTTTCCAGACACTTTAAAATTCCAATTTATTTAAACCTCACAACTACAGATTTGAACACCAGCCCATGGCTCCAAACTCTATTGACAATCACTACCCTCCACTGCCTATCTAACTCTGATTTGACATCTGCCCAGAAAATATTGCAAGTAAGTTCTGTTTAGCTGTTCGTTGTACCACTAGAGTCATTTATTTACTCATTCATTGACATGTTTTTAAAACAGATTACATGGTCAGGATTGGGCTAAGGGAAGTAGATGCAACACCCCCACCCTCCAAATGTTTGGCTTAGGGGGACAAATGAGAGAAAAGTCAATTTCATAACATCATACTTAATAGTGAGAAACTCAAAGCTTTGCCACTAAGATCAGGAACAAGACAAGGATGTCCCTTCTCACCACTGCTTTTCAACATTGTATTGGCAGTCCTAGCTAATGTAATAAGACAAGAAAAGGAAATTTTAAAAATACAGATTAGGAAGGAAGAAGCAAAACTGCCTTTGTTTGCAGATGACATGATCATATGTCAAAAATCCTAAAGAACTGAGGGGGGAAAAAACGACCTCCTGGAAGTGATTATAGCAAGGTTGCAGGATATAAAGTTAATATAAAAAAGTCAATCGCTTTCCTATATACCAGCAACTGACAAGTGGAATCTGAAATTAAAAAGACAATTATCGGGACTTCCCTGGTGGTGCAGTGGTCCTCCTGCCAATGCAGGGGACACTGGTTCGATACCTGGTCCGGGAAGATCCCACATGCCGCGGAGCAACTAAGCCCGTGTGCCACAACTACTGAGATTGTACTCTAGAGCTCATAAACCACAACTACCGAGCCCGTGTGCCACAACTACTGAAGCCCACATGCCTAGAGCCCGTGCTCCCCAACAAGAGAAGCCACTGCCACGAGAAGCCCATGCACCAAAATGAAGAGTAGCCCCAGCTCACCACAACTAGAGAAAGCCTGCATGCAGCAACGAAGACCCAAAGCACCAAAAGAACAAACAAACAAAAAAAGCACAATTATCATTTACATTAGCACCACCCAAAATGAAATACTTAGGTAAAGATATAATAAAATACATATAAGAGTGCTATATGAGGGCTTCCCTGGTGGCACAGTGGTTAAGAATCCGCCTGCCAATGCAGGGGACACAGGTTCGAGCCCTGGTCCAGGAAGATCCCACATGCTGCGGAGCAACTAAGCCTGTGTGCCACAACTACTGAGCCTGCGCTCTAGAGCCCGTGAGCCACAACTACTAAGCCCGTGTGCCACAACTACTGAAGTCCACGTGCCTAGAGCCCATGCTCTGCAACAAGAGAAGCCACCGCAACGAGAAGCCCACACACCACAACCAAGATTAGCCCCTGCTCGCCACAACTAGAGAAACCCCACGTGAAGCAACGAAGACCCAATGCAGCCAAAAATAAATAAATAAATGTATTTAAAAAAAAAAAAAGAACGCTATATGAGGAAAACTCCAAAATTCTGATGAAAGATATCAAAGAACTAAATAAAGAGAGAGATATTCCATGTTCATAAACAGTAAGCTTCAATATGGTGAAGATATCAGTCCTTCCTAGCTTGATTTATAGATTCTACATAATCTCAGCAAATTATTTTATGGATATTGACAAACTGATTCAAAGTTTATATAGAGAGGCAAAAGACCCAGGAGAGCCAATACAATACTTAAGGAGAAGAACAAAGTGTGAAGACTGACATTAACTGACTTCAAGACTCCCTACAAAGCTACAATAGTCAAGACAGTGTGGTATTGGCTGAAGAACAGATAAATAGATTAACAGAACAGAATGGAAAGCCCAGAAATAGATGCACATAAATACAGTCAACTGATCTTTGATAAAGGACCAAAGGCAATACAATGGAGCAAAGATAATCTTTTCAACAAATGGTGTTAGAATAGTTGGACATCCCCATGCAAAAAAAAAAAAAAAAAATCTAGACACAGAGCTTACACCTTTCACAAAAGTAAACTCAAAATGGGTCACAGACCTAAATGTAAAATGAAAAACTATGAAACTCTTAGAAGATAAAATAGGAGAGGGGCTTCCCTGGAGGCACAGTGGTTAAGAATCTACCTGCCAATGCAGGGGACACGGGTTTGAACCCTGGCCCAGGAAGATCCCACATGCTGCGGAGCAATTAAGCCCATGCGCCACAACTACTGAGCCCATGTGCCACAACTACTGAAGCCCGCGCGACTAGAGCCCATGCTCTGCAACAAGAGAAGCCACCGCAATGAGAAGCCCACGCACTGCAACGAAGAGTAGCCCCTGCTCGCCGCAACTAGAGAAAGCCCTCATGAAGCAACAAAGACCCAGCGCAGCCAAAATTTAATTAATTAATTTTTAAAATTAAAAGTTTATTTTTAAAAAAATCAATCTAACAAAATAAGCCATCATTGAAAAGGCTTATGTTATTGTGAGATAACAAATATAATTTTAAAACATTGAGCATTATGTAAAATAAGGGTTTTTAAATAAAGACTTGAGGATCATTTTGCAATATATACAAATATCAAATCACTATATTGTACATCTGAAACTAATGTAATGTTATATCAACTATACCTCAATTAAAAAACCCCAAACTTAATCTTAAAAAAATGATAGGAATGAACTTATTTATAAAACAGAAATAGACTCACAGACATAGAAAACAAATGTATGGTTACCTAAGGGGGAAACGGGAGGCAGAGATAAATTAGGAGTTTGGGATTAACATATACATACATAAAACAGATAACAAACAAGGACCCACTGTATAGCACAGAAAACTATACTCAATATCTTGTAATAATCTATAAGGGAAAAGAATCTGAAATAACTGAATCACTTTGCTGTATACCTGAAACTAACACAATATCATAAATCAACTATACTTTAATAAAGGAAAAAACAAACAAACAAACTATATTTTTTACACATCTGTAATGGGCCTAACACAAGACCCACCTCATGGGGCTACTGAGAAGATTAAATGAGTTAAGCACCTGCAACGCCTGGCGTACGGTGAGCACCCAGTAAACGTTACCTATTATTTTATCTCCAGCACTTCGGACAGCACCAGACACACAGTAGGCACTCCGTGGCCCCAGGGGGCTTAGTCATCTGCAAAGAGAGGTCCAGCCCAAGGGAGGAGCCGATCTGGGAGGCCTCTGGGAGCCAATGGGATTGTTCACTAGGAATCAGACAAGCAGGTAAACAGACCTGCCCCAAGAAACCAGTTTTTGTTTTTGTTTTTAATTGGAGTATAGTTGATTTACAATGTTGTGTTAGTTTCTGCTGTACAGCAAAGTGAATCAGTTATACATATATCAGTCTTTTTTAGATTCTTTCAAATTCAGAGTATTTAGGGTTCCCTGTGCTATACAGTAGGTCCTTATTAGTTATCTCTTTTATATACAGTAGCCTGTATACATCAATCCCAATCTCCCAATTTGTCCCTCCCCCGCTTTCCCCCCTTGGCAACCATAAATTTAAGAAACCGGTTCTGCAGCCTTTCTCTGGCTGCTCTGGGCCCAGTTCCCAGAGCCTGCCCCTCGACTTTGGTCTAGGAGGTATAATTATTTCCCTGATTAGATAGATACAACTCAAGAGGCTTTAAAACTGTGTCCCTCACAAGCTTCCTTCCAGCACTTTAGATTGGGGGCCAGCTGTTTTGCCACATTCCACGGGTCACTTTCTGCAAACTGACCACAACACGGACACGTGTAAAATGCTGGGATGCCTCATGATGGCTAGATTGGTAAATGAGTTTATATGCTTGCAAATATTTACTGAGCATGTCTGTGATTATGTTATTTGTATTCTACTGGGAGAGACAATTAGGAAACTATTTCCCAGCCCTCCTTGCAGTTAAGAGTGGTCACGTGACTTTATATGGCCAATACATAAAGGGAAGTCTGGTGGAATTATCATTCCTGACTAAACAGACATTCCTTTTCTCCATGTATCTGCAGATGTTCTTTGGAAAAGATGTTACTGCAAATGAAGGGAACTGCTCTCCTGAAATGGTGGTGGTACTGCCATCACTGACATCAAGTTCCCCTGAGTATACAGTGGACAGACCTCCGGATGGAAAGCAGAGGGTGTACAGTAATGTGATAATAATAGCTGGCATCCCCTGATGTCACTCCTTGCTGTGCACTATTTTAAGTGCAATACAAATGTTACCCCATTTCATCCTTAGCACAGGACCGAAAAGCAGGTATTACCATCTTCATTTACAGATGACCAAAATCAAGTACAAAGAGTTTAAGTAACCTGCCCAACATAGACAGAAAATGTAGAGGGGCTACTAGAACCCAGGTGACCAGGCTTCCCAATCAAAAGTCTTCACTGTGAGCTACACTAACGAAGTTTGAGCCTGAGGCAGCCCTGAAAAATAATCGAAGCTATCACTACCACATACTGAGCACTTACTGCTATGTGGCAACCTTAGAACCAAGCCCAGTGTGTGTTACCCTCCAAACACACCAGGACCATGTCCACTGAAAAGCTGAGAGGTGATTGGACTTGACCTCTGTCACATGATTGATTGTTAAGGACCATGGAGGTCGGAGGTACAGGACTGTAAACCCCTGGACACCAGATCACGCCTGTTGGAAACAGCTGGCAGGAGACATTTTCTTTCATTATTAACCACACTCAGTAACCTGTTCTCAAGGACATTCTTGGCCTCTCCTTGGCCATGAGTGATAAAGGCCACGTGTACTTGGCCCCAGAGAAAAGCAGGGCATCAAAGGAAACAGAGCAGAACCCCACACCCAGGTGCTCCTAGAATCAAGGCCACAGTCCCTCCCTTGACCATCAGGCCCTTGCAGCTAGAGTAGGCCCCTCCCCTCTTGCTGTAGCCTCACAGGCCTCCTCTCTGCTCTGGAGGAAGCCACACTCCCCAGGACCTCGACACACACTGTTCTCCTGGCCTAGAATGCTCTTCCTCATGCCCCCCTTGCCCTGGTAAACATCTTTCTCTCTCCCTTAATTAACTCCTACCCATCCTTCAGTGTTTAGCCACTGAGAGATCTCAGGTTGTGCCGGTAAGTTAAAAAAAAAAAAAAAAAGCAAAGTGCAGGACAGGGTGTGGAGTAGGGTGCATTTTGTATAAGAAAGGAGGGGAAGATAAAAATAGACATTCGTATTTGCATAAGGAAACCTTAAAAGGATATGCAAGAGACTAATACAAATGATTACTTAAGGGGTGGAGAACAAGGTGGGCAGGGAAAGGGGTAGGAGAGCTGCTCAGTGTGTACATCTACACATGCGCACTCACACACAGAGGCATGCACACAGAATTGACTTTTGAAGCATACAGACGTATGACCTACTTTTTTAAAAGTGTCACAAATAAAAACCAGGCAGAAGTGATGGGCAGAGAGTCAGAGGTGGTCTGTGACCGCAGACCTGAATACATCCATCTGTGGGACTGCTTGATAATGTCTGACTCCCCCAGTGGCCTGCGGACTCCTGAGGTCAAGCCTGGACATGCTCGGGCTGCCAGTCAGGGGCCTCCCACGCAGCTGGTGCCCGAGAAATGCTCAGAGTGAGCGGGAGTGGACACACCATCCAAACCACCTCTAGCCACACACCTGAGCTTAGCCCACTCACTGCTTGCCTGTTTCCGTGAAATAAATTAATGGGTGAGGGGGACGGGAACACAGTTACTGCACAAGAAAAGACCTCGAAGACACACTGCCTCGTGCAGGGATCAGAAACCTTTTCCTGTAAATGGCCAGAGAGTAAATATTTTAAGTTTGGGGGGACCACATGGTTCTGTTTCAAGTATGTAACTCTGCCCTGCAGTGTGAAAGCAGCCCTGGCAATATAAGCATGGCTGTGTTCCAACACGACTTTACTCATGGGCACTGAAACCCCAAGTTCATCTAATTTTACATGTCACAAAATATTCTTTTGATTTTTTTTTAACCATTAAAAAATGTAAAAAACCATTCTTAGCTCCTGGGCCGTACAAAAACAGGCAGTGGAGGGCGGTGTGGGGGGGTGGGAATAGATTGGGAGTTTGGGACTGACATGTACACACTGCTGTATTCGAAATAGATAACCAACAACACCTATTGTATAGCACAGGGAACCCTGCTCAATATTCTGTAAGAATCTAAATGGGAAAAGAATTTGAAAAAGGATATATGTATATGCATAACTGAATCACTTTGCTATACCTGAAACTAACACAACACTGCTAATCAACTATGTTCCAATATAAAATAAAAAAATAAAAACAATACAAAACAAAACAGGAGGTGGGCCGAATGGCCGATAGGCTGCAGACTGCTGCCCTTGGTGTAAACAGCTACCTTGTTTATGTTTGTTGTATAAACACAGAGAATTTCTGGAAGGAGTTAGGTCACAATGGCTAATTTTATGGAGGCTTCAGAGATGGGAAGGAAGCTCACTTTTTTATTCTTAAATAATGTACCACATACAAGTTAACGAAATATTGCTTTAAAGTTAGTACTGGGACTTGCTGGTGATCCAGTGGTTAAGAATCTGCCTTCCAATGCAGAGGACGGGAGTTCAATCCCTGGTCGGGGAACTAAGATCCCACATGACGCAGGGCAACTAAGCCCACACGCCACAACTACTGAGCCCACGCGCCACAGCTAGAGAGAAGCCTGCATGCTGCAATGAAGAGCCCGCCTGCCGCAACGAAAGATCCTGCGTGCCACAACTAAGACCTGATGCGGCCAAAAATAAATAAATAAAATAAAATAAAGTTAGTACTTAAATGAGAAAGGAGGCTGTGTACGGGGTTAAGAGCCCACGCTCTGGAATAAGAATCCCAAACTTTTCCTCACTTGCTGTGAACCCAACAGGCAAGTTATTTTCCCTCTCTGAGTCTCAGCACACGGGGATAATATTAGCATTGGCTTCATGGGCTGTTGGGAGATTCCATGGGTTAAGCCTTCTGCACAGTGTCAGGCACCTGGAAAGTGCCGGCTATTATTATCTTTCTCATTAAGAGTCATTCATGGGGAAAAGCCCTTCTCCGAAGGGAAGCCTGAAACATGACTGCGGCTATGAAATTCCCCTCAAGAGCCTCCCAGTCCCACAGCGAGTCATCCAACTGTCCACATAATGGATGCCTTGTGACGTGAGGAAGCTCATTTGTATTAGCAACCACATTCCACAAAGATGCATCCTGGAGCCACGTCTGCACATCCTGTTCAGCAGAGAAAGCAGACAGCTTCCCAACCCAGGGTCTGTCCCTGACTATCACACTGGGTGGACTGCAGGGCCGTGCACCCATGAGATCACTCAGTGCCCATTTATTAAACGCCTACGGTGTGCCAGGATATGCAGGTAGACACCCCTCTGCACCCTGCCCTGGAGGGGCTGCAGGTGCAAACATGGGCTTCTTTTAAAACAACTGATGAGAACAGAGGGAGGGTAGACTCATTGGTTGTGTGCTCCTGCAAACCTCTTGCATTTCTCTGTGTTTATTCATTCAACAAATATATACTGACCTCCTAAGAGCCAGGCATTGTTCTAAGCTCTTGGTCTTAACCAGGACCCTCATTTTTCAGCTGTTTCCCTCTGAACTTTGAGACCTGTCAGGAAAAGACCTTGCACATCATTGTTCCCTCTCTGTCCTCCGTACTTAGCACCGGCCATGGTACAAAGCATGCAAATAACAACATTTATTGGGTCAAATTACTGAGCATGGAGGACACCTGGGGTCTGGGCCTACCTGTTATCTGTGCCCCAACTTCAGGTGACAGCAGCCCACTTTTCCTAGGACAACAGTTCCTCCCCATTTCCTCCTAGACTGGGGAGGAGAGGGCTGTCAATCATGGGACCCTGCCCACCCACACAACACAAGCTTAGGCCAATCAGCTGCTTTTATTTTTTTTTAAAGCTGAGGGGAGAATCAAGAGACTTCTTCCCAACAGGATGGAAATTTTATTTTATTTTTTAAATTTATTTTTGGTTGTGTTGGGTCTTTGTTGCTGCGTGTGGGCTTTCTCTAGTTGCAGCGAGCGAGGCTACTCTTCGATGTGGTGCACGGGCTTCTCATTGCGGTGGCTTCTCTTGTTGTGGAGCACACACTCTAGGCGCATGGGCTTCAGTAGTTGTGGCATGAGGGCTCTAGAACGCAGGCTCAGTAGTTGTGGCACACGGGCTTAGCTGCTCCGCGGCATGTGGGATCTTCCCAGACCAGGGATCAAACCCGTGTCCCCTGCATTGGCAGGCGGATTCTTAACCACTGCACCACCAGGGAAGCCCGACCCTTCTATTCTTATCCCCATCTTACAGCTGACAAACTGAGGCACAGAAAGGTTGGGGAACTTATGAATTAGTAGTGAGGTTGGGATTCATGCCCAGGAGGCCAGCTACAGAGTCAGAGCTTTTCACTGCTACTCTCCACTGGCTCCTCTACCCCTGGGCTGGCCCTGAACACCCACCTCGAGGTGCCCCAGGACTGCTTGACCCCGGTTTCTCTTTTACTGCAGGTGGCCCAAGCTGGTTTCTGTTGCTTGCAACCCAAGAACCCTGATTGATAAACCAGGAATTGGTTTCACACTTTCTGCCAGATGGGCAGAAAATGCTTCCAAGTGCTACAGGGCAGGGGCAGCTTATAAACATTTTAGGAGGTGAGGTTGGTGGTCAGGGCATTTGGGGGCAGCCTGCAGCTGCAAGAGCAGCCTCTTTCCACAGCGGGGAGAAAGGGGGGCAAGGGAGGGGGAGAACCCAACAGGAAACAGAGAGCAAGGGGAGAATCAAGGAGAAACAATAGGGGAGAACTCTCCCCAAGGGACTGCTGCTGGCATTTGGGGTGGAACAACTTTGTTACTAGACCAATCCTCTGCATTGTAGCATCCTTGGTCCCCAGGTCCTAAACTCCTGTGGTGTCGCTGCCACTTCACTGTGAGACCAAAACCACCCCACACACTGCTGAATGCCTCCTGGGAATGGCTTCCAATAGCTGCAGCCCTGAGCCCCACACCAAGTCCCCGGTCTGGTAGCCCCTGTCCAGCTCTTTCCGAACTTGGATTCTGGCCTTAGGCTGGGTTCTCTGATTTTCTATTAGCTGTTAAGTCCCACAACACACAAGTTTTCATTACTTGTTAACGAGGAGAGAGCCCCTGCTACATGCCAGGAGCTGTTCTAAACGTCCTACATCTAGCAACTCATTTAACCCTCACAGCCACCAATGAAGTGGGCACCATGACCAAGGTCACTGCCATCTTACAGATGAGGAAACCGGGCCTGGATAGGCTGCAGGACTTGCTCGTAGGTGGGGGGGCCTCGCTTGGAGGTAGTCTCCTCAGAGTCCAGTGGGACCAGGATTATGACCAGTGTCCAGGGCTTTCCAGTTCGCCCAGCAGGTGGTCTGCTTCTCCTCTGCCTGGATGCTGCCCACTCACCACCGATCAGCTTTAGGCCTCGGCACAGACAGACGTGCGCCTCCTCAGGAAGCCCTCCTACCGCCCTCCCCCGACCCAGGACCTGCATTCCACACGTTCATATGCCCTCCGAGCTCCCTGTATTTTTCCTTAATGGCATTTGTCACAGCGGCAATCAGTGCTGGTGAAGTAATCTGTTGAGTGCCTGAGTCTTTCGCCTCCCCTCTAGACTGTCAATTCCATGAAGGCAGGGACTTGCTTAATGATGTACCTGTGTCTGGTGGCCCAGATCTGGCCCCTGGAAATACTAGCTGAGTAACAAATCAACCACTTTTTAAAAATTCACATTTAAAACTAGGACAGCAAAACACTGGCCCTTAAAACTGAAACCAGGGTGAAGGGCTGGCCTAGAACCGAGGGAGACAGAGATCAACAGAGTCGCTTGAGCATTTGAGTGGTGGAGCTGAGGAAGTGGGGATGCACCACTGGGCGCTGGAACAGAGGGAAGGGAGTCTGTGGTGGCGCCACCATGGAAACTCAAAAGTCAGAATAAAAATAAATACTGGGGGAAACAAAAGCATGAAAGTAAACATGCTCCTCCGTCCAGAATTTCAAGCTTTCTACTCCTGCATTTCGCCTGCTGTCCTCACGACAATAGGGTTAATTAAGAGCACAGGCCAGAACCACATCTTCTATGTTCAAATCCCATCTCTGCCATGAATAAATAACTATGTGATCTTGCGCGGGCCAATTAACCCCCGTGCATCAGGAAAATGGGGATACAGCAGGATCCAGCTCATAAGGTTGTTGTAACACTAGTTCACCCATGAACACTGCTAGGCACACAGTAAGCGCTCAGTAAAGACTACCTGTTACCATTATCATGATCAGCATCACTGCTCTTTACCCCTACGACCGAGATAATGGGAGGTCACCTTGCCAATGGGCCGCACGTGTCCTGTGATCTCCTACCTTTGATGCCTAAGCTGTCCGCACTCTCTGTTGCTGACCTTGGATTCAGAGCCAACAAATTAGTCCCTCTTCTGCCCTGGGTGATCTAAGATGAGTTCTGACACCTAAAATCAAGCGTTCCAATATAACATCAACTTCCAGCCATTTCAGAAGCCAACTGCACATCTTATGGCACAGTCAAGAGGTACCAAGAGGTTGCATCTAATGTTTATTTACCTCACACATACTTAATGATGCAAGTGACCCCTCCTCCCCTTCAAAGGACAAATCATTAAGGTGGAACAGATGTCCAGCCTTCCACTTCATGAGCATTTGCTCTGGTGTGAATGTGAGATGGGAGTCAAGCATATGCTATTCCCTCAGGCAGGCTCAGCTCTTCCTTATGGAGCAGCTCACCACTCTGAGCAGCATCCCGGTGTTTCAAGATGCACACTTTTCATACAACATGGCCTCTAAAGGCAAACCAACTCCTTTGGCAGGTGCTCATCAGAAAGAAGAATGCATGCTCTGAGCCGGGGCAAGAAACTGGCTGTAGGGAGTGTAGTGTAATATTGTTTGTTGTCCCTCAATACACGTTCTCCTTTTTTTCTTTAATAACTGAACTCCTACATTTTAGCCAGACACGGCTGATGTGAATGAAGACTGCATTTCCCTGCCTCCCTTGCAGCTAGGTGTGGTCATGTGACTAAGGTCAGCCCAACAGGACAGAGTGGAAGAGGTATATTCGACTTCCGGATCAACCCTTGGAAGTGCGATAGAATTCAGGAGCTCCATTAATTTAGAGGGGTGAAATTACCTCTTTCTTTTCACTAGCTTCTAACTGAAATTCAGCATTTCCTTCCATTATTAACATAGGCAAACCACAGTAGTTTTCACACCTGTGAATTTGTCACCAACAGTAGAAATCACAGGGTTTTCTTTTAAATCACACTAGAGTACTTACAACCATCTCAAAATAGTATCGATGCCCTTTAGTACTTTGAAATCATGTCGTTATTAGGCCTGTCACTGGGTTTTGCCATACTGCAACACAAATTTGTTATTTTCCTATTTCGAAAATTATATTTCAACACAACTGGTTTACTTTGTAATCCCACGTATTTTATGAATCTGAAAACATGACGGTGAGAAGTCGATGTCACAGAGTCCATGGCACACAAATGTTAAGAATCTCTGCTCTGTTCTTCAAAAAGTTAAACATAGTTACTACATGACCCAGCAATTCCACTCTTAGGTATATATCCAAGAAAACTGAAAAATATGCTCATGCAAAAACTTGCACACAAACATTCACAGCAGCATTACTTATTCATAAAAGCCAAAAAGTGAAAACAACCCAAATGTCCATCAACTGATGAATGGATAAACAGAACACGGTGTAGCTGTACAATGGAATACTATTCAGGCATGGAAAGGAATGAAGTATTGATACATGCTACGACAGGGATGAAACTTGAAAACATTATGCTAAGTTAGAGAAGCCACAGAAGACACAGAAGGCCATATATTTCATCATTAAGTTCACATGAAATGTTCAGAAAAGGTAAATCCACAGACACACAAAGTAGATTAGTGGTTGCCAGGGGCTGAGAGGAGGGGGAAATGGGGAGTAAATGGGGTCAGAGTTTCTTTTTTGGGGGTGATGAAAATGTTGTGCAACCAGATTAGATAACTGCACAACCTTGTGAATACACTAAAAACCACTGAACTGTACATTTTAAAAGGGTAACTTTTACGGTACGTGAATTCTCTCTCAAAACAGAAGTAACTCCTGCTTTAAGAAGAAGGGGAGGCACCCTCTTCTCTTACATCTTCCCTTCTCATGGGCTGCAAGGTACACGTGGTGATGGTGGAGAGTCATTCTGGACCATGGAGATGAGGGCAAAATCCCAGGAATGGGGAGCAAGAAGATGGCAAGAGCCTGGGACCCCAAGACTATGGAGCTGCCTTGTTGGCCCTGGGCTGCTCACTGTCAAACGTTTCAGGAGAGAGAAATCAATTGCTCTCTCGTTGATGTCACTGCTATTCTGGGTCTGTTACAGCAGCCAAACCTACCTTCAACTAATACCTGACACCTTTTTTTTTTTTTTTTAATTGAAGTAGAGTTGATTTACCATGTTGTACCAATCTCTGCTGTACAGCAAAGTGACTCAGTGATACACATACATACATTCTTTTTTAAATTTTCTTTTCCATTATGGTTTATCACAGGATATTGAATATAGTTCCCTGTGCTATACATTAGGACCTTGTTGTTTATCCATTCTAAATGTAATAGTTTGCATCTACCAACCCCAAACTCCCAGTCCATCCCTCTCCCCCTTCCCCCCTTGGCAACCACAAGTCTGTTCTCTATGTCTGTGAGTCTGTTTCTGTTTTGTAGACAGGTTCATTTGCGCCATATTTTAGATCCCACACATAAGTGATATCATATGGTATTTGTCGTTCTCTTTCTGACTTATTTCACTTAGTATGATAATCTCTAGTTGCATCCATGTTGCTGCAAATGGCATTACTTTGTTCTTTTTCATGGCTGAGTAGAATTCCATTGTATGTATGTACCACATCTTCTTTATCCATTCATCTGTGAGGGACATTTAGATTGTTTCCATGTTTTGGCTATTGTGAACAGTGCTGCTATGAACATAGGGGTGCATGTATCTTTTTGAATTATAGTTTTGTCCAATAATACCCGATATCTTAAGAGAAAGTCCAAGGTGATCTGACTCTACAGCACTTTTGCTTTTACTCGATGACTAACTCTCTTAGCCAAAACTAACTCTTCCATGAGATGCACACCCCCAACCTCAAGTGTCCCCACCCCTGCCTCCTGCAGAAAAGGAGGGTTCAGCCACCTTGGCTGTCATGCCAGTTTGGTGACCTCTCCACTCTGCACTGAGAGGCTGACTGTGGCTTTAGGAGAGAACAGACCCACCTGGAAAAAGGCTTCTGACTGCAGGAGCCCTGATGGCCTGCAGAGATTCAGGATGGTGTCAGTGCCAGCAGCATGGGATAGTTCCTTGAAGGTATTTGAATAACCAAGTGTTAAGACGCCTGACCTTAGCTTCCCACTCCCTGACCTCCTCAGATACAAGATGACTAACAGGCTAATTAAAAATGTGTGTTAATCATCCTTCTCTAGTTAACGGTGGTGAAGCTTTTATTGTTAGGAGATATATCACCTCAACTGGCCCCAAGACCCCAAAAGGAAGGTCACTTTGGGCATCATTAATACCAAGAAGCCTATAAAAAACACGGCTGAAGCAGGCATTTCATTTAATCTACTAGTAAAACTTTCACTTTGAAATTTCACTGCCAGGCTTTTAAAAACTTCCGGTCAGTCATTTTTTCCTGTTCCTGTCAGTTCATTGTTATTGAACTCAGTTCAATAACAGGTTAATCCTGATTTTAAATGAGTAAACCTTTCCACTTCAACCATATTCATTTAATAAAGATTTGTTTTGAAGCATCTAGTATGTACTGGGGATGCAATGGGTGGAAATAAAAATGGGCCTGGGCTTGACCTGCTGGGACTTACAGCCCAGTGGAGAAGACAGACATTAAACATGTGAAGGCAAACATAACATATAATTAAATATTATGATAACTGCTCTGAAGGTTTGCCAGGCGAGGATAACAGGGGACCTGGTTTAGGTTCAGGATGGTCTAAGGAGGGCCTCTTAGAAGCCTTGCCATCTAAGCTGCAGTCTAAGGGATGAAAAAGAAGGCTAGGAGAAAAGCCATCAGGAAAAGCATTTCAAGGACAAGGAAGAGCACATACAAAGGCTCTGAGGTCAGAAAAGCTTGACTTGTTTGAGAAACTAAATGAAAGACTGGCTGGTATGCCATGAGGCCAGCAGGGGCTGCATCGTGGGGCACCTTGTAGGCCACGATGAGGAATTTTTTTTTTTTTTGCCGCACCACGTGGCATGCAGGATCCTAGTTCCCCGACCAGGGACTGAACTCGTGCCCCTGCAGTGGAAGCGCTGAGTCTTAACCATTGGACTGCCAGGTAAGTCCTGGCCACAATAAGGATTTCTGAAAGTTATTTTAAGTACAGGAGTAAATTAGTAGGTAACGGTTCTTTGTTCCCCACTGGAAGCCACTGTCTCTTTTCCCACAAAGCACCTTATTTGCACTTGGAGCCCAGATGGCCCCCACTTTCAGGCCAGAAGATGTCAGTGGGGCTCTAGCCCTGACCCAGGACTAAGCCCATCAAGGTGTCCCAACTTCCCCTGGTCATGGTGATGGTAATACTTGCTCACATGACCTACGCTGGCTCATAGTGAACTTCAGAACTTTTGTAGAAATTCCCACATGCCAAAAAAAAAAAAAAGGCTCAAGAAAGCTCTTTTACCGCTGGACTTGAGCCTCATAATTTGAGGCTAGAGTTGTTGTAATCATAACTATCAGAGAACAACCAATTTAAGACTGGAACTGTGATAAATATATATTTGGTCTTTGTCCCCAGTTGCTGACACAGAGCTTCTAAAACCCTTGGAATTTCCTGAATGACAGGGGTGATAGGAACACAACTTGTGCTATGTGTAACTATACGTGAGTTGACACTAATAAAGTGACTCTTGACTGAGAGAGAGGTCCCTGGAGAGCTTCAGGACGGGGGTCGGTCATTAGAAAGACCAAGGCACGATCAAAGGGTTGGAACTGTCAGCCTCACCCCTTGACCTACAGGAAGGGAGAGGGGCTGGAGGTTGAGATAATCACCAAAGGCCAATGATTTAATCAACCGCACCTACATGCTAAGCTCTCCATAAAACCCTAAACAACGGGTCTGGAGAGCTTCCAGGCTGGTGAACAGGTGGAGGCGCTGGGAGTGTGGTGCCAAGAAATCATGGAAGCTCTGTGCCCCTCCTCCCATGTGCTGGCCCGTGCATCCCTTCCAGTTGGCTCTTCCTGTGTTGTATTCTTTATAATAAACGGGTAAATATAAGCACAGTGTTTTCCTGACTTCTGTGAGCTGTTCTAGCAAATTATCAAACCTGAGGAAAGGGCCACTGGAAGCCCCAATTTATAGCCGGTTGGTCAGCAGGACAGGTGGCAACCTGGGACTTGCACCTGGCATCTGAAGTGAGGGCAGCGATGTGGAACTGAGCCCTTCACCTGTGGGGTCTGCACCAACCCCGGGGAAGCTATTTTCAGAACTCGATTGAATCGTTGGACACCCAGTTAGTGTCCAGAGAGTTGGAGAATTGGTTGGTATGAGGGAAACACCCACACATTTGGTGTCAGAACTGTTATGAGTAAAAACAGCTCAGAGGAACCAACTGAGAGATCAAGGAGAAAAACTCGGTATTGGTAATAGCATGATTTGAGCTCTGGATCAAGTTGCACCTAAAGCAGATTGCCCTTGGACTTCAATTATGTCATGCCAATTATTTCTGAATTTCCCTAAGCCAGTTTGGATTGGGTTTTCTGTCACTTGCGACCCTGATTTCCTGACTACTAGAAATGGGAAACCACTGAAGGGTTTACATATGGGGTATAACATGACTTTATTTCTATATTTGGAGAATGAATCAAGGAAGCAAGAATAGAAGCAGTGAGCCAATTAGGAGGCTACCTTAATACTCTCACTGAGAGATGAGGTCACCAGAGCCCATTAATAAGACTAACATTTACTGAGCACTTACTATGTAATAGGAAGTAAGTGCTTTAATTTATAACCTAACAACCCTAGTGCATGAGTAGTATTATTAATGCTGCTTTTTTCTGGTATGGGTTGAACTGTGTCCCTCCAAAATTCATGTGCTGAAGTCCTAATCTACAGTATCTCAGAATGTGACCTTATTTGGAGATAGAGTTGTTGTAGATACAACTGGTTAAGTTAGAATAAAGTTATCCTGGAATAGGGTGGGCCCCTAATCCAGTATGACTGGTGTCCTTAGAAGAAGGAGGAATTTGGACACACACATACATTCAGGGAGAACATCATGAGAAGATGAAGACAGATCGAAGTGATGCACCAGAAGCCAGGGAACACCAAATACTGCCAGCAAAGCACCAGGAGCTAGGAGGAGGCATGGCACAGATTCTTCCTCATGCTCCTCAGAAACAATTAGCCCTGCCAACACCTCAATCTTGGACTTCTGGCCTCTAGAACTGTGAGAGGATACATTTTAGTTGTTTAAGCCACCCAGTTCATGGTACTTGGTTACGGCAGCTTGAGCAAACTAATACTGTAAAGAGGAATCTGAGGCCCAGAGGGGTATGGTCACCTGCACCAAATTCCCCAGCCAGCGGTGGAGGTGCTAGGTCTTCTACCTTGGGAGGCCATGTTTCCAACCACTGCACTGCTACTCTGGCCTGTGGGAACTGCTCCATCCCCCACCCTGGGGTCTAGAAAAGCCCCGGGCCCTCCGGTTCTCCATCTGCACGACTGACATCTGCCTCCCTGCCCCCGCAAAGCCTGGATGAATGAGAAGAATGAAAGAACAGCTGCAGAGGTGCAGGCCTCTGGAAACAGCAAAGAAGCGGGGCAATCCTGGACAGTATTCTGCACAGAAGTAAACACTAGAGAGGAGGGTGGAGGCGGATCAAAATCACCTCCCCACCGCAGATGGCTGGCACGGCACGATCCAGCCTCTTCCGCGGCAGACCGGAGAACGGAGCCGGCCCCAGATGGGGGACGCGGAGGGAGGTGAGCCTCTTGCAGGAGCTGTCCAGAAGACACAGGAATGCTCCTGGATCCCAGATCACCCCGACCCACCACCCCAAGCTGTGTCCAGAAGACACAGGAATGCTCCTGGATCCCACGACCCACCACCCCAAGCTGGTCGAATGACATTCCTCCAGCGCCTACCAACCAAGGCCCGGTCACTCTCCACACATGGAGGAAAAGGAGCTCTGTCCAAACCTGTCCTCGCCATTGTGAGCAAGTCTCTGCAAAACATCCCTTGCTGAGCCTAAGCAGGTGGCACATGTGACTGGCAGAGGCCCATGGCCACCGCGGCAAGCTGGGAAAAGCAGAGGCTGCCAGCTCCCTGCAATGCTGATTCCTTCTCCTGAGGAGCATTTCTTCAAACAGATCAGTGTTTCTGGACAAGGCTGAAGTGGGCAGTTTTTAAACTCCAAGTGGAATTGAAAACCAATTAGCACTTATTTCGGGAAAAACAGTGAGCTGTGGATCACACTGCAGGGGAGTGGGGTGGGGGGCCGACGACTTTGTGTCTGGACCAAATGGTAACAACAGAGGGGGTGGGGAGCTAGCCCAGCACACACCCGAGCCATGCAAAATCAGGTGTTAAATCACAGCTTGCTGCTTCTAATGTGCACATTTCCCCAAAGCGCCCACCATGCACAAAGATCAGAAATGCGGCAGGTGCTTTTGAGGTGGGCAGGAGGTGGCAATGTCCAGACATACTGAGGCACAGTCAAAGGCTGGGACCCTAAGATGAACCTTGGATTGACAGGGCCTATTACAAAAGGACTGAAATGGCATTTGATGTCACCCAACACATTTGATGACACCCGACATCAAAGAACATTCCAACTACAATTAAGGATTTGGAAATGAAGGAACTGGGGGCTGGGTAGGAGACAGTCTGCTGTTGTTTGCCTCAACTTTTCGTGGCAAAAAGTTATGAGGGAAATATGAATCTAACTGTTTAAAACAGAAGCCATTAGAAATATAAGAACTGACAGAATCATGATCACTGTGGGAAATACACACATGCTTCAGGAGAGTGACAATAGATACATCGACCAAAAATAAGGCTAGAGAGAATCTGAATAACACAAATCAGCAACATGTTTTTTTTTCTATTGGATTATAGTTGATTAACAATGTTGTGTTAGTTTCAGGTGTACAGCAAAGTGATTCAGTTATACATACACATGTATCTATTCTTTTTCAAATTCTTTTCCCATTTAGGTTACTGCAGAATATTGAGCAGAGTTCCCTGTGCTACACCGTAGGTCCTTGTTGGTAGCAACTTGGTTTCAAAGGCTGATATAAAACTCTTTACCAGAAAGCAGATGAGATTCATTCTTTATAAAATACCCACTGAATATTCATAAAAACTGATCCTATGTTAAGAAAATCCTCAAATTCCCCCCAAAGAGAATTTTTCCTATCACAATACACTGACCTTAATGCATTTAAACTAGAAATGAACACAATTTTGGAAAAGGATAAAGAGAAATCGAACTTAATGGTTCTCAACCTCAGTGACATGTCACAATTACCTGGGGAGATTAATACTATATCCTGATGCTCATCCGCAGAGGGTCTGATTTGGACTGGGCACCTTATTTTTCAAAGTTCCCCAAAATCTATTTGATGATATTAAGCAATTGCTATTAATCGTTTTAGTTGTAATAATGGTATTGTGGTTATGTTTTTAAAAAGTGACCCTTCTCTTTGTAGAACTACATACTGAAATATTTGTGGTTTGGATATGATGTATAACACTTGTTTCAAAATAATGGGTGGGGGGGCAGGCGAAATCAGAACATTAATAAGATCGGTCATGATTAGATTACATGTGCTGTACTTCTACATGTTTGCAATTGTTCATAATAGAAAGTAAAATGTAAAAAACCAAAAACAATTTTAAAAGTTCTCCAATGGATCAAAATGTATAGCCAGGGTTACGTAATTGAAATCTGTAAATTTGTAAATACTTGTGGGTATGTCTTAAGTTAAAGAGGAAATCAAAAGTCAAAAGAGCCAACCAAACTTCTGGACTGGTGAAATGAGGAGCTCAGAAAATTCTTTTTCCCAAAAACCAATGAAAACAATGGATAAAACTATTAAATACAATATTTGAGGAAACTAGAAATCACCCATAGGCATAAAACAACCTGAGAAGCATTTATTCAAGAAAAACTGCTGAACTCTGAGTAAGAACAGTGGGAGTATGTGATATTTAACTTAGGTTACTTCCATCACATGCTCCATCTGTGCTATAGTTTAACCAAAGCAGAGCAAGCTATGAAAACTTCACTGCTGGAGAGGCTGACTGAATTGGAGCGGGGCAAGGCAAAACCCCACACCCCTGGGCATTGTTGAAACAGCAGCAGTCTCAGTGGCAAACTGATGGGAGACACTACCATCACAGCTGGACTGTGGTTACAATCTGGTTGGAGCAAGCAACAGACCTGCAGACTAACCAGAAATGTCACAGGAAGATCCAGGGAATGAGACAGCCATACTGGGCCTTGGTAAGCTCCTGTGTATCCCTATTGGTCTGGAAGAATGTACATATATACAAGGCTGTATGCAATCTCCAAAGAGACTAGAGAGGGCCTTAGCTATCCATATATGTGTGGCTGAACATGAGCCCTTCAGAGTGTGCAAAGAAGACACCAGATGGCCAGGCATAAAGCAGTAACTGGGGCAAATTCATAGACTGCTTGAACTTTGAAAATATTCCCCAACCCACACAGAGATCACTGTCTCAAGGTTTTTCAGCACAACCTATGATCAAGCATTAGCTGACCACTAAATCATACTGAACCAAGGGCAACCCCTAGTAACTAAAGATTAAAATTAAGGTAGGACTTTTTTTTTTTTTTAAGAGCATAGCCATCAGTCTCGGTACCACGAAAGAGAGAAAGAGACACAAAGAATTAGCCATGAAAGTCATTAAATGAACAAAAAGAACAAAACAACTTAAAAAAATAATAACAATGGCCTGTGGAAGGAGGGATCAGAATCCAGAATTGCTACAATATATGATCTGAAATGTTCTCAACAACAAAAAAATTGTGACAGACACATAGAAACAGTAAGGTGTGACCCACACTCAGGAAAAGCAGCAGGTAATAGAAACTGTCTTTGAGAGGGTTCAGAAGTTAAACTTGGCAAACAAAGAGTTCAAATATCTACTACAAATATGTTAACAAACTAAAGGAAATCATGTTTAAAGAATTAAAAGTAGAGGACTTCCCTGGTGGCACAGTGGTTAAGAATCCAACTGCCCATGCAGGGGACATGGGTTCGATTCCTGGGCCGGGAAGATCCCACACGCCATGGAACATCTAAGCCCGTGCGCCACAACTACTGAGCCTGTGCTCTAGAGCCCATGAGCCACAACTACTGAGCCTGCACACCACAACTACTGAAGCCCACGTGCCCTAGAGCCTGTGTGCCACAACTACTGAGCCCATGCACCACAACTACTGAAGCCGAGGCACTCTGGGCCCACGTGCCACAACTACTGAAGCCTGTGCACCTAGAGTCCGTGCTCCACAACAAGTGAAGCCACAGCAATGAGAAGCCCATGCACTACAATGAAGAGTAGCCCCCCGGGCTTCCCTGGTGGCGCAGTGGTTGAGAGTCCACCTGCCGATGCAGGTGACATGGGCTCGTGCCCTGGTCCGGGAGGATTCCCACATGCCGCGGAGCGGCTGGGCCCATGAGCCACGGCCACTGAGCCTGCGCGTCCAGAGCTTGTGCTCTGCAGCGGGAGAGGCCACAGCAGTGAGAGGCCCGCGTACCGCAAAAAAAAAAAAAAAAAAAAAAAAAAAAGAGTAGCCCCTGCTCGCTGTAACTAGAGAAAGCCCGTGCGTAGCAACAAAGACCCAACACAGCCAATAACTAACTAACTAACTAGCTAACTAACTAAATATTAAAAAAACAAAAAAGAATTAAAAGTAGAGAAATGAAGAAATAGAAACTTTTAAGAAAAGGAACTTCTAAAGTTGAATATTATAATAACTGCAATGAAAAATTCACTTGAGGGGCTCAACAGCAGATTTCAAATGGCAGAAGAAATAACCAGTGAGCTTAAAGATGGATCAACAAAACTTATCAAATCTGAAACAGCAACAAAAAAGGGGGAAAAAATGAATCAAAATAAACAGAATCTCAGAGACATATGGGATACTATCAAGGACATTAACATAGGCATAATGGAAGCCCCAGAAGAGGAGGAAAAGAGAAAAGGGCAGGAAAAAAATCTGAATAACTAATGGCCAAAACATCTCAGATTTAATGAAAAACATTAGTCTACATGTCCAGGAAGTCCAACAAACTCCACATAGGATAACTAAAAAGACAGCCACATCTAGACACACATAAGTTGTTGAAAGACAAAGGAGAAAATCTTTAAAGTAGGAAGAGAGAAACAGGTTATCATGCACAGGGAGCATCAGTGCAATCGATAGCTAGTTTCCCACCAAAAATAATGAAGGCCAAAATGCATCAGGATAACATATCCAAAATGCTGAAAAAAAGAAAATCCTATCAAACAAAAATTCTATATCCAGCAAAACTATCCTTCAAAAATCAAGGCACTACCAAACAAAGACAGAGAATTCACTGCTACCAGATTTTATTTGCAAGAAATACTACTGGAAGTCCTTTAGGGTGAAAGAAAAAGACACCATATGGTAACTCCAAACTGACAAGAAGAAATAAAGAATACCAGAAAGGCTAAATAGGTAGTAAATAGAAAGGACTGCAAGAGTATTTTTTCTTTTCCTTTCTTGACTGATTTAAAAGATGTAATATTTCACAAAAGTTATAAAACTCTACTGTGAAACTTATAACATATAAAAATATACATGACAATAATAACACAAAAGAGGGAAGAGGAAATGGTGCTATATCAGAGCAAAGTTTCTATATTTAACTCTAAGTTGGTTTTTTTCCTTATAAATTTATTTATTTATTTTTGGCTGCTTTGGGTCTTCATTGCTGCACCTGGGCTTTCTCTAGTTGTGGCGAGCGGAGGCTACTCTTTGTTGCGGTGCATGGGCTTCTCATTGCGGTGGCTTCTCTTGTTGAGGAGCACAGGCTCTAGGTGCACGGGCTTCAGTAGTTGTGGCACATGAGCTCAGTAGTTGTGGCTTGTGGGCTCTAGAGAGCAGGCTCAGTAGTTGTGGCACACGGGCTTAGCTGCTCTGCAGCCTGTGGGATCTTCCCGGACCAGGGCTTGAACCTGTGTCCACTGCATTGGCAGGTGGATTCTCAACCACTGTGCCACCAGGGAAGCCCTAACTCTAAGTTTTAATATTAATCTGAAGTAGACTGTGATAAATTAAGATGCATATTGTAATCCCTAGAGACCTACTAAGGAAATAATAAGAAAAAGAGTTTTTAAAAACCCAAAGGAATTAAACTAAAACACTAGGAAATATGTACTTATCGGAAAGAAGGCAGTAAAGGAGGAACAGAGGGAAAAAGAAAGACATGAGACATACAGAAAACAAATAGCAAAAAGACATGTTAATCCAAATATATCCATAATTACATCAAATGTGAATGAATGAAATTCACTCATTCACTGGTTTTTAGTATATTCAAAGTTGTGCAACCATCACCATAACCTAAGCTTAGAACATTTTCATCACCCCAAAAATAAACTGATAAAAGCAATCACTTCTCATTCACCCCTCACACCATTCATTCCCAGCTTAGTCAAACACTAATCTATTTTCTGTCTATGGATTTGCTTACTCTGAACATTTCATATAAATGGAATCATATAATATGTGGTCTTTTGTGTCTGGTTTCCTTCATCTGCCATAATGTTTTCAAGGTTCATCCACGTTGTGGTATATATCAGTACTTCATTCCTTTCTATGGTAGAATAATATATTGTTGTGTGTATATGCCATATTTTGTTTATCCTATCACCAGTTAATGAACATTTGGGTTGTTTCTACTTCTGGGCTATTATGAATAATGCTGCTATGAACATTTGTGTATAGGTTTTTGGGTGTACATATGTTTGTATTTCTCTTGGGTATATACCTAGGAGTGGAATTATTGGGTCATATGGTAATTTGGTGTAACTTTTTAAGGAACTGTCAAACTATTTTCCAAAGTGACTACACCATTTTACAATCCCACGGGCCATATATAAGGATTCCAGTTTCCCCACCTCCTTGGCAACACTTATTATCGTCCATCTTTTTTGTTACAGCCATTCTAGTGAAGTGGAATCTCATTGTGGTTTTGATTAGAATTACCCTAATGTCTAATGGTATTGAGCATCTTTTCATGTGCTTATAAGCCATTTATATATCTTTAGGGGAGAAATATCCATTCAAATCCTTTGTCCATTTTTAAATTGGGTTATTTGTTTTTATATTGTCAAGTTGCAAGAGTTCTTTGTAAATTCTGGACACAAATCCCTTATGAGACATATGATTTGCAAATATCTTCTCCCATTCTATGGTTTGTGTTTTTACATTCTTGATGTGTCCTTTGAATCACATAAAAATTTTTTATTTTGATGAAGTCCAATATATCTATTTTTTTTCTTTTGTTGCTTGTACTTTTAGTGTCATATCTAAGAAACCACTACCTGGGACTTCCTTGGTGGGCCAATGGGTAAGACTCTGAGTTCCCAATGCAGGGGGCCCGGGTTTGATCCCTGGTCAGGGAACTAGATCCTGCATGCATGCCACAACTAAGAGTTCATATGCCACAACTAAGGAGCTTGCATGTCACAACAAAGACCTCACGTGCCGCAACTAAGACCCGGAGCAGCCAAAATAAATACATACATAAATTTAAAAAAAAAATTTAATAAATAAATAAATAAATAACCAAGAAACCACTGCCTATCCCAAGGTCATGAAGACATACTCCTATGTTTTCTTCTAGGAGCTTTATAGTTTTAGTTCTTACATTTAGGTCTATGATCTATTTTGAGGTAATTTTGTATATGGAGTGAGGTAAGGATCTAACTTCATTCTTTGGCATGTAGATAACCATTTGTTCCACCTGTGGTATTTTTATATTTTCTTGTGAGACTTAAAAATTTTTTTAAGTAAAATAATTTTTTAAAAGGACTGAAATGATACAAAGAATGGTATTCCATCACAATGGAATTAAATTGAAAATCAACAACAGAAAGAAATTTGATAAACCTCCAAATATTTGGATTAAACAAGATACTTTTAAATAACTCAGGAGTCAAAGAAGAAATCACAAGGGAAATTAGAAAATATTTTAAACTGAATAAAATAAAAACACGACACATCAACATTTATGGAATATAAGTTAAAGCAGTATTTGGAAGGAAATTTATAGCTTTAAATACCTACATTAGAAAAGAAGAAAGAGTTCAAACCAATAATTTAAGCTTTCGGACTTCCCTGGTGGCGCAGTGGTTAAGAATCCTCCCGGCAATGCAGGGGACACGGGTTTGATCCGTGCTCTGGGAAGATCCCACACGCCGTGGAGCAACAAAGCCTGTGTGCCACAACTACTGAGCCTGCGCTCTAGAGCCTGCGAGCCACAACTACTGAGCCCACGTGCCCCAACTACTGAAGCCTGCATGCCTAGAGCCCATGGTCTGCAACAAGAGAAGCCACCACAATGAAAAGCCTGAGCACCACAGCAAAGAGTAGCCCCTGCTCGCCACAACTAGAGAAAGCCTGCACGCAGCAACGAAGACCCAATGAAGGCAAAAATAAATAAATAAATAAATTTTTTAAAAATAATAATTTAAGCTTTCATCTGAAGAAACTAGAAATAGATAAGCAAACTAAACTCAAAGCAAGCAGAAAGAAGACAATATTAAAGGACAGAGCAGAGATCAATGAAATCGACAGTACGGCAGTTTCCCAAAAAATTAAAAATAGAACTACCATATGATCCAGCAATTCCACTTCTCAATGTTTATCCAAAGAAAACAAAAATACTAATTCAAAACGATATATGCACCCCTGTGTTCACTGCAGACATTATTTACAATAGCCAAGATATGTAAACATAAGTTTCCTTCAATGGATGAATGCATAAAGAAAATGTGGTATATATACAATGGAATACTTTTCAGCCGTAAAAAGAACAAAATCTTGCCATTGGTGATAACACAGATGGCCCTTGAAGGCATTATGCTAAGTGAAATAAGTCAGAAAAAGACAAATACCATATGATCTCACTTACACGTGGAACCTAAACAAACAGAAAACAACTTCACAGATACAGAAAACAAACTGGGGGCTGCCAGAGGTGGGGAGTGGGGATGGCAGAATGGATGAAGTTGGTCAAAAGGTACAAACTTCCACTTGTAAAATAAATAAGTCATGGGGCTGTAACATACAGTATGGTGAATATAGTTAATAATACTATATTGCATATTTGAAAGTTACTAAGAGTAAATATTAAAAGTTCTTATCACGAGAAAAAATTTTTGTAACTATGTATGATAATGGATGTAACTAGACTTACTGTGGTCATCACTTCACAATACATACAAATATCCAAATATTATATTGTAATGATTTGAAACCTGTAACTAATATAATGTTATATGTCAACATACTTCAATTAGAAAATAAATCAATAAAATTAAAAACTGACAAAACAGAAAAGTCAAGTAAACTAAAAGTTGGTTCTTGCTGAAAAGATCAACAAAATGAACAAATCTTTAGCTAGACTAACCAAGAAGAAAAAAGAGAGAGAGAGAGAAAAGATAGAAAATATGAGGAATGAAAAAATATCCCAACCTTACAGAAACTAAAAGGACTATAAGGGAATACTATGAAGAACAACTTTTATGCCAAGAAATTAGTCAACTTAGATGAAGTGGACAAATTCCTAGAAGGACGCAAATTACCAAAACTTACATTAAAAAAAAAAAAAGAAAAGAAAAGAATCTGAGTAGACCTAACAAGAAAATGAGTTAGTAACTTAAAATCCTCCCACAAAGAAAAGCTCAGCCCAGATGCCTTCACTGGCTAATTCTATGAAAGGAGTACAGAAGATATAACACCAATCCTTCACAAATTTCTAAAAACTATATAGGAGGAGGGGATACTTCCAATTCATGCTGTGGAACCAGTGTTACCCTGCTACCAAAGTCAGATAAAATCATACAAAAACAAACCAACCAACTACATACCAATATGATTCATGAATATTCACACCAAAATCCTCAACAAATATTAGCAACTGAATCCAGCAACATGACCAAGAGGGATTTATCCCAGGAATGCAAAGTTGATTTAACATCTGTAAACACAAATTTAGATCAATGGATCAGAACTGAGAGTCCAGGGAATTCCCTGGCAGTCCAGTGGTTAGGACTCGGCACTTTCACTGTGGTGGTGGCCCAGGTTCAATTCCTGATCAGGGAAATAAGATCCCACAAGCCGTGAGGAACAACCAAAAAAAAAGCAACAACAACAGAAAAACTGAGAGTCCAGAAACATAACTTGATATGAAAAGTCAACTTATTTTCAACAAAAGTGCCCACAACACAATTCAGTGGAGGTAATATGGTCTGTTTTCAACAAATGGTGCTGAGACAATTGGATAGTCACATGCAAAAAGATAAATTTAGACTCTTACCTCAAATAATGCACAAAAACGATGTCAAAATGGATTTACAGAGCTTTAGGTAAGATTACACTAAAAGTCTGAAACTTCAAGGAGAAAACATAAGAAAAAAATCTTTGTGACACTGGAGCAGGCAGAATTCTTAGACATGACACAAAATCAGGTTCCATAAAAGAACAAGTTGATAAACTTGATTTACCAAAATTTAAAACTTCTGCACTTCAAAAGACATCATTAAGAAAATGAAAAGACAAATCCCAGTCTGGGGGAAATTATTCACAAATTATATATCTGATGAGTGACTGTTATCCACAACATAAAAGAAGTCTCACAACCCAATAAGAATGAGTAAAAGACTCGAAGAGACACTTCACTGAAGAAGATA
The DNA here is from genome assembly GCF_964270905.1 of Leucopleurus acutus. Lineage (NCBI taxonomy): Eukaryota > Metazoa > Chordata > Mammalia > Artiodactyla > Delphinidae > Leucopleurus > Leucopleurus acutus. The sequence continues at coordinate 45,548,645 of NC_139162.1, read as the reverse complement.
TAAACATGGCCAACAAGCACATAAAAAGGTGCTCAGCATCCTTAGACATTAGGGAAATGAATCAAAACCACAATGAGATACCACTGCACATCCACTAGGATGGCTATAATAACAAGTATTGGTGAGAAGACAGAAAAACTGGAATCCTCAATACATTGCCGGTGGGACTATAAAATGGTGTGGTCACTTTGGAAAACAATCTGGCAGTTTCTTAAGAAGTTAAACACAAAGTTACCAAATGACCTGGCAATTCCACTCCTAGGTGGAAGTGAAAACATATGTCCACACAGAGACTCCTACGGGAATGTTCATAACAGCATTACTCATACTAGCCCGACACTGGAAACAATCCAAATATCTATCAACTGGTGAATGGATAAACAAAGTGTGGTATACCCATACAATAGGATACTATTCAGCAACAAAGGGAGTGAACTGATACATGTTATAACATGGAGAGCCTAAAAAACATATTGCTAAGTGACAGAAGCCAGGTATAAAAAGTTGTACCTCAATAAAGGTAATTAAAAATTGCTAATCATTTAGAAATGAATGATTCATGAGAAATGACATATCAAAACCTGTAGGATATGGGTGGAGCGAATGGGGTATAGGGGGAAAGAAGCAGAAGAGAAAAGGTAAGTAATTTTAGATTTACTCTATGTAGGATAATTCAGGGCCAGCTAAGAGGTGACAACAACAGTAACAATCTACTTTTGGTTGTGTCTAACGCAGGCTCTGGACTGATCCCTTCCATGCATGAACATCAAATCCCCACATCCCCAGGAGTTTACTACTATAACCACTCTTCAAAGACAGGGTTATTAGCAAGTAGGGGAATTGACTTTGGAACCCAAGCCAACACCTTAGTCACCAAGCTCACCCACCAGACCTCACTGCAATTTGCAGGATTAATGTAAAAACCACTTATTCTCCTATCATCATTGTCAACCATAACAAAATAGCACCTACATTTCCTACTTAAAATATGATGCTTCGGGCTTCCCTGGTGGCACAGTGGTTAAGAATCTGCCTGTCAATGCAGGGGACACGGGTTCGAGTCCCGGTCTGGGAAGATCCCACATGCCGCGGAGCAACTAAGCCTGTGCACCACAACTACTGAGCCTGTGCTCTAGAGCCCTCAAGCCACAACTACTGAAGCCTTCATGCCACAACTACTGAAGCCCACGTGCCTAGAGCCCGTGCTCCGCAACATGAGAAGCCACTGCAATGAGAAGTCTGCACACCGCAACGAAGAGTAGCCCGGGCTCGCCGCAACTAGAGAAAAGCCCGCACACAGCAACGGACACCCAACGCAGCAAAAACTAAATAATAAATTTATTTTTTTTAAAAATGATGCTTCACAATTTTACCTTATTTAAACATCATTAGCAACTGTATTAGTTCTGATTCACCTTTCAGGCACAGAGTAGGACTACAATTCCCCACCACCCTGAAGACTTGCACTGGCCAGTGAAATATGAGTAGAAACAATGTGGGCTGGTTCCGCGTGGGATCCTCTGAGAGCTGATGTACAATCCCCTATCCTCCCCTTCTTCCATGAGTGAACCTGTTCCAGATGTTGAAACCTGGGGGCCTGAATGAGGATGATGTAGAACGGGGAAACGCTACCAATCCATGAGGAACATGGAGTAGTAATGAGAACTCGATCCCTGTCTTTTAAGTCACTGAGATACTAGCGTTATTTGTTAGCAGCATAAACTAGCCTATCCTTATTGATTCAGTACCCTTTGAGTTAATCCTGTTCTAACTAGAAAATTAACCAAGGCTCAGATAAGTTAAATGATCTGTTCAAAAACACAGTTAAAAGATGGCAGAGGTGGGATTCGAATTTAGGTCTAATTCCAGTGCTGTCAATTCAATCACTACCCTGTGCTTCCCCCTAATTCACTCAACAAATATTTTCTGAATGGCTACTTTATTAGGCACTGTTAGTTTAGGGGAAGAAGGGTATTACAGATTTTAACAAACACCCTCCCAGTAAAAATAACAACTAACATTTATTGAGCGCTTATTATGAGCCAGGTACCACTGCAGGTACCACTGCAAAGAGTGTCTTCCAGGTTAACGTTTTTTTCCCAGTAAAATGCCTCTTTGGTTTTTAATACTTGAACTTCATGGAGCGTAAATAGTTCTTGATGTGTTCTCACCTAATTTTTATGTAGGAAAAATTTATGCTCTCAAAACTCATTATAACTTTAAAAAAAATTAATTTACTTATTTTTGGCTGCATTGGGTCTTCATTACTACGTGTGGGCTTTCTCTAGTTGCGGTGAGTGGGGGCTACTCTTCGTTGCGGTGAGCGGGCTTCTCATTGCAGTGGCTTCTCTCGTTGCGGAGTACAGGCGCTAGGTGCGCACAGGCTTCAGTAGTTGTGGCACATGGGCTCAGTAGTTGTGGCTCACGGGTTCTAGAGTGCAGGCTCAGTAGTTGTGGCTCACAGGCTTAGTTGCTCCACGGCATGTGGGATCTTCCCAGACCAGGGATCGAACCCGTGTCCCCTGCATTGGCAGGCGGATTCTTAACCACTGTGCCACCAGGGAAGTGCCTCGTTACAACATTTTTAACAAAATGATGAGCAGAAAAAGACTCAAGGGGTTACATTTTAAATACAATCAGAAGGTCAGAACCATATGTGGACACAAAACAGGTGATCAAGACAAACATAGGTGATGCAAATTTAGACATTGTTGACTGGAGGGGAATAATGGTGTGAAGGCATGTGACAGCTGTTTTTTAGCCACCACATTGATTAGTGATCAAGAAGTGATGTTTTGAACTTTTACATACTAACATGATAGTCTGTTATTTATCTGTAGGAGATGGGCTGGCCTAAGCCAGTGGGGCCAAGAAGAAGCAAGAAGAGACTGGCTGGGATTTCTGGAGACAGATGCCGGCTTCCTTCTCCTTTACACATTATCCTATCTGGCCAGGATGTCCAAGCAAGTACTCCCTGGACCACGCTGGGGCGGCACACAGGAGGAGGAAGTCTGTAGGGCCAGGAGATGAGATCAACTGGATCTGCAAGGATGATGGTAGTGGTGGTGGTGAACCAGTCAACCATCTCTGTAACCTAGCTACCTCTGGACTTCCTGTTCTATGAGATAAGAAACAGTGAGATTCTTTCAGCTGAGTCTTCAGGCTTGGAAGTGCTTATCCCCAGGGGTTTACAGAGACTTTCAATGGATCCGAGAGGACAACTGTCTCTCAGGGAAGAGATCCTCCATTGTCACAAGTTTCCTTTCCTGAAACTGATCTGTGAAGCAATCAGCCTTCTCAGCTGTCCATCCCCCACTGCACAACCGCCCACCTCTTCCCAAAAAGCACTGCCCAGGGTGGGTGTATAAAATCTCTAGGACTCCAAACAACAGGAAGCATCAAAATACTGGTTTCAGGGAAGTAGTCTTTAATGAATAATAAAGCTCCTTAAGCTCCTAGACTTGCCTGTCTTTCCCCGACTTATACATATTTCTGTTAAATATGAAACTTGGCTTTAAAAACATAATATTTTTGCCTATGCTGGGATCTCCTAAATTCAGAACAGTCAAAGCGGTATAGGTTAGCGGCCTTGGAATTCATTTAAATGGAATGTTTTGCAGGACCACCAAACTTTTTGAAATCCACCAGAAAAAATTCCCAGGGAAAAAATTGATTTCTTTCAGATTCTGTGTGCTTTATTTAATAAGGTAGTGAAAACCTACTTTATCTAATCATATCCTAGAATATTGATTTCAATTACAGTCAATCTTCATCTTACCTCGCCTTACAAAATATGCGCTCTTTTCTTTCTCCCACAAATAAGAAAAATCTTAAGTTCCCATAAAATTATTTTAGATGTTAGCTTTATAATGTACACGGAGGGGTACACTATAAAATTCTCTTGAGGGGACACAAACAAAAATATTTGAAGATGATCAGTTTAAATTTGCATAATCCTGGCCAACCCACACCCTAATTCCTGATGGCTGAGCTACAGGAACTCAGCATGGGGTACAAGGCCTGGGGGAAAAAATACTTCAGACAATGGCAAAGTCACACGTGCCTGGGGTTAGGGCCAACAGGGCATGTCATTCAGGCTCCACACCCCCTTTCCCCCAGCTCTCAGGGGTCTCAAAAGCAAAGCCGCTACAAGACAGTATTTGAAAAGGGATTTTCTGGCCTAATGGGTCAACTCAAAAGATTCCCTTTCACCCAAGTAAAACGGCTGTGGCCCTTCCTTCACAACCAAGTAAGTATGGGTACACATGTACACACACGCGTGCGTGCGCGCACGCACACACACACATACACGTGAGGGAAGCATTCACCGTAAATTACCTCAGACTAAGTCAGTAATTACCCTCTTGAACATTTTCCGCTACTACCAAAATCTTTCCTCAAGAGCAGACTTTGTTCTGAATCTGAAGCAACAATTTCAGCAGACACAATAATCCACCTGTTTCCAAGTTACTTGAGGGGTTCCACACTGGTTAAACCATTACATTAATAAAGCTCACGTATCTAACCATAGTTCCTCTGGTTAGATTTTTTAAAACATGACGTAGCGTGCAAGGCTGGGTAACAGGCAGGAAAGGAATGATTTTCCAAAGAAGATCTAAACTCAAATTCTACTTTCATTCATTTGAGAAAGACCCTGGGCCCCCTCTACGGGTAAAGCCTCAGACTGGGCATGATCCCTGCCCTTTATCAGAGTGGTTCTCAAACTCTGATGTGCATCCCATCACCCAGGATGCTGCTCGAAACTCAGATCCCTTGGCCCCAGGCTCTAGATCAGAATCTCCAGCATTTTGGAATAGAGGCTCCGTATTTTTAATGAGACCACCCCGTAGGCAAGTCTGCTGCTCACTTAAGTCTGAGAACCACCACTCAGAAAACTCTAGCAAAGAGGTTCTCAAACTTCATACAAATCATTGGTGGAAAATTTTTAAGCTACAGATTCTAGGGCCCACTAAGATTATTGTGTTACTTACAGGGCTTTTTTGGTTGCAAGTGGCCAAGACCCAACTCAAACTGGCTCGAGGAAAAAAAAAAAAAGCAACTTTCTGGCTCACCATACTGACAAGTGCAGAGGTTATTCCAACTTCCAGTTACCCAAAGAGTTTTTTGGGTTTTTTTAAATTTATTTATTTTTATTTTTTGGCTGCTTTGGGTCTTTGTTGCTGCACGTGGGCTTTCTCTAGTTGCCGCGAGCGGGGGCCACTCATTTTTTTTTTTTTCACATCTTTATTGGAGTATAATTGCTTTACAATGGTGCGTTAGTTTCTGCTTTATAACAAAGTGAATCAGTTATACATATACACATGTTCCCATATCTCTTCCCTCTTGCATCTCCCTCCCTCTCACCCTCCCTATCCCACCCCTCTAGGTGGTCACAAAGCACCGAGCTCCCAGTGCTATGCGGCTGCTTCCCACTAGCTTTCTACGTTTGGTAGTGTATATATGTCCATGCCACTCTCTCACTTTGTCACTCACTCTTCGTTGCGGTGCACAGGCTTCTCATTGTGGTAGCTTCCTTTGTTGCGGAGCACGGGCTCTAGAGGTTGCGGGCTTCAGTAGTTGCGGCACGTGGGCTCAGTAGTAGGGGCTCGTGGGCTCTTGAGCGCTGGCTCAGTAGTTGTGGTGCACGGGTTTAGTTGCTCTGTGGCATGTGGGATCTTCCTGGACCAGGGCTCGCACCCACGCCCCCTGCATTGGCAGGCGGATTCTTAACCACTGCGCCATCATGGAAGTCCCCAGTTACCCAGAGAGTTTATCAGGAACCAATCATTTCCGTGTCCCTTCTATCTGACCCTTTGGAAAAAATGGTCCCCAGCGGCATTAGTTTTCTGCCCCACAACTTAGGACTCGAGCAGAAAGAAAGCACCTCTTTCCTGGTGCTTTCCAGCAGAAGACATGTGTTAATTCTGAGTGGTCTAATGGGAGCCCTTTCCTGAGCCAATCACTGTGGCGGGGAGCCAATCACTGTGGTGGGGACCGATGGGAGGGGCGGACCGATGGGAAGGGCCCATGCCTGCTCCTGAGGCGGTTCCACAGCCAAACCACAAGGACCAGATCGGTCCACGAGGCGGGAGGGGCTTTTTTTTTTAAAAGCTGTTTTTCACTCCTATTTCCGGAAGTTCCTTCTAGAAAATGTGAAAAATACATAGACGTATAAAGAAAGAAAAGAATCTATAAACTTCCTACCAACTAATGTTTTTAGAACCTTTAAACTCAAAACTGTGCATATGAGCACTGATTTTTTCAACAGAAACGTATTATGTACAACAAAGCATTTTGTTATGGCTGAGTGTTCATGACAATACCCACAAACTGAAAAAAGATAAATATTTTTAGTCAATTTTATGATTGTTCAGCTAATACTGGTTTGCCTTCCTTTTTCTAGGAATTTGTTCTCTTTATCCCCTACAGAAGTCAGTGGTTGTTTCCAAAGAAAATGCCCAATCATGGTACAATTATTGAAATCAGAAAGTGACGGTGATATGAAATCAGAAAATGACTGTTATCTAATGTGTAATTACTTAATATTTAACTTATAAGATAATTTATAACTTACAAGATACTGTCATCTCATTCCATTTTCAAGGGCAGGGCTTTCAGTGCCTGATTCACTGCCCCAGCCCCGGTGCTAGAGTAACGTGGCATCGTACATACAGTAGGGCTCAGTAAATGAATGGATCGGATGATGGAGGAAGCAGTTCCCCAGAGGAAAACCTCAAAAGAACGGTGAATGGTTGCCAGGCGGCCAAACCAGCAGACGGTCATCTTCTACACCTGCCCAAACAGGAGCTCCAGGAGTGAAGCCAGATAAGCCCAACTGTTAATAAGATTCCCCAGGTGAGGCGAATTCCCAGCCAGGTTTCAGAAGCACCACTGTCTGGGGAATGGGTATGAACAGACACAAACACAGCATTTCCTGAGACTCTGTTTTCCAGATCTGTCTTTCACCAGAGAAGAAGCCTGAAGAGGGTGAGCGTCCTGCATTCCCGGTCAGCACTGATGCCAGGGGACTGGGAACGGCTGGGTCAGACATGGTGCTCCTCTCACAGTCCGGGGGCAGCAGATGGGCTTCCAGGGAACAGGTATGGTGCCACGCCACGTGCAGAAGAGCCCTGCACAAACCTCTGTGAAGGAGGAGAGGCAGGTCCTAACACCACCCTCACCATCAGCTCACATTCGTGGGGTATATGATCAGGAACCTGGGCTGCACTGAGCCCAAACACCTGGGATCTCCTGAATTTCCACAGTCACCCCAAACCTCAGACAACACACATACATCCAGGGAATGAGCCCTGTCCGCTTGTTATCCTCCCTACTTTGCAGATGAAGAACCCAAAGCTCCTTCAGAAGTTACTCACTTGGCCAAGGTCACAGAGCTAGTTGGTGGTGGAGCTGAGATCAGTTCCTGATTCTTTATCCCCAAGTCCCAGCCTGAACAATAGCACACTATCCAGTCTTGGGAAGAAAAAATAAGGATAATGATGGTGATGATAACTAATACTTCCTGAGCACTTCCTGAGTGCTTACAGTGCATCAGGCTTAAACTATTGATAAATACTTTCCATAAGTGTATTTAATACCCTTAGTCACCCCTTGAGGTAGAAGTCTTTTTTTTTTTTTTTTTTTTTGCGATACGCGGGCCTCTCACTGCCGTGGCCTCTCCCGTTGCGGAACACAGGCTCCGGACGCGCAGGCTCAGCGGCCATGGCTCACAGGCCCAGCCGCTCCGCAGCATGCGGGATCTTCCTGGACCGGGGCATGGCAGTCCGCATCGGCAGGCGGACTCTCAACCACTGCGCCACCAGGGAAGCCCGAGGTAGAAGTCTTTATCATCCATATTTTACAGGTAAGGAGTCTGAGGCCCTGAGAGGTGAAGTGATAAACACAAGGTCACAGAACTAGCAACTGGCTGAGCTTTGAATCCAGGCCATCTGGCCCATATTCAACAGCATGATGATGTTTCATATGTAAGAAGAGCAGTGATGCCCTAGGCCAAGAGAGCAAAGGAGTGGGTCTGCTGGGCTTCCGAAAGCCCTCATTTTATGAGAAGTGTGTGCGCCATGCTTATTGCCTCACCATAGCTCGCTGGATGAGAGGGAGCCATCTGACCAAAGCTGGGCCAATCAGGCCCCCTTCCTGGGATGGAGACAGCCAGTCGAGTCTTTGCTGGTGGCTGGGAACTGGAGACCATATAAGGAAGGAGCTATGGAACAGCCAAACGCCTGGAGAAACCCAGAGAGGGAAGGAAGCAAAGAGAAAGAAGAGGCAAAGTGGGGAAGGGAAGAGAGAAAACTCTGTGGGCCCTGGGCCTATTTACTGATCATGACACCAGCCGATGATGATACCAGTCCAGGTTTCAAGAGGCATTTCAGAACTCTTTTAGGCTTCAGTGGACCTGACCTGGCTTTCTGTTATTTTCAACCAAAAGAACCTAGGCTAAGAACTTCCCAGCTGGCATCCTCTCTGACCTCATCTCCTTTATCTTCCCTTCCCTTCCCTCACTGCCCTCTGGCCACAGTGGCCTCTTTGTACTTCTAAGAACATGCTCTGCAAGCTCCGGCCTCAGGGCCTTTGCACTTGCCGCGCTGTCTGGAATGCTCTTTCCCTGATGTCTCCATAGCTGGCTCCTTATCTCTGAGGTCTTGACCAAACATTCAGAGGTCTGCCTTGATCACCTCTGCTGAAATAGGAGCCTCAGACACTCTCCAGCCTTTGCCCTGATCTATTTTCTTCTTAGCAGAGAAGAAATAATGACTAACATTTATTTGAGTGTTTACTATGTGCCAACCACAGTTCCAAGCACTTTACATGGATCATTTAATCCTCACAAAAACCTAAGGTAAAAGCTCCAATTATTCCATTTTACAGAAGGTGAAGCTGAGGCACAGAGACGGTAAGATGCTTGTCCAAGGCCACCCGCCTGGACGAGGCAAGGGTGCAGTGTGAAGCTGGTAGTCTGATGTCAGGCCTCATGAGATCCAGGTGGGGAACCAGTTCCACAGAGCCAGCAGCCAACTCTGAGGCTGCCCTCTCCACGTTTGGGTTCACTGTGCTAGCTCCTTGCTGGGCTCCACACATCCTCGCTGCTAGACCCTTTCCCCCCCCCCCCTTCGTATTAATCAAGGCCCCAGAATGCTGTCCACTGCCGCTTGTACTCAAGTCATGACCCTTGATGCCAGCTTCTTCCCTGGTTTGGCCCAGCCATGGGGACAGATGAGTCCTTCATTGTACTGACATTGCCACTTTTCCGGTCCCTGCCTAACTAGGCCCCCATGGAGGGGGGACCTGAAGGATAAAACATCTTGAGGTACCCATGCCTGTCTGCAACCCCCAATGGTGTTTAACACTGTCACGAAAGTCCTGTCCAGGGCAACGAGGCAGAGAAGAGCCCAGGAGCAATCGAAATGCCTATTACTAGTGGACAAAAGGAAGGTCTGCCAAGAAACTGCAGGAAAAGCTGCTGAAAATATATTAGAAATAAGGAAGCTCATTACTGAATAAATCCACAATATTGCAAGCCAGATTCTGCCTCATCCATGCTGTGAGACATTAAGCAAGCAAGGTCACCTCTTTGTGCTTCAGTTTCCTCCCTGAGAATGGAGATATTACCAACCTGCTCCACCGAGTTATGGCAGGGGACCGAAAGGTAAATGTTCAAACACTTAGACTGGGGCCTGGCTAATAAGATTTTCAAGTTAGTGGGAAAGGATGGATTATTCAGACCATATGATGGGGATAACTGCTTAACTACTGGTCGGGGGTGGGTGAAGAGTGGGTTTAAGATCTTTATCCCACACCTAACACCAAAAACAAATTACAGATATTGGATGTAAAAAATGAAGCCATAAAATAACTAGGAATATATTTATCTTAAAGGCCAAAGCTTAAAAAAAAAAGTCTCAGTATGTTTAATAACATAAAAAAATTTAAAAGTAAACTAAGTAGGAATATAAACTTGCAGCATAAGGAATCCCCTGGTGGTCTAGTGGTTAGGATTCAGCACTTTCACTGCCGGGCCTGGGTTCAATCCCTGGTTGGGGAGCTAAGTCCCTGTAAGCTGCGTGGCATGGCCAAAAAATTTTTTTAATTAAAAAAAATTAAATTTGCAACATATAACAAATGATTCATACCTTCAACAATGTAAAGATCCCCTACAAATCTGTAAGAAAAAAAAAACCCTAGAAAAATAGGAACAAGGAATACATATGGTTAATAAACAGATCCCAGAAAACAAGTTGGCAATAAATATCACAAGTCTTTAAATGTATTTATTCACTTTGTTGCAGTAATTGCAACGCCAGGACTTTGTTCTAAGAAAAATCTAAGAAGCAAACAAAGGGTTTTGTGTGTGAGATGTTCAGTTATAACAATAAAGGTTGGAAACAAACTGTGTTTGATAACAGGGCACTGACAGGATGGAACACTGTGAAGTTATTAAAAAGAACACGGCAGGTCTTCCCTGGTGGCTTAGTGGTTAAGAATCCACCTACCAATGCAGGGGACACGGGTTCGAGTCCTGGTCCGGGAAGATCCCACATGCCGCGGAGCAACTAAGCCTGTGCACCACAACTACTGAGCCTGAGCTCTGGGGCCCGCAAGCCACAACTACTGAGCCCGCGGGCCACAACTACTGAAGCCTGCGCGCCTAGAACCTGTGTTCCGCAACAAGAGAAGCCACCACAATGAGAAGCCCGTGCACTGCAACCAAGAGTAGCCCCCGCTCGCCACAACTAGAGAAAACCTGTGCGTAGCAACAAAGACCCAACGCAGCCAAAAAGAAATAAATAAATAAATAAATAATTGAAAATAAATAAATATATAAATTTTAAAAGCGGGGGCGGAGGGGGGGAAGAATGTGGCTGACCTTGACCCAGGAGGCTTTCCAAGATAGACTATTAAAGGAAAGTGCAACCTGCAGAACAATATACCCAGAAGAAATATGTGTGTAAAACAACATATGCATATATGTGTGTAGTAAAAATAGTTAACGTGTAAGTGCGTGTCACTTGCAAGGTGCCACTCTGTTACATACTCAATGCAATGAATCCTTACTAGCCAAGAACCATCACCACCATTTTACAGATGGGGAAACTGAGGCACAGAGCGATTAAGTCAAGGCCCAAGTCAGCACACGGCAAAACTGGGATTTGAACCCAAGCACTGTGGCTCCAGAGCCCGGGCTCTTAGCACACACAATCCACAGTACACACAGCAAGGAGGCGTGCACTTCATGTCCCTCTGGGCAGGTGAGGGAGGCGAGGAGAAGGCCAGGTGCCGGGGCCACAATGGGAATGCGGAACTTCCACGCTTTACGTGCTGCTCTACTCTGTGAACTGTTTTACAACCAGTGTGTGGCTTCTGTAAGTTTTAAATCAACAAAGATTTTTTTAAGTAGAATTTTAAAAGACCGATCAATATAAAATTTTGCCACCTGCCCTAAATGCAGGTGGGAGCAGCTGATCAGCAGCTATCAGTGCTGTTAAAGGGTAGGTGGTGAGCGGGACCAGACTCCACGCCACCTTTCCCAGGAGCCATGACACAGAGGGAGGTGGGGGTCACACCTCTCCCCTAGAGGACACCAAGCAAAGCCATGTGTCTGGCTGAGGCATCACACAGGACACACCTCGTGGGGAGTGAGCTCCCTTGACACGTGGAGCTCTGGAGGAGAAGATAAAAAGGATCTGATGGTTGGGGAGACTTTCTGCCCCATCAGTGAAGCAGGCTCGGGAGCTCAAAGTCCGGGGCCTATATACACCTTATCTGGCCCAAGTGTCAAGTTACAAACATCAAGTTACATCTGTGTCAGCAACCAGAAAGTCCCTGTTTTCTGCCCTGTAATAAATACTGTAATAAAAGGCGTGTCAGCATCCAGGTTAGCAGGAAGGTGGAAGGGCCACCGATGTGGACTTGATCCCTTCCACCCCGATTTCATAAATGTAGGACACTGACATTCAGCTCCTCCTGGGCACAGACTGTGCCAACATAATGAATTAACAGCTGTGGATGCAGTGAGAGAAAAGGGGAGCAAGGTCAGACTGTGGGTCGGGCTAGCCAGGTCCCAAGCCCAGCCCCAAGTAGCTGGGTGACAAGGATCAAGGGCTTCCCTTCCCTGGGCCTCAGTGTCCTCATCTGTGAAATGGGGAATAAGAGTCTACTACAATGATGGTTAAACGAGACATGTGTGAGTAGGACCCTCAGCCCACGTTAAAGGGGGCCTGGGACTGTTATGACTGCCACCCAAACCTGCAGACCAAAGCCCAAAGCCCCTGGAAAAGCTTTCACCCCACTCACCGCCCACTCTGACCAATCCCCTGGCAAGTTCTGTCCAGCTGTGAGCTTCTCTCCAGCACCAATAAGACCATTCAGGTCTGGCACCACACCCCTCTGCTCACTCCACCACCCTCATCACCTCACTTCCACCCCCACCTCTGCCATCTATGCTCCTCACAGCAGCCAGAGGGAATGAGAGACATGACGCTCAGAATCAAACCCAAATTCTCCACCAGGCTGTCATCCCTGTCCATCCTCCAACCCCATCCTCCTGCGCCCCAGCCATGTTGTGTCCTCTGCTGTTCCCTGCCGCGCCAAACTCACTCCCACCTCTTCATTCGCTGCTCCTTCTGTCAGGAAGGCTCTTCCCCCAGGTCGTTCACAAGGCTGCCACCTTTGTACCATCCCAGACTCAGCTGACATACCACTACCCGGGCAAAGCTCTCCCCCAAGCACCCCAGCTATCCAGCCTCCCACAGCCCCCCTCCACCTTCCACCAGGTGTGTCCTCTCACATTCTGCTTCAGTGACTTCAGAGCACTATTCGTCCCCACCCGGAAGTACAATATCGGATCAATTTGTTTACTACTTTATCATCTGTGTCCTTCAACGCGAACATAAACTCCAAGAGTATGGGCCTTCGCGGGCTCTGACCCCAGCACCTGGAACACGTGAAGCTCAATAAATATTTGCCAAATGAACAAGTCACTGACTGAATGAACAAAGGAATTCTGCATCATTCCACATCAAATCTTCTCTCCCCACCCAGAGGGAATAAATGTGTTGTAATCTCCAGAAGGAAAGAAAATCCTCAGGTATATAGTGTGTAACTGATCCCAAGGCACCCAAATGATTTCAAGCGTGTTGCGCTCTTAAGAATTTATGACCCAGACAACAGTGGCTGGAGTCAGAGTTCGCCCTGGCCAGGCTACAAGAAGGACTGGCCTTTCCAATGGAGCACAGCCCTTTACTGTTCGTTTGTCTAGGAATGCAGTTTCAGACCAGTATAAATTCAAACGCTCGAACACATCTTGCCCCAAGCATAAAGGTTTATACCCTGGCACAGAGCAGGAACTCTCCAGAGGCTGTAGGTTTGAAAATACATGGCCAGGAAAGAGAGGGGGGAAGAAATGAAAATGTCAACAGTCTAGAGCCGACTCTCCCTGGTTACACTGACAAGCACATAGGGCTCCACCTGGTCAAAGGTAAGGCCTGAGGCAGCCATGCCTACACATTGAGATGACTGTGACCATGGCTCATCTGTTTGTTCCCAAATCCAAGACGGACGTGGGCAGTAGCAGAAACCAGTAAATATCACAAATGAATGAACACAAAAACAAAGACAGAATATTGGAATCAGTGAAGGAAAAATCGGCCGATTAGAAACCACCAGCCCAATTGTTCACTACTCATTTCTAATATAAACAAAAGTCAAAAGGGTCAGTACCCTCAGGATAACTGAATAATAGATGAGGGAGGTTTCTTTCTAGAGGAATATTCCAGCTAATAAGTGAAGAGGAGGTTTGCAATTTTTGCAAAACCCAAGTGAAAGCACGGGTCTAGGCAATGGTCGTTTACAGTTAACTCTACAGAACATCACAGAAAGAGAAAACAAGCTTTACGTACCCTAATGGATATACACACACCAGCAACACACACACGTGTGTGTGTGTACATCTCAAATATGAATCTGATCTGGTCTCGGAATCCACTACCCATTCATAGGAAACACAGGGACGGAAGAACTCGTTAAAATACCACCACAGGTATACAATCAGCCAGACACAGATGTACAAAATCTACAAGACAAATGACATGGCTTCTCTCAACAAATAAACTATAAAAGAAAAAAAAAAAGGGAGGGAGGGGGAACCTGTAGACTAAACAACACATAATAGGCATGTGAACCAAATCCAACAGTGAAACTTGTTGGGTCTTGGTTGGAACAAATCAATTCTAAAAAGATATTTATGGGACTTCCCTGGTGGTGCAGTGGTTATGAATCTACCTGCCAATGCAGGGGACACGGGTTCTATCCCTGGCCCGGGAAGATCCCACGTGCCGTGGAGCAACTAAGCCCGTGCACCACAACTACTGAGCCTGTGCTCCAGAGCCCGTGAGCCACAACTACTGAGCCCGCACACCACAACTACTGAGCTCATGCACCACAACTACTGAAGCCGCGTGCTGCAACTACTGAAGCCCATGCACCCAGAGCCCATGCTCCACAACAAGAGAAGCCACCACGATGAGAATCCCGCACACAACAAACAGTAGCCCTGCTCGCCCCAACTATAAAAAGCCTGCACACAGCAACGAAGACCCAACGCAGCCAAAAATAATAAATTAAAAAAAAAAGGTGGGTGCATCATCTAGAGGTACTATCCTGGTGTCTGGCAACTCCTTTAAGAGCCATTTTTAGGGAACATTTCAGAACTAGTAAAGTTGTTGTTCGCCTAATCCAGTATTTAGTCTTCCCCTTTTTTATTTTTTTTGCGGTACGCGGGCCTCTCGCTGTTGTGGCCTCTCCCGTTGCGGAGCACAGGCTCTGGACACGCAGGCTCAGTGGCCATGGCTCACAGGCCCAGCCGCTCCGCGGCATGTGGGATCTTCCCGGACTGGGGCACGAACCCGTGTCCCCTGCATCGGCAGGTGGACTCTCAACCACTGCGCCACCAGGGAAGCCCTAGTCTCCCCTTTTAACTTAGTACTTATTGTCTGATTTTTAACTAAGAACAAGGCCATGTGAAACCCATTTCCCAGATTCCCTTATAACTATATATGGTACTGTGACTAAGTTCTGGGCAAGAGTCTGTAAGCAGAATTATTGTGTGCAACTTCCATTAAGTAGGGGTGCCCATCTTCATCCCTTCTTTCTTGCTTGCTGAGATACAATGGCTGGAGCTTGAGCAGCCATCTTGAACCATGAGGTGACAGCACAAGGACGGTAGAGCAAAAAGGGAGAAGGAACCTGAGTCCCTGATTAGAGTGCAGCCCTGGCCTCCTTATCACTGGGCTCCTTTATGTGAGAGAGAAATAAATAAATAATTCTATTATATACAGTTGAACCTAATCCTGATACACCTGGAATTACAAAGCTATGTTACAGTGGGTGGAACAAGTATAGTCATATATCTATACAAATGTATAAAAATGCCCATAATTTGAGAGCTGTTCCAGAGAGAATCACTGTGAGCTGGAGTACACAAAGAGGTATCATGGAGTTGGGGAGAGAGAGAACAAGCAGAGACAACCAAGGAAACAGGGACATGAGAATCATAAAACTTTCATTAGGTTAAATAGGCTGCAGCCCCAGGATGAGTAACCAGACTATATAAAGAACACTTACAAACCAATAAGAAAAAGAAAAAGAAGCAAAAAGCATGAACAGCCTATATCCAAAAGAAGAAACATAAATGAAAAGACTGCCTTACTAGTCTTCAGAAGAATACAAATTAAAACCACAATGAGATTTCATTTCATATCCATCAGACTGACAAAAATAAAAAAAGCTTTTACAAAACCAAGTGTAACAGGATACAGAACAACAGGAACTCTTATACATCCTCGGAGGGAATGTTTAGAGAACAGTTTGATGATATTTGGCAAAGTTAAAGATGTTCATATCCTATACCCACCAATCTTGTGCCTAGTACATACCTCAAAGAAATTCTTGTCCGTGCACATCAGGAAATGTGTGTAACAACATTCACAGTAGCCCATGAATAGCAAAAAAATCTGGAAACTATTGAAATATGCATTGTCATGGAAATGACTTAAACAAAGATGTGGTATAGTCAGCAGTGGAATATTACATAGCAGTAAAAAATGAAATACCACTATACCAAATGGTCTGGATCAATCACAGTATTAACTGAAAAATGCAAGTCCCAGAAGACTACAATATCATTTGTAAAAGTTCAAAAATAATTATTTTAAGACAAAGAATGATAAAAAATTCAAGATGGTGGTCACCCCTGGGAGAGCAGACTGGGGATTGAATGGGAAATACCACAGTATAAGTTACTGGTAGGTAATGTTCTAGTTCTTGGGCAGGTAGTAGGTTAAAGGCTATTCATTGTAATAGACATTTTTGTACAGACTAAAAACACCATTGTACCATGCACCAAAGATTATGGTTAATCCGATTCTGTGTGTCCAAAGGCCGTCTTTGAAAAACGGAATGCATTTACAAAGAGGTGAGAAGAACATACACCAGGTTACTGACAGATAAGACCAATGAGGCAGGAAGCAGGAGTGAGGGATGGAGCAGTAAATGGTTTCTATCTCATGTTTTGTTCTGCTGTCACTTACATATTCTTTCAAGAAGAATCGTTTCTCGTAATAAACAAACGAAAGCAGTAGAGCGCAGTGGTTCAGTACACACTCTTGAGCCTGACCACCAGAGACTGCATGTCGACTCTACTACTCCTTAGCCGTATGGCACGTTATTTAATTTCTCTGTACCTCTGTTTCTGCTTCTGAAAAGGGGGTGATGATAACAGTGCCTACTTCACTGGGCCATTAGATTAAATGAGTTGGTTCATAGTTCCTCTTCACAAATTAAACCCTTGATGAGATTGGCTATTGTTATGATATTTAGTCAACTCCAAACATCTACACGGGAGACAAGAGCTAAGCAAGTATCTGGTCCAGACCAGCAAATGATCCTGGTCAGTTTTAGCCCCAAATGTGTCCACTTCTCCGATCCTTGTAGCCTCTGTAAGAAGCCCAGTGCCTCGCCCATTCCAGGTACTTACTAAACGGTTGATAAATGAGTGCACGCTGCCTCAGTTTACCCATCATGTCTTTGGCTGTCTGAACACACCACTCCTAGATGCCTACCCAGCATGTCCTTTCTCCCCGCTGCTTCCTTAACTGCCCCTCTGTCAGGGGTGGTAATAAGCACAGCTTAAAACTTGCATTTCCGAGACTTCCTTTTGGCAAGGGGTGGTCTTGTCACAAAGTTCTAGCCAAAGAGACGGAAGCAAAAGTCTGCTAAGGATTTCAGGGAAGGCTTTGGTTTCCTGACAGAGGTGCTATCCCTTTTCCTCAGAACTTTGCTTCTTTCTGCCTATAATAGGATGTGGGGCTGGAGATGGGCGCTGCCTTCTTATCACTACTAGGCTAAGGGTAGCAATGCAGATAAACAGGACCCTGGGGCACTGGAGATGCTAAACTGCAGCACCATCTGGTCCTGATGACCTCTGCACTTCTCCTTATGTAAGAAAACAAAGGCTGTGCTGGTCTCCAAAGAGGGGCCCCAATAGGCCCCACCTTCCAGAATTCAAGTCTTGTGTCTTCCTTCCCACACTGAATCTGGGCTGATGCTGGACCTACACCATAAGAAGGTATAGGAAGCCCTGGGCTGCCACGTTCTAAATCCAGCTACTGGCTGGCGAGACCATGTGGAAGGAGAGGTTCTGAGACTAGAGAGAGGGGTCCAGCCATCTCCAAGGTGCCATGTGAGTAAAACCATCTTGGGCATATTCCAGCCCATCCATCTTCTGACTCCAGCCACACGAGAGACCCCAATCAAAACCAGCAGAAGAGGGACTTCCCCAGTGGTCCAGTGGCTAAGATTCCGCACTCCCAATGCAGGGGGTCCAGGTTCGATCACCTGGTCGGGGAACTAGATCCCGCATGCATGCCGCAACTAAGAGAGTCCGCATGCCGCAAGTGAAAAGCCTGCACACCTCAACTAAAGATCCCACGTGCTGCAACTAAGACCCGGGGCAGCCAAATAAATAAATAAACACTGAAAAAAAAAAAAAAACCCAGCAGAAGACCCATCGAGCCTCAGTCAATCAGAGATTCATGAGAAATAATAAACTGCTGTCATTTTAAGGCATTAAGTTTGGGGTCGCTTGTTATATAGCAGCAGAGAACTGAAACAGACCTCTAAGTGGGTACGCCACTGCACAAGTTCCAGGAAGCCAAATATATTTCTTAACTAAAGTACCACCTAAAAAAGAAACTTGCCAATAGATCACAAACTCCTCTCGTGCGTTTTGATTTCCAACAAAGATTGTTAAAAGGAAAAAACTTGAAGTTTTCTCTCTCTTATTTGGCAATAAGTACTCATTAAGCACAACTAATCTATATTAAGCATGAGGAATCTATTAATCACTTTTGTAATTAAAAAGCATTTAAAGTTGATGGTTCAGGGACTTCCCTGGTGGCACAGTGGATAAGACTCCGCACTCCCAACGCAGGGGGTCCGGGTTCGATCCCTGGTCAGGGAACTAGATCCCACATGCATGCCGTGACTAAGAGTTCATGTGCCACAACTAAGGAGCCCGCATGCTGCAACTAAGGAGCCCACGTGCTGCAAATAAGGAGCTGGCAAGCCACAACTAAGGAGCCCTGGAGCTGCAACTAAGTAGCCCACGTGCTACAACTAAGGAGCTGGCGAGCCGCAACTAAGGAGCCCGCCTGCCACAAATAAGACCCCATGCAACCAAATAAATAAAATAAATAAAATAAAAAAATAAAGTACGTGGTTCAACATTGTGCTGGACCTGGTGAGAACCCTCAGAAAATACATCTCCTATCTGGGCAAGAGGCCTCATTATACTAATGCTACTTCCTATTCATTCTCAAAGGCTTAGAGCTTAACAAAGTGGCTAAGCAGGCTGGATGTCTGCAATCTAATTTTTAAAAGCTATCAATAAAAATAATAATTTGGAGGGAAAAAAACAACTAGAAACAAAGGGAATGCACATTAGTAACAGCCAGGTCAAAGAAATTATGGTACACCCACACCTCCATGTGTTACACAGCACTTAAAAAGAGCAAATTCAAGTATTTCCCTGAGAACCTGGAGGCATTTCCACACAGTACTGCCATGTAAGAAAAGCAAAATGTGGGAAATTGACAGCAATATTATCCCTTATAGGATAATATTTCCCCCATAGGATTATATAACCATGGAAAATTATGTAGAAAGACACATACAGTACTTGATTGTTCCCAAGGGTGAAGGATTGTGGGAAGATGCTTGACATGGGGGTGGGGTAGAGAGGAGCCCACAAAAAAGGGACTGGAAAAAATTTTAAAGGGCTTGAAACCAATTCATAAAAATAATTATTCTCCCCATTTAGTGAGTGCTCAATGCACTAGACGCACTGCTAACTAGGTCACCCCATCTCACTTTTAACTTCTCATTTAAGGCGGGTACTATTAATTATTCCCATTTTCCAGATAAGGAAACCGAGGTTTAGTGAAGATAAGTGCTATGCCTAGAGCTCGGGCAGTGCTGAGACTTGAACATTATATGCAAGAGGGTCCCCGACACAACTCCAAAACCACTGCACTTGGAGCTCAAAGGACGCAGTCAGATGTTGTAGGCGCTGCTCCTCTGAGACTCTGCACATTCTTCTAGCAGCAGCAGGCACTGAGGTGTGCTGATGTGCGTGAAGGCAGCACACACCTCAGTCCCTCAGTACCTCATGCTGTTGGGAGAAACCCGAGAGGGCTGCTGAGCTCGCTCTGTGGAGCTTTGGGAAGCCCTGCCCAAGATATTTTTACAGAATCGATTGCTGACACCGGGAGGAAACAGATGAGGAGGTGTCAGCTATTACACAGACTCTTGGAGGTTCACCATTTAGTTAAAACCTGTTCAGCCCCAGAGCAAGAATTACTGCCTTTTAAAGCAGGGGAGACCGATAAACTCTGCCTGGACAGTTAATTCTTATTTCCAAGGCATTCCCTGACCCCCACTACTGCAGGAACACTCAAGAGGGCCTGATAATAAAGTCGGCTTTCCATATACACGGGTGTGTGTGTGTGTGTGTGTGTGTGTGTGTGTGTGTGTGTGTGGTGTCTTTGATAAAGCCTTCCTCACCTGAACTAACCTGCACACATCCTCTGCACTCACTAGGGCCAAGGCCGTCTGTTCCATGCCACATGCACCCATGCCGCTGCCAGGGCCCAGGCTGCACAGACGGGAGAGGCTGAGAGACGGGAAGTCAGAGGGCCGGACACTGCAGGGAGGCCAGAGGACCACTGGGTGACCAAGGGGGTGTGTGTGTGCACACTACCGCCCCACCCACCCTCAGTTGCAGATCTGAGGATGTGTTGACTTTCTCCTCAAAACCCAGATAGGAACAGCCACCTTTGCTCGGACGCCATCATAAATTCACTCATAAAACAGTTTATCCCACACCTACCACATGCCAGGAACTGTTCTACAAGGAGAGACAGAAGTACCTGTGCTTTCCTGGAGCCTACAGTGGGGGAGGAGGGGATAATAAACATATCAAGTGGTCATGCCATGAAGAAAACTAAAGCAGAGTAAAGGGCCAGAGTGTGATGGAGAAGGTGCTATTTAACGAGAAGAGAGGCCTCACTGAGAAGGTGACATTTGAGCAGAGACCCGAAGCGGGTGGGAGCTTTGGGGATACCAAGGAAGTGTTCCAGGCAGAGGGAACAGCCAGGGCAAAGGCCCTGAGGCAGGAACAGCAGGAGGCCAGTGTAGCTGGAGTACAGCCAGCAGCAGTTGAGAAGTCAGAGACAAGGTCAGACAGGGAATTTTGGGGGGCTGGGGGCGGGAATAGCTGACACTGTGCACCACTCTGTGCCCAGGCTGTGAGCACTTTACATAGGTGATTCATTGGAAAGGTGAGTGGGTACTGCTACTTCTCACTTCATCGGATGAGGAAACTGAGAGGGAAAGGAACTCTCCTGAGACCACACAGCTCATCTGTACCAGGCTGGGATGCCCCACTGGTACATAAGTTTGCATCCCCTAGGAGCTCAACATTCACGATGCCTTCTCCAGGGAGAAATGTCCCCCATTTCCTTCTCACTCCCTCAACGCTCCGTCCACCCTTTCTTCACAGTTAGCAGCAGACAGGTAAACATTTCATGGGAGAGGAGGGAAAAAGAAAACCAAAAAACCACAGGTCTAATTCCCGAAAGGAGAAAACACACTATTAACTTCCTCTCCTCTACAAGTCACTACCAAACTTAACAAACACCACTCACCTGAAAGATGTCCCGAGCACAGCCTGGATCACAAAGTAGGCAGGTGACTATGAGGGGAGCTCCAGGCTCTCGGCCCCAGTCCCGTCCAGGCCAAGGCCACCTGCCTGCGCTCAGCAGGCCGTCCCGCCCTCGCCCTCCCCGTTGGGTGGGTGGTGCCTCCCCCAAGCCCGCTCTGGGTGTCTGGAATGCGGAAGCGGGAACCTGCCGTGCCGGCTTCTAACAGCGACTTACTCAACAGCCGCGAGAACAACACGCCAGCCACCGGAGTTCCCCGAGAGATGGCTGGTCTCTGCGAACAGGCGAGTTCCCAAAGAGGGCTGTTTTGCCAAGGGTCCCTGTGCCGGCGGGAAATAAAAGGACTCCTTACTCATCAGGCACGTGGTCTGAGGAGCCTGAATGGGCTTAAGTGAAAGCTCAAGGTAACAAAGGCGGCTGGTCGGTTACCTTGGATCCAGGAACGGGCCACCTGTTCGCTGACAGAGCCGGGGCTGGATCGGCGCCCACAGCATCGCCTGCCCTGGGCTTGCCCGCTTCATTCACAGCCGCACAAACCAAAGGTGGGCTCCTTTCCCCGTGCAGATGGGGGAGCTAGCTCGCAGGAGCAGCGTCGCTTAAGGATTAAGCACTGCTGTTGGACTCCTCCAGCCAGCTTGGGAAGCACAATGGAACGGTTCTGCCTAACAGTAACAGCCCCCAGAACCCCAACCCCCTCCCCGCACCCTGCCACCCACGCTCACTCTGCACAAACACTGTTCTGAGCACCTCACGTGAATTACCTCCCCCAACCCTCACAGCCACCCTCTAAGTCAGCACTATTAGCATTCCTATTTTACATAAGAGAAAGTTCAAGAACAGAGAAGTCACAGGCTAAAGGTCACCCAGCAAGAAAGTGGTGGGGCAGAGGGTCAAGCCAAGCAGAGCAACTCTGGGTTTCCAGTTGTTAACCGCTGCACTACATCTCCTCTCAAGAGGAAAGACAGGTCCCCCCAACTGGGCCTCAGTTTCCTCATCCGTAAAATGGGGTGAGCGTGGGGTATCAGTGAGAGCTTAGAGTGAGCGCTTAGCCCTAACGCACAAAAATGCTCAATAAATACCAGCTGCAGTTATCACATGCTGCCCTCAGATTCAATCAGGTTCAGCTTTTATCTTCAAAACGGGGTAATTATAGTCACGGAGTTTAAATTCTGGGCAGCTGAAGGGAATGAAAAAAAAAACAAAAAACCGACACTGCCCTTCCTTTCGTCCACAGAAAAAATATACAAAACATCTACTCTGAGTCCTGCACTAGGACACAGTGATAAACAAAAACCACATAAACCCTGCCCTCAGGGAGCTAACAGTTCCCTGTGAGTAAACTGGCACAAAATATTGAAGGAACAACAGATATAGCACGTGTACTGAGCAGTCACTGTGGGCCCGGCGCGCGGCAGTGCTCTAAATGCTTTACGTGCCTGAATGCACTGAACTCTCTCAACAACCTAGGAGGACAGTACCATTACCACCTTAAAGATATGGAACCTGAGGCACTGCAAGGCTCGTGGCTTGCCCAAGGTCACATGGGAGCCTGAGATGGAACCAGGACTTACGCCCAAGTAGTCTGGCTCCACAACCTGCGCTTCATTCCTCAGTCCCTCGGCAGTCCTGCAGGGCAACGGCTTTACACTGGGTCCATAAGCAGTAGCAACAGGCACCCACAGGAAATGTCAGTCTGCAAAAGGAACGGTCACTTTCACGTGTTGTTGGGAGGAGAGGGTGGGATTATTAAATTATAACTGTTCAATTAATGTCACATTTAATATGTTAATAGCAGAGGCCACATTCTTTTTTTTTAATTCCAAGAAAAAAATTTTTTTTGCCATTTTTAAAATTTTTATTTTACTTTTTTATACAGCAGGTTATTAGTTATCTATTTTATACATATTAGTGTATATATGTCAATCTCAATCTCCCAATTCATCCTACCACCACCACCACCCCTGCCACTTTTCCCCCTTAGTATCCATACGTTTGTTCTCTACGTCTGTGTCTCTATTTCTGCCTTGCAAACTGGTTCATCTGTACCATTTTTCTAGATTCCACATATATGTGTTAATATACAATATTTGTTTTTCTCTTTCTGACTTACTTCACTCTGTATGAGAGTCTCTAGGCCCATCCATGTCTCTACAAATGACCCAATTTCATTCCTTTTTATGGCTGACTAATATTCAATTGTATATATGTACCACATCTTCTTTATCCATTTGTCTGTCAATGGGCATTTAGGTTGCTTCCATGACCTGGCTATTGTAAACAGTGCTGCAATGAACATTGAGGTAGATGTGTCTTTTTGAATTATGGTTTTCTCTGGGTATATGCCCAGAGGGGCTACATTCTTTTTTTTTTTTTTTTTTTGCGGTACGCAGACCTCTCACTGTCGTGGCCTCTCCTGTTGGGGAGCACAGGCTCTGGACGCACAGGCTCAGAGGCCATGGCTCACGGGCCCAGCCACTCCACGGCATGTGGGATCTTCCTGGACCGGGGCACGAACCCGTGTCCCCCGCATCGGCAGGCGGACTCTCAACCACTGCGCCACCAGGGAAGCCCTATATACACATTCTTGGAGGTAGAAATGATTAGAGAACAAAAAGCTATGTCCTGAATCAGGTAATTACAAAATGAAGTTGGTAAGGACAATGACACAAAAACATATAGGTACTATGCTTCCACTTTGTTTCCCTAACTTCTGTAGCAGATCCAATTGTTTGCCTACCCAATATCCATACCCCTCTCCCAGTCTTTTCCTAAATAGTCCTCCAATTTTATTCCTGTAGCAGCACTCTTCCCGGCAGTCCTGTGCTTCAGGTAAGGATGGTTTTAGCCCCAGCGGGGACAGTAAATCCTGATTGGCCCTCGCCTGTGATTTGCCCAAGCATGGTCATGTGTCACAATGCTCGCCAATGAGATATGAGGGGAATCCGGGAGGCGGGGCGTCTTTGAAAGGTTTCCATGCTCCTAAGAGAGACACAGTGAGAGATGCCCTCTTTCTGCTGCTGGATATAGCCTTGTCAGGGTGTGATGACCGGAGCTGTGACAGTCATCCTGTGGCCACGAGGACATCCTGAGGACACAGAAGACACACCAAGGATGGTAGAGAGGGCTGGGCTTCTTACAGGCATTGTGGAACTGCTTAATTATTCTACCCTGGTGCTGCCTATCTATGGGCTTGTTACAGATCGTAAACTCCTGATTTCAGGCCAGTTTCACTTGGGCTTCCTAATTATAGTAGATCAGCAGTTCTCAAAATGTGCTCCCAGGCCCAGGAGCACCAGTATCACCGGGGGACTTGTTAGAAATGCAAATTCTCAAGCCAGACCTACTGAATCAGAGACACTGGGTGGGGCCCGGCAATGTGTTTTAACAAGCCCTCCAGGGGACTCCGGAGCCTGCTCAGGTTTGAGTAGCACAAAGTGATAAAATGTTGAGAGTGTGGCCTCTGGAGTCAGGTTCCTGGGATCCAAATCCTGTCACCACCACTGTCTAGCTGTTGGGCAAGTTATTGAAATTTAGTTGCCTCATCTGCAAAAGGGGAATAATAAACATACCTACAGCGTTGTTGGGAGGCTTAAATGAGTCACTTTGTGGGAAGCGCCGAGCACAGTGCTTAGCATACAGCAGACATTGTATAAATGACCTATTTGCTGCTGCTGTTGTTACTATTAACTATCGTTTGCAGCCAAAGGCATACCAACTGACAACTTTCTCAATAACTCAATCAACCCTGCAATATGGCCCATCTCAGAGAAAAGACAAGGCTGCGCTGGATGCAAACCCGACACCTCTCCGCCCTCATGCCCTCCCACTCTACCCTCCTCCACTCTGCTCTTAGCCACTGTCTCAGGGCCTTTGCACTGGCTGCTCCCTCTGCCCAGAAACCTCCACTGCTCACACTGCCTCACCTCCTTTGGGCATGAACTCAAGCCACCTCCCAGGGAGGCCATCCCTGGCCACCCTGTCTAAAATTTAAACACCCTCCACCCTAATACCTCACATCCCCTTTCTTTTTTCTGCTTAGCATTCATTACCATCTAACACAGTATACATCTTGTTTACCTGTCTACTGTCTGAATTCCCCACTTGAATGAGAGCCCCGGAAGGGGAGAAGCCATGTCTGCCTTGCTCACTGCTATAAACCTAGTACCTAGAAGAGCATTCAGCTGGGTGAATACCTGTTGAATGAGTAAGTTTAAAAGTCAGGGACTTCCCTGCTGGTCCAGTGGTTAAGAATCCGCTTTCCAATGCAGGGGACACAGGTTCGATCCCTGGTCAGGGAACTAAGATCCCACATGCCACGGGGCAACTAAGCCCACGCGCCGCAACTACTGAGCCCGGCTCTCTAGAGCCCATGCACCATAGCGAAGAGCCTGCACACCACGACAAAGACCCAGCGCAGCCAAAATAACATAAAAATAAATAAATAAATAAAAACTCAGAATTGGTGTCAGTGTTTGGGGTTTGCCACCCTCAGATCCAACATGTGCCAGGTCTATACTGGGAAACCCGGAAAAAGCAAGCTGCCTAAACTGGTGACAGTGATACTAATGTTCTCTCCATGCTGGACGCACCTCAGAGTCTGTGAAGGAAAAGTAAAGGCAGAACTGATGAAGGTGCTGGAGGCAGATGCTTGAGGGAGCCGGAGGGGCTGCAGGACTCCGCCTGCCTTCCTCCCCGCGTGGTATAAAGAGCTAAGCATCAGAACAAATGCCGCCAGCCTCGGGCAGGATCAGTGCCGAGCTCCTGTTCACATCAACCATTGCTACCCATCTAGCAAGCAAACCTCGAGCAGAAACCCCCAAATGAGGGTGCCCTCTTTTCCTGCCACTTTCGCACAAGGATTTCTGCCCCGCACTGACTTGCTGTTCAGTTAGAGACCCCAAAAGAACAAATGCAACAGGAGTCTCTGCTTGATGTGAAGTGGGGCGGAGTGAACGATTGTTGTCAAGGAGTTTTATCTGCTGTCTTGATGAGAAATATCATCAGGTCCGCAGCACCGGCACATGCTGCATCTTGCAGCTTTGTCAAAAGTCAAAAGTCAGAACTGAAAGGGGGCACTTTCCCTGCCTCCCGCTGCAGGGCTGGAGGCAAACCAAATGCTGGATTCTGGTTCCATGTGGGGCCCTGACAAAGACACATCAGAGGAAGGATCTGTGCACGGCTGTCCTGAGGGGAGGATGGGAGGAGGATCTGAGGCCTCCTGCTGGAACACGTCTTTGGAAAAAATGTGGGAGGCGCCCCACGGTCAGGTGCTGGAGGGAACCAGATCTCAGGGAAGAGAGACTTCTGCAAACTGACTCAGAGAACCAGCACCCTCGTGGTCAGTGCTCAGAGCAGCTGGGGAAGCGTGTGGCCTCTGCAGGCTCACTGATGCCCTCGCTGTGGCCGGATGCTGCTTTACCAAAGGGGTTTCCAAAGCTCTGAGCCAAGTATTGACTCGTATGATGAAAAGAAAAAACAAAATTCCTTTTTATCATATAAGTGAACTGGGCAGAGGCAGGGAATTCCTCCATACTACACTCGAGCTTGAAACACACAAACGCTGAGTGAAATTTGTTACACGTGCTTCTAACTTTTCATGGTGAGATGTTTCAAGCACACAAAGGTGAAAAGAAGAGTATAATAAACCTCCTCCATCCAGCTTCAACAGAATCACCTCATGGCCAATCTTTCTTTATCTCTTTACTCATCCATACACTTGGCCCCCTCCACTCCCTGCCCATCCATATTATTTTGAAGCAAATCTCAGATGTCTTTAACAGTTCATAGGTATTTCAGAATATAAGTCTTGGCTTCCCTGGTGGCGCAGTGGTTAAGAATCCGCCTGCCAATGCAGGGGACACGGGCTCGAGCCCTGGTCTGGGAAGATCCCACATGCTGCAGAGCAGCTAAGCCTGTGCACCACAACTACTGAGCCTGCACTCTAGAGCCCGCGAGCCACAACTACTGAGCCTGTGTGCCACAACTACCAAAGCCCGTGCACCTAGAGCTCGTGCTCCACAACAAGAGAAGCCACCGCAATGAGAAGCCCGTGCGCCACAACAAAGACACAACACAGCCAAAAATAAAATATGTAAACTTATAAAAAAAAGAATATAAGTCTTAAAGATAAGGACTTTTTCTTAAGCAGAACCACAGTATCATTATCACACCTAAAAAATTAACAAGAATTCCTTAATAATGTCAAATATCCAGTGCGTTTTTGTTATTTAAAAGGGTGACTTCCCTGGTAGTCCAGGGGTTAAGACTCTGCGCTTCCAAGGCAGCGGGGTGCAGGTTCAATCCCTGGTCAGGGAACTAAGACCCCACATGTCACACAACACGGCCAAAAAAAAATAAAAAAATAAAGAAAGGGGAAGTGCTGGTTCCAAAATCACAGAAAAACCCCACAACCAGAGTGATGGTCAAGCCTCCAGGCCCAAAGGGGCCTGAGACTTGCTGCGGGGCTACCTGGACCAGGAGATCAGAGACCACACGTGGAATAGAGAGGCTGACTAGTTAGTCAGTGTGGTCTTGCTTGACCACCCCATTCGGTTGTCTGTCGTCCACGGACAGACCGCAGAATGAGCGTTTAAGAGCCTGGACTTGGCCTGGATTTGAATCCTGACTTTGACACTCACCAGCTTTGTGATTTGCACTTCTCAAGATCTGAGTTTCTTTACGTAGGAAATGTGAATAATAAGAGTACCTACACCATGGAGTAGTTTTGAGGATTAAGTGAGCTATTACATGAAAAGCACTCGGAGCAGTGCCTTGTACACAGTAAGAGCTCAATGAATGCTGGGTCGTATTAATAATTCAGCCAACAGACACTCAGTGAGCATCTTTTACATGCCAGGCACTGTCCAGCAGTAGGAGATAAGGGTGGTTACGAGGTTAAAGCTCTCATGAATTACCACCTGGAAACAGGGGCTGGCACGAGGTCAACCACCTGAGGACATGAACAGACTCAGAATCTCCAGCACCTGCCTTGTCTGAGTAGGAGAAACAAGCACTCCTTGCTCCTGAGATGGGGAGCCCTGAACCAAGAGAGTAATCAAAGGTCTAGAACAATGACTCCCATAGACGAAGGAGTCCCCTTCCTGCTATCCCCCAACCCAGCAATGCCTCTGGATCACAGCAAGGGCAAGATTCACACACTGGGTAAACTCTGCTATCGCTGAGCTCACAGGAAAAGGCCACACAGCTCCCACAGGAGGCAGACAAAAGAGAAGAGACGCTTCACACCCAAACGAGCTGCTTGCTCAGAATGGGCCTTCAGTAGGCTGCGTCCTTTTCTCGTTTCCTTCACTCACCCTGCCCACCGTCCTCAGTGCCCAAAGACCCTTCTCCTTCCTGGGAAGCAAAGGCCTGTTCCCAGGAAACCTCGAGCTCATCGTAAGGAGGGGATCAGCCAGTCACTCAGGTCTAAACCAGCACTCCAGCACCAATGTAAATAAAACTCGAGGATCGATGCTGACAAGCTCTGGGAATGCATTCTGTGTGATGAGTCCTTCCTATGGTTTTTGTGGCTCAAAGCTCAGACCCCATCCCTCAAACCCTCAAACAAACACGCACACAACATATACAACAGAGACTGAAGAGATTTAAGAGTACGCACCTGAGTTCAAATTCTGCCTCCATCACTTCCTAACCGTGAGCAAGTGGCCTCTCGTTGCCAGACCTCAGCTTCTTCATCTGTAGAGAGGGGATGATGAGAGTCCCTGCCACCTCACAACACAGGTCACACACGCCAAGCACACTGCCAGGCCCAGAAGGTGCCTTTGATGATGACAGCTGTGAGTTTAGCTACCCCTGCCTATGATAAATATGCTTTCATCATTCATCTGCCCTTATTCACCAAGATAAAACAGGGATGGCATCTTTGACCTATCACCTAGGGTATGAGTCTCATACCCTAGGTCCACACTGTCCAATACCTGTGGCTACTGAGCACTTGAGATGTGGCCGGTACAAATGGAGATGCTGAAGGTGTAAAACACACATTGTATTTTGAAGACTTAATGTGAAAAAAAAAGAATGTAAAGTATCTCAATAATTTTTATACTGACTACGTGTTGAAATGATGGGGCTTTTTGTTTTTTGGCCACGCCACACAGATCTTAGTTCCCTGACCAGGTATCGAACCCATGACCTCTGCACTGGAAGCACAGTCTTAACCACTGGACTACCAGGGAAGTCCAAAATGATACTATTTTGGATTAAATAAAATATATTATTAAAATCAATTTCCTGTTTCTTTTTACTCTTTTAAATGTGATTCCCCATAAAATCTTAAATTATGTATATGGCTCACATTGGTGGCTCGCATTATATTTCTAATGGACAGTACTGGTGCAGACCCTTGAGAACCAGAGTCTTCTTATTTGACTTCATACTGTCAGTGTCTAGCATGGTACCCGGCACATAGGCTGGGTAGAAAAAAATGTTTCACAGATGGCTGGATGAAAGATGCTCTCCATACTTTTCCTGGTCTTAAAAGCAACCACTGCCATCCTCACATCTAACCAGGCCTGCCCTTCATTCAAAATACTGCACAGCCCTTAAGGTCAAAGCTACACCAAATCAAAATGGACATAGTCATGGTGGCTGGAACAGGGTCCCAGAGCCCCTGCAGGGCCAGGCATCACCACCTTAATTACTGGACTGTATTTTAATACTTTAACAGTCCATAAGGCTGGTCTGGTGCTTAGAAACACTCTTTCCCTGGCTGGCCCAAGTCCTCTTGCAAAGCTCACCCAAATGGGACACCGCCTTGTTCATGCTCCTTCGACACCGCACCTCATTTCTTGCTAACTTGCGTCTGGTGTGGCAGCCACGCAGTCAACCTTGTTTTATTTGAGGACAGGCTCTGCTCAAGGGCCTTCAGTTTTGAAACAACCAATTAAACATCCCAACAGAAACTGACCCCATCGTGTCTCACGGTCAGTGGAAACGATGCCACATCCCCAGACCACTCCTGCTGCCACATGAATGAGGTACTAAATATAGTCCACAGTGCTGTGCATGTCAAACGACATGGAAGGGAAATGCTGCATCCACTTCTTAAACTTGCCTCAGCCTGCTAAGGAGGGCCTGGGAAGAGGAGTTTGGCATATGGGGAAGAGCCTGGACCCTGGAGTCAGCTTCCTCGTCTGTAAAGTGAGTTATCTATCCCGGACTCTTGTGAGGATTAACTGAGGAAAAGTGTGAAATGCTTAGAAGAACACCAAGTACAGAGTAAAGTACTAGGAAATGTTAGCTGCTATTATCATCATCATTATTATTTTACAAAAATTAAAGTAGTGTGAACTCAAACAATGGGAATTCACTCTTCTCCAGCCACGATACTGTTTTTGTAGCAAACTCATTCTCACATCTGAGCCTTTGCACTTGCTGTTCCCTCTGCCTGGAAATGGTCTTTCCACCCAGCTCCTGGCACAGCTGGTGCCTCTTCTCACGTGACTCCCCTTCAGAAAGGCCTGGGAGGCCTTCCCGGGCCACACAAGCTAAAGTAACCATCCCTGGGACTTCCCTGGTGGTCCACTGGTAAAGGATCTGCCTTCCAATGCAGGGGTCTCGGGTTCGATCCCTGGTCGGGGAACTAAGATCCCACATGCTGTGGGGCAACTAAGCCAGCGCACTGCAACTACTGAGCTCACGTGCCTCAACTAGGGAGTCTGTGTGCCGCAACAAAGAGCCCGCGTGCTGCAACGAAGACCGGATGCAGCCATAAAAATAAGTAAATAAAATATAAACATTAAAAAAATTTGAAGAGGAAAGCATACTTCATTAAAAAAAAAATCCCTTCCCCACCGCCAGTCTGCCCCAACCCCTCTCTCCATACCCCCCACCCTGTTATTTCCTCCATCTGAAATTAAAACCACCTGAAGTTTCCTTGTTTATTGTGTGTCCCCTCAGCTAGAATGTAAACCCTAGGAGAGCAAGGATCTTGTCTGTCTTGTTCACTATGCAGAGTTTATGCTTTTAGCCACTACACTACACTGACTATGTACCAGAATGCTTACTGGATGTGTGTTTGTGAATGTAAAAGAAATCCCAGAAACAACTTAAATGTCCAGCAATAGGGAGACGGTGGTGTGGAGCATGGTCTGTCCACACTGAAGAATGCGTGTCTAGCTGTTAAAAAGAATGAGTCAGGGACTTCCCTGGCGGTCCAGTGGCTTAGACGCCACACTCCCAATGCAGGGGGCCCGGGTTCGATCCCTGGTTGGGGAACTAGATCCCACATGCTGCAACTAAGAGTTCTCATGTCGCAACTAAAAGATTCCGCACGCCGCAACTAAAGATCCTGCATGCTGCAACTAAGACCCAGTGCAGCCAAATAAATAAATAGTATTTTTTTTAAAAAAAAAAGAGTGATTCAGATCTGTATGTAATGACTTGAAGAGATAGGCCCTATCAAATATTTAAAAAATCAAGTTACAAATATGTGTGTCTTGATCCCTCCTTTTTTGGGGAGTGGTGAGGGAGAAGGAAGAAAACAGTCAATATTTGCATACATATATCCATATAAGTATAGAAAGAGGTAAGTGAGAGCATCTACCCGAATTTCCAAGGGCAGAGAATCTACTTTGTTCTCTCAGACATCTCCAAAACCTGACACTGGATACTCAGTAAATACTCACTGTCTGAATAAATGGTTGTCTTTGGCGGATGGGATTTTGGAGTGGAGGGTGGCACCTATCTTCTTCCTTACGTATCTCTGTATTGACATGTTACTATGAGCATGTATATCTCCGCATAACTTTTGAAAAGCCAAATTCAACCAATTCACACACACACACAAGATAAAGCCATGACCAGAGCAGTTCTAAAAAACAGCAGTGTCAGTCTTAAAGAAAGCACAAATGCACAAACTGGTCCAATAGCATCTGATTCTAACAGCTAAAAACAAACCCTTTACTTTAGAGGAAATGACTGTTCAATTCTTTTATTAAAACATACAGACATTTAATTTAGATTTGGGGAATTAAACACATAACAAGGTTAAGCTGTTATCATAACCTGTGTCATTTTTTTACACCGAAGTTTGAAATATAACCGCAAAATACCTTTTACAGGGAAAAAAAGGCACCAATCACTGCACGTTCTAAATTCCATTTTTGATTTACCGCCTAACAACTGCAATGTCTGAAAAACAGGCTCATGTTTAACTCTGACCATTCCACACAGACTGCTAAAAAACCCACATGCTGTTGTCACTAACAATTAAGACCAAGATTTTTTTAAGCCATTGCTTTATTTCCTCAGATTTAAAAAAGCACTTAGGGGGAATTCCCTGGCAGTCCAGGTTAGGACTCGGTGCTTTCACTGCCCAGGCCCTGGTTCGATCCCTGGTTGGGGAACTATGATCCTGGCAAGCCCTGTGGTGCGGCCATAAATGATTAATTAATTAACTTAATAAATAAATAAATAATAAAAAAGCACTTAGGCAAATTTAGTGGTCAGCACAAATTTGAGACCACCGGTTCCCATCTCCAAGTGAAATTACAATGAAAGATCTGACAACAGACTCACCCTAAACAGAGAGCTAATGAATTTCCCTGCCCAGCCTCTTCCCTGGTATGTATGCTACCTCCCAAAATGCTCAGGATGGCCCTTCCCACAGAGGATATTCTAAGCCGCTGACACGGTGTAACTTTTCAGAAAGAAATTTAGCGACTCAGCCGAGCTTTGCCAGGCTAAAACTGTAGAAATGGGCCCCCTGAAAGCCAGGGCTTTACTCCCGACTTGTGGCCATTGCAATCTGGCCAAGTCCATAGTGCCTTCTCGGCACCCTGTGAATACAATGTTTCACATACATCAATCCTTGGTGACTTGAAAGAAACAACTCAACGTTGTTGGAAAAGTCCATATTCAGTGGCCAAGGGAGAATTTCAGTGCCCACAAGATGGGAGATCAAGAAGGGCCAATGAAATGGTTGCTATGAAATAAGACAGCTCCATCCTTCTTGCCAATCAATTAGACCCGGGAAGCCTGGGGGAGAAGAGCAAATCCCAAGTTTCTGGCTTGGCCCATTTGCCAAGATGGTGACTACTGGGTCTGAGAGGAAAAGGAGTTTAGGTTGAACATTTTGAGTTCATGGTACCCAAGGGGACAGTCACCAGAGGACATCAAGGAGCACAGGCTCCACATCTGGAACTGGAGCTGAGGGTGCTAACAGGGCTTTGAGACAGAGTCAAGTGCTGGCAGCAGTGGTACAGTACATAAAGCCCTAGAGTGAATGTGTTGGCTTGCGGGGAGGAGTGTGTGAGAGCTGAGCAGGGGGCTGCTGAGAGCAAGTCAGTACCATTTCTTCTCAGGCCCTTATACTGCAGTATGTTCCACAATTTAACCTCTGGTGAATAAAAATTGGGGCGGTGGGGGGGGGGGAGACATTAACCTTGTCCCTGCTCTGCCCTGTAAATACAAACATAAGCAGCAAAGACCTATCAAGAAAAACAAGACATGTTTATTAAGTGCTTACTATGCACCTGGCCCTGTGCTGAACACTAAATATGAATTATCTCCTAGGATCATCAAAACAACCCTAGCACAAATGTCCTATCACTACCATTTCACAGATGGGACACTGAGGCTGGGAGGGAACATGTGGGGTAGCTCAGAGCTGTCATGTCACATCCCACCATAGTCAGGCAGTCTCTGGGCCAGATGGAGAACATTGAAGAAGAACAATTATAATATATAAGAGCTGCTACTTAGTGAGAGATGGCTCTGGACTAGGAATACAATCTCAGCAAATCCTTACAACCCTCTGAGGCTGATATTGTTACCCCATTTTACATAGATGGAACCTGAGGCTGCAGGAGAAGTCAACCAGACCAGTTTTGAGTCTGGCCCCCTGGAAGACCAACACTACAGCCAGAGCCCCACCCTCAGGGGGGTCTCTGAGAAACTGGGAAAACGCTGAATAAATGGTACCATTTATTAAATGCTGACTATGTGCCAGCTGCTGCTCTAAGCACTTCACAAATGGTATTCTCACTGCATCCTCAAAACGACTCTACGAGGTGGCTGCTATTAAAATCCCATTTTATAGACAGAGAAACGAAGGCACAGAGCAGTGAAGTCTGTCGCTCAAGGTCACACAGCTAGTAAATGGTAGAACCTAATGGTTGAACTTGGTTCTGCCTCCCAAACCAAAGCTCTTAACAAAACAATTTCAGTTAACAGCAGTCACCCTGCATTGAAGGCTAACTATGGACTCGGCTCACCCTCAACTTACCACATTCGGTGGATAATACCTTCACACCATTTCTCGGGAGCTAACAATAATGCAAACACGTAATAAGTGCCTTCTATGTGCCAAATGCTTTATTCACCAGATCTCAACATTTCAACAGAATTCCCAACAAAAGACAGACACTATTCTTCCCCGGTTAGACTGAAAGGGGAAACTGAGGTTCGGCGCGGTTTCCCTATATCGCACCTCCAGAGTGGCAGAGCCAGGACCCGAACTCACTGCTACCCGACTCCCATGCCACGCTCTTCGGCAACAGCGCCAGGTAGCTCGTCTGGAAAGTTGAAGCATGCGGGCAAGAGACCGGCCAGGTCCAGAGGGCTAGAGTCCCGCCGCCGCCGCCGCCGCCGCCGCCCCCAACAACCGGTCCCCACACCCGGCCGTCCGCCCAGTCGCCCGCCCGCGCTGACCCTCGGGGTCCGAGGGGACACCGATTCCCCACCACCCTTGCGCGAGGCCGACCCTGCACCCGGAGCCACATACCTGGGCGTCCCAGCTGCCCGCGCAGCGGGCCCCACGACCACGGTATCCAGATCCGCGCCGCTTGCTGGAGACGCCGCCAGCTCCTGTGGCCCGAGTGACTTCCAGGCTGCCCACTTCCAAGCCGCTTCGCGCGACGCCTCCTGGGAACTGTAGTTTCGCCCTAGGCGGCAGCAAGCTGAAAAAGGCCTGGTACCCAGGTGCTGCCGGGAGCTGTAGGCGCGGGGCCGCGCTGCCTTCTGGGAATTGTAGTCCACCTGTCGCCTCAGTGCCTCTGGAGTCTCCAGAGTACTTCCGCAGCCCGAGGGGCGTGAGGGATAGAGGCGTGTCTTCTGCAGACTCCAGCCCGTCGACCGCGCTCCTCGCTCGGCGAGGGCGGTTTTTCCCTTTTTCCAAGCCCTGTCCGCCTCCTCCCTTGCTTCAGTGGACCCTCTTCCTCCCTCTCCGCAAAGCGCGAGATACTTACACCGAGGGCGCGAGCCTCGGGAGAGGCGGGAATAGCGGAGCAGCGCGCTAGACCCCCAACCGAGGGGAGCCGTGGAGAAGGGCGTCTATGCGCGCTCGCGCACGCGCGCTCGCAGGCCAACTCCGGCCTAAATTGCCGCGGGCCCCCACGGGGAGGACTTTTTTTTTTTCCTTTCGAACGCGCGCGCGCGCGCGGGGCCTCGCGCTGGGCTTTTTCCTGCCGGGCGCGCGCCAGTGCGCACGCGCGCTCACTCCCCTCGCCTCGGTCAGTCCACCGGGCGCGGGGCTGGGGAGCTAACCGTCCTGTTGGCAGAGTCTTCTCGCAGCATCCCCAAGGTCGCTCGTCAGGCCCTCCTATTCTAGGTCTGATCCTTCACGTAGCTTCTGAGAGCCGCCACAGACGCCGTGCCCTCCCTAGTCGGGAATGCAGTCGTCGCAGGTAACAGGCGCGGCCCCGGTCTTGAAGAGGCGGACACGCCCTTCTTCCCTCCGGCGCGGAGAGCTGGGACGACCGAATGTGTTGGGATTCGTGTCTGGTCGCCTCTCCCGGTAGTAGGCGGCTCCGGAACTCTGCCTTCGACGGGAGGCTCATGACCATCACCCAGGGGGTTGCCCTGGAGGCCCGGTTACCTACCATTCATTCGTTTATAGCACATTCTTAGGGTAACCAGTGTTTGTTGAGTACTTACGGCCTGGAAAATTTTGTTCAAATTTAGTCCACCTGCTGGCATAATCAAGGATCCGACTCTTTTTTTCAAAAAATGAATGTTGCCACTCCTACTCCACTAGGGGTTACCGAGGGAACTGGCTAGAATTGCAAGGTTCTCTGGTCAAGAAAACCCAGTCAATACCCTTCGCACCTCATCTTCCTTCCAAGAAGATGCTCAGTAAGACTTGAGCTGGGAAGCATATATTTCTTCTTCCTGAGAGAGGGCAGAGGGTCATTCATTTGCTCATTCATTCAACAAAAATGTATTAAGCACCTACTTCATGCCAGGTTGGGTGATAATGAGGACACGGGAGAAATCAAGATAAATTGGGTTCCTACTCTCAAGGAGTGAAATCCACACCACCACCAGACGGTGATAATTTAAAGCAGTACTATCTAATAGAAATATAATGCAAGCCAAATATGCAATTTTAAAATTTACATTAAAAAGAAACAGGTGAAATTAATTTTAATAATTTATTTAAGCCAGTATACCTAAAATAAGTTATGCTTAATGAATAAAAGATTTACATTGCTTCAGTTTTAAAATTTAAGTTAATTAAAACTCTGAGGCATTAACAAAGATATTCATTTGTGGCATGGGTTATAGCAAAAGGTTGGAAACTGCCCAATTTCCATTAATAGAAGTTTAAATAAATAAATGGTAGTTCAGCCACGCAGTGGAATACACTGCAGCTGACAGCTGTTGAAAAATGAGACAGAGCTGTATGTTTTAATATGAGTTAATCTTTAAGATTATTAAGTGAGAAAAGTGTATATAGCATACTACCATTTGTGTAAGAAAAATAATATTTTTTACATACATGCTTGTGTGTGTACAGAACACCTGAAGAAAGACACACCCAGGGTTACCTTTCTGAAGGGGAACAGGACAGGTGACTTTCTCTTCAGTATATATTCCTTGGTATGTTTTCAATATTTTTACCATGTCCATTTTTAAAAGTTGTTTCATT
The DNA here is from genome assembly GCF_964270905.1 of Leucopleurus acutus. Classification (NCBI taxonomy): domain Eukaryota; kingdom Metazoa; phylum Chordata; class Mammalia; order Artiodactyla; family Delphinidae; genus Leucopleurus; species Leucopleurus acutus. The sequence continues at coordinate 45,511,466 of NC_139162.1, read as the reverse complement.
AATGGAGGATGATAGCTAAGTCATAGAATCATTGTATAAGAATTAAATGAAACAATGTATGTAAAATGCCTGGCAACCACTTTACAACCTTAATCAGTTCTGGATGCTATCACTACTCCCATGCTGGATAATTCTTCACTCAATAGAAACTAGCCCACCCTGGTAATATATGTGTGTCCTGGAAAATTGTTTCTTTCTGTAAAGTTAAGTGCATTCCAGTCCCAGCCCTAGCTGTGAACTCACTTATAAGGCCAGAGTAGCAGTCCCAGGCCTGGGGACAGACTTGGGCTCCTTAACAGTAATTCAAAAAAACAGAGTAAGCCAAGATTGCCCTCGGGCTTTACAGTCCCTCTGACTTTACAGTCAACTGATGCCAGCTGGGCTTTCTGCATCCTTGTCCCCAAACGTGAGAGCCACCTGCAAGGCTGTAGGATCCATGCTGGGCTTTACCTCAAAGTGTGGAGCACACATCACTCTTCTTTTGGGTGGTCAGGTCTCCTTGTTATATGTACTCACAATACTTCGTTCTTTTCCTTCTTCAACAGGAGCCCAATAGTGTCACGGAGTGCAGTACCCCCTAGAGCCAATTCTCTGTATTACAAAGGCAGGGCTCATGGGATGCTGGCTTTCCATCCCACCACCACCGACACAGTACCTTGGAATGGACTGCAACTAAGAAAAAGGATGTGGCACCAGCATCAATGCCCAATCATAGACCTGGTTTGTCTCTATAGTCAGCTACAGTCAGATACCATATCTCAGCCCCCAAATTCTGACTCCTCTCAGTTGGCTGCAGGACTTGAATTCTCCCTTTAGATCATCTTTGGGTTATCAAGATATTAAAAAGTCAAGACCATTGGGATTAAGGCATCTGGCGCTCTCTCTGGACTTGCTTTTAAGGACAGGTAAGGGGATTAGGGAATCAAATGTGGGGCATTTTAGGAGAGGTTTCCTCTAAGGAAACTGGTATATGGGATGGGAGAGAGTGGCAACAACAACAACAAACATAGGTATGGGGGTTGAAGGCCTTCCTTCTCACTTAACCTCCAAAGAATATGCCCCCAAAGGGTTCCAACCGCTTGCTTTTTATAGGCTGGTCAAGAGAAGTTGGACCCAGAGGAGATAAATAGGAAAAATGGAAACTGATGTCAATGACTGCAAATTTGTTGACTACTAATGACTACTCTCTCAGCAGCTCTGGGCCCCCAAGAAGGAGCTGGTTGGGTAAATCTGAGCTGTGGGGCCCTGGCCCGTAGGGCCATCCACCGATCCATTTCAGCTGATCACAGTGGCTCCTGAAAGGTGGTCCAAAAGAGCAGCAAGTGCAGGGTTACAGGAGAATAGAATGGAAAAAGATATGGCAGGAGGGCAGCATGCAGCCTTGGGGAGAGTGGAAAGACATAGGGGATGCTAATGTCTGAAAGCCAGTCCCCAGTTCCCATTAGTGGGTTTGTGGGGAAGAGAGCTCACTTAGCATTAGCTGGGAGAACCTTTTACTTCTCTCAAATGATAGAAGAATCTTGAACTGTGAGTTGGATCTTAGTCTTGAAGCTGCCCTGTGTAGCTTTGAACACATCCCTCTTCCTCTCTGAATTCACATTCCTTATATGTACAATGGAGACGGTGGTATCTGCCTCTCAGAATTCTTTCAAGAACTAATGAAGTGATTGATGTGAAAGCTTTTTTTTTTTTTTGGCCGCACCGTGAGGCATGCGGGATCTTAGTTCCCTGACCACAGATCCAACCCCCGCCCCCTACAGTGGAAGCGCAGAGTCTTAACCACTGGACCGCCAGGGAAGTCCCTGTGAAAGCTTTTTTTTGTGGGCACTAAACCACCCTACACATGAGATGATGATAAGTTTTGCCTGTTGCTTCCCCCCGCAGATCCAGCCATCAAGTCTCTGTGGCAACACAGGGCCTAGTCTTAGCCGTGCCAGAGGGTGGGTTCTGCTGACCTTGCCTCAGGAGGCCCAGGCCAAATGATCTGGAACTCCAACAGCTCTCCAAACCAGTGTTTCTCAGACTTTAAGACCAGCTGGAGAACTTGTTAAAACTCAAATTTTGGGGCCCTACTCTCGGAGTTTCCGATTTAGTAGGTCTAGGGTGGGGCCTGATAATTTGCATTTCTAACAAGTTCCCAGGTGATGCTGATGCTGCTGTCCTGAGGATCGCAGTTTGGGGACCACTTTAAACTGAAAGTCCATCAGTTTTCCTTCATCTGGCAGGCGCAAGGATGGCTTCCACTGCCCTCTGCTGGCCAGACTATTAAATTTAGCTGTAATGTTTCCAGAGCAACTGAAAAGTACAAAGTATAGGTTGGAAGGAAAAAACTAGTACTTCTCTGAGAACAAAACCAGCCTAAAAACAGCAGTCATAATTGTTTGTTGCTTTAGAGTATACTTTAAAAAGTATTCACAGGAATTATCTTAGTCTATCCTTGCAACAATCCTGTGAAGTTGCAAGGATCTGGCATTTTCATTTTACAAATGAGGAAAACAAGCGCATCGTCAGATCAGTAATGACAGACCCCCTGACAGAGGGAACTTGTTAAAAGTAGGATTTATTCACCATCCAACTAAGAAAAGTAGAGGTTTGTCCTCATGAAGGCCAAAGAGAAGGGAATGGGGAGGAGGAGGATGAATAGCAGATGTATCACATTCAAGAGAGCTACTTGATTCCACAAGCCTGGGAAAGCCTGCAAGGCCCAATGGCTGGATCCTTTCTCCAGCTGGGCTACACGGAGCTGACTCTTTGTCCTGGGCACCCTTTATCTCGATTTCCTGTTTCAGTAGTCAGACTTCAAGGTCCACAGAATCACCTAGGGAGCTTGTTACAAGGGAAGCGCTCAGGGGCCCACCACCATGGTTCTGCTTCAGTACCTAAGGATCTGCATTTTAAGATGTACCTCTCCCCCAGGAATCCCGGTACAGGAGGTCCAGGGTCCACACTTTGGGAACTACTAGTTCTTGCAAAAAGATCCCTTGACAGCCCATCACCAGCAAGGAACAATTATTTGCCTGTGACAGTATTCCTTTCCAGCCCCTCTTAGATTTCTCTGCTTCCCTCCCCCATAATATCCTATTGGATGATAGCCAATGCTAAGATTCAACTTCCAACTCCTTTATTTACCCTCTCCAAGCCTCAGTTTTCTCAAATGAGGTAATACCTACCTCACTGGGCTGCAGTGAGGATTAAATGAGAGGGTATCTTATGCATAGTTCCTGACATTCAAAAAGTGTCCAATAAACATGAGTTCATGGACCTTGCCTTCTGATTTCTAGCTCCTCAAAAAGTATCAGTGGCTAAGCTGGCCTCTTTTGTATTCCTACAGGTTTTTAAACAGTGGTCCTGAGGAGGACCAGGGGATAATCAAGGTGATGACTTCCCCCAGACTCATTCCCGTGTGGAAGGATTTTAAATACCTTATAAATGACATGATACATAAAAGCAAGGTAATGTATATGTAGAACATAAACATGTTACTGGCCTCTATCTATCTTAAGATTTATGAGCACTTCAGGGGAGCATAGATCCACTATGCAGGAAGCAGGCAGGGTAGATGATAAAGACAACTGTCCCCTTAGTAGAAAGTGGGCCATCAACTTCCAAATGAGTCTAGAGACCTCTTGCAAGGACATTTTGATGGTGAGAGGTTAACACTTTGAAGCATTTCAGAAGAACCAACCCTCTGGGAAGAGAGATTTTTCTAAAAGAGAATGGAGAAGGCACCAGAGAGAACATCTGCCAACCTCAGTTTTGCTATGGCTGGCTCTGTGTAAAAGGATCCCAGGTGCATGTTTCATAGCACATGCTCTATCACAGTGGGATAATACACACACACACACACACACACACACACACATATATAGTGCGTGTGTGTCTATATATATATATTAAGTGTGTGTATATGTATTTGTGTATGTGTGTGTGTGTGTGTGTGTGTGTGTGTGTGTGTATATATATATATATATATATATATATATATATATATATATATATATACACATAAAAAAATCTTCCTCTGTCAAACTTCAAGGCCAGATAGGGTGTCCTAAAAGTCTTACTTAGTGCAGTTTTAGGCTTTAATAAAGCTGTGCTGACTTTTGGGATACTGTGTTACTTTACATGTGGGCATATGGCAGTGCACTTGCCTTTGTAATCTGTTAAATGTGTCTTTTATGACATATGTACCTTTTAGACAGGAGGGAGAATGTTAGAGGACATGTTGGGAAGAACATCAGTTTTCTCCTGTGCTCACACCATAAAGTTTGCCCATATAGGCCCTATAGCGGTTTGGTTCGCTTTTGTGTTGGGGGTTTTGTTACATGCTTGTGAAGTATAGTGTCCCACAGGTGATAAATTGTCCTTGTGTGGGAGCCACAGGAGTGATTCTTGGGGCTGAGGCGTAACTTTGAGAACTGCTTTAATTGTGACTTGCATGAGAATATATTTAGTGTATATGTGTCCTGGTCTCTTAGTTTATGCCATGCCTCTCCCCAGCAAACTTTAGATGACCCAAAGATTGATGTAGTTGTGTTGAGTGACCGGTCCCAGATCCTGTTCAAAGAGTCTCGCCATCCTCAATATATGCCACTTATATGCTATTACTTCAGTGATGCCCACTTCTTTGCTTCCCTCCCGTGGGTGACAACAAGCACAAAAGAAATACAGGTAAAACTACCCAGCCTTTCTTCTTAGCCCATTCTACAGGGGCCATGCCCATGTAAGTTCTGACCCTAGATTAACCCAGAAAGATACACCCCTTGAATGAAAGTGACCTGGATCCAGGATTCCCCGTTCATCCTTTCTCCAATTACAGTCTCTGTGTTGAACAGATTTTATGGTTCTCCTAAAGTAGGCCAAGGTTAGGGAAAGAGTCCTAGGTTTCCTGCTTCTACAATATTTCCAACTCCCAAAACCAGGGGGTAAAATCACTCTAGAGTCTTCCAGTTTCTCCTTAGCAAGAGAAAAATAGCTGAGTATTCTGCCCTTTCTTCTTCCACTATCTTTTCTAGGCAGTTCCCATCTTTTTCTCTTCTAGGCTGTGGTATGGATGAAGAGCAAAACTGAGGACATGGTGCAGAAGAGAACATTCTCCATGACTGAACGACTGCCGCCCATCCAGTCCATGGTTCACACAGGTTCCTTTCATATCCTCGTGATCTACTGTGGTGACCTGCTCCTGCGGCTTTTTGGGGACCACTTTCAGTCATTCAAACCCCTAGGTATAGTGCCCTGCCGCTTTAACATCAGCTGCCTCTGCTATGACCCAGAAATGAAGATGCTTCTGTCGGGAATCCTGGGGGCAGTGGTCACCTGGATCATGGAGCAGAGTGGCAAGGGTCTCCAAATAGCCCACATGGTTTCCATGCCTGGTGATGAGCTTGTCCACAACATCATGTTGAACGGCCCCAATGGCTCCCTTGTAGCCCTATGTGAGACTGTGGTGAGGGTCCTTGAGCGCCAGGGCCACGGCCGGCTGGCAGAGGTGAAGAGGTTCCCTTCCACCACCAGTGGCTCCTCAATCACCTGCTGCTTCACCTGTTTTGAGCAGGGCTTTCTCTATGCTGGAAACAGGACTGGGGAAATCCAAGTGTGGAGCCTCAATCAGGGGCACGCACTCCACAGTTTCAAGGCCCATTTCTCATCGGTGATATGTATCCGCAGCCGGCCAGAAGCCCACACCCTGCTAACAGCCGGCCAAGAAGGCTTAATCAAGGAGTGGAACCTGACTTCAGGGAGTCTGCTGCGGCAGCTAGAACTTGGCGAGGAACTGTATCAACTCCAGTTTATTGATAGCACTACTTTCTTCTGCCAGACTACCCATTCTTTCTCCTTGCGCAGTCTGCCGTGCTTCTATAACCTCTTCAATGTCTGTGGCTCTGCTCCCAAGCAGATACGTCGGGTCCGCTGTGGCAATAACTGGTTCCGGATCCTGTGCACTACTGAGGATGGCTTGTTGCGCTTTGTGTCCCCACTAACAGGGAATCTTCTGGTTATCACCTGGCCCTTCTCAATCCTGGACCGGGCTGTGGATTGGGCCTATGACCCAGATAAAGAGGAGCTCTTTGTAGCAACAGGCAGCTCAGATGTGCTGGTATTTGACACAACCCGCTGCCCTTGCCCAGCCAAGTATCTTATATGCACCTCACCAGATTCTCAGGACTTGGTACAATGCCTGGCTTATGGGCATTTCCACCTGGGTCGGGGTCTAGAAGGATTAATGTTCTCTGGACACCAGAGTGGTGTGATCAGAGTGCTTTCCCAGCACAGCTGTGCCCAAATAGAGAAACTCATGCACTTCGGGGCTGTATTAGCACTCTCTACACTGCCTGGAGGGCTTTCTGGTTGCCGAGAAAACTCTTTGCTCTGTTCCTATGGAATGGATGACTATGTACACCTATCAGAAGCTGTGCTTGAAGGGGTGAGAGTGCAGCTGCAGCCCCTTGCCAGCATTCTCAGCAGCTGTAAGCTAACACACTTGATACTCTTGCCCAAGTCTGTGAGTGCCATCACGGAGACTAACTGCCTGCGTCTCTGGAAGTTCCATGACTTTCTGTCCTCTGGGTCACAGGAAGGCTCAACGTTCATAGACACATTGCCTCTGCACCAGTGTACCATCACATCTTTTGATGTCTGCCTATCCTTGAGTCTTTTTGTCACGGGTGGCAGTGATGGCTCTGTCCGGATCTGGAACTTCCATGGTAGACTCATAGCCATGCTGGACTCATCATTGCACTTTGGCCCACTCTGCTTTGCAAATGACCGAGGTGACCTGCTAGTCACTTTCAACCAGAGTCTTTATCTGGTGTCCTGTTTAAAACTGCTTCCCTCAGCCCTGCTGGCTCACCTTTCCCTTATAGGTTTGACAGATGAAGTGCTAGAAGTTCCTAAGCCTTTCATACCAAGCTTCTTCTTCTCCTTTGAGACCATGTTTGTGCCCAAGTATATCTACTTTGGACAAGGGCAACAGCAATTAGTGGGTCTGGAGAACCTTGTCAATAATCGGGCCATCGCCTTTGATCATAATGTGCCACACGTCATAGAAGATGAGCAAGGGAGCCCTGTGTTACTGTCTTCCTTCAGACACGATTCCTTGTATAAGGAAGCTGATAGGACACAGGTGAAAAAACCTCTGCATTCCCATTATGTTCTTCCTCCCCAGCTACAGCTGACTACCTGGGATGGACTCAACCCTTACCAGATACTGCAATACTACTTTGGCCATGGGCAGAAATGGCTCTTGGCTCCTGATTGCTACATTCCTAACTCAGTGATTCGTGCCCGTCTTTGGCCACAGGGCAGCCCAATATACCTACAGTGCAACCTGCACTCACCCATGCGGGACCTGGAACAGGACAAGTCTCAACAATTCTTCTGGCATGGTAGGGCAAGAGCTATAAGTGATGTAGGAGAATATGCACGTGAAAAGGAGGATGAAGACTTCCTTGAAATAAGAGCGTCAAAGGATATAACTTACAGTGTCCTTACAGACTCAGCAAACTGCAGTTGGCTGGGAAGAAAGATGAGTGAAGTAGCTATCAATAGCCTGATAGAGACAATTCTCAATATTATGATCCATGCTTCTCCACTGAAGTACCAGTGCTGTATTGGTACACTAGGGCAAATCTTTGCCTCTTACCAGGTTCCTCCACTCCTGCGTGCTGAAACAGCCCGTCGTCTGTTGGATGATACAACCAATTCCAATCCACTGATCCGAGAGCTAGCCTGGGAAGGGCTGAAGTGTCTAGGAATGATTACACATCTCTTTGCCGTGCCTCTGGCCCAAAGACTAATGGACAAAGATGAAAGAGTAAGGAATAAGGCCCTGAGCCTCATGGCTGAGACTGGAATCCACTCTAAGACCTCACTCTTAAACTTGATCCAGAACGAAGATACTTTCCGGGAGATGCAGTAAGTTCTTTGTGCCTTCCTCAGTTCTTTACTAGCTTCTGATTTTCTTCTTCCCCTTTCCCATTTTTCCCTTCTCTGCCTTCACTGTCTCTTCATCTCTGTTCATTAGCTCTTTCTGTCCTTTTTCCTTGTTCATAGTCTTTTTCCATTCCTATACTATCCTGATGATCCCCTAACTGCTCACTCCTTTCTCCATTTCTTCTCCTATTCCTGTTTGTCCCCTACCTCTTCAAGTGCCCCTTTTTCACCCTCTTCTCCTACCCTTGAAGGCCCCATACAGGTCACGCCATGCATTACCATCTTGGCTTCCTAGACTTTTTCTTTCTTCTTCGCCATTCTTTACCTCTACATACTCTGTCTCTGTTGGTCATGTTGTCAAGTCCCCTGCCTGTTCCATAGCTGTTCTTTCCTTCTCATTCTCCCTCTTGTCCCTGATTCAGCATGGTCCTTCCTCTCCTTTGACTTTCATAGGCAGGAAATGATTGGGGAAGAAACCCTGGACCATCTGCTGGGAATGCAGGCCACAGATCTCCAAATCCTTCATACCCAAGTGGAGCAGCGATTGAATGAAAACCTGATCTTATCACTGGGTGATGAAAAGCCTACTTTTTCTTTAGATGTCTCAGGGGCTTCTGAACTTACCGCCCTTTCCAACCAACTTGATACAGCTCCTGAAGAACCTGAAGTTGCCTACAAGCCCAGCAAAGGCCAAAGATGGGGCCGAGTAGGCGGCAGAAAGCATAGTATGTATGGGGTGATCTGGTTAATGCCTCAGGGTCCCCAAGAGGCAGGGTAGTTAAGGCTAACTTGGGTCAAGAGGTATCAGATAGGAACAGAGGTAAGTGGAAAGATCCTTTCACAGAAAAGAACCTTCCTAGGAAGAATCCACCCAAATTCAGAGAGACTCCAAAACCTATCTCTGTAAGACTTGACAGAGGTCGGGGAGGCAGGGGAGGGAGGAGGGAAGGGACTGGGAATAAAGCAAGGAGAATGCCTTTTTTTTTAAAAAAAAGGCCTCAGCCCCCTCTGTTGCTACATCTGTTATGGCAGTTCCTCTTAGCTCATATCAGATTTTGGGAAGGGCTTCATTTAAGCCTCCCAAGCTTCCCTTATCTACATCTCCTGATTCTCCCTATAGCCCGAAAATTTTTGCAGAGCCTCAAGAAGATGAAAGAGACTGGCACAGAGCCAGGTCCCTTAGAGGGTGAAGGTGATCAGAGTGAAGCTGCACCAACTGAGAGGGAGGAGTGTAGGTCTTCAACCTCCAGTACACTAAAGATTTCAAAAGATGACGAACAAGAGCCTCCAGGGATAGATGCCTCAGAGGATCATGTTGCATTGAAGATGCTGAGGAAGATACGTGACAAAAGAGTCAGGAAAGCAACACTTCAGAAACCCATAGAGAGGCGCAAGAGGAAGACAATAGACGCTGAAGTTACAGTTGAGGACCCTCCATATCCTATAAGGAGAGAATCAGTTGTGAAGCTGGTGGAAGTCAGAGGGCAGAGTGCCTCTGGAGCTCCTGGCCACAGGACTACCCCTGGAGATGGCTCATCATGGCGGGACGATCTATGTCGTCTTATGACCCTGAGGATATCTGGTTCCCAGACAAAAATGTCAGAAGCTCTAAACACTGAGCTAGTGACCATGGCTCAGGCGGTGCTGGCAGATAGATGGCCCAGCTGGGAGCTCTTTCAGGAGATCTGCCCCCTGTTGAAGAAAGAAAGTAAGGAACGGCTTGAGGACCTTGACTGGGATGTAGCCTGGCCAGAGGAGAAACCAGTTTTTCCTCATGCAGGAGCAATTAGAGAGGACATGGTGATCAGTGACAAGGAAGAGGAGACAAAAGAGGAGCAAGAGCGAAAGAAAGAAAGGGATGTGCTGGACTTGTGGGAAACCCAGGTGATTCCAAACAAAGGCAAGAAAAAGAAAGTTGTTTTTTTAGAACCAGACGTAACCAAGGGAAAACGAATATCAAAGAAAGAAGAGAAGAAACCCTCTAAGAAGCCTTCTAAGCAGGAGGGGAAAGCAGTCCAGCAGGAAATAAAAGTGGATAAAAAAGAGAGGAAAAAAACCAAAGAAGAGGAGACGGACGTGAGTCAGGAAGTGGGGGAAAAGGCCAAATTAGAGGAGAAAGTGGTTGAGCAAGAAGGAAGACCAGTTAAGGAAGAGACAAAACTGTCTTGGCAGGAGTGGAAGAAGCTCTGGGATCAGTGGAAACAGGCCAACAGTGAGATGAGGATATCCTGGGATGAATGGAAGAAAGCCTGGGAAAGCAGGCGTCTCCAGGAAGAGGAGAAGCTCCATGAGGAAGAAGAAAAGCTGTTCCCAGATGAGGAAGAGCTGGAGAGGGACAAGAAGAAGCAGACATGGGATAAATGGTCACAGATCTGGGAAAAGATGTCAGCCAGGGCCAGGGAGCAATTGTTGGAGGATGAGGAGGAAGTGACCCTGGAGGAAGAATTGTCTCAGGAGTGGGAAGGAGAAGAAGCAGCAGCAGCAGCAGAAGAAGAGCTGATGACAGAAGAGCAGAGACAGATCCATCAAGAATATAAACAGGCACAGGTTGAGAGGAAACAGGCCCAAGTTGAAATAAAACGAGCCCAAGAAGAGAGGAAGCTGGCACAAGAAGTAGAGAAGCTAGCACAGGAAGAGAGAAAACTGGCTCAGGAAGAGAGAAACATGGCCAGAGACTATGAGAAACTGGCCCAGAAAGACAGGAAAATGGTCCAGGTAGAGAGGAAGTTTATCCAGAATGAGGAAAAACTAGCCCAAAGAGAGGAGATGCTAACCCAGGAAGCAGAGAAATTGGCCCAGCGAAGGAAGAAACTGGCCATGAAATTGGAGAAACTGGCTCAAGAAGAAGAGAAAAAAGCAAAGAAAGGAGGGAAGCTAGCTGAGGTAAAAAAGATATTGGTCCAGAAATTGGAAAAACTGGCCCAGAAGGAGCAAGATGTAGCATGGCAAGAAAAGGAACTAGCCCAGGAATTGGAGGACCTGGCATGGGAAGAGGAGGAACTGAATCAGGAAGAGGAGGAACTGGTCAATGAAGAGGAGAGACTGGATCAGGAGGAGATGACACTGGCCTCTCAAGAGGAGAAACTGAATGTGGAAGAGAAAGAAGTGGTCCAGGAAGAAGAACTGCTGATCCAGAAAGAGGAGAAACTGGTCCAGGACAAGGAAAAACTGGCTGAGGAAAAGGAAAGACTTGGCCAGAAAAGGGAGCAATTGATGGAGAATAAGCAAAAGTTGGCCCAGGAAGAAGAGCTGCTGATCCAGGAAGAGAAGAAACTGGCCCAGGACAATGTAAAATTTCCTGAAGAAGAGGAAAGACTTGGCCAGAAAAGGGAGCAACTGATGGAGAACAAGCAGAAATTGGCCCAAGAAGAAGAGCTACTGATCCAGAATGAGAAGAAACTGACCCAGGACATGGAAACACTGCCTGGGGAGGAGGCAAGACTTGTCCAGAAAAGGGAACAATTGATAAAGAATAAGCAAAAACTGGCCCAGGAAAGGAATAAATTGGTCCAGAGCAAGGAAGAACTCCCCAAAACCAAGGAGATACTAGCCTGGAGGAAGAAGACTCTGGCTCAGAAGAAGGTGAAACTGGCTCAGAGGAAAGAAAACTTAATCCAGCTCAAAGAAAGCCTCACTGAGAAGAGAAAGAAATCAGACCAAGAAAAGGAGAAACTGGACATGTACAAGAAGAGACTGGTTCAGATAGAGAAGAAGCTGATGGAGGAAAAGGAGAAACTTTTCCAGAAGAAGGAGAAATTGGCTGCTATAGAGGAAAAACTGACCCAATTAGAGGAAAGGCTGGCTGAGGAACAGCACCAAATAGCCCAGGACAAAATGAAATTAGCTATGGAAAAGAGGGTGATATTCCAAGCACTGAAACAGCTCAGAGGTGACTGGTCTATTACTAAGGAAGGAAAGGCATTGGGCATGGAAATAAAGAAATTGGCCTGGGAGAAGGTGAGACTGGCTGAGGGAAAGGCAACTCTCTTTAAAAAAGAGACTCAAGAAACTTCAAGACAGGGAAGACCAATTAAGGATGAACTAGAACTAATTAAGAGGAAATTGTCACTAGAGGAAAAGATACTGGTCTATGAAGATAGGATACTGGCCACAGAGCAAACAGACATTACCAAAGGAGAACTGGAGTTTACTAGAGGAGGGAGAGTATGTGCCCAGGAAGAAAGGAAGCTAGCCAAATTAATAAGGAAGATGGCTAAAGAAAGCAAGGGTATTTCCAAGGAACCATTAAAAGTAAGCAGCAAAATCTTAAAGATATTTCAAGGCCTTATCAAAAAAGAAAGGAAACTAACCCAGGAAGAAATAGAGATGACAAAGTTAAAGAGGTCTTTCATTACTAAGGAAAAGGAATTGAACAAGGTACAGAATGAACTTGATGCCAAGGAGTGGGATTTTTCTGAGGATCAACCAGAAATTGCCACAGATGAGAAGAAACTGGCTAAGAGGCAGAGAGAACTGGCCAAGGAAATGAGAAGACTGATAAAGAAAGAGAAAAAGATGACTGAGGAAGAAAGCAGATTGGCCAGGCAACACAGAGAAGTCATACAGGAAGAAGAGGAGGATGAAATAACAGAGGAAGAAGAGGCAAAGCCATTCCTTAAACAAAGGTCAAGAAAGAGAAAAAAGCTAAAGAGAGTTGATTTGCAACAGGAAGAGTTTCTCAGTCAAGAGGATGAGGTGAAAAGTGTGAAAAGTGAAGAGAGCTTTTCTGAAGAAATGGAAAGCTTATTAGATGAAATAGAGCGAGAGAGTTTGTCTGAAGAGGAGGAGGAGGAGGAAGAGGAGGAGGAGGAAGAGGAGGAAATGGAAGAGGAGGAAGAAGAGGAAGGGAAGGAGAAGAAGAAGAAAAAGAAGAAGAAGGTGCAGGAGGAGGAAGTGTTTGAGAAGGAGGAAAGCATGAGTGAGGAAGAGATGGAGCGTTTGAGTGAGAAAGAGGGGGAGGAAGAGGAGAGAAGCTCATTGGAAGAAGAGATAGACAAGAAGAAAGAGATCTTTAAAAAAGAAAAACTATTTAAGTTACCAGGAGAAAGAAAAAAGGACTTAAAAGGAAGAGAAGCAGTCCCTTCTATTGAGAAAAGAATCCCCAAGGTCAAAGGCAGAGCTATAAAACTTGAAGTTCTCAAAAGCCCTCCCAAGCAACTGATCTCAGTAGTTCTGGGGAGGGAAGAGAAGATACCAGTGCCAGGGTCAACTAAACAAATATCCTGGGAAGATAAGGCCACAGTACTTGAGACATCCAGGGTATTCCCAGGGACAGGGTTTATGGATAAACAAGAAGAACTGTTGAAGAAATATAAGCCCATACCTCTACAAGTTTTGGATACAGTTTTGGAGTCCCAAGAGCCTGACTTAAAGACCCCATATTTATCCTACATATTGAAGAAGACCATGGAAGCTCATAAACTCCAAGGCAAACAACTAGGGGCCAAGTGGCAGTGGCTTCTGCAGCGTCATCCATCTCTGAAGGGACAGACTGAGGTACAATTACCTGTGTCCAAAATCCTGGCTGAGGAAATATATGCAGACATCAGCCTCTCAGATGTAGAGTGGATCCACCATGTCCTAGAACAGATGGAGGCAGGAGAACCGCTTTCCAGGGATAGTTTCCACAGATTGTGCCAGCTTCTCAAAGACCTCACTGCAAAGGAAAACTTAGAGTGGATGCATCTGGCCAAACTTGAAGCCATTGTGTACCGTCACAAGCAGAACTTGGAATCACGAAGCACAAGTATCTCAAAACCCAGTAAGGAGCCCATGGGTCCAAAATACCTGAAAGTGATCCCTCCTATAAAAGGAAAGGAAAAGGAAAGCTGGCTAAAACCTTTGGCTGTCACCACACCAAAGTCCCCATTAGCTACCAAAATGATTCCAGACCTGAAGGCTATAAATTGGCATCTTCTAGGAGAGCCTTACAGGAGTGTGCGGGCAGAGCAGATATCCACTGCTCGCAAGGAGATGGAGATGCAACACCATTATCCTCCAACAAGAGACATTTTCACAGGTGCCCTTGACCCTGTGGAAAAACAAACCCTAGCACTGATGTTTCAAAAGGACTTCTGGGCTTTTAAGGATAAGGGCAGGTCTGCCAAATTGCCCAAGTTGGAAAAGAAGGCACAGCCCATCTCTAAAAAAAAGGACAAGGTGCCTCTATGGGAGACATTTGTGGCAATGTACCATGTTTTGCGGATGTTGCAGGAGCGATACGCGAAAGACAGTGCTGCTTGGATGGAACAGTTCTACCGTCTCATGGACCTGTACCAGCTTAAGTCCCCCCAAATCCAGAGGCTACTACAGGAACTGCTATTGAGAGGGGCACCCCAATCCCAAGAGATCATTTACAAAGAGGCCCTAAAGGCCACGGAGTTAGTTCCTGGGGAGCGGTTGTTCTACCACCTGTTCTGTGGTGGCTCTCACACCCCTAAAGGTCCTCTGGAGTTCCAGGAGGTGGTTCCCCTCCCAGGGAAGAACAATGTACGTACCATGCTCCCTATGGGCATTGCCCAGTATGGGATCTTAGAACTTGCCTGGAAGAGCCTGCCGCAAGCTGATGTACACCTCACCAAGGAATTGCCCTACAACGTTGCTCCTACCCCCTAATCTGGGACTGAAGGGGCAGGACTTTTCATTCCCACCTGGAGAAAGGCCTTGTCACCAGAATTTAGACCTTTATCCCTAGGGCCCACACAGAGGTAGAGCCATGCCAAAGTTCTTTCCCTATCTAGTTCCAGAAACCAGCTTTTATATGTGGAATAAAGAGGAGATTCTCATTTATAACAAGCACTGTGATGTGTCCCTTTTCCTCAAATGTTGCTTCTCCAGAAAGGTAGCCAGGGAGACCAGATACTCACATACTCTTGAGAGTGGGAAGACTTCCCCAAAGCCAGTGGTGCTCACTCATCCTCTGGAGGCCTTCAGGCAGAAGAGTCTGTCCTTGTCCTCTTCCTTCCTTACCCCTCACCATTCTCCCTTAAAGACCATAGGAAGGAAAGCACCTGGCACAAAAATGTATATTTGACATTAATATAAGAGGCCTTGATATAATGGAAAGAAAATGGATTTTAGGATCAAAAGACCCAGTATTTTGCCCCTTGGTTTTGGGGGGTACACAGTGGAGGCAGACTCTTTCCTGACCATAGTTCTGCATGCTGATGACTTGAGTACCAAACAGCAGTTATGGTGGGTGTTGAGGAGATCCTCAGAGAACAGGAAAAACTTCAGTAAGTTCTAGCCAGTACCAGCTGGTGACCTCATTACCGGATGGCATTAAGAGATGAGGCCATTTGAGGTTAAAGCAGGAAGAAAAGGAGGGAAGCCTATATCTTTCACTTCCTTTGCCAACCTGGACATGGGTTTTGGGTAGGATGATAGAATGAGAATTTGAAAGATTAGGTGTAAGCTCACATAGGCCCCCAGCTATGTAGGGACTTATGATCATTCCCTCTAGCAATATAGAAGACAACAGTTAAAGGGAAAGGGGTAGTAAAGTGGAGGAAGTTGTCACTGCCAGTAATACTGTTCCTCCCCGATCTCCTCTCCCCACTATAGAGACTTCAAAACTGCCTCTTTCCAGGTAAGCTGAGCCAACAGATTTTAGCAAGTAGCCCATCTATGCCATTTGCCACCCTCCATCCCAACCTCTCCTTTATTATTCTACTCCCTCCACCTGAGTTTGCTTTTGTGGGGAAGCCAGGAATAGAGGGCAAGAGAACATTTTGAGAAGTTGGATTCACCTTGAAGGCCAAGGGTAATGAGAGCCCTGAGTGTGTAGTTGGGCTCTTCCATGTCAGACTACATATCAGGCCACATGGAGTATATGAAAGCTGTGGGCTGGGGACAGGGAGCCTCAAAAAGGATGATTGACGCAGCAGCCAGGCAAGGCAGCAGAAGTAAGGATGGTCCAGCTGGCTCTGCAGCCTTGACCTGAATCATTTCTCCTTTTTGGCCTCTGTTTACTTGTCTGTGTCAAAAAGAGGAAAATGAACATATTACAAATATAAGGCATGGCAGAGGGGACATCACTACAGACCCTACAGACATTAAAAGGATGAAGACCAATATGAACAACTCTAGGGCCATAAATTTGACAACACAGATGAAAAGGACAAATTCCTTGAAAGATCCAGAAAGGGAATAGTAATACCTAACAAATTCATTTTGCAGGATATCAGTGGGTCCTCTGGTCAACAAACAAACAAACAAAACACAGTGACAAAAATAGTCTTAACTGTTGTCCCAGGGTCAGGAAGTCTATGGATGGCTCTTCAGGAAGCCTCAAAACCTTGGTACTGGCTACAACAACCTAGATATTATTTTGCCTTTGCCAGAATTGCAGAGACTAGGGCTTGTTTGTATTTTCTTTTTATTATGAGAAATTTCAATCACTAAAGTAGAAGAGAGTATTGTAATGAACCCCTAGACCCCCATCATTTAATTGTAAACATCTTGCAAAAATTGCTTCATCTGGGACTTCCCTGGTGGTGCAGTGGTTAAGAATCCACCTGCCAATGCAGGGGACACAGGTTCCATCGCTGGTCCGGGAAGATCCCACATGCTGCGGGGCAACTAAGCCCGTGCACCACAACTACTGAGCCTGCGCTCTAGAGCCCACATGCCACAACTACTGAGCCCGCGTGCCACAACTACTGAAGCCCATGCGCCTAGAGCCCATGCTCCACAACAAGAGAAGCCACCTCAATGAGAAGCCTGTGCACTACAACAAAGAGTAGCTCCCACTCGCCGCAACTAGGGAAACCGCGCGCAGCAACAAAGGCCCAACGCAGCCAAAAATAAATATTTTTTAAAAATTGCTTCATCTAATTTTTCCTTTGTTGAAGTATTTTAAAATAAATCCCAGACATCATGATATTCCAACCCTAAATACTTTGATACTCGTCTCTAAAAAATAAAATTTTCTTATATAATAATTTTCACATCTAACAAAATGAATAATTCCTTAATATTATCCAATGGTCTATGCAGAGTTTCCTGGTTGTCCCAAAAAATGTCCTTTTATGCTTAATTTGTTTGAATCAGAATTCAAACAAGGTCTACACACTGGATTTTATTGTTATGCTTCCTAAGACTTTATTTTTTTTTCTTTTGGACGTGCCGTGCGGCATGTGGGATCTTAATTCCCTGACCAGGGACCAAACCCGCACCCCCTGCAGTGAAAGTTTGGAGTCTTAACCACTGGACCACTAGGGAAGTCCCCCTAAGACTATTTTAATCTTAAATATTTATACTCCCCTCTCTCCAGTTTTTCAGTTTTTTCATTCAGTGTCTTTGTTGAAGACATTGAATCAATTATCCTGTAGATTTCTCCCATGTAGTTTTCTTTTTTTTTTTTTTTTTTTTGCGGTACGCGGGCCTCTCACTGTTGTGGCCTCTCCCGTTGCGGAGCACAGGCTCCGGACGCGCAGGCCCAGTGGCCATGGCTCACGGGCCCAGCCACTCCGCGGCACGTGGGATCCTCCCGGACCAGGGCACGAACCCGTGTCCCCTGCATCGGCAGGCGGACTCTCCACCACTGCACCACCAGGGAAGACCCTCCCATGTAGTTTTCTGATTGAGCAGAGTTTTGCTACATGAGATCTGGATGTGCTTCAAGGGTATGAAACTCCTGAAATTAGATAAAAAGAATTGTTCGTATGTGCTAGGTATTCCCCCACCCACTGCCTTGGAGAGGGAGCATCCTTCCAAGTTTGTTCTGCTTTGGGTACTCTCTCTCAGTTCTAGGGTAACATATAGATTTTTCTTATATCTTATAATGGCTTTGGGGCCATTTTAAGGCCTTTGGCTTTTACTCTGCATTTGATGGAAACCATAGGAAGGTTCTGAGCAGATGAGTGATAAAAATCTAATTTACAGGGAATTCCCTGGTGGTCCAGTGGTTAGTACTCTGCACTTTCACTGCCGAGGGCGTGGGTTTGATCCCTGGCCGGGGAACTAACACCCCACAAACCTGGTGCAGCTCGGCCAGAAAAAACCTAATTTACATATTCAAAAAGCACCCTGATGGCTGTGTGGAGAATAGATTGTGGTAAGGGAGTCAGAGATTGGGGTCAGGCATGGAAGCAGGGAGATGAATGAGGTGGTTACTACAATAATTCAGAGGAAATAAGGTAGTGGACTTGAACAGAGGAGAAAGAGGCAGTAGAAGTGAGGAGTATTGGGCAGTTCTGGACCTATTTGGAGGTACAGCCATCGGCATTTGCTGATAGATTGGATGTGAATGTGACAGAAAGGAGTCAAAGACGACTCCAAGGTTTTTGGCTTGACCAGGTGGAAAGCTGGAGGCACCATCAAGTTAGTTGGGGAAGATTAACAAGGGAGTTGGTACTAGGAGGAAGATTAGGAGTTCATGAGATCAGTTTTGGGCAAATTGAGATTGAGATGCCTATTAAACATTTAAGAGAGGATGTCTAGTAGGCAATTGGATCTATAAGTCTGGAGTTCAGGAGACAGGTTCGTACTGGAGTCATAAATTTGGCAATCACTGGTATATACATGATACTTAAAGCCAAGAGACTGGATGAGATGACCAAGGGAGTGGATGTGGATAAGGAAGAGGAATAAGGATTGTAGCATGAGAAGCTCTAACATTAAGAGGTCAGGGAGAGGTCAGCATAGGAAACTGAGGAGCACTAATGGGTAGAAGGAAAATCAAGAAACCCTTGGTGTCACAGAAACCAAGTGAAGAAAACGTACCAAGGAGGAGGGGATGATCAATTGTGTCAAGTGCTGCTAACAGGCCAAGCAGAAAATAACTGAAAGTCAACCACTAGATTCAGCAAGTTGAAGATTATTAGTAACCCTGACCAGAGCAGTTTTGGTAAAGTGATGGGTGCAAAAGTCTGATTAGACTGCTTTCAAAAGAGAACGCAAGAAAAGAAATTGGAAGCAGGAAATATAGATAATATTTTCTAGGAGTTTTGTTAGAAATGAGACAGTAGTTGATGAGAGAAGGGGAATAAATAAAAGCTGTGTGAGTTGTTTGTTTTCAAGGTGAGGGGATTGCTGGAGTCAAGAACTTGATAAATAGGGAATTCCCTGGCTGTCCAGTGGTTAGGACTCCATGCTTGCACTGCTGGCCGCAGTTCAATCCTTGGTGGGGGAACTAAGATCCCACAAGCCACACAGCCAAAAAGAAAAAGAAAAAAGAAAAAAAAACTTGATAAACAAAAGAGGGTGAGATCTAGTGCCCAAGTGGAGGGACTAGAGTTAGATAAAAAATATAGTTAGTTCGGGCTTCCCTGGTGGCACAGTGGTTGAGAGTCCGCCTGCCAATGCAGGGGACACGGGTTCGTGCCCCGGTTCGGGAAGATCCCACACGCCACGGAGTGGCTGGGCCCGTGAGCCATGGCCGCTGAGCCTGCGCATCCAGAGCCTGCGCTCCGCAACGGCAGAGGCCACAACAGTGAGAGGCCCGTGTACCGCAAAAAAACTATATATATAGTTAGTTCAGCTGTGGGATGAGAGCGTACGTACATAAATGGGCAAAGATGTAGATTGGTAGGTAGGTGGGTGAGTCTGTGTAGATTCTCTTCTGACAACTTCCATTTTCTCAGTGAAGTGAGAAGCAGGGTTTGTTAGTAGAGGGAAAGGGAATGGGAGTATGTGTTTGCAAAGTTGTGTATGTAAGTGAATGGACTTAGAAAAACAAAAAACAGAGTGTTTGCTGGGAAGCGTTAAGAATGATTTGAGGTTCGGGCCAGGGTCCAGTTGGGCTACTTAGGGAGAGAAATGACCACGCGGGACCTGCTGGGAAAGCTCCCTCTCTCCCAGGATTTCCTGAGAGCTGACATCCACCTGCCACCTCCACAAAACACCAGGAACTACAGAAGACGCACACTGGGAACTAGTTTCCCAACATCGCGTATGTTAGGGGCTATAGTTCCCGTCCACTCCCAACACAGCCTCCACCGCTATCTGTTGATACTTGTCGCAGGCCAACACTGGGTAAGTGCACTGGCCTGATGGAGAGGTAAAGTCCAAGGAGCTTCCCCACGAGCATACTGGGAATTGTAGTCCCCAAGGAGAGGCATGCTGGGAACTTCAGTACCCCGGCCTCTCCCTCCTCTAGTATGGCCCGGGGACGCTGGGGAACAGGCTAGACTGAAGGGAAAGGCGGAACTTACGGAACCTGGGACGGATGGTATTGGAAACTGCAGTTTCCCCAGCGCCGGACAGAGCTGCACACTGGAAAATCCAATCCTCTAGCCGCCTCGTCCCCAGGAGACGGAGAGAGGCCTAGCCTAGGAAGCGCTGCACGGACGCTGGGAAATGCAGTCCCGCCTCTCCGGCCCAAACTAGGAGTCCATTTGCCGTCGTGGGTGTTGTTCTGAGACCCCTGCCCGGAGGGACGAAGTCTCCCGCCCTGAGGGAGATCGCGCATTACTAGCCACCCTTTCACACCGTTCTCCCTGTCCCTCGCTTCTGGCGTCTCCAAACTGAAGAGGGGGAAATCCTCGAGACCCGTGGAGAAAGAAGGCAGAAGAGTGCCTGAGAGATCAAGAAAGCCCAAGGAAGGAAGCCGTCGAGCGGGAGGAGGCGAAGCGAGCCTCGCGGGGCTTCGGGTGTGGTAAGTGGAGTGTGGGGTGGAGCAGGGCCCTTGGGTCGGCGACGCATGTCGCCAGCGTGGGCACGCGCGTTCCTCACTCCTGGTCTCCGCGCTAGTCCTACTCCGCCCCCGTGCCCACACGCACGCGTAGTCGGTGGGTCTCGCGTTTTTTCCCGCCGAAATGCGGTCGCGGCGCTTCCGGGCCCAAGTACGGTGGGAGTGAGGCCCTCGCAGAGGGCTGGGCGGCGCGGAAGGGAGCGATTGCTGCGACTCAGACGTGCGTCCAGACCAACCCGCTCCAGATATCGTTTTCCTCAGGTACTCTACACCGAAGGCAGAGACAAGAGGGAGGGGGCCGGGGCGCACTGTCTCAGCGCTTCCAGTGGCCGCCCTGCCTGTTTGCCTCTGTGAGGGGTGGTGCAGCAAGAAGACAGAGAAATGTCTGGGTACTGTCTGCTCTGTTTCCTACCACCGGTGTTTTTATAAAAGGTTTTGCTTTGTGGCTTCATCAGGCCTGGTGGGGCTCGGGCACTGGCGTCGTACAAGGCTCGAGGAGCCCCTTTATAACCACAAAGGGGCAGCTGCGCACGCAGGCCGCTGATGCACAGCCTCTGTCATAAAAGCCAGAGCCTCCCACGCGCATCTCCGCAGATCCGGTGACAGTGGCATAATAGCTAAGAACATGACTGGACTCTGACTCTCCGGCCCTGCCACGTTCTAGCTGTGTGGCTGGAGGAAGGCATCACAGTACCTTAAAGTAGGGAAATGCAGGGCCTCCAGTTAAGTTTGAATTTCAGTTAAAAGATAATTTTTTTAGCATAAGTAAGTCCCAAATATTGTTTATCTGAAGTTCAAATTTTAACTGGGAATCAAATTCAAATATAATTGTATTTTATCTGGCAACCCTGATTTAAGGCATTATTGGAGCAGTGCATGAACAGACTTTAGAATAGTGCCTGGCATGTATAAACATGCAATAAAGGTTATATAAAACGGCCAAACTCCACATCACGTCCCAGCACATTAGTGTCTTTAGTCATCTGGCTGTACTATCTGAAATGGCCAGCCCTCAGAAAGCCACTCTGTCACACGAGGTCAGCTTACACGCCCCCTTTACCCCACTGCATGATAGTGACCCCACTCCACTCTCACAAAGGGCCAGATCCTCCCTGCTTCCCAGCACTCCTCACATTCATGTGAGGATTCTGAGGTTCTTAGTAATGTTGGTGCTGCATCACTGGACACAAGTGGGCCGGGGTGGGGGGGCTGAACTATTATGATGTTGGAGCTAGTGACACTCTTTCCACAGGAAGCTGTGACTAGAGTCCGTCTCTTATAGAATTAGGGGCATGTTATCTTCTGAGGAGGATAAAGGTGTGTGAGCTAGGAGGGAATACAGAGGGAATGGGAAGCCTTTGATGTTATAGGATGTTAGTAACAGGTTCCCAACTTGGAGAATGTATATTGAGTGGCATTCTTCCCACTGAGCTCATTAAGATGTCTCATATGTGAAAGAAGACTTTGTTCAGTCTGAGACGTCTAAAGGAAAAAAGAAGACACTGAAGTGGCAGAACCTAGGATTATAAATTTAAGTCTATTTGATTCTCAAATGTCGTTTTTCATCTCTCCTATTCTCCATCAATCGCAGCATACCCCTTCATTTCTCTCACAATAATAGCACCCTGAATTTATATTGTACTTTTTCATTATAAAGCCTCTTGAATTTCATTATCTCATTTTACTTTTTAAAGGCTTTCATAGGGAAAAAGAGAGGGGCATTCCTCTCTGAGGCCAAGAGGGGTTAAAGGGAAATGCCTGACTCTCACGGCAAACCTGGAGAAATGTACTGTTAGCCCAGGATAATTATTATTATTATTTTGCCACGAGGCTTGCGGGATCTTAGTTCCTCTACCAGGGATTGAACCCAGCCCTGGCAGTGAAAGAGCTGAGTCCTAACCACTGGATCGCCAGGGAATTCCCTAGCCCAGGATTTAGACAGAAGTGTCGGGCATATTCCATTTCCCTAGCCAGAGCTCCAAGTCTTAAATAACCAGAGGAAACTTTAGGGAGTCTCTGAGATTGTGGGATCTGACCATCATTTCTCTTTACATCAGCTTGATGTAGCAGCCCATCCTCTCTTTTCTGTATCTGCACTCTCCCTCCTGACATTTAAACTTGTTTAATTATCTCATTTAAAACAATCCTTCTCTCCAGGGGCCAATCATTTGGTCTTCCCATGTCTTTGAGAGTCATATGCAGGATTTCGGAAAGTTTAAAGTTTACTCGTGGTAGAAATTGAAGTGAGGTAGTAACTGTTGCTAGGTGGAATTGTTCAGCTAGGAATAGGAATCCCTAAGGAATAGTAATCCCTTAGCACTCTAGTGCCATCCAAGAGCTGTTTGCTCTGGTCCTCAACAAGATAAGTACAGAAATTCAAAGAAAGTATTTAGTAACTTTTATAGCAATTTGACAGAGTAATCTTATGTCTATTGAACTTAATGAAAAATCTGGAGTTAAAAAAAACTTTCCTTGACCCTATATTCTCTTCTACCTCTCTCCCTCTCTCTCACTTTCTCCCCTCCTCCCTCTCTCCCCATCATCCCCAAGCTTTTGAAGAGCTGCACTTAAGTTTCTTACTTTTCATTTAGTCCTCAGCTCCCTCCAATGTAACTTCAAGAATCACTCTTCTGTGATCCTGTTCTCATTGAAAGACACCAGTACCATTTACCAAATCCACTCTTTGGTTCATCTTACTTGACCTCTCTGTTACAGTTGATTTACCTTCATGAAACTCTCCTCTGGTTTCTGAGAGAACATCCTATCTTTCTATAGTTGTTCTTTCTCAGAGTGCTTCCCCATAATTATCTTGTTATCAAGTCTCCTTCTCATGCTGCGTATTCCCCTGTGGGCATACTCCTCCAGGTGCCTGGCTTCAGCTGTCCCTATAGGTTGATCATTTTCATAATGTTTCCAACCCAGACCTTTTCCTGATCTCCAGACCCACATATCCAGTTGCCTTCATTTAGATATTCCATAACCACCTCAACAAATCCAAAATCAAACTGACCTTCTCTCCTCCATACCTACTCTTACTCTTTTTTTTTTTTTTTTTTACTCTTACTCTTTAGTCCATCTGAATGCACAAAATTGCATTCAGAGCCTAGCTCAGAAACCCACGAACCATTACAGACTTCTCTCTTCCTGACTCTCCACCCCAACTAATCTTCAAGACCCACAGAGTCTAACCTCTAAGTATTTTATATTGCTCTCATAATTGGCTTTGCCTTTCCCACTGCTCTAAATTAGATTATACAAAGTTGTTTTTGGTGTTTCTCTAACACCTACTCAGGATAAAAACTGAACTCCTTAATATGGTACTTAATATTGACTCCCACCTATCTAGACATTTTTCTTCCCCTACCCTCTTGAACTTTGTGCTGTACGAATATTTAACTCCTATGTAGTTTTTGGCATAAATCACACTTGAAGTGTCTGTGCCATTCTCTCCTCCTGGAATGCTTTAGTAAGCCTTATCTGCCTGGCAGCCCCCTTATGCTTCTCCCACGCTGAGTACCTGCATCTCCTCCCTAGAGTCTGTCCCATGCAGCTTCAGGTACTCCATTACAGCAATTACCAAATTTTAACAATTGAAGTTCCTTGAGGAGAGTGACTGATTTTGATCTTAGGATATCCAATGGATAGCGAAATACATCTTATAAAGTAGAATCTCAACAAACATTTGTTGACTATTTTGGAATTAGCTTTTCTCATTGTCATTGGCCGTGCAGTGCACGGCTTGCGGGATCTTAGTTTCCCGACCAAGGACTGAACCCGGGCCCCGGCAGTGGAAACGTCAAGTTCTAACCACTGGACCACCAGGGAATTCCCTGTTTACAATTTAGAGAAGTTGCAGAAAAGTATAAATAATAGAGCAAATACTCATGACCCCACAGCTCTGAATTTCACATTTGAAATTCATTGTAATTAGTTTTTGTGTAATTATTCAGTGTCTGGATGCTTTCATCCAGACATAATATTTTAGCATAATATAATATTTTCAAGGTTCATCCATGTTGTAGCATGTACCAGTACTCCCTCCTTTTTATGGCTGAATAAAAAAAATTTTTATTCATTCATCAGTTGAAGGACATTTAGATTGTTTATACTTTTGGGCTATTATGAATAATGCTACTGTGAACACTTATATAAAAGTTTTTGAGTGAAGATATTTTAAAAACTAATTTTTAGAGCACTTTCAGTTTTATAACAAAATTGATAGGAAGGTACAGAGATTTCCCATATATTCCCTGTCCCCACCTCCCCCTCAGTATCATCACTCACCAGAATGGTACATTTTTAATCAAGGAGGAACCTACAGATTGATACATCATAATCATCCAAAGTCCATGCCTTAGAGTTCACTCTTGGTGTGCATCCTACAGGTTTGGGCAAAGTATAATGGAATAATATTCCACTGTCTGGAGGTACTGCAGTTTATTTATTCATTTATCTATCAAAGGATGTCTTCCAAGTTTTGACAGTTTGGCTTTAATTTCTCCACATCCTTGTCAACACTTATTTTCCATTTAAAATAAATTATAGCCATTCTAGTGGATGTCAGGTGATATCTCGTTGTTTTGATTTGCATTTCCCTAATGACTAATGTTGTTGAGCATCTTTTCATGTGGATATTGGCCATTTGTATTTCTTCTTTGGAGAAATGTCTTTTCAAATCCTTAGCCTATTTTTAATTTGGGTTATTTGGCTTTTTATTCAGTTGTAACAGTCCTTTATATATTCTAGATATTATACCCTCATCAGACAGATGATTTGCAAATATTTTCTCCCATTCTGTGGGTTGTCTTTTTACTTTTTTGATAGTGTCCTTTGATGTACAGCAGGTTTTGATGAAGTTCAGTTTATCTTTTTTTTTTTCCCTTTGGTTGCTTGTGGTTTAGATATCATATCTACGAAACCATTGTCTACTCCAAAGTCAGAAAGATTTATACCTATGTTTTCTTCTAAAAGGTTTTAGAGTTTTAGCTCTTACATTTAGGTATTTGATCCATGTTGAGCTAATGTTTGTGTATGGTGTGAGATGGGGGTACAAATTCATTCGTTTGCATGTGGATAGTCAATTCTCCCAGTACCATTTGTTGAAAATATATATTATTTTCTAAGTAATTCTTTCTATTTTTGTTTCTTTTTGTTTTTCCCATTTTTATTCTCTATGTTCCTGAGTTTTTCTCCTTTGTGTTTCTTCAATGTTTGTCCTTCTATTTGTGATATTTGATTATTCTTCCATTTCTGCCTGCTCACCTTTTATCTTACTCTGTTGTTTCACCATCTCTTTCCTAAGTTCCTACATTTTTGCTTTTTGGTCTTCCATCATAGAGTCAATTGAATTATTATTTTTTAAAAATTCATGAAAAATATTTACTTAAATTTTTATCTGATCCATTGTAGCAGTTTTCTAGTGAATGGTTTTGTTTTTTTCTTTCTTTCTTTCTTTGTTCCCTCATAGTTCTTTTTGTAGCTTTGGATTAATGTTGTACTTGTTCCTTTCTTCTTACACATCATTGTGTGAGTTGGGTTTTCTTGGACTAGTTCTTTGTAAGAAGTTCCTGGGTGTGTTGAAGGGGTCAGGGTAAAATTCCTGGCCATCTGGTTTTCACAACATTAAAGCTCACTTCTTGTCCTCCATCACATATAAGGCTTTTATAAGGGATTGAATAGCCCTCTTCCTCTTCTGCTTCCCAGTTTCTTGCAGTTGTAGTTACAAGTAGGAGGTCCCTGATGGTGGAAACCTCTCCTTTAGGACATGTAATTTTCCTCATTTTTTTTTAGATCTGCCTCTATTTGTCCCTCTTTATGCTCAAATTTCTCTGTATAGTTTCTTGTTTCCAGTTTCTATTTTATAACTGCCCCTGATTTCAGCCGCTTTTGTCAGCCCTTACATGTAATTTATTATCTACCAAATATACTTATCTCCTGGTTTTGCTGAATGTGGAGTTTGCAAAGATCTTTTCATTCTCTTTATTGCTTTTAGATGATTTTCAGAACAGAAGACCATGGTAATAATGATACTTTAAAGCGTCTATGTTTTTGAATTTTAGATTTGTCTCTTACTAACAGCATACAACTATACTTTATTCATTTTTTTTAACATCTTTATTGGGGTATAATCGCTTTACAGTGGTGTGTTAGTTTCTGCTTTATAACAAAGTGAATCAGTTATACACATCCATATGTTCCCATATCTCTTCCCTCTTGCATCTTGCTCCCTCCCACCCTCCCTATCCCACCCCTCCAGGCAGTCACAAAGCACCGAGCTGGTATCCCTGTGCTATGCAGCTGCTTCCCACTAGCTATCTACCTTACGTTTGGTAGTGTATACATGTCCATGCCTCTCTCTCGCTTTGTCACAGCTCACCCTTCCCCCTCCCCATATCCTCAAGTCCATTCTCCAGTAGGTCTGTGTCTTTATTCCTGTCTTACCCCTAGGTTCTTCATGACATTTTTGTCCTTAAATTCCATATATATGTGTTAGCATACGGTATTTGTCTTTCTCTTTCTGACTTACTTCACTCTGTATGACAGACTCTAGGTCTATCCACCTCATTACAAATAGCTCAATTTCGTTTCTTTTTATGGCTGAGTAATATTCCATTGTATATATGTGCCACGTCTTCTTTATCCATTCATCCGATGATGGGCACTTAGGTTGTTTCCATCTCCGGGCTATTGTAAATAGAGCTGCAATGAACATTTTGGTACATGACTCTTTTTGAATTATGGTTTTCTCAGGGTATATGCCCAGTAGTGGGATTGCTGGGTTATATGGTAGTTCTGTTTGTAGTTTTTTAAGGAACCTCCATACTGTTCTCCATAGTGGCTGTACCAATTCACATTCCCACCAGCAGTGCAGGAGTGTTCCCTTTTCTCCACACCCTCTCCAGCATTTATTGTTTCTAGATTTTTTGATGATGGCCATTCTGACTGGTGTGAGATGATATCTCATTGTAGTTTTGATTTGCATTTCCCTAGTGATTAATGATGTTGAGCATTCTTTCATGTGTTTGTTGGCAGTCTGTATATCTTCTTTGGAGAAATGTTCTCAAGATTGCTTTGGCTATTCGGGGACTTTTGTGTTTCCATACAAATTGTGAAATTTTTTGTTCTAGTTCTGTGAAAAATGCCAGTGGTAGTTTGATAGGGATTGCATTCAATCTGTAAATTGCTTTGGGTAGTAAGGGTAGAGTCATTTTCACAATGTTGATTCTTCCAATCCAAGAACATGGTATATCTCTGCATCTATTTGTATCATCTTTAATTTCTTTCATCAGTGTCTTATAATTTTCTGCATACAGGTCTTTTGTGTCCTTAGGTAGGTTTATTCCTAGATATTTTATTCTTTTTGTTGCAGTGGTAAATGGGAGTGTTTTCTTGATTTCACTTTCAGATTTTTCATCATTAGTGTATAGGAATGCCAGAGATTTCTGTGCATTAATTTTGTATCCTGCTACTTTACCAAATTCATTGATTAGCTCTAGTAGTTTTCTGGTAGCATCTTTAGGATTCTCTATGTATAGTATCATGTCATCTGAAAACAGTGACAGCTTTACTTCTTTTCCGATATGGATTACTTTTATTTCCTCTTCTTCTCTGATTGCTGTGGCTAAAACTTCCAAAATTATGTTGAATAAGAGTGGTGAGAGTGGGCCACCTTGTCTTGTTCCTGATCTTAATGGAAATGGTTTCAGTTTTTCACCATTGAGGACGATGTTGGCTGTGGGTTTGTCATATATGGCCTTTATTGTGTTGAGGAAAGTTCCCTCTATGCCTACATTCTGGAGGGTTTTTATCATAAATGGGTGTTGAATTTTGTCAAAAGCTTTCTCTGCATCTGTTGAGATGATCATATGGTTTTTCTCCTTCAATTTGCTAATATGGTGTATCACATTGATTGATTTGCATGTACCGAAGAATCCTTGCATTCCTGGAATAAACCCCACTTGATCATGGTGTATGATCCGTTTAATGTGCTGTTGGATTCTGTTTGCTAGTATTTTGTTGAGGATTTTTGCATCTATGTTCATCAGTGATATTGGCCTGTAGTTTTCTTTCTTTGTGACATCGTTGTCTGGTTTTGGTATCAGGGTGATGGTGGCCTCATAGAATGAGTTTGGGAGTGTTCTTCCCTCTGCTATATTTTGGAAGAGTCTGAGAAGGATAGGTGTTAGCTCTTCTCTAAATGTTTGATAGAATTCGCCTGTGAAGCCATCTGGTCCTGGGCTTTTGTTTGTTGGAAGATTTTTAATCACAGTTTCAATTTCAGTGCTTGTGATTGGTCTGTTCATATTTTCTATTTCTTCCTGATTCAGTCTTGGCAGGTTGTGCATTTCTAAGAATTTGTCCATTTCTTCCAGGTTGTCCATTTTATTGACATAGAGTTGCTTGTAGTAATCTCTCATGATCTTTTGTATTTCTGCAGTGTCAGTTGTTACTTCTCCTTTTTCATTTCTAATTCTATTGATTTGAGTCTCTTTTTTTTTTGATGAGTCTCTTTTTTTTTTGATGAGTCTGGCTAGTGGTTTATCAATTTTGTTTATCTTCTCAAAGAACCAGCTTTTAGTTTTATTGATCTTTGCTATCATTTCCTTCATTTCTTTTTCATTTATTTCTGATCTGATTTTTATGATTTTTTTCCTTCTGCTAATTTTGGGGTTTTTTTGTTCTTCTTTCTCTAATAGCTTTAGGTGCAAGTTTAGGTTGTTTATTTGAGATGTTTCCTGTTTCTTAAGGTAGGATTGTATTGCTATTAAACTTCCCTCTTAGAACTGCTTTTTCTGCATCCCATAGGTTTTGGGTCGTCGTGTTTTCATTGTCATTTGTTTCTAGGTATTTTTTAATTTCCTCTTTGATTTCTTCAGTGATCACTTCGTTATTAAGTAGTGTATTGTTTAGCCTCCATGTGTTTGTATTTTTTACAGATCTTTTCCTGTAATTGATATCTAGTCTCATAGCATTGTGGTCAGAAAAGATACTTGATACAATTTCAATTTTCTTAAATTTACCAAGGACTGATTTGTGACCCAAGATATGATCTATCCTGGAGAATGTTCTATGAGCACTAGAGAAAAATGTGCATTCTGTTGTTTTTGGATGGAATGTCCTATAAATATCAATTAAGTCCATCTTGTTTAATGTATCATTTAAAGCTGTGTTTCCTTATTTATTTTCATTTTGGATGATCTGTCCATTGGTGAAAGTGGGGTGTTAAAGTCCCTTACTATGAATGTGTTACTGTTGATTTCCCCTTTTATGGCTGTTAGTATTTGCCTTATGTATTGAGGTGCTCCTATGTTGGGTGCATAAATATTTACAGTTGTTATATCTTCTTGGATCGATCCCTTGATCATTATGTAGTGTCCTTCTTTGTCTCTTCTAATAGTCTTTATTTTAAAGTCTATTTTGTCTGATATGAGAATTGCTATTCCAGCTTTCTTTTGGTTTCCATTTGCATGGAATATCTTTTTCCATCCCCTTACTTTCAGTCTGTATGTGTCTCTAGGTCTGAAGTAGGTCTCTTGTAGACAGCAAATATATGGGTCTTGTTTTTGTATCCATTCAGCCAATCTGTGTCTTTTGGTTGGAGCATTTAGTCCATTTACATTTAAGGTAATTATTGATATGTATGTTCCTATCCCCGTTTTCTTAATTGTTTTGGGTTCGTTATTGTAGGTCTTTTCCTTCTCTTGTGTTTCTTGCATAGAGAAGTTCCTTTAGCAGTTGTTGTAAAGCTGGTTTGGTGGTGCTGAACTCTCTCAGCTTTCGCTTGTCTGTAAAGGTTTTAATTTCTCCATCAAATCTGAATGAGATCCTTGCTGGGTAGAGTAATCTTGGTTGCAGGTTTTTCTCCTTCAACACTTTCAATATGTCCTGCCACTCCCTTCTGGTTTGCAGAGTTTCTGCTGAAAGATCAGCTGTTATGCTTATGGGGATTCCCTTGTGTGTTATCTGTTGTTTTTCCCTTGATGCTTTTAATATGTTTTCTTTGTATTTAATTTTTGACAGTTTGATTAATATGTGTCCTGGCGTATTTCTCCTGGGATTTATCCTGTATGGGACTCTCTATGCTTCCTGGACTTGACTAACTATTTCCTTTCCCATATTAGGGCAGTTTTCAACTATAATCTCTTCAAATATTTTCTCAGTCCCTTTCTTTTTCTCTTTTTCTTCTGGAACCCCTATAATTCGAATGTTGGTGCATTTAATGTTGTCCCAGAGGTCTCTGAGACTGTCCTCAGTTCTTTTCATTCTTTTTTCTTTATTCTGCTCTGCAGTCGTTATTTCCACTATTTTATCTTCCAGGTCACTTATCCGTTCTTCTGTCTCAGTTATTCTGCTATTGATCCCATCTAGAGTATTTTTCATTTCATTTATTGTGTTGTTCATCATTGTTTGTTCATCTTTAGTTCTTCTAGGTCCTTGTTGAATGTTTCTTGCATTTTGTCTATTCTGTTTCCAAGATTTTGGATCATCTTTACTATCATTATTCTGAATTCTTTTTCAGGTAGACTGCCTATTTCCTCTTCATTTGTTAGGTCTGGTGGGTTTTTATCTTGCTCTTTCATCTGCTGTGTTTCTGTCTTCTCATTCTGCTTATCAAAATGAGATATGAGATGTTTGGGGTCTCCTTTTTGCAGGCTGCAGGTTCGTAGTTCCCATTGTTTTTGGTGTTTGTCCCCAGTGGCTAAGGTTAGTTCAGTGGGTTTTGTAGGCTTCCTGGTGGAGGGGACTAGTCCCTGTGTTCTGGTGGATGAGGCTGGATCTTGTCTTTCTGGTTAACAGGTCCACGTCTGGTGGTGTGTTTGGGGGTGTCTCTGGGCTTATTGTGATTTTAGGCAGGCCCTCTGCTAAAGGGTGGGGTTGTGTTCCTGTCTTGCTAGTTGTGTGGCATAGGATCTTCAGCACTGTAGCTTGCTGGTCATTGAGTGACGCTGGGTGCTGGTGTTGAGATGGAGATCTCTGGGAGATTTTCACCGTTTGATATTACATGGAGCTGGGAGGTCTCTTGTGGACCAGTGTCCTGAAGTTGGCTCTCCCACCTCAGAGGCACAGCACTGACTCCTGGCTGCAGCACCAAGAGCCTTTCATCCACACGGCTGTTTCCAGCAACCCAACTGCGAATCTGGTCCCGGCCTGGCCGCAGGCCCCGCAGCAAGTCCCTCATTGATTTTTTTGTAGTGACATGCTTTGATTTCCTTCTAATTTCCTTTTGTGTATATTCTATAGATATTTTCTTTGTGGTTACCATTTTTATTACATAAAATATCTTAAATTTATAACAGTCTTTTTAAAAATTTATTTTATTTTTGGCTGCGTTGTGTCTTCGTTGCTCTGCACGGGCTTTCTCTCATTGTGGTGCGCAGGGGCTACTCTTCGTTACAGTGTGCGGGCTTCTCATTGCGGTGGCTTCTCGTTGTGAACCACAGGCTCTAGGTGCACAGGCTTCAGTAGTTGTGGCTTGTGGCTCTGGAGCGCAGGCTCAGTAGTTATGGCACACGGGCTTAGTTGCCCCGCAGTATGTGGGATATTCCTGGACCAGGGCTCGAACCTGTGTCCCCTGCATTGGCAGGTGGATTATTTCCAGGCAGTGGGAATAAGAGGTATTCTTAATTTCTTCTTCCTAATTTCTTAGGAAATTAAAATTTTGGTAATAAGTCTGCATTAATTCCATCATCATAAATAAAACATAAAGATATTTCAAAGTATTCAAAATATTTTAAGGCATTATTATGGCAGAGGCTATATTTTCATCATTTAAAAAAGTCTATAAATAGCAGGCCTGCCATGAAGTATTGCTATGACTGAAACAACTACCACTTACCTATTCTTGAATATCCTTTAGCTGTATCACACTTATATAACCAGACACATACCACTATAAAGATTTTTCCACTACTAGAAAGGGAAATAGCCTTTGCAGATTAGGGTTGTATGCAAAATGGGCAGAAAAGTTTTGAATACACAGAAGGTGTTCAATAAATGACTATGCACTTTCTATTCTCTTCTGAATAACCTATTAAAATATCATTTTGGATACAATCCTTGCAAAAGGGTTTTACAAAATTCTGTTTTAAAAAATGAACGCCATATATAATTTTAAATTTTCTTGGGTACTATTATCTACAACTATGAAGATGATTTAACATTAGATCATGGCCATTTTTCCTTATCATGACTAATTTTTATAAACAGAAATTTTATTATCTACATAATATTGTCTCATGGATGTCATGTGGGTTTCTTAATCATTCTCATTATCCTGGCCACTAATTTTTTTTCTTTTTTTTTTATTGGCATATAATTGCTTTACAGTGTTGTGTTAATTTCTGCTGTTTGGCCACTAATTTTGTACAAAACTGTCCCAAGGTATAACAATTTTTGATTCTAGATAAAAACCCAGGTCTAAATCTTTTGAATTGTGTACACCTTTGAAGAATGGAAATGTACAAATATACAGCGATTATCTATAAAATTACAGGGGTTGTGGTCCCCTCTACATCCATAAATACACACAAAGGAACCCTGGTTAAGAACTCCTGTTCTGGACACTTGAATTCTGGCTCAGTCGCTTTATTTGCAAGCACAAGTCACAATTAACCTCACATTTTCGTTGCTTCTTAACTACTGAAACCTGCAGGGGAATAATCAGTCACCACAACGCTGAGCGTGTATTAAAATACACCCTCCGTGGCTACATCCGCTGTGACCTCATACATAAAACCAAAATGAAGTAAGAAATGGGCGTTCACAGTAGGTTCCTGCCGTCAGAGCTCAAGAAACGCTGTCATCCTCAAATACACAAATGAACTTCAGAGGACTCCTAGGAACAACAATCCCAGGAAGGAATCCCATTCTTGGAGTCTCTCTCCATTCGTTTCTAGAATCCTGACTCAGGGGCAATCCCTAATCTAAAATTCCCATCCTAAAAGCCATTCTGTGCCTTCTCACCAAAAACCTTCATCGAGGGCTTAGCATGTGGTTTCCCCCTTGGAGTCATTTCTCCGTGGCAGTCGTATGTGCCTGACAGGAGGGTGGAGAAAGCAGCAGAGAACCTAGGGCCATGGGTCCCTGAGACATTCCCCACAAGTCCACCGCAACCCACGCTCACATAAAGGACACGCATCTTACGTCCGCGTCATGCAAGGATAACCATGCACCTCTCAGTCTCACTACGGGAACTCACCGCCCGACACCACCCCGCGGCCCTTCGCACGGAATACGGCCTCTCACAAACACGCACGCTTCCCGATTTTCTCCCAGGGCTGCAACCACCGTCCCCGCTGCTCAAGCGCCCACAGCCCCGAGCGGGCGGGCGGACTCGCAAGGCTGCGCTCCCAAAGTCCACGCACGCTTTGAGCGCCTCCCGCAATCCCACCCTCACCGCCATTCACCGTCCCCCACGGGCTCGGGCTACGTCTGCACAGTCGTTTCCGCGGCGACCCACACCGGTTTCTACCTCGGACGGGTGCCACTCGCGCAGCGCGCAACAAGGGACACGGAAAAAAGGCCCGAAGTCAAAGACACCTCGTCGACTGTGGGAGGTACAGTACACGGTAGCAAAATTCCTAAAGCAAAGCTGCCTTCCCGGCCCGGCCGAGAGACTTCTGGGAGTGACTTCCGGACTGCGCGTGCGCAGCACAGATCTAGGGCCACTGGAGGCCTGACCCCAGGCTGAGAGCGAGCTCACTGGTTCCCACGGCCAGGGGGAGGCTAGTCCTGGTGGCACCGCACCAGCAAATTGTGAGGAGGGGACGGCGGAGCTCTTATTTTCCGAGGGCTCAGGCCTGTGTGTGAGGGTTCACCCTGTTGAGTCAGTGATGTGACCCCCTCCCCCACCAGGGTTATGGAGCACTTGACAGGTGAGCACCTGAATTTGGGTTTATGATCTAACCATGCTGTATGTTTGTGTATGTATTTGTGTGTGTATGCATGTTGGGGTGTATGTATCTTTCCTAAAATTCCCATTACACCTGAAATCACAGGTGCTTACTATATTTCCATTTTAGAGTCGATGCTTCTGAGATCAAAACAGGTACAAAGTTACACTGTTTAGTGGCAAAACCATGTTTCCAGGTTGGGATAAGCTGGATAAAGTAAGACTCTACCGTGTAATGTATTCTAATTGTAGAAAAGGAGAGAGTGAGTTTGGGTCCTTTTTAAGGTCACCGACTGTAGGAAATCTTAGAAACTTAGGAAAATAAATACTTTTTCACATTTCACAATATTATGCCCACCAGAAACTTTTTGTTACAGTAAAATTTTTCAGCCCTCTGTTGTTTTATGCATGGGTGGGCTTGACTACATAAAAGCCCATGGATGGAGAAACGTCTTTAATTTGTATTCCTGGTCATGAGATCCCATTGAAAAATATCTCGCTTCTTAGGCATGTGACAGTAATATAAATTGTGGACACAGACTTAAAATTTGGGAAGAAGAAGGTGTTATCAGGAGAATCAAGGTTACATCCATATGTATTTAGATTCATGAGGAAGTTGAGCAAATGGGAAATATAAAGTCAGTCATCAAAGAATGTCCATATTTTAGTTGTCACCACTATTATGTATTTGAAATGTGTAACGCATAACAATTCAAAAGGCATAGAAATGTTTAAATAAAAGATAAGCAACATTTCCTTACATGTATCCCAGTCATACATCAGCTCACCTTAAAGTCAACAACAATTTGATTTTGGTGTGTATCCTTCTGGAGAAGTTATTATCATATACAAATATGTACTTTCTATATATATGTATGTAATGATTAGGGGTTTGAGACCCTGTGAGGCTCAAATACATTAAGACAACACATGAAAATTTAGGCCTTACAATACAGGAGAAAGAAGGAAGCAACATGAAATATTTGCTCTTTAGTGATTTCATTATAAAAATTAATATTACAGTAGTCCCCCCTTATCCTCCGGGGAGATTTTCCAAGACCCCCAGTAGATGCCTGAAACCATGAACAGTACTGAACCCTATATATACTATGTTTTTTTCTATAAATATCTATGATAAAGTTTATAAATTAAGCTCAGTAAGAGATTAACAGCAATAACTCATAATAAATAGAGCAATTATAACAATATACTGTAATAAGTTATGTAAATGTCGTCTTTCTCTCTCTCTCGAAATATCTTATTGTAGAAGTTTAATGCCTTTTCCATCTTAACTAAGTGCTTATCATGCACTGTTGCTGTAACGTTTGTCTGCAGCGTCTGTGTCTCCATTTTCCTTTCAGTTCAGTCTCTGTCTTTGAGGTACAACAACAAAACTAGCATGAATTTCTTTTTCCTTCTTCAGTTTCATGCGTGGAAAATTTGTCCTTATTATAGATCTTAGCAGCCTCAGAAGATGATTTTATTTCTCTCCTTATTATGTGGGGAATTTTAATCTTTTCACTTGAAAGCAGCACTTTGTGGTATATCTGAACTGCCAGCATTATTACTCTTGCATTTTGGGGCCATTATTAACTAAAATAAAGGTTACTTAATACTTGAACACAAGCACTGTGATACGGTGACTCTCGATTCGAGATGGCTACTAAGTGTCTAACAGGCAGGGTATGCTGGATAAAGGGATGATTCGTATCCAGACTAGGTCAGAGCAGGTGGTGTGAAATTTCATCACGCTACTCAGAAAGGCACACAATTTAAGACATGAATTGTCTATTTCTGAAGATTTCCATTTATTATTTCACAATGTATGTGACCATGGAAAGCGCCACCACTCTGAAGGGGGGAATACTGTATCTCAAAATGTGGACATAAAAAACAGGGAGAGACTAATCATTCATAATACACCTGTACAATAAAAACCAATATAAATATTTTAATGTTTTTTCCAATATTTTTTATTGTGATAAAATACACATATAAAATTTACCATTTTTAGGGCACAGATCCCTGAAATTAACCAAGCCTTCAGTTGTAAGTTGCATGCCTTTAATAGACTCCAGTTCCAAAATCATTACATCCACACAGATTCTGCAGTGCAATTGTTGTCTACGTGGAGAGACAGATTCCTGATGTTTCTACTATATCATCTTCCCAGAATTTTCTAGTATGTGTGTTCTACGGATTTTTTGGTGTGCATTTTGAAGCACAAGTACTTAGTATGTAGTATCTCCTGCTTTGACCCTTAGTACCGTAGCAAAAAAAACCCCAAGCAAACAAAAACAAACAAACAAAACTTTCTCATTAAAAAAAGCACATTAACAAACACTTAATGGCTGAATAATTATATTAGGGGTGTTTCATTATTTATTTAACAATCCCAATCTTTGGGGCATTTAGTTGTTTCCAATATTATGTGGTTGTAAACAATGCTGATATTAATATATATTTATACAGAAGACTTTCCTGCATATTTTGGACTACTTTCTTACGATAGATTGGTAAGATAAAATGACCAGAGAAATAATTTTTTAATGACTCCTAATTAAAATTTCTACCAGAACTATAAAAATTCTGAGTTCAGCTGTGCTACCATAACTAATTACTATTTTTTTTAAGAATAATTTTGGAGCTCTAGTCTTGAAATGCAATTACAATGGGAATCATTGCAGGAGAGAACACCTGGGGTATATAGATTTCAAGAACTCTACTCAAAGCTAAAGAGAAGCCCACTCCTTTCTTATTTTATGCCAATTCTTTTTCTTTTACTAGTTTAAATATAAAAGAAAAAAACAACATTAAATAATAGATATTCTCCTCCCACAAGATATTCACAGAACTGCTGCATCTATGGTGATTCTCTTTTCTGGAATGGGCATACATCATCAGGTCATGTTAAACATCAGGAGAACTAGATCTCATCAGAATCACATTGAACTAGTTGATTTATTTATTTCTTCCTTGACAGCGAGATAATCTGAGACTCAGCGGCCCCAGTAATTTCTGGAATTGGAAAAAACCACCTGGGACTGAAAGGGGATATTGGGTAAGTTTCATAACATTTTCTATCTCAACTGCAATGGAATGAACAAGACAACAGACAGATGCATTAAGTTGATTTCAAGATCTTTTCCCAAAACAGGCTTCTACCATAGGGATAATGTCTCAAGCAGAGAAATTCCTAATACTCCTAAATCATTTTGAAAACCTATTACTTATTTTTGAGGAGCCAGAATCAGATATGTGGAGCTGTAGACTGGAAGCAGAAGCATTTAACAGTGGTGATTTTAGGCAGTTTGCTGAGGAAAACTGTTTCTCCAGCCCTCCTTAAAGAATTCAACAAGGTTCAAAGCTTCAGGGATACTTGTGAATGTGTCCACATCTACTAGAAATACAGGAATTTTCCTTGATCAAAAAAAGTTGTATTGGGCACTTCCCTGGCGATCCAGTGGTTAAGTTTCTGAGCTTCCACTGCGGGGATGGAGATGGGGGGTAAGGGGGGCACACAGATTCAATTCCTGGTTGGGGAACTAGGATCCCACATGCCAGCACGGCGAGGCCAAAAAAAAAAAAAGTTGGATCTTCTAGAAATTTTTAAATGAGTAGTAAACAATGATTCATGTCAATAAAAGCAAAGAAAAACAAAACAAAAAATCTACTAGTTACACAGGTGCCATTTCCCCTGGTGTGCTGAGTTCCCTTCTCTTATCTGAAGTGCAGAGCTCACACTGAAGCCTCACAAAGCATCCCTTTCTGTACGCCTATTACATCTTCTAGAGTTTTGTTACCAAAAATCTGGAAAAACTAAAACATACTTATTTCTAAAGAGTTCACCTAAAATCTTCTATTCCATTTATCTCTATTATTATTTATGTAAATATTATCATAACAACGCTTCTTACTGATAAATTTTGTGACAGAAATATTATGAATTTACAGACTTTCAGTAAACCTAGTACATCCAACGTATTATACTTAATATTGATGACTTTAAAAACATGTCTGTATTAATTAAACCAACAAACTTAAACGTGTTTTCACTCATTAAAAAATCAGTCCTGGATCATGTGATCCTTTCAAACTTTAATTTGTTGTATTTAGAAATGTTTGACTTGTAAGCACTTATTTTCCTTTAAGCCAATTAGAGCTCATTTACAAATTAATTTTTACATAAAGATAGAATCAGAGATCTCATAGCTTCATTTTAAAACCTAGTCATGAATCAAGTATTTCAACATAAAACTTATTAGTTTATAAACAACAGTTGGAATAAGTTAAGTTTACTCATTTGAGTTTTAAAAGTCCTCTTTTCGGGGTCCCCTGGTGGCGCAGTGGTTGAGAGTCCACCTGCCAATGCAGGGGACACGGGTTCATGCCCTGGTCTGGGAGGATCCCACATGCCACGGAGCGGCTGGGCCTGTGAGCCATGGCCGCTGAGCCTGCGCATCCGGAGCCTGTGTTCCACGAGGGGAGAGGCCACAACAGTGAGAGGCCCATGTACCGCAAAAAAAAAAAAAAAAAAAAATCACTTGACCATATACATAAGGGATTACTTGTGGGCTCTCTGTTCTATTCCATTTGTTGATATGTCTGTCTTTATGCAAGTACCACACTGTTTTGATTACTGGTGCTTTGTAGTAAGTTTTGAAATCAAGAAGTGTGAGTCCTCCAGATTTGTTCAAGATTGTTATGGCTACTGGCAGTCCTTTGAGATTCCATATGAATTTTAGGGTGGGTTTTTGTATTTCTGCCAAAAACATCATTGGGATTTTGATAGGAATTGCATTGAATCTGTAGATTGTTTTCGTTAGTACTGGCATTTTAATAACATTAAGTCTTCTAATCCATGAACGTGGGATGTGTTTCCATTTATTTATGTCTTCTATAGTTTCAGCAATGTTTTGCAGCTTTCATTGTACAAATCTTTTACTTCCTTGGTTAATTCCACTATTTCATTCTTTTTGATGCTATTGTAAATGGACTTGTTTTTGAAATTTCCTTTTCATATTGTTTATTGTTAGTGTATAGAAATGCAATTGATTTTTACATGTTGACTTTGCATCCTGAAACTTTGCTGAATTCATTTATTAGATCTAACAGCTTTCTTATGGAATCCTGAGGGTTTTCTACATATAACATCATGTCACCTATAAACAGAGATGATTTTACTTCTTCCTTTTGAATTTGGATGGCTTTATTTTTCTTGCATAAATGATCTGCTGAGAAATTCCAGTACTACGTTGAATAGAAGTGGTGAAAGCAGGTATGCTTGTCTTGTTTCCTGATATTAGATAAAATCTTGACGTTTATCAAATATTATGTTTGCTGTGGGTCTTTCATATAGCTTTTATTTTGTGGAGACAGTTTCATATATAGCTTTTGTTATGATTGAGATGATTTCCTTCTGTTCCTATTTTGTTGAGTGTTTTTATCATAAAAGGGTGTTGAATTCTGTCAAATGCTTTTTCTGCATTAATTGAGATGATCGTTTTCTTCCTTCATTTTGTTGATGTGACATATTACACTGATGAACTTTCATATGATGAACCATCCTTGCATTTCAGTAATAAATCCCATTTGGTCATTTTGTATAATTCTTTTAATATGCTGCTGAATTTTTTGCTAGTACTCTGTTGAGGATTTTAAAATCAATGATCATAAGAGACAACGTTCTGTAGTTTTCTTTCTTGCAGTGTTTTTGAGTAGCTTTGGTAACAGGGTTGTGCTGGTCTCAAAGAATCAGTTAGGAAGTATTCCCTCCTCTTCAACTTTTTTGAAAAGTTTGAGAAAGATTAGTATTAGTACTTGTTTAAATTCACCAGTGAAGCCACCAGATCCAGGACTTTTCTTTGTTGGGAGGTATTTTTTTGGCCATGCTGCATGGCTTGCAGGATCTTAGTTCTCCAACCAGGGATTGAACCCAGGCCATGGCAGTGAAAGCCCGGAATCCTAACCACTAGGCCACCAGTGAACTCCCTATTGGGAGATTTTTTTTGTGACTGAGTCAATTTCCTTACTACTTATAGAGTAGTTACCAGTCTATTCAGGTTTTCTATTTATTCATGTTTAACTCCATGGTTTTTTTCTAGGAATTTGTCCATTTCACCTAGGCTATCCAATTTTTGGCATACAATTGTTCATAGTACTCCCATAATCCCTTTATTTCTGTATAATTGGTAGTAATGTCTCCCCACTTACACTTTTTTGTGTGTGAATTTATTTTTTAATTTTGTATCACAACTTTTTTTTAATTCAAGTATAGTTAATTTACCCACTTTCACTTTTGATTTTAGTAATTTGAGTCTCCTCCCTTTTTTCTTAGCTCTTTTAGCTAAAGGTTTGCCAATTTTGTTGATCTTTTTGAAGAATTTCTGGTTTCAAGATTTTCTCTGTTGTTATTCTGTTCTCTTATTTCATATACCACTGCTCTATTCTTTATTTCTCCTTCTGCTAGCTTTGTGTTGTTTGTTCTTTTTCTAGTTCTTTAAGCTGTAAAGTTAGGTTGCTAATTTGAGACCTCTCTTGTTTTTTAATATAAGCATTTATAGCCAAACATTCCCCTTTAGCACCACTTGTATGCCTTAAATTTAGTTTTCTTTGTCAATCATACTTCAGTAAAGCTGGTGGGAAAAAAAGATGGTCCTTGTTGGGGCTGCATACGTCTTTACCAAAAAATACAGAACCCTCACAGCCTCTGCTGGGCTTACTGCCATGAATAGCTATCTCTGTGTCAGACTCAATGCGTACTCCTTTGTTCTGCTTAATCACGGGTGTTAGTGGCACTCAGGCACGCCCCCAGTTTTCTGGATGTCACACCCCACAGGGAAGGAGTTTGTGTCCTGCCACTGCAGAACAAAGTGGGCTGTGTGCAGCTGTATTGCCGTTGTCAGATGTGGAGTTGATCGGCTGGCTATGGGTTACTGACACATTGCAAGGAACTAGAACTTGTGCATCCTATCTCCTCTCTTGCTATAAGTAAACGCTGTTCTACTTGATCCTGGGGTGTATTTTTACTATTCTCCATGACCTCAAATCATGCACTGGTCTTTTTCTTGGTGGCACTTATCTGCCTTGCAACCAAAGAGCCTGGGCACTCAGTAAATAGTGAAAAAGGGGGAATGCCATAAATGACTTTCTAATAAAAAGTACAGTATAAATTCTCTGAAGGTGAACAGTATTTGGATCATAACTGAAAAACTTAAAACATTGTTTAAATTCCAAGGAGTTCCTGCCAGCCTAAATTATTTGATGCTTTATAAGAACTGAACCATGTAAAATC
This sequence comes from Leucopleurus acutus, assembly GCF_964270905.1. Taxonomy (NCBI): domain Eukaryota; kingdom Metazoa; phylum Chordata; class Mammalia; order Artiodactyla; family Delphinidae; genus Leucopleurus; species Leucopleurus acutus. The sequence continues at coordinate 45,469,715 of NC_139162.1, read as the reverse complement.
CTTCTCATATGCTCTTCATTTAAATTGTTTCTCAAGTGGTATAATTCCACTGTCTACTATACATATATCCCATAAAGTCTCTCTCCAGTATGAATTCTGTGATGTACCTTAAGCATTGAACTAAGTCTAAAGGACTTCCCGCATTTGTGGCATCCAAAGGGTTTTTCACCAGTGTGAATACTCTGATGTACTTTAAGGCTTGAACTGAGCCTAAAGGACTTCCCGCATTTGTTACACTCAAAAGGTTTCTCACCACTGTGAATACTCTGATGTCGAGTAAGGCGTCCATACACACTAAACGCCTTCCCACATGCCTTACATTCATAGGGTTTCTCACCAGTATGAAATCTGTGGTGTATAGTAAGTTGATGGCTACTCCTAAAAGTCTTTCCACACTCCTTACATTCATAGGGTTTCTCACCAGTATGAATTCTCTCATGTCTAACAAGATGTGAAGCATGACTAAAAGCCTTCCCACAATCTTTACATTCATAGGGTTTTTCACCAGTATGAATCCTGTCATGTTGTATAAGGTTTGAGGCTTGACTAAAGGCCTTCCCACATTCCTTACATTCATAGGGCTTCTCACCAGTATGAATTCTCTGATGTATTCTAAGTGTTCCAATGTCACTAAAGGCCTTCCCACATTCCTTACATCCATAGGATTTCTCACCAGTATGAACTCTTCCATGTTGAGCAAGGTTTGAGGCACGACTAAAGGCCTTCCCACATTCTTCACATTCATAGGGTTTCTCACCAGTATGAATTCTCTTATGTACTTTAAAGTCTGTAAGACGACTAAAGGCCTTGCCACATTCCCTACATTCATATGGTTTCTCACCAGTATGAATTATTTGATGTACTCTTAGGTCTGTATGACGACTAAAGGCCTTCCCACATTCCTTACATTCATATGGTTTCTCTCCATTATCAATTCTGTGATGTAGAGTAAGAGATGAATGTTTTGTATAAATGTATGTTTTTCCATTGCTGATTATTTCATATCTTGAGTCCAAATCTACAACAAATAGGAAAAAAAAAGTTTCTTTGACCACAAAACATTTTATAGAATTAAGAGAAAACTGAAAATTTCACCCATTAGAGATGGTTTAAAGAACTCTAAAATACAGTTATAAAACTTGAAAATTTAAAAGGAGGGCTCAGAAAAAGTAAATTTATGCAGTAGAGCACTGGTAAACAAAGACACGCACAGAACACATCCAGCCCTGATTTGTAGTGTTTGCCAATGTCTATGGTGTAAATACTCCCACCACAGGCAATTCCAAGCTATCAGTGTAATGTAACTGAACCTGGACTTAGGGATGATAAGTAAAATCTTGTCCCTAGAGAGCCAGTATCAGCCAGCTCTAAATACCACTTCCATCTAAAATATAAATATATACACATATAAAATTTAAAAAAGCAATTATACCTGATCGTTCTTCAATTACAATTCCCCTAAAAATACACATTTCTGCCACTGTGACTCTTTCCCTCCTATGCATAGCCATGTGTGCTTTTATTTGTTCTTCATAACACATTAAGATATTGAGAGTCTTTACTTAGTTATTCCTCCCCTGACACTTTATTATTTATGATCCTTACATATGTTCAACCTGTTTCATTCCTTCATATCTTTTCTCAGGTCCTCTCTAGCTTTCCCTTTTAACCAAGGCCAACCATTCTGGTCATCCCCAGAAAAGTATGTCCATCAATTCTCTGACATATACCAGGTATACCAGTTGTATGGTATTTTGAACATTTAGGGACTTTGGGCAAAAGAGGGAACTTGAATTATATAGAAAAGTCTAGAAGAATGCCAAAAATTATATTAAAAAGAATTGGCAGTTGTGGGCTGAATGATAAAAATCTGTATGAAGTACTGTGAGCAAAATCCAAAGCATTTAATGAGGGAGCTATGAGTTGAGGGCAAAAAAAATCTTCTTGTAACTAGAGTATGGTATGTGTACAAAAAGTTGAAATAATATTAACAACAATCTTCAAAATTGAGTAACAATAGAAATTAATAAATATTAGAAAACCAAAAACCCTTTCATCTGGAAATGGAAATGCCCTCTCCAAAAATGCTAGATCACTATGGAAAGAAAAAACTGAAATAAAAGAGTTCTAGTAAATGGACTACACAGAAAATAAGCACATATCAGAATTTGGGGCATTCAATTTCACCATGCAGAGAACTCAAAACTTAAAATAATTATCTCTATAAAAAAGGTGAGTTGAGGGCTTCCCTGGTGGCGCAGTGGTTGGGGGTCTGCCTGCCAATGCGGGGGGTGTGGGTTCGTGCCCCGGTCCCGGAGGATCCCACGTGCCACGGGGCGGCTGGGCCTGCACATCTGGAGCCTGTGCTCCACAGCGGGAGAGGCTGCAGCAGTGAGAGGCCCACGTACCACCAAAAAAAAAAAAAAAAAAAAGGTGAGTTGAGAATCAAAGCCTAATATGTAGAAAATAAACAACAAAATAGAGGAAGGCATAAAAATAAAGATAAAAGGAGAACATAATGAGTTAGAAAACAGTAACATTAACAAATAAAGAGCTGGTGCTTTAAAAAAATCATTATAAGAAATATTAGATAAACCAATTAAAGACAGTTAAAAACAAATAAAAATAAGAAAAGAGGAAAACAAGAACCACAGAGGGGGACTTCCCTGGTGGTCCAGTGGTTAAGAATCTGCCTTCCAATGCAGGGGATGCGGGTTCGATCCCTTGTCGGGTAACTGAGATCCCATGTGCTGTGGAGCAACTAAGCCCACGTGCTGCAACTACTGAGCCCACGTGCCACAACTAGAGAGACCATGTGCTGCAACTAGGCAGCCCACACACTGTGGAGCCTGTGCACCACAACTACAGAGCCCACACACCCTTGGGCCCATGTGCCACAACTACTGAGCCCATGTGCTCTGGAGCCTGCATGTCACAACTAGAGAGAACACTGCATGCCTCAACAAAGAACCTGTGTGCCGCAACAGAAGATCCTACATGCCACAACTAAGACCTGACACAGCCAAAAGTAAATAAATAAATAATCTAAAAAAAAAAAAAAAAAAAAGAACCACAGAGGAATTAATTTAAATTACAAGGGTACTATGTGAATACTTTTGAAAGTATGAATAACTTTCTAGGAAAATTTATTAAAATTGAACACAGAAGAGAAAGCCTAAATCAACCAGATGCTACAGAATAAACAGAAAAACAGCTGCCAGGAAAAAAGAAGAAGTGTCATAAGCATACTTCAACACCTATATTGTAATTTCTCAATATCTAGATCTAAAATATGGATACAGCATAACTGGACAAAGGGAAAATTTAGGAAGCCAGCAGGCATAACCCTAGAAATCTTATGCCAAAAAGAGAGGAAGAATTCAAAGGCTTGGAGAGTTTTGACTTGCCAAAACTAAAAAGACAGTAGCATAAAAATGATTGTGACAGATAATAAACCATGCAATAAAAAGCAATGAAATCAGCAATGATACAAGAGAAAAAAATTATTTCTCATCATTAAATAACTCCTTAATTGAAGAAGTTCTAGTTCCAGTATGGTAGCATGAAGTTCCTACAGCCTGCCCCCTCTCTGATTTCAACTATTAACACTTGACAAAATACAAAAATTAACTACATAAGGGCTGTAAATAAAAGCAGGAGGGCTTTGGAAAGGAGTCAGACTATACAAAGCAATCCAGACTGAGCTGAGTTTCTTGCTTAACTCACTCTCATGTCCTTGCTTCAAGGGCAGATCCCAGTTATTGTGGGGTAAGCATGGGCTACAAAAATTCCAATAGAAACTCCACAATGTTTCTGGCTATAAGAACAATGAGAGGGAGCACTGCCAAACTGGAAAGCAAAGGGGGGGAATGCTGGGACAAAAACAGCCAGAGAAGATTTCCTAATTTGGTATTTGGGTATAGATCAGTACAACATTCACTCTTACCAACAACAGCACATGCATGAGAAGGATATGAATCAGTGTGGCAACACTATACCTAGTAAACAATTTGAAAACCTTCCCACAAAGAAAATTCCCAGCACAGGCAGTTTCACTGGTGAACTGTTTCAAATACCTAGTGAAGAAGTACTACCAGTTCTAAACAAAACTATTCCAGAAAATTGAGGAGTGAATTAGTCTATGCAGCTAGTTACTCTGATACCAAACAGGAGAAAAACAGTATAAGAAGTGAAAATTACATACTATAAAACCTTGTAAACATATATGCAAAATACTAAACACTATCTTAACTAACAGAATCCATCAATATATAAAAAAGGTAATACGTAATGCCTGTCTTAGTCCTTTTGGGCTACTATAACAAAAAATAAAGACTGGGTAGCTTATAAACAACAGAAATTTATTTCTCACAGTTCCAGAGGCGGAGAAGTCCAAGATCAAGGGACCAGTATGGTCATATTCTGGTGAAGGCCTTCTTCCTGGTTCATAGCCAGTGCCTTCTCAATGCATCCTCATATGGTGTAAGGGGTGAGGAATCTCTGTGGTAACTCTTAATAAGAACACTAATTCCACTCATGAGTGCTCCACCTTCATGACCTAAGCATCTCCCAAAGGCTTTCCCTCTTAAGGCCATCGTCTTTGGGGGTTCGGATTTCAGTATAATACTGGGGGGTAGAAACATTCAGACCGTAGTGATGATCAATCTCAGGAATACAAGATTGGTTTAATATTTGAAAATTTCATCAATATAATTTATTATATTAACACAATAAAATTTATAAAACCCATATGGATCATGTCTAAAAATTTTTTTAAAAAAAGCATTTAATAAAAGCCACATCCATCCCTCATAAAAAGAACTTATCCTAATAAAGATCATCTGCAAAAAACCCACAGCTAACACCATATCCAACGGTGAGAGAATTATGCCTACCACATATGATCAGAACAATAAAAAGTTATGCCCTCACCACTTCTACTCAACATTGGACTAGAGGTTCCAGGCAGTGCAATAAATCAAAAAATAAATAAAGGCATGCAGGAGAAAATTTAAGAAACAAAAATGTCCTTAATCATAGATTACTTAATCATATGTGTAGAAAGTCAAATGTAAACTATAAAACAGTTACTAGAAAATAGTAATTGAGTTTAGCAAGGCTGAAGTATATACAACCAATATGTAAATATGAGCGAACACTCAGGAATTCAATTTTTAAAAATACAATTTAAAGTAGTATCAAAAATAGGACATAGTGAGGGATATATCTCACAAAAGATATGTAAGACCTGTACACTATAAACTATAAAACACTGCTGAGAAAAGTTAAAGGTATAAATAAATGGAGAGACATATCATGTTTATGGAATGTAAAACTTGATACTGTTAAGCTGTCAATAATTATTGCTGAATTGATTTATAGATTCAATGTAATTCCAATAAAAATCCCAGCAGACTTTTTTGTGGTCTATGATGAAATTGACAAGCTGATCCTAAAATTTATAGGGAAATGCAAAGGATCTAGAATAGTCAAAACAACTTTGAAAAGAACACAGTACAAGGACTAAATAACACTACTTAATTATAAGACTTATGAAGATACACTAATCAGGAAATTTATGTGTCAAGACATGTCAATTAATGGAACAGATGATCAGAAATAGATCCATACATATATGAAAAACTTACTTTCATCATTTCAAAGGCAATAGAGTGAAGAAAGGATAGTCTTTTCAAGAAATGATGCAGGAACAATTGGGATATCCATATGCCAAAAAAGAATCCATACTTTGATAAACAAAAATGAACTAAAAAATGGATCACAGACCTGAATGTAAAACATAAAACTGTAAAACTTTTGGAAGAAAACAGGAAAAAATGTGTGACCTTGGGCTAGGCAAAGAATTCTTAGATACAACACCAAAAACCAAGATTCATAAAGAATAAATGGATAAACTTGATTGTGTCAAAGTTCAAAACTTCTGTTCTCCCAAACACGCTGCTACAAGAATGAAAGGAGAAATCACAGTAAACAAGAGAATATTCAAAAAGGATATCTTTTAATGTAGAATATGAAAAATAACTTACAAGTTCAATAAGAAAACAAACAACCTAATAAAACAGACAAAAGATTTTAAAAGATACTGCACTAAAGAAGACAGCAAATAAGATCCTCAACATCATTAGTTATTATGGAGAAACAGATTAAAACCACAACAAAATGACACTATATACTTACTTGAAAGGCCAGAATTAAAAAGATTGACTGTACCAATTGTTCATAAGATATGGAGGATCCAGATCTCTCTTACAGCTGGTGGAAATGTGAAATGGTATAGAAACACTGTAAAATAGTTTCTTACAAATTTAAATTTATAATCTTATTTATCTAAATCTAAATTTAAAATCTTACAAATTTAACCATACAATCCAGGCATTCAACTGCTCGGTATTTGGCCAAAAGAAATGAAAGCATATATTCATTCAAAGACTTATAAACAAATGTCTACAGCATCTTAATTTGTTATTGCTAAAAACCAAAAATGTCCTTCAGCAGATAATGAATAAACAAATTGTGGTATAACCAAATACTGGTATAGTACTGAGTAAAACACACATAACAACATGGATGAACTTCAACCTAATTACGCTGACTGAAGGAAGATGAAAAACTTCACACTATCATTCTGTTTGTATAAAACTACAGAAAATGCAATCAACTCTATTGTGATAGAAGTAGAAAGTAGATCATTGCATACCTAAGGAAGTTGGAGGAAGACAGAGGAGGAAGATTACGAAGGGACAAGAAATGCAAAGTTTTGAAAAAAAATCATTTTAATAGATTCAGATAAAGCATTTGACAAAATTGAACACCCATTCATAGTTTAAAAAAAAAAATCAGCAAACTAGGAACAAAAGAAAACTACCTCAATTCAACAAAGGTCACAAATGAAAAAACCTACAAGACTTTCCTTTTTTTTAAGACTTCCACTTTCTATGCCAACATGAAAAACATAGTAGAGACCAGAAACAGATACAGATACATACAGTGATTTCACTTCTGACAAAGGCGCCAAAGCAATCCAAAGGGGAAAGGAAATTCTTTTTTTTTTTAAATGGTGCTGGAATAACTGGGTATCCATAGGGAAAACATGAGTCCTGAACCCTACTCACACCGTAATAAAAAATTAACTCAAAATGGATATATAATAGAACTAAACATAAAAGCAAAAATTATAAAAAGTCAAGCAAAAGCAGGGAAAAATCTTTGCCACCTTGGGGTAGGCAAAGATTTCTTGGATAGTATACCCCAAAAAAATCATTAAAGAGAAATTTGATAAATTGGAATTCATAACAATTTAAAAACTCCTTGTAAGATATTGTTAATAAAATTAATAGGTAAGTCACACTGTGGCAAAAAGTTTTTAATGTTCCAAAAGGACTTCCTTTCGTTTCAAAATAAAGAACAGTTACCCTCAAATATAAGAAAATAATGATTTCAAATGGCTAAAGATTTGGATAAACACTCCAAAAAATATGAATGATCAGTAAATAAAAGAAACTCAAGATCATTAGTCATCATGGAAATGCAAAAAGATACCACTACATACCAACTATAATGTCTAGAATTTAAAGGACTGACAATACCAAGTGTTGGAAAGAAAATGGAGTAAGTGGAATGGAGCAGTGCAAAATTTCTAAAATTGTTAAACATGTAGTTACTACTCAACAATTCCACTCTTAGGTATTCATCCTATAAAAATACACGTACACAAATATTCATAACAGTTCTACTTATAACTAGTCCCAAACCGGAAACAACACAAAAGTCCATCAGTAGGTGAACAGAAACATAAATTGTGGTCTATCCATACAACAGAATACTACTTAACAAAAAATTGAACAAAGTAGTGATACACGCAACAATATAGACATACCCCAAAGTCATTATACTGACCAATGGAAGCAAAACATAACAATATATAATGTATGATTCCATATTTATAAAATTATTTTAAAAGGCTAATCTAATGTACATTGACAGAAAGTTGATCAGTGGTAGTTTGAATGGGAGTGGGCATGGGGCGTGAAAATTAATTGGGAAGGGAAACAATGGAAACCTTTCATGTACTGTAAATGTTGTGTATCTTGATTATAGTGGGAAATCTGGGTTGTTTACACTTTTTGACCATTAATACACAATGCTGCTGTGAGCAACCATGTACAAGCTTTTGTGAGATGTACATTTCCAATTTTCTAGAGTAGGTAGCTAGCTATGAAGGAAAGTGATGAGAAGAAAAGCATGGCCTTCATTAGCTTGAAAAATAAGTAAATCACATGGCATGCCAGAAGATGGAAATTGCTAAAGAAGAAAATGAAATTGGAAAGAAGACTTAGGATGGCTAGGATCAGGGGAAAGGCTCACTGCAAAACCCCACTAAAAGGACGATATTTGGGCAAAGATCTAAAGACTATAAGGGAGTGCACCCTATTGACTGGATGGTAACTCCAAGTTTAACGTTTTAAGAAACTGACCAGCTGCTTCCCCATGTGGCTGGACCTTTATTTTAACCTATTTGTGTTTCTGACTCTAAAATGTATTTCTTACAGTTGCATCATGTTTTTTATTTTTAAACCATTCTGCCTATGTTGGTCATTTAAATGGAGTGTGCACTCAATTTACCTTTAATATAATTACTGATAGAATTTATGGTTAAAATTTGTTACATATTTTCTATGTGTCTTAAGCCTTTCTTCCCCTTCTATCTCTTAATTATTACCTTCTTTTGTGTTAAATAGATATGTTCTAGGATGCCATTTGATTTTCTTTATTATTTCTTTTACTATATATTCTTAAGTTATTTTCTTAACGGTTTTCCTGGGAATTACAATTAACATCTTAATCTGTAACAATTTAAATCTGATCAATACCATCTTAATTATAATATTATAAAAAACTATGCTACTGAATAGTTCCATTCATTCCCCAAGCCATGATAATTTGAATGCTTAACAAAAATAAACAGGGCTTCCCTGGTGGCGCTGGTTGAGAGTTCACCTGCCGATGCAGGGGACACGGGTTCGTGCCCCGGTCCGGGAAGATCCCACATGCCGCGGAGCGGCTGGGCCTGTGAGCCATGGCCGCCGAGCCTGCGCATCCAGAGCCTGTGCTCCGCAACGGGAGAGGCCACAACAGTGAGAGGCCCGTGTACCGCAAAAAAAATAAATAAAAAAAAAACCATAAAATAAAATAAACAGAAGAGGGAGCCCTTAAAAATCACAAATTTAGAAAAGGCATCCAGAATCTTGACTCCTTTCTCAAAACTGAGGAAAATTAATCTCATATATAAATGACCCCCCATCCCCCAAAAAGGCCCAAGGTCAACTTCTATACAAGAAATTATATGACTAAAGTTAATGACAGTTATAGAGACAATATATATATACATCTAAAGCAAATGCCCTGAAAACAAGGAAAAATACTATACCATACTATTCAATAACATGCTAAAAGACAAGAAAAAACTTTTAGATAAGAAAAATCATAAATGAGAATTAGAAAAACTCAGAATTGGGTGATAGAGCTCACAAGTAAATTTCAAATAAATGAAAAATAATGAAAGAATACGAACCTAGAAAGAATATGAGAATAAATCCAACAGATCAATGTTAACACAAATAAGAATAAAGAAATATTTGAGAAGGATATGAAAATGAGTTACAGTTTAACCCATAGTTGTTTTATCTAGGCTTCTGTGTAAGTCTTATGATTAAAGAAAAGGTGAAAATCATATTTAAAAAACGAAGACAAAAAACCTAAATCACATTAGGGATCCTAACTACTCTTAGAAAACAATTCTACTAATTCTTCATAAGGATCCACAAAATCTAATAGGATCTTTTCCTTCCTAACATACTAGCTTCATGTCCTGTTAGTCACCATTCACTAACTGATCTAGATGCTACTACTCAAACACGCAAACCTCATCCCCCTTGAGGGCCTTTGCATGTGTGGTTCACTCTCCTTGGTTGTGCTTTCTCATACAGTCAAAAAGCCTGTGACCTTACTTCCTGTCTCTGCACAAACGTTAGGAAAGGGTTCTTGATCGTGCTACCTTACCTAAATTTGCTGTGTTCTTTGTTAGTGTCCTTCATAACATATTTCACTACCTTATATTATTTATCTATTTATTTCATGTTAATTTCTTCCTTAACATGGTATAATCTCCATTACTGCAAGAACATTATCTGCCCTATTCAGTATTACTGGGTTGATTATGCCAAGCACAGTGCCAGCTCAGACTATTCAAATATTTTCCAGGTATAGGAATGAATGTATTTTTAGACAAGAGTCACATTGAAAAAGAGGATCTGGAAAGAATCTGGTCCAAAATACAGGTAAATGGCTACACCATGGAAGGAAAGGGACTAGCATGAAATTGGGAGGGGAATATGAGAAAAATAACATGGTGAATGATTAATGAGCTTAAGATGAAGTTGAGATACTTCCTCTTCACATTACAAGACTTTCCTTCACTGAGAAGGGAGCTTTCCAATTAATGTTTCAAGGATGTGTTTACCAAGTGTATTTACCACCGGGGCTATCACTTACACAAATGACTTCTGCCTGACCTGCTCTTACGTACCTGTACACCAACTTCTTGTTTTTTCTCTCATAAACATCCAGGGTTCTTTTCCTTGCTCCAGTAAGGTAATTACATTTGGCTTAGAAATGGAATGGCCTGCTTTAAAGAAAACAGAATGCCACAGGTTGCAGAAATAAATTGTAACTAGTCAAGGTAAAATTATAATTATGATAATAAAAGATCATAATGATATTGACTATTTTAGAGAACGAGAAAATTAAAGGATAAGAGTCAGTTAGGTAAGGCAAAGTTGTTGTTTTGCTGTATTTAAAATTCAAACTCATATGTCCTCTAACTCTAGAGAGCAAACATAATGTGGTTAAAAACATATTTTGAAGCCTGGGATCAATTCCTGCCTTTGCTACCTTCCAGCTGGGTATAACCTCGAATAATTCACTTAAACCCACTATACCTCAGTATTCTCATTTATAAAATGGGGATAATAATAGTACTGCTGGGGGAATTAAATCAGTTAATACTCTCAATTATTTTAATCAGTTAAATCACATAATGTGCTAGAATAATGACTACTACACAGTAATCAAAATGTTAGCTATTAACATTATTCTTATGCTCTAATGTCACTAAAGGATACAAGAAAAGAGAGCTATAAGATATTCATTCCATTTTGAATGTAATTTTCATGTATTACAACTTTCAACCACAAATCAGATGAACTTTGTTTTAAGAAATGAACTGCTTTTGGTACAGTTTTAAATAAATCCCAATTATGCAATCCATCACCATATAAATTGTAGAGGCTCTTTTGATACCGAGAGCAATTTAGGACCCTCTGTCAAGCTGATATCCCTGAAACTGTTTCAGATCTTAAAATGGAGTATTAGAGCAATCTGGAGCACAAATGAATAAAAAACTTGGATCCTTTGACCATGGTTATACAGTATATGCCACAAATACCTAATTTAGCTGCTTGGTCATTATGGAAGAGATGCAAATATAAAAAAAGAACACATGGAGATGTGAATATGATTGAAGGATAGGGAAGATAAAAGTGTTTAATGGAGCTGCCATTTCTAACCTGACAAAGCTCAGACCACGTTTTTGGGAAGAGGAAAAACAAATTTAACTAGTTTCTTGAAAGGCAGCCCTGAAAATTACAGTAGAAAAAAATACACAGCCTATAGAGCAGATTCTAAATTAATCTAAATTATTTGAAGCAGATGAACATACCCAGTGAGACCAAGTTACCATAGTTCTCCATCATCACATCCCGGTACAAAGTCTTCTGAACGAGGTCAAGACATTCCCACTCCTGCTGAGAGAAGCCTATGGCCACATCACTGAATCTCAGTGATCCCTGAAACAGTAAACACATGTATCACTGGGCAAATTAAAGAAAATACTTTGAAAGCAGAAGCAGGAGTTGATGGACTTCTCCATAGGAAAAGAGAAAATGAAAGTATGTAGGCTGGCAATCTATGATGTGGAAGGAGACTTAAGCACAAGGTATACATATTTTTTAAGAAGCCTGCCAACACAGGTCAAATGTCTTCCGTATTCTGGGATACTTCTAAATATCTGAACCATTTGGAAATGGACAAAATAATGTTTCCCTCCTAAGTTAAAAAGCGTATATACAAGAATAATGTCCAAATGGTATCTGCCTCAAAAATTCTCAATAAATAAATATTTCTCCAAATTTTAAAAACTGGGTTGCATAAAATTAATACGATTTTCTTCAAGTATCAAGTACTATTATGTTAGATCTTGCCATAAGCATTTTTGCTTGATTCAATAAATCCATTTATTATTTTGGCATATGACATTGTATTTTATAAATAAATCAGATTTAATAATTTATACAATTAGATGCACATTTGGAAGGTTTTCCACAATTGTAAGGTTCTATTTTCACCAACTACATATAATGATATGCATTTTTGTTGCCATCTACCATTTCTCACTGAACACTTTCCTTATTCTGAGTGTAGTAGGTAACCTCATTGATTACCAGTGATCTCCATTTCCTGGTATTTATGTCCTAATGTAATCCTCTCCCTTTGAATGTGGTCTGAACCCAGTGAGAGAGAAGTATTTCCAACAAATAGAATATAGAAAAGTGATGGAATGTCACATCCAACATTAGCTTATAAAAAACTATGATTTCCACGTTGCTTATTCTCTCTTGCTGTCTCAGTTGGTCACTCTGATGAAGCCAGCTACCACGTGTGAGCTGCCCTAAGGAAAGCCCCACATAATAAACCTCTTTGGGAGGAAGACGCGGTCGCCGCTGTAGCGGAGCCTCGGGCCACCCACTCCTGCTCCTGATTCACTGCCGTTCGCTCTCGCGGAGGAACAAGTTGGTCAGGAAGCCGCACCGCAGCTATGGCTTTTAAAGATACCGGGAAAGGGGCTTCCCTGGTGGCGCAGTAGCAGGGAGTCCGCCTGCCGATGCAGGGGACGTGGGTTCGTGCCCCGGTCCGGGAGGATCCCACGTGCCGCAGAGCAGCTGGGCCGGTGAGCCATGGCCGCTGAGCCTGCGCGTCAAGATACCGGGAAGACTCCCGTGGAGCCCAAGGTGGCGATTCACTGGATTAGAATCACCCTCACCAGCCGCAACCTGAAGCCTTTGAAGAAGGTATGTGCTGATCTGAGCAGAGGCGCGAAGGAAAAGAATCTCAAAGTGAAAGGACCGGTTCGGATGCCTACCAAGACTCTGAGAATAACTACAAGGAAAACTTGTGGTGAAGGTTCTAATACTTGGGATCGTTTCCAGATGAGGATCCACAAGCGACTCACTGACCTGCACAGTCCTTCTGAGATTGTCAAGCAGATCACTTCCATCAGTATTGAGCCAGGAGTCGAGGCTGAAGTCACCATTGCAGATGCTTAAATCAACATTTTTAATAAATTGATAATCAGTTGTTAAATATTGTTGACTTTTATTCATAATACTGACAGGTCTTGGGAATAGAGTTGTGCTATGGAATTCATTCCACCTTTTAAGTAGAATAATTAAAATTAGATGGGTAGCCTATGTTTTACTCTTTTTCATTATATTTTCCAGGGGCCACTAAATTAGTTTACACTTGACATTATTTGAAAACTGAAATGTATTAGCTAAATAACATGTGAGACCTTGTGTTGATGATGAATACATACAGTTCTGGCTGCCTATTGGAGCTTTTCCAGAGAACATGTGTCTGGGTTCTACTCTGGAAAATCCAATTTAATTGATATGGGGTACTATCAAAAGTTTCTGGGGTGATTCTAATGTGTACAGCCATGGTTAAGAACCTAAGGTACTAGAGGGCAAGTAACTCAGGGAAAATATATCTTAAATTCCAGCCCTGGCTCTGCCAGTTTGTCATAACTCCTTTTAAATTTGGAAAATTTCAAAATGTTTTTGAAACTTTGTTAATAAATTTTATAGACAAAAAACAAAACAAAACAATAAACCAAGAGCAATCGCCAGCCAACAGCTACTGAGGAAGTGAGGCCCTCAATCCAACAGCCATGAAGAACTGGATCAAGTTAACAACCACTTCAATGAGTTCGGATGCAGATCCACTCAAAGTTGAGCTTTAAAATGACTGCAAACCCTGACCAACACATTATAACCCTGTAAGAGACACAGAGCAGGAGAGCCAAGCTAAGCAACATCCAGATTATCTAACTCACTGAAACTGTGAGATAAATGGTTGCTGCTTTAAGATGCTACGTTTCAGAGTAACTCATTATGCACTAAAAGATAATTCATTGATTTAAATGATACTGAAGAAGGCTGGTCAATTATATAGATGTTACACAAACTTAGCATGTCTCATTCAACAACAAAATAGCCTTAGTGTTTATGTCTCATGGCTTTCCTACCAAATCCATGACCTCCATGTTCAAAGCCCCAATCATATACTACTCATCCATACAAAGCAGGAATTTCATACCATATTAAGATTCAGGTCATTCAATGATAAATTCCACCTCATCTACCTGGAAATCTCGGATCTATGGAAAACTTCAAAGTCTTACCATGGATAGTTAAACAGAACCATTGTCTCCATCTCCAAACTACAGATCTGACCTGCACAGCATAAATTTCTACTTCAAAGAACTTACCCCACTGTTCCATCACTGCCCTTAATTGAAGAATGGGCACTTAAAATATATTGAAAATTTTGGACAATAATTACATGAACACTAGTTAGTTTTGAATGGGCCATACGGAGACAGTGCCAGGTAATTTGGCCACATATTTCTCTGGAACAATAGCTAGGAAACAGGTTATTTGAGGGAACTTTCTGTTAGGAAACATCAGGAAAATTAATGAAAATACTTACATGACCAAAAAAAAAAAAAAATACACATATTTCAACAAGGAGAGAAACATCAACTTACATGGGCCATGGTTTTAGACCTGCAAGAGATGATCAGTCCTCTGGGCTCCTCTACCAGAAAAGCAGAGTCCAGAAAACCCAGACCTGGGAGAAGAGAAAGACCTTGAGACCAGTTGTATTTTAATGTTTCCTCACTGGGTTTAAGTTAATATTACCATTTATGCTCTTCCATTCCAGATTCCAAATTACTTCATATCACACACAACTTGGGTAAGTTAGGATTCTGGACAAATCCATTTCCTCACTCAATTCCTAGGAGTCTCAGCTGCAGAGTCATTTCTGCATTGAAACCAGACCCAGATACTTCAGTAGAAAATTTTCTGGCCAATGTACCATTATTATCAGGTTGACGTGAAACTAAGATTGGGCAGCTCTGTCCTGCTCTGAGCAGATCTTCCTCTTTCCATTCCCAACTTCAAGAGAAAAGAGGCCACATAATCCAAATCAGAACCTCTTTCTGGGCTTGAAAGTGGGTGAAGTTGATCAAAATATTAGAGATGGACAAGTAATGTTCAGCATTCTGAGTCCAGCAAAGCTTATTAGTTAAATATATGACAGACCAATATTATACTAGAATATACAAGTAGTCATTCAATGTTAAATTGGGAAGAATATTTAAGGACGTGGAAAATGTTCCATATATAATGTCAATAGAAAAATCAGGTTGACTAATATATTTCTATTTATAAAATATAAGAGCATATTAATCAATACAGAGAAAAGAATGACAATCATAAAACAGAAAATAGAAAAGTCTGGAAATATATATGGCCATATATTAACAGCTATTATATTTTTGGTTATGTTTTTATTATTTTGTTTTTTAGGGGGTGTTTTTAGGAATGAAGTACTGGGTATTCAGTTGTTTTTAGTTCATACATGAAACAATCAAAACTAGTGAAGACATAAATTATACCTTTGCCATGATCAGAATTTGACATCGGCAATCCCTATCTTTTTGCTTAGATCTTGAGTTTTGGGGTTTTTTTTAAGGTTACTTCATAATCATTGTAACAATTGACATAAGAACTTGAAATTTTTTTTTTTAATTTATTTGTTGCTGCACATGGGCTTTCTGTAGTTGCGGCGAGCAGGGGCTACTTTTCATTGCGGTGCACGGGCTTCTCATTGCGGTGGCTTCTCTTGTTGCGGTGCACAGGCTCTAGAGGGCAGGCTCTGTAGTTGTGGCGCAGGGGCTTAGTTGCTCCTCAGCATGTGGGATCTTCCCCAACCAAGGCTCAGACCCGTGTCCCCTGCATTGGCAGGAGGATTCTTAACCACTGTGCCACCAGGGAAGTCCAAAATATGTTTTTTTTTTAATTTGTTAAGGTGAAGACGTCCACAAAGTTCTTTGTTCTTTAAATTCAGATCATTGGGATGTCTCTGGCAGTCCAGTGGTTAAGACTTCACCTTTCAGGGACTTCCCTGGTGGCACAGTGGATAAGACTCCATGCTCCCAATGCAGGCAGCTCACGTTCTATCCCGGGTCAGGGAACTAGATCCCACATGTATGCCGCAACTAAGAGTTCACATGCCACAATTAAGGAGCCTGCAAGCCACAACTAAGGAGCCCTTCTGCCGCAAGTAAGACCAAGGTAACCAAATAAATAAATAAATATTAAGAAAAAAAAAAGACTTCACCTTCCAATGCAGGGGGTGCAGGTTCGATCCCTGGTTGGGGAGCTAAGATCCCACATGCCTTGGGGCCAAAAAACCAAGAAGCAATATTGTAACAAACTCAATAAAGACTTTAAAAATGGTCCACATCAAAAAACTTTAAAACAATTATTTTAAATAAATAAATTCAGATCATTTTACTATATGGCTTATATTTTGTTTCCTTTGGATCCCAATATCTCATTTTATAATTTCTTCTCAGTTATGTTGGAATTCTGACCACAAAAAACTTGGGAACAGTCCCTGAGTAATCTCTTTTGTGAAGTGATGACAGTCTCAATACAGCTTTATTTCAGATCTTTTCAACAGAAGAATTTATCTTGTTTCTGAACCTGTCAGTTTTGTCATGATATCCTCCAGATAGCTGCTGAATTATCTTACCTATTAATTTTGCTATACATCTAATATCATTAGAATGAAATCTACAAAATATAAAGGTTATAGTAAAAAAATCCACTTATTGCCATACAGATCCCATGTGTTCAGTATTATTTGTTTATATGCTTACTGTCACTATAGTCACACTGATGTCTCCTTTAGGCAGGTCACCTAACTCTCACCAGTGGCCTTTATCACACACTAGCTTTCAATTATTCATATTCAGATTTTAACTTCCTTCACAGATTATATGTACTCTGAAGGAAGTAATTATGTCTTTTTAGTGGCTGTATTACTTCAAATATTATACTTTCCAGGTCTGACATATTTTAAACAATTAAAAGAAGTATGATTTTTGACTACAAAATACCACTTTTAGAAAAATTTTAAAGGAAATAACTTACAGAAGTTCACAAGGTATATGCACAAGAATGTTCATCAGAGAATAATTTTTGATAGTCCAAAATTAAAAACAAAATCTCACAGCAGGCAAACAGGTTAACTATATTATAGTCTGCTATATTGTGACATACTATGCCTTTTTTTTTTTTTTTTTTTTGGCTGCATTGGGTCTTTGTTGCTGCGCGGGCTTTCTCTAGTTGCAGCGAGCGGAGGCTGCTCTTCGTTGCAGTACGTGTGCTTCTCACTGCGGTGGCTTCTCTTGTTGCTGAGCACGGGCTGTAGGCATGCGGGCTTCAGTAGTTGTGGCAAAAGGTCTAACTAGTTGTGGCTCGTGGGTTCTAGAACGCAGGCTCAGTAGTTGTGGCTCATGGACTTAGTTGTTCTGCAGCAGGTGGGATCTTCCCGGACCAGGGCTTGAACCCCTTTCCCCTGCACTGGCAGGAGGATTCTTAACCACTGCGCCACCAGGGAAGTCCCCCCATGCCATTCTTAATAAGAACGATATTAAACCATATAATTGACGGAAAACAATATTAAAAGAATTGCTCGGTGAAGAAGGCAGGTCTAAAAAAGTATGCATAATTTAAGAGGTGGCATCCCGTTGAAATTAAGAAAAATATTTCAATGCCGATTTCCTCATCAGCAAAGTAGGGATAAAAATATCACATACGATATATGACTAGTTTGAAGACTAGGCAAAATAATTCAAATAAACACTAAATTGTATATCATGATGACTAATGTAAATTATCTATCATTATTGAAGAACAAAATCATTCCATGTTCCTTAATCTTTTATTATAGAAGGAAGCTAATTCTGGTGCTTCCTGGTTTTATTATATTAAAACTTGTGCTTCTTGGGTGTCCTCTTTCTTCTAATTCTAGTATTTAAAATTTTAGGAGGTACGTTTGAGAAAGCAGATTTCTGCTTAATAAAATCATTAATTAAAAAGAGAGAGAGAGAGATCAGACAAGAAGAGAGAAAATGTCCCCTTCCTCAGTCCCCAGCAGCTATAGAGAGCAAGAAAAACTATTCAGAATCATAAACCTGTTCAAAGAACATCATGATAAAACTGGGAAAACTAACTGGAGAATGGAATCTTATTCTTTGCACAATATAGAGATTTATGTAAATATTTATAAATATAATCTTTATTTTCTGGTATAACAACAATGTTTGGAAATATTGTTTGTACTTGTAAGACACCTGGAAATCAGAGATTAGTGTTATTTTTTCTGAAAACAAGCTTAAATCTCTAAATTATTAACTCTGAAAGCATGTCTTACTTAGTAATATGGTGCCCTGGTAATTAAGTTTTAAATAACATTTGTAATAACTAAAAGGTTTAACTACTTGTAATGCTTTTCACACAAGATTCTCTGCCCTTCCCTCTTCTCCCTACACGTACAGGGGTATAAAGAAAACTATCATTGGATTAGATTTCTTTTTTGAACTATGAGTTGAACCTTATCTCCTTTATTTGATCAATTTTATTCTGCCAAAACAAAACCACACAAAATTGGAAAAATATACACCAAAATGTTAAAGTGACTATCTCTAAGCAGGGAGATAATGGGTTATCCTTGCTTTCTTCTCAGTAAATTCCCTAAAGAAATGAAAATTTTTTGCAATAAGCCTGTATTAATTCCATCATCATAAATAAAATATATAAAGATATTTCAAAGTATTAAAATATTTATAGACATCACTTGGGAAGAGGCCATATATTCCTCATTTTAAAAATCTGTTACTATGACAATGAAAACAAATCAATGTGATTAAAATAAATACCAGTTAAGGGAATTCTCTGGCGGTCCAGTGGTTAGGACCCAATGCTTCCACTGCAGAGGACCCTGGTTCGATCCCTAGTTAGGGAACTAAAATCCCGCATAGTAGTGTACTAGCACAAAAACAGAAATATAGATCAATGGAACAGGATGGAAAGCCCAGAGATAAACCCATGCACCTATGGTCACCTAATCTATGACAAAGGAGACAAGACTATACAGTGGAGAAAAGACAGCCTCTTCAATAAGTGGTGCTGGGAAAACTGGACAGCTACATGTAAAAGAATGAAATTAGAACACTCCCTAACACCATACACAAAAATAAACTCAAAATGGATTAAAGACCTAAATGTAAGGCCAGACACTATAAAACTCTTAGAGGAAAACATAGGCAGAACACTCTGACATAAATTGCAGAAAGATCTTTGTTGACCCACCTCCGAGAGTAATGAAAATAAAAACAAAAATAAACAAATGGGACCCAATTAAACTTAAAAGCTTTTGCACAGCAAACCATAAACAAGACGAAAAGAAAATGGGAGAAAATATTTGCAAATGAAGCAACTGACAAAGGATTAATCTCCAAAATATACAAACAGCTCATGCAGCTCAATATAGAAAAAGCAAACAACCCAATCAAAAAACAGGTGGAAGACCTAAACAGACATTTCTCCAAAGAAGACATACAGATGGCCAACAGACACATGAAAAGATGCTTAACATCACTAATTATTAGAGAAATGTAAATCAAAACTATAGTGAGGTACCACCTCACACCGGTCAGAATGGCCATCATCAAAAAATCTACAAACAATAAATGCCGGAGAGGGTGTGGAGAAAAGGGAACCTTCTTACACTGTTGGTGGGAATGTAAATTGATACAGCCACTATGGAGAACAGTATGGAGGTTCCTTAAAAAACTAAAAATAGGGGACTTCCCTGGTGGCGCAGTGGTTAAGAATCCGCCGGCCAATGCAGGGGACACGGGTTCAATCCCTGGTCCAGGAAAATCCCACCTGCCGCAGAGCAACTAAGCCCATGCACCACAACTACTTAGCCTGTGCTCTAGAGCCCATGAGCCACAACTACTGAGCCTGCATGCCACAACTACTGAAGCCCACGTGCCTAGAGCCTGTGCTCCGCAACAAGAGAAGCCACCGTGATGAGAAGCCCGTGCACCACAAAGAAGAGTAGGCCCCTCTCGCCGCAACTAGAGAAAGCCCACGCACAGCAACAAAGACCCAACACAGCCCTAAATAAATAAATAAGTTTATTTTAAAAAAACCTAAAAATAGAACTACGATATGACCCAGCAATCCCACTACTGGGCATATACCAGGAGAAAACCATAATCAAAAAGGTACATGCACCCCAATGTTCATTGCAGCACTATTTACAATAGCCAGGACAGGGAAGCAACCTAAATGTCCATCAACAGAGGAATGGATAAAGAAGATGTGGTACATATACAATGGAATATTATCAACCATAAAAAGGAATGAAATTGTGTCATTTGCAGAGACATGGATGGACCTAGAGACTGTCATACAGAGTGAAGTAGGTCAGAAAAACAAATATCGTATGTTAACGCATATATGTGGAATCTAGAAAAATGGTAAAGAGGATCTTATTTGCAAAGAAGAAATAGAGACTCAGACATAGAGAACAAACGTATGGATACCAAGGGGGAGGGAGAGTGAGATGAACTGGGAGATTGGAATTGACATATATACACTACTATGTATAAAATAGATAACTAATGAGGACCAACCGCATAGCACAGGGAACTCTACTCGGTGCTCTGTGGTGACCTAAATGGGAAGGAAATCCAAAAAAGAGGGGATGTATGTATACGTATGGCTGATTCACTTTGCTGTACAGCAGAAACTGACACAGCAGTGTAAAGCAACTATACTCGAATAAAAATAAATAAATAAAATAAATACCACTTAAGTATATTCACTTCTTGAATATCCTTTAGCTGTACTGCACTGATATAATTAGAGACATTTCCCTATAAACACTCTAACATCAATGGAAAAGGAAATTGCCTTTGCAAATTAATGTGAATATGTATACCAAATAGGTAGAAAAGTTCTGGGTACACAGAAAATGCTCAATAAATGTGGCTAAACATTTTCATTCTTCTCTGAAAAACCAATTAAACTATCATTTTGGATATAATCCTTGCAGAAGTTTTTACAAAATTCTCTTTTTAAAATGAGTTGCATATATAATTTCAAATTTTCTTGACTACCATTATCTACATATTAAGATTGCTTAACATTAGATCATAGCCATTTTTTTTCTTGTAACGACTAATTCTTATAAACAGGAATTTTATTATCTACATAATATTCTATCTCATGGATGTCATGTGATTTTCTTAACCATTCCATTAGTATAATCATTAATTTTGTGCAAAACCATCCCAAGGTATAACAGTCTTTGATTGCATATCAATTACCCAGGTCTAATCTTTTGGGTTATCACACCTTTGAAAAATGCATTTTTCCAAATATATGCAGTAATTCTATACAAGCACAAGGGATTTGTGGTGCCTTGTAGGCCCCAAAATACAAAGGATCCCTGGATCAGAACACTTGTTCTGGAAAACTAGCGTCCACGTAGCCCTTTGACATGCAAGCACTCAACACATTAACATCATATTTTCATCACTGATTTACAGAATCTGAAGGGTGAATGACACAGAATAAAGACAATGTTGAGCATTTATTGTGTGCCACCCTTCAAGACTACTAAACCCGCTGTGACCTCATACCTATAACCAGAATTAAGTAGGATTGTGCGATCTGTATCAGGGCTCACAGGTTTCTCCCGTCAGAGCTCATAGTTTCATACTCAAATGCTTTCATAGTCAAATACATAAATGAGCCCCAGAGAAGTGCCAGGGAGGGTAATCCGAGGAAGGAATCCTAATCTTGGGAGTCTTTTTATCCATACGTTCCTAGGAGCCTGTCTCAGGGGCAATTCTTGATTTAAAATTCCGATCTTAGCAGCTGGTATGTACTTTCTTGCTGGAAAGTGTCTTGTAGGACTCAAAACCAGATTTCCCAACTGCGCCCACATTCTTTGGGAGAAGTACATGTTTGAGAGAAGCCTAGAAGCAGCAAAGGGGAAAAAGAGCTATGTGTCACATGACACCACAGAGCCACTGCAATCCACATTCACAAAAAGGACATGCACCCTGTGTCTCCGTCACACAAGGACGAACACACACCTCTCTCAGTCTCACAATCGCACTCACTCTAAGAGATAAAATCACCCTCCCCGCTGCTCAAGTGCCCACAGCCCCGACGGGGCGGGCAGACTCGCGTGGCTGCGCTCCGGCCGTCCACGCTTTGAGCGCCTCCCGCAATCCCAGTCTCACCGCCACTGGCTGTCCCTCATGGGCGCCAGCTACGTCTGCGCAGTCGTCTTCGCGGCGACCCAAGCGGATTCTTCCTCCGACGGGTGCCACTCACGCGCAGTACGCAACACGGGACACGGAAAAGGAACCGGAGGTCAAAGTCACCTCGCCGTCTGTGGGACGTGAGGTTCCAGGTTGTTAAAGTCCTGAAGCAAAGCAACTGCCGGGCCGGGCCTGGAGATTTCTGGGAATGACCGCCCCACTGCGCCTGCGCAGCGCTGGTGTCCCAACGCCCGGAGGCCCAACCTGAGGCGGAAGGCGGGTTCAGCTGTTCCCCAGGCCAGGAGGCGGCGAGTGAGGGTGGGGCCGGACCAGAGGATTGTGAGGAGGGGCCTGCGGAGCTCTTCTTTTCCAAGGCTTCAGGCCTGCGTGTGAAGGGTCTGTCCAGTTGAATCAAATAATATGACCTCGAGGGCCATCCAGTGCGAGCTCTTGAAGTGGGTTCATGATCCAACCAAACTGTGCGTGTTTGTGTCGTGTGTCATGAGTGTGCAGGTGAATGTATCCCTTCCCTGAAACGCTCATTCCACTCGCAATGCCACAGGTGCTGACTACTCCGGTTTTAGAGCTGAAGCCTCTGAGTTTACATATGGTATATAACATTATACTGTTGATTCACAAAGACGTGTTTCCAGGTGAGAAAACCTGGATAAAGTGAGACTTTATAATATATTCTCATTGTAGAAAAAGGGAGAATGAGTTTTGGTCCCTTTTTCAAGAATACTGATTGCAGTTCTCTGAAAACTAGAACAAAAAGCAATACCTTATTTACATTTTACAACATTATGTCCACCAGAAATTGTTGTTAAGCGATTCTTTCCATCCCTCTCTGCTCTATTGTGAAGTGGCGAGCTTGACTGCATTTTTAAAAGCCCACAGGTTGAGAAACATCTTTTAATTCGTAATGCCTGGTCATGACATCTCATTGAAAAATACTTTGCTTCTCAGTTGTTTGGGCAGTGAAGATAAATCAGACTCAAAATCTGAAAGGAGGAAGATTATTCTGGGCTATCAGAAGAATTAAGGTTGCATTACACATATATATATTTAGATTCATGAGTGAGTTCATGAGTAAGCAAATGGGAAATGTAAAGTTCTCATCAAAGGATGCCCATATTTCAGTTATCAGCATTACAACATATTTTAAATATGCAATCCATGCATAGGTTAACATTTCAAAAGGATATAAAGTTTAACTAAAAATGCGATCAACCTCTTCTGCCATATATTTCAGACATATAGTAGCTAACCTTAGCATGCACAGCATTTTGATTTTAGTGTATATAGCCTTCCAGACGTTATTTTATTTTTTTCTCATAAAATAATTTGACATTTAAAAAAATATTATTGAAGTACAATTGATTTACAATGTTGTGTTAATTTCTGTACAACAAAGTGACTCAGTTATACATATATATATATACTTTTTTATATTCTTTTCTGTTATGGTTTAATCATAGAATATTGAATATAGTTCCCTGTGCTATACAGTAGGACCTTGTTGTTTCAGATAAGTTATTTTATTTTATTTTTATTTTTTAAAAATTTATTTATTTTATTTATTTATTTTTGGCTGCAATGGGTCTTCGTTGCTGTGTGCAGACTTTCTCTAGTTGCGGCGAGCGGGGGCTACTCTTCGTTGCGGTGCGCGGGCTTCTCTTGTTGCGGAGCACAGGCTCTAGACTGCAGGCTCAGTAGTTGTGGCTCACAGGGTTAGTTGCTCCACGGCATGTGGAATCTTCCCGGACCAGGGCTCGAACCCGTGTTCCCTGCATTAGCAGTCGGATTCTTAACCACTGTGCCACCAGGGAAGCCCCCAGATAAGTTATTTTAAAATACAATATACAATGTTACACACACACATATGAATACAAAATGTATATGTAATTTCAAATACTATGTATGCTATATGCATATGAAAGTATGTATTTCTTTTTCTTCACACAAATGTGTTTCCATATCAGTACTTAAGGAGTGTCATCATTTTCAACAACTGCAAAATAGACCACAGTATGTGTAGCTGAAACCTTCTCTAAGAAACAAAACTCTACAAATAAATATTATGGATTTTCCTATTTTTTTCTCACAAACAACGCTCAGTTAATATCCCTCCATAAACTTCAGTTTGCACCTATGTGGGCTTACATGTAACTTAAGTTCTCGAAAGTGGTCTTGCTTTTTGCACATTAATTTGTGATACTGACAAATTTCTCACTGTGATTATGCCATTTTACATATTCACAGCAGTGTAAGAATATCTGTTTCTGCTACCAACATTTTCCCATTTTAACGCTCAGTTCTTTTTTCCCCCCTCCCCCTTTAACTCGCACTTCTTATTCTAAAGCTCCACTTTCACCCAACCTGAAGAAATAATCTAAAAGACTCCTTTTCCATTTGAGTCCAAGCTTAATGAGGGATACGTACCTATAATACCTATAATTTTAGCCTTATCTGTCTTACAAATAGGGCAAAAGTTTAATATTAGTTTGTAGGCTCAGCAAAATAAAATTTCAATCACAAACATACAGGCTGACAACATGATCTAGCGTTCCTATTTGAAGGTTAATTGAGCTTTATAAAATCTTTCTCAGTGTAGATACTGAAAACTCATGGAATAGCAGTAAAAATGAGTAGGCAGGTGTTTTTTCAGCTAGCGGTGATGGAGAGAATCCTGCCCTAGGTTCTGAAGATATCCTAACACACACCTAGATGCTAGACAGATGAGATTGACAGCAGTCTGAGTCGAGTATCCTCAAATCCTACAGGAGAAGGACACAACATGTCACAGGGTGGTGTCACTTGGGAGCAGGATTTCTACTAACAAGAGGATGAAGTGTCCCCTGGTTGCTGTGGAAGGATGTGATTGGCTTCTTTGATTAATTTGTGGCTGACAGGGAGATGGTTTGGCTGATACGGGAACTAACAGCGTGGTTAGTTTTCTTCCCACTGCTTGGTGGGCATGTCTGGTGAGAAGAGGGGAACTCATGGTTAGGCTTATGGGCCCTGTGAGCTTCAAAGATATTAAGACAGCACATGAAATTTTAGGACTTGCAATACAAGAGAAGGAGGGAAGCACGTGAAATGTTTGCTCTCTTGTGATTTCATTACAAAAATTAATAAAATTATCTAAGAAATTTTGGAAAACAACATAAAGGAGAATCAAATCATGCATAATACAGTTCTTGTATAAAAACCAGTGTGAACATTTCAAAATGTTTCTTACAAGGATTTTTTTGATGTACATTTTAACGCACTGCTGCTTAGTATATAATATCTCCTACTTTTGGCACTAAGTATCATAATAAAACAATTTCTACAATATATTTTTAAAATTTTTATTTTATAATGGAGTATAGATGATTTACAATCCACAATATATTAAGAAAAAAAACCTTATACAACTTAATAGAAAGGCAAACAAACAACCCAATTAAAAAATGGGGAGAGGCTCTGAATAGACATTTTTCCAAAGAAGACATACAAATGGCCAACAGGTACAGGAAAAGGTGCTCAACATCACTAATCATCAGGGAAATGCAAATCAAAACTACAATAAAAATATCACCTCACACCTGTAAGAATGTCTATTACCAAAAAGACAAGAAATAAGTGTGGGCAAGAATGTGGAGAAAAGGGAACCCTTATGTACTGCTGGAGGGAATGTAAATTAGTGCAGCTATTATGGAAAACAGTATGGAGATTCCTCAAAAAAATTAGAACTACCATATAACCCAGCAGTTCCACTTCTTGGTATTAAACCAAAGGAAACAAAATCACTATCTTGAAAATATATCTGCACTCCAATGTTCAATGCAACATTATTTACAATAGCCAAGACATGGAAACAACAAGAGTTCATCAAGAGATGAATGGATTTTTTTAAAAATGTGGCATATATACAATTATTATTCAATCATAAAAAGAAGGAAATCCTGCAATTTGCGACAACATGGATGGATCTTGAGGGCATTGTACCAAGTGAAGTCAGACAAAGACAAATACCAATACTGTATGACCTCATTTATAAGTGAAATATAAAAAAAAAAATCAGAAACAAAAAAATGAAACCAAAGCCATAGATACAGAGAACAGATTGATGGTTGCCAGAGGCAGTGGGGGAAATGGGTGAAGGTGGTCAAAAGCTACAGACTTCCAATTATAAAATAAGTCATGGGGATGTGATATACAGAATGGTGATTATAGTTAATAATATTGTATTACATACTTGAAAGTTGCTAAGAGAGATCTTTTTTTTTTTTTTAACCAGTCATCTTTTATTGGGTGTTAGCTATCCATTAGGTCATGAAAGGATTCAGGGGTGCCCTGCAAAGGTCATGGTCAGGAATGCAGAGTGCGCCCTCTTCAGTGGTACTCGCTTGGCCGATCATGTTCTGAAGTTAGAAAGGCAAAATGGTAAGTTTCTTCAAAGGTATGGTGAAAGCACAGGATGCCGGGGAAGGCAACAGGCTAAGATCACATGAAGCCATCCTGAAAATTCCTTTCAGGAGATGATCCAGAACCCGCTTGAGGAATTAGGAGCGGATCTGCCACCTGGCCAGCTTCTTCCTTCCCTGAAGGAACACCCAACTCAGAAAAACAGCACCCAAGAGCCCATCTTTCATTGCTCTGGATGCAACAGACTAGCAAGGGGCTGAATGCTGTCAGAAAGGGCCCATGAAACCCAGCCAGTGGCCACCACTGAAACTGTTCCCAGCATCTCCCACCAGACAAACTCCCCTCAGGTCTCAGAACCAGGAATAGCCAGGCTTTTCCAGAGCACTACACAGACACCGGACTGTAGCACTGACCTATTTCCCTCTTCACACTGACTGCTAGGAAGATAAAGCCAAGTTTTCCACCAACCTTTGGTAGAGCCTACAGTATCTTATAGAATGCTTCCTAAGTATTACCTTTATCCCAGCTTCATCTTATTTTTCCTATCTTTGTCTTTGCCACAATTTTCTCACTTAAAATATGCTGTATTCTGATAAGTCCTTCCAATTCTTCAGTTGTCAGGAGAATGAAGGACTTGTAAATTTGACAGGGAACCAATACCACCCTGTCAAGGGAAACCCCACCAAAGACAAAGCAACCCAAGAGACTCACTAACTTACTGGTCTGAGAAGGCTTTTACTGGCCAGATTAATTCAGGGCCAAAAGAGACATGAAAGACCCAGAGATTTGCTTTTATTTACACATGCCCATAAGGCTCTGGCCTCTTTGAATGCTCCAGCAATGCCTTTAGGGATGAAATCCTACATTAGTATCCAGCTTGGCAGCTCCCTTAATTTGACATCCAGGAGCTTCTTCAGTGGTACAACTGATGCCACCTTGGAGTCCTGGCTGTCTGCTCCTAAGAGAGATCTTAAAAGTTCTCATCACAAGAAAAAAAAATGTAACTATGAACGATGACCCATGTTAACTAGACTTATGGTGTTGATTGTTTCACAAGAATTGTTTCGCAAGAATCATTATGCTGTACACTTGGAACGAATATAGTGTTACATGTTAGTTCTATCTCAGTTATAAAAAAAGAAAAAGAAAACAAATGGATTAAAAAATGGGCAAAACACCTGGAAACATTACCAAAGATATACAGATGCCAAATAAGCATATGTTAAGGTATTCACCATCATATGTCATTAGGGAAGTACAAATTAAAACATGGAAATACCACCACACACTTATTAGAATGGTCAAATTCCAAAATACTGACAACACCAAAAACTGGTGAGGAGGTGGATTACCAGGAACTGTCATCCACTGCTAATGGGAATGGAAAATGCTACAACTACTTTGGAAGACATTTTGAAGTTTCTTACAAAACTAAACATACTCTTTGCATACAGTCCAGCAATTGCACTCCTTGGTACATACCCAAAGTAGTTGAAAACTATGTCAACACAAAAACCTGCACACAAATGATTATACCAGCTTTAATCATAATTGCTCAAACTTGGATGCAACCAAGATGTCCTTCAGTAGGTGAATGGATAAATACATTGTGAAACATCCAGATAATGGAATATTATTCAGCACTAAGTAGAAATTATCTATCACACCATAAAAAGACATGGAGGAACCTTAAAGGCATATTGCTAAGTCAAAGAATCCAAGTTTTAAAAGCCATATACTGCTATGATTCCAACTATGAGATATTCTGGAAAAGGACACAATAAAAAGATTAGTGGTTGCCAAAGGAGGAGACAGATGAATAGGGAAAGCACAAAGGATTTTTTTAAAAATAAATTTATTTATTTTTGTCTGCTTTGGGTCTTCGTTGCTATGCACGGGCTTTCTCTAGTTGCGGCAAGCAGGGGCTACTCTTCGTTGTGGTGCGCGGGCTTCTTATTGTGGTGGCTTCTCTTGTTGCAGTGTGTGGGCTCTAGGCATGTGGGCTTCAGTAGTTGTGGCTCGCAGGCTCAGTAGTTGTGGCTCACAGACACTAGAGCACAGGCTCAGTAGTTATGGCACACCAGCTTATTTGCTCTGCAGCATGTGGGATCTTCCTGGACCAAGGATTGAACCCGTGTCCCCTGCATTGGCAGGGGGATTCTTAACCACTGCACCACCAAGGAAGTCCCAACACAAAGGATTTAGAAGGCAGTGACTATCCTCTGTATATTGTATTTGTGTGTGTATGTACACACACACACACACACACACACACACGTTAAACTTTGGTATTATAATGTATGTATGTATAATGTATGTATATCGTTATGCATTTATTCAAATCCATAGAATGTGCAACACCAAGAGTGATCCCTAAGATAAGCTATGGACTTTAGGTGGTTATGATGTGTTCATCCTTGGTAAAAAATGTACCACTCTGGTGAATGATGTTGATAATGTGTGAAGCCATGCATGTGTGGGGGCAGTGACTCTATAGGAAATCTCTGTACCTCCCTCTCAAATTTGTTCTAAAACTTAAACTGCTTTTAAGAAATAAAATTATGCAAAATAAAAAAAGATTAATAATGAATGTGGTTCCCATTTTTGGAACTTACCAAAAAAACAGTGCTGTGAACATTCTCGTGTATGTATCCTGGTTACTATCTTCAGCTTCACTAGATGTTGCTCTATTTCCCCCAAAGTAAATAAACTATTCACAGTCCCAAAATATATCATAATTCACAAAACATCACTTTCTTTTGACAGTTAATACTGTCAAATTTTAAAATTAGCCTCTGGTGTGTGTGGTGATGATTGAGGTATTAATTTGCCCAGGTTCTCCTTTTGTTTTTATTCCCTAAGTATGCCCCATGTCAGGATTTGTGAATGTGGAAGGGTAGGAGGCTGCCTCTCAATTCCAACAACTTACTCTACTCATAGTACTTGAGGCCACTGATTTGGTCAGGGCTTGGAACTACTTCTCAAGACCTCACAACCTAACCCTCTTACTTCCATTTGAGATATGCTCTTTCCTCAATATGACTGAACAACCTCATCTTCTTGTGAGAGAGCACAAAGTCCTCACTCTGCCTAACCATGCGTCAGGTATTTCCAACTTATCGTTGTGGCTCCATGCTCATTACATTTGAAAACTGAAAGGAAGAGTTCAGATTTTGTTTTCTTTCTTGTTTAACCTGACTAAAGTGTAATGAATACCTCCTGGACTGTTGCTAGGTGCAGGAGTTTCTTCATTAATGGGAAGAACCGAAGGGAAACTTCATTGATAATTTATCCTTTTACTGCCATCACACATATGGAATTCACTAAAGATGCTAATGAGGAGACTGCGTGACTTGTTAAAAAGTATAGAGAATGTAGGCAATGTCTCAGCTGAGGAGAAAGAAGCTACAGAAAGTAATTACGAAAAACATTGAGGGACTTCCCTGGTGGTGCAGTGGTTAAGAATCCGCCCGCCAATGCAGGGAACATGGGTTCGAGCCCTGGTCCGGGAAGATCCCACATGCCGCAGAGCAACTAAGCCCGTGCGCCACAACTACTGAGCCTGTGCTCTAGAGCCTGCAAGCCACAACTACGGAGCCTGCGTGCCACAATTACTGAAGCCCACGTGCCTAGAGCCCATGCTCCATAACAAGAGAAGCCACCACAGTGAGAAGCCCATGCGTTGCAATGAAGAGTAGCCCCCGCTCACCGCAACTAGAGAAAGCCCGCGCAGCAACGAAGACCCAATGCAGCCAAGAATAAATAAATAAATTTATAAAATGCTCAAAAGGGGCTTCCCTGGTGGCGCAGTGGTTGAGAATCTGACTGCTAATGCAGGGGACACGGGTTCGAGCCCTGGTCTGGGAGGATCCCACATGCCACGGAGCAACTAGGCCCGTGAGCCACAACTACTGAGCCTGCGCATCTGGAGCCTGTGCTCCGCAACAAGAGAGGCCACGACAGTGAGAGGCCCGCGCACCGCGATGAAGAGTGGCCCCCGCTTGCCACAACTAGAGAAAGCTCTCGCACAGAAACGAAGATGCAACACAGCAAAAATAAATTAATTAATTAATAAACTCCTACCCCTAACATCTAAAAAAATAATAATAATAAATAAATAATATAGTTGCGTAGGAAGATATCACTCTAAAAAAAAATGCTCAAAAAAAATAGAACATGAAAATTCATCTATTGATTCAGGAACATGAAGTGAGTTGAGGAAAAAGAAGTCATTAACATTTTACAAGTTACTCATTGTGGAGAGCAGGATGAACCTAAATGGTTAGTTTTGACACTGATATATACCTTGATAATTTGTATTTCTAGTGTTTTAAATAGTGAACTTATCCTCATTCCCTATTCTTAGACTATTCACCATTATCTCATTGAATGGAAAAAAATTAAAATTATCTGTGTGTTCATTTTAATTGTTAAAAATAAGTATCAAATTTTGTCTAACATTTATGTTAAGTCAAATCACAATTTTTATTTTATTTATTTTTTATTGGAGTATAGTTGCTTTACATTATTGTGTTAGCTTATACTGTACAGCAAAGTAAATCATCTATACATATACATATATCCCCTCTTTTTTGGATTTCCTTCTCATTTAGGTCACCACAGAGCATTGAGTAGAGTTCCCTGTGCTATACAGTAGGTTCTCATTAGGTGTCTATTTTATACATAATATCAATAGTGTATATATGTCGATTTCAATCTCCCAGTTCAACCCACCCCCACTCCCTGTTTCCCCATTGGTATCCATACATTTGTTCTCTACATCTGTCTCTATTTCTGCTTTGTAAATAAGATCGTCTATACCAATTATTTCAGATTTCACATATATGTGTTAATATGCTATATCAAATCACAATTTTTAAAGGCATTTCTCTATCTGGTTATGCTTGGGAAATCAATCCCTAAATCGGTATTACAAAATACATACAAAATTTTCACCAGACCACTTTTACATTTATTCACTGTGTGTTGAACATATCTTAATATGAAGTATTAATATTACTTCACTACTACAGTTATTAAATGTAGCCAATACAATTTACTGAATAAACCAGCCCATTCCCAGTGGTAAAAGTGACTTTTCCCATATATTATCACTAGGTCGCAGCTACCTTAGGGGACAGTAGCCTGGAGTCCCCGCTGTCAGGAGATCACACCCAGTCATGCCCCCTCAGCTACCCCAGTGACCCTACTGTGGGTCTTGAGGCTTGGTGAAGCCCTGACTTCTGGATTGCCCTTCTCAGTCTTCTTGGCACAGTGACCTCCTCTGGTCGTGGAGGACACCAGCATCACTGGAGATAACCATCCCAGGAAGAAAGCATAGGCAGTAAGCCCATTGACATACATCTTGGCAATGATTTTTTGCCTGTGACACCAAAAGCAAAAGCAACAAAAGCAAAAATGAATAAGTGGGACTATTTTTTTTTGACTTTCAGGTGGTGCAAAAGTGATATGCAATCAGAAGTTGCAGCTCTCAACCAGCCAGGAGATCACAAAGGTAAACAATTCATACTCTACAGTCAGTGTACGGTGTTACCAGCTTTGTTTGGTTGTTGTGTTTTGTGTTTTCGAATTCCCATCTGTGTCTCTTGCTCCTGTTGAGGAGGAGGAGGCAATTACTCTTGAGATGAAACCCACCATGAAGGAGGAAAGCCAGTAATGGCAAATGCCCATGAGTTAAAACTTTCACAATCAACAATCTTGACCACCTTAAAAAATAAGAAGCGCTAGGGCTTCCCTGGTGGCGCAGTGGTTGAGAGTCCGCCTGCCGATGCAGGGGACACGGGTTCGTGCCCCAGTCCGGGAAGATCCCACATGCCGCGGAGCGGCTGGGCCCGTGAGCCATGGCCACTGGGCCTGCGCGTCCGGAGCCTGTGCTCCGCAACGGGAGAGGCCACAACAGTGAGAGGCCCGCGTAAAAAAAAATAAAAATAAATCGTGCTACTTTGAAAAAAAAAAATAAGAAGCGCTAAGTGATGCAGTGAAATTGTCAGCTTTGATTAAGTTCACCATCATCACGAAGAAAAGAGTGGGCTGATTCATGGTATGGAAAAATTATTTCTCATATGGATGGAGGACCAGGAAACAGAAGTGCATACCAGGTAGCCTGCTGATGATCCAGGCTAAAGCAAGCAGTCTTTTCCATTTGCTAAAAGATTGTACCGATGATCCTACCTACATGTACGCAAATGTTTATAGCATCTTCTTTATCCATTCATCTGTCAATGGACAAAGAAGATGCTATAAACATTTGCATAAAGAAGATGTGGCACATATATACAATGGAATATTACTCAGCCATAAAAATAAACGAAATTGAGTTATTTGTAGTGAGGTGGATGGACCTGGAGTCTGTCATACAGAGTGAAGTAAGTCAGAAAAAGAAAAACAAATACCGTATGCTAACACATATATATGGAATCTAAAAAAAAAAAAATGGTTCTCACGAACCTAGGGGCAGGACAGGAATAAAGACGCAGACGTAGAGAATGGACTTGAGGACACAAGGAGGGGGAAGGGACTACCAAATGTAAAATAGATAGTTAGTGGGAAGCAGCTGCATAGCACAGGGAGATCAGCTCGGTGCTTTGTGACCCCCTAGAGGGCTGGGATAGGGGTGGGAGAGAGAGGTAAGAGGGAGGGGATATGGAGATACATGTATATCTATAGCTGATTCACTTTGTTATATAACAGAAACCAGCACAGCATTGTAAAGCAATTATACTCCAATAAAGATATAAGAAAAAAATGTTTATAGCAAGTCATGGGTTCTTCCAGCACTTCAAAAAGCATCATAATTTTCATAATGTGAAAGTCAGTGATGAGGCAGAAAGGGCCAATACTGAAGGTGCTAAAGCTTTTCAGGAAGTGCTGCTTAGGATAACTGTGGATGAAAATATTTGTCAGAACAAATACTTTTTTTTTTTAAATTGAGGTATAGTTGTTTTACAATGTTGTGTTAGTTTCTACTGTACAGCGAAGTGAAGTAGAATTCCCTGTGCTATATAGCAGGTTGTCATTAATTATCTATTTTATACCAGAACAAATACTTAATGTCAATGAAACGAGCTTGTCCTGGAAGTGGATGCTGGAGCATAAACAAATTCATCAAGAGTCCAAGACAATGCCAAAACCAAAGGTAATCGAAGACTGTGTAATGATGCTTTGGGGTGGAAATGTTGCAGGGTTCAAATTAAAGCCTTTCCTAACCTACCTCTTGGAGAACCCCAGAGCATTCAAGAATATGAGCAAGCATAAGCTTCCCATTTATTATTGCCACAACAAGAAAGGCTGGATGACATTGGCATTGTCTGAAGACTGGTTTTTTAACTGTTTTATTCCACAGGCAAGAGAATACTGCAGGCAAAACAAGATCCTAGGGCTTCCCTGATGGCGCAGTGGTTGAGAGTCTGCCGGCCGATGCAGGGGACACGGGTTCGTGCCCCGGTCTGGGAAGATCCCACGTGCCGCGGAGCGGCTGGGCCCGTGAGTCATGGCCGCTGAGCCTGCACGTCCGGAGCCTGTGCTCTGCAACGGGAGAGGCCACAACAGTGAGAGGCCCGCGTACCGCAAACCCCCCCCCCAAAAAAAAACAACAAAAAAAAACCAAGATCCTATTCAAGAGTCTTCTGATCTTAGACAGTTTTCCAGGGCATCCACAGCATCTTCTGTGACATGTATCCTGATGTAAAGGTTGTGTATTTGCTGCCAAACACAACTGCACTTATTCAACCAATGGATTAAGTTGCAGTAGCTATGTTCAAAGCATACTGTACATCAAACAATGCCCATGCTATTGAAGTGACTAGAAATGTGGCTGAAAGCTCCAAGAGTTTTGGAAAGGTTTTAACATGGGAATAAGTCACACAGCAATGCATGCATGAACAGCATTTGGAAGAAAGCTTAGAAGACATGTGGACACATTTAAAGGCTCTAACAAAGATTCTGCTATGAAACAGTTAAGTAAAAAGATATTAGTGCTTGGGAAGAAAGTGGAATGAGATTGTTGAAGAGGATATTCCTGAGTTGGTTCTCATTGAGGCTGAAGAGCTTTCCAATGAGGAACTCATCAAAGTGGAGAAAGAAAAATTAAAACATTGAGGAAGAGGAAGAAGATGTTATACCCAAAGTATTATGATAACAGAGATGTACGTTGAGGGCATTATGGTCAGACAGAAAGATGAATGCTGCATGATCCAAAAAAGCCAAACTCATAGAAACAGAGAGAAGGGTGGTTGCCATTGGATGGGGAATGGGGAAACAGATGTCAATCAAAGGGTACAAACCTCCAGTTTTAAGTTGAATAAGTTTTGGAGATGTAATGTACAATGGACTTATATACATGAAAGTTGCAAAGAGAGTAGGTATAAAATGTTCTCACCACAGAAAAGAAACAGTAATTATGACAGGTGATGAAGGTGTTAACTAACCCTACTGTGGTAATCATTTTGCAAAATATAAGAGTATACTCCTTAAGCTTACACGATGTCATGTCAGTTTATATCTCTACAAAGTGGGAAAATAAGAAAAAAATTAAGTCAAATGAATCCATGACCTTCATGCAAGATGTAAAGCTAAAAAAATCTTAGAAGAGAACATGGGGCAAAAGATTCACTACATTGAATTTGGCAATGACATAAAAGACACAAAAAAGAAACAAAAGAAAACAGACAAATGGGACTTCATGAACATTAAGAAATTTTGTACATAAAAACAATATCAACACACTAAAATGGAGGATTTTGAGGATGTTAAATTGAGGATTTTCTCAACACACAATATCAATCTACAAAATGGTAGAAATAATTGCAAGTATTTACATTTATAAATGTTTATCAAAGGGATTACTATCAAGACTATATATAGAAATCCAAAAAAGGCAACAATTAAAATTTTCAAACCCATTTAATGAATAAATGGGCAAAGGACTTTGGATAGATATGGCCAGTAAGTACATGAAAAGCTGTTTAACATCAAAAATCATTAGAAAAGTGTAAATCAAAACTATGAGGTATCATCTCATACCCGGTAGGATGGCTACTATTAAAACAAAACAAAAACAGAATAACAAGTATTGAGGAAGATGTGGAGAAACCATAACCCATCTGCACTGTTGGCGGGAGTGAAAGAAGGTACAGCTCCTATGGAAAACAGCATGGTTTTCTTCAAAAGAAGAAATGTGGTTCCTCAAAAATATTAAAGATAGACTGACATATGATCCAGCAATTCTACTTCTTGTTATATACTCAAAATACTTGAAAGAAGGCTCTTGAAGAGATATTTGTACATCTGTGTACATAGCAGCTTTTTTCACAATAGCTAAAATATGGAAGCAACACAAGTGTCAATAGATGAATGAAAGGACAAGCAAAATGTGGTATACACATAGAATGGTCTATTATTATTCACCCTTCAAAAGAGGGAAACTCTGACATACACTACATGGATGAACCTTGAGGAAATAATGCTAAGGGAAATAAGCCAGTCACAAAAGGACAAATACTGTAGGATTCCATTAATATGATGTACTTCAGAGATGTCAAAATCATCAAGATGGAAAGTAGAATGATTGTTGCCAGGAACCAGGGGGAAAGGGGAATGAATGGTGATTTATTGTGTAATGAGTACTGAGTTTCAGTTTTATAAGATGAAAAAAGTTCTGGGCACAGATAGTGGTGACAGCTACACATAATATTAATGTACTTAATGCCACTGAACTGAACCACTTAAAAATAGTAAAGACAGTAAACTGTATTCTATTTTGTATTTCATCAAATTTTTCAAAATTGAAGTAAAGGAAGGAGACAACTTAAAAGAAGCCAGTCATGAAAAACAGTAGACACGTGGTAAATGGCGAGTTGGCAAACTCTTTCATGACATGTCAGAGAGTAAATATTGTAGGTTTTTTTGGCCATACTTAGGTGTCCCAACTCTTCAACTTCGCTATAGGAGCAAGAAAGCAGCTGTAGAAAACATAAACAGGGACTTCCCTGGTGGCGCAGTGGTTAAGAATCCTCCTGCCAATGCAGGGGACACGGGTTCGAGCCCTGGTCTGGGAAGATCCCACGTGCTGCAGAGCACTTAAGCCCATGCGCCACAACTACTGAGCCTGCACTCTAGAGCCCGTGAGCCACAACTACTGAGCCCATGTGCCACAACTACTGAAGCCCGTGCGCCTAGAGCCCATGCTCCACAAGAGAAGCCACTGCAAGGAGAAGCCCGTGCACTGCAACGAAGAGTAGCCCCCACTCGCCGCAACTAGAGAAAGCCTGCTTGCAGCAACAGAGACCCAATGCAGCCAAAAATAAATAAATTAATTAACTAAAAAAGAAAACGTAAACAAATGAGGGTAGCAGTGTTGCAATAAAACATTACAAAAAAGAGTATGAGGTTTCATCTGATCTGTGGGATGTGGTTTGTCATCCACTGTTCTACAATAAAAGCAGATAGTCACAATAATCTAATAAACCTAGACTGAATATAATTTTGGAAATTACTTATAAAAGACATACCTGGTGAAATTTTTAAAATTTGAATATG
Organism: Leucopleurus acutus; assembly: GCF_964270905.1. NCBI lineage: Eukaryota > Metazoa > Chordata > Mammalia > Artiodactyla > Delphinidae > Leucopleurus > Leucopleurus acutus. The sequence goes on along the minus strand of NC_139162.1, from coordinate 45,432,127 downwards.
GATTAAATACTGGAAGAGAAAATTATTATTTTCTTATGTGTGATTGATTATTTGGGGATTTGAGTAAGGAAATTGGATTTTTATGGGATGCATTGATATATTTAGGGATGAAACATCATAACGTTCATAACACTGAAATTATTCAGCCAGAATATAGGAAAGAAAATGAGGCAAGGCATTAAAATACATTTGCTTCAGTGTTCTTATAAAAATGTTTATATGCTTAAAATTATCCATAATTAAAAGATAGAGATGATTACAAAATGGATATCCTTTTTTAAATTTCTAATCAATTCTGATTTGTGCAAAAGGAATATAAATTCCTGTCTATTTTCAATATTCCACATTTTCTAAACCTATATGTCTGAATTTCATTCCAAGATTAAATGTCTGATGCACTTTAAGAGACCTGAATGAAGATCCTCTAATGTCTTTTTAATCACATTTTAACTTTATCCAGAATGTATTAAAATTCAATAAGGGATAAGTAGTTACATAGAGCTTTTCTTAATTCATTAAACCTCTGGGTCTTTATATCAAAGAAGTCACTACGAATACTATAAATAATGATTACATTAGAAATAGTGCCTAATTTTTTTAATATAAAGTATATAGCAAATATTTTGCCAAGTTTTTTACATGTACTACTTCATGTAATTCTAAGAACAGCAGTATACTGGAGGTACTACCATCATCATTTAAAAATGAGGCCAAAGGGAATTCCCTGGTGGTCCAGTGGTTAGGGCTCCACGCTTTCACTGCTGAGGGCCTGGGTTCAATCCCTGGTTGGGGAACTAAGATCCCACAAGCCTTGATGCAGACACACACACACAAAAAGCTCAAAACGGAAAAGTACACCTTACTCAATGTCACACAGTTCGTAAGAAGCACAAAAGCAATTGTGATCATTAAGATAGGTACAATGGCTAAAGGCTTTCCCACATCTGTTACATTAATAGATGTTTTGTGTATTACAACTTTTCTCAAATTTAATACTTGGTGCTAGAAAAGTTTTGTACATAAAGAGTAAAGAAAAAGGGTTTCCTACAGACACTAAATTTTCCTCAGTATGAATATTCCGATAACTCATAAGTAGGGGAATGTCCAAAAAGACTTTCTTATGATATATACACTATAAGTTCTCTGAATTGAGCAACATATGGGTCAAAACAAACAAACAAAAAAATCAAGCATTATTTACATTCCAAGCTGTTCATACAAGTATAAATTGGTACCTTATAGGAATGGAACCCTATCTAAAAGCCTTCTATTGTCTTCATTCAAACTGTTTCTCAGTTATATAAATCCATCCATGTACAGTACATCATCTAGTGTGTATATATATACCATAAAGTCTCTATCCACTATGAATTCTCTGATGTACTTCAAGGATTAAACTAAGCCTGAAGGACATATGTTACATTGAAAGGGTTTCACACCAGTATGAAGTCTATTATGTACAGTAAGTTGACGGCTATTACTAAAAACTTGCCCACACTCTTGACATACATAGGATTTCTCACCAGTATGAATCTTCTCATGTGTAAGAAGATATGAAGCACAATGAAAGGCTTTCCAACATTTCTTCACATTCGTAGGGTTTATCACCAGTATGAATTCTCTCATGACTAACAAGATGTCTCACCAAAAGCCTCTCCACATTCATTATGCTGATAGGACTTTTCACCAGTATGAATTCTGTCATGTGTTACAAGGGTTGAGGCTAGATGAAAGCTTTTTCCACATTCCTTACAATCATAGTGTTTCTCACCAGTGTGAATACTCTTATATTTTTTAAGGCTTGCAATGCATGTAAAAGCCTTCCCGCATTTGTTACATTCAAAGCGTTTCTTACAACTATGAGTAGTTTGATGACTGGTGAGTCTTCCACACAGACCAAAGGTCTTCCCACATTCCTTACATTCATAAGATTTCTCACCACTATGAACTCCATAATGTATAGTAAGTTGATAGCTGTAACTAAAAGCTTTCCAAAGCTCCTGACACACAAAAGTTTTTTCACCAGTATGAATTCTCTTATATATAACAAGGTATGAGGCAGTGTGAAAGGCTTTCCCACATTCCTTACATTCATAAGGTTTCTCACAAGTATGAATCCTCTGAGGTACTTTAAGGGTTGAACTGGCACTAAAGGACCTCCCACACTTGTTACATTTATAGGGCTTCTCACCAGTATGAATACTATTATGTCAAATAAGTCCTTCACACCTTCTAAAGACCTTTCCACATTTCTTATGGTCATAGGGTTTCTCACCAGTATGAATCCTCTGATGTATTTTAAGGGTTGAACTTGCACTAAAGAACTTCCCACACGTGTTACATTCGTAGGGTTTCTCATCAGTACAAATACTAATGCCGAGTAAGTCCATATACACTAAAGGTCTTCCCACATTCCTTACATTCATAGGGTTGTCTCACCAGTATGAATTCTCAGGTGTGCTTTAAGGCTTGAAATGTACTTAAGATTTCCCACATTTGTCACATTCAAAAGGTTTCGCACCACTATGAATTCTATGATGTAATCTAAGAATTGGAGCATCACTAAAGGCCTTACCACATTCCTTACATACACAGGATTTCTCACCAATATGAACTCTTCCATGTTGAGCAAGGTTTGAGGCACAACTAAAGGCCTTCCCACATTCTTCATCTTCATAGGGCTTCTCACCACTATGAATTATCTGATACAGAAAAAGAGATGAATGTTTTTCATATATAAACGTTTTTCTATGGCTGATTATTATATAACTTGAATCCAAATCTAAACTAAATGAGAAAAAAAAATTACCATTCCATGGCAAGAAAAAGGAAATGTTCTATAGTACCATTAATAGAAATTTCAAAATCTTCCCCAGTAGAGATGGGTCAGAGAACAGTTATAAAATTTGAAATACTGAAAGGAGAGCTCAAAAAAAAACATGATTTTATGGAGTGAAGTGCTGTTAAGTATTTAACAACCAGCTCTACACACACAGAGAGAGACACCCCTGTTTTGTAGTGTTTACCAGTGTTCACAGTGTAAATACTCCTACCATGGCCAATAGCAATGTACTGATATAATTCAGTGAACATAGAGTTAGGGAGAGATGTGCATGGTTGGCCCTGGCATGACATTATTGCCCAGCTCTAACACACCACTCCCACATACAATGTAGGTATATACAAATGTATAAATAATAAAAGGTGAATATCTATGCCTGGTGATTCTATAATTACAATGCCACTAAAAACTACAAATGTCTCCCCCACTGTGGTTCACTCCTTCTTATGCACAGCCATGTGTTCTTTTCAAATGAGATACTGAGTTTTTATTTACTTAACTCCCCTTGAGAGTTCACATCAAATACAAAGGTTGAAATCTTTTTTCAAAGTTAATGATGGTCTTCCCTGGTGGTGCAGTGATTAAGAATCCACCTGCCAATGCAGGGGACATGGGTTCGAGCCCTGGTCTGGGAAGATCCCAAATGCCGTGGAGCAACTAAGCCCATGTGCCACAACTACTGAGCCTGCGCTCTAGAGCCCACCAGTCACAACTACTGAAGCCCACGTGCCTAGACCCTGTGCTCTGCAACAAGAGAAGCCACCGCAATGAGAAGCCTGCACACTGCAACGAAGAGTAGCCCCCCTCACCACAACTAGAGAAAGCTCACACACAGCAACAAAGACCCAAAGCAGTCAAAAATTTAAAAAATAATAAAATTAAAGGAAAAAAAAGAGAAGTTATTAAAAAAAAAAAGAAACACACTGTGGGAAGGCCTTTGTAAGGGTTAATTTCTTATTGAAGCATGGAAAAATATTTCCTGGTGAGAAATGATCACAAGAAGCACAAGAAGGCCTTTAAACTTAGTTCAAACCTTAATGCACATAAAAGAATTCATGATGATATAAAACCTTGTGAATATAGGAAATGTGAAAAGAAATGCAGAATGCATGAAAAACTTACCCAACACAAAAATTCATAGTGGTGTGAAAATCTAAACATGAGGAATGTAGGAAAGCATTACACATGCCTCTCAACCTGTTTGACATAGGTGGATTCATATTGGTGGAAGACCCTATAAATTTAAGAAATGTGGAAAGGCTTTTATAAGTGACTGTCAAGTTCCTGAATATGAGAATATTCATACTGATCTGAAATACTTTGAATGTTGGAAGATTTTTGCATTTACTTCAACCCTTATTATACAAAAGAGAATTAAAATTATGTAAAATTCCAGAAATGTAAGGAATGTGGAAAGGTGCTTAGAGTACACGGGAGCCTTAACATCAAAAGGTTATACTGGTGGGAAACCCTAGGAATGAAAGCAATGAAGGAAGGCCTTTCATCATGTCTCACATCTTGTTCAACATGAGAAATTCATATTAGTGATAAAACCTATAGGTGAAAGAAATGTGGGTTGGCCATTAGAGATGGTTCAGCCCTTAAAGCACATCGAGTTATTCATATTGGTCTGAATTGATTAGAATATAAGGAATCTAGGAATTCCTTTAGGCATAGCCAATCTCTGCTTAGCATCAGATAATTCCTACTACTGGGAAATTTCTGATTATGAATTATATTGATAGGCCTTCAGCAAATATTCCAACCCTTCTCTTAGCACATACTCCAAATTTTCTCATATCAAGGAATTGATAATATAATCTACTCAACATAAAAGAGCTTCCAATTGTCACTCATGTATTAATCGAATATCAGACAATTTGAAATGGAGATAAATTCACAAAAGATAGGGATTCTTGCTTGTTTATGCCTGCAACATTCACACCATGAGATCTGTTGGATATTTTAATTTAATTAACACGTTCTGTAATATCTACTCCTGAGCAACACCGGTAACATTTATTACCTCTCATCATTTTTACAGGTCAGAATTTTGGGAATAGGTGGCTGGGCAATCATGGCTTGGGGTTTCCCATGAGGCTGCAGCTTTCTCAAGGCTTGAGTGCAGCTGGATGATCCTCTTTATGAGCGTAGTAAGTTGATACTGTTGGAGTCCATTGTATGGAGAAAGGGGGGTGGCTTGGAATCTGGCGCCTGGTGAGGCGGCGAGCGGCATGAAGATCCCCACGTCCCCGCTCAAACTGACGGTCACGTTGCCGGGAAAACCACTGACCCGGAGAGAGCGCGGTAACCCCCTCTAGACTTGGGCAGGGGCCGCCCGTGCCCTGCCATCACACTGGGCGGGTTCTCTGCCTCTTCCATTGCTTTGCAGGAAACTGTGGAAAGCCTCTTCTTTCCGCCATGCTTCCACACTAGGCCCCCAACCTCTCCCCGCCTCCTTCTCCCCTCCCATCCCGTCCCCTCTCTTCTCCTCCCTTCCCCTTGCCGCCCCTCGGCAAGGCTTTCCTCCACTCTGCGAGGCCCCAACAGTCGGTCCGTATATTCCTCCAACCTTCCATTGGGCCGTGGATCCGTCCATCCTTTCTTCCGTCTATCGATCTGCTAGACCACTGGAAAACTTAGGCCCCAGGCCCTTTCTAGAGCACTGGACACGGCCCGAGCCAGCCAGCCAGCCAGCCCCAGAGCCAGCCGGCCCCAGAGCCAGCCAGCCAGCCAGCCTTCTTCCTTTCTTCCTTCCTTCCCACCCTCCTTCCTTCCTTCCTTCCTTCCCTCCTTCCTTCCTTCCTTCCTTCCAGCCAGCCAGCCTTCTTCCTTTCTTCCTTCCTTCCCACCCTCCTTCCTTCCTTTCTTCCTTCCCTCCTCCCTCCCTTCCTTCCTTCATTCCTTCCTTCCTCCCTCCCTCCCTCCCTTCCTTCCTCCCTTCCTTCCTCCCTTCCTTCCTTCCTCCCTTCCTTCCTTGCCTGCTTCCATCCGCTCATCTATCCTTGCTTCCATCCCTGTGCCAAAGGCACAGGGGCCGCAGGCGGCGCCTGCCCCTAGGCCGGCGAGCCGCCAGAGGGCGCACCCTTATCACGCAGACCCCCGCCCCCGTTTACTGAGTAACCCGGCAGTGCAACAAACGGGAAACCCGGGGCAACGAAGGCGTTTGTCTGCGCCCGCATGGTTCGAGGGCAGACTTCCACCAGTAGAATGCTGGTTGTCAGAGCCCAGGGAGGGGAGAGAGGAGGACGGAGGGCAGCGAGGGATGTAGGGAGTGTGCGCCAGCCCTCCTGTCCTCAGGTTCTGGACATCCTAGATCTCTTGGTCTCTGCCATCGTCTCCGCCAGTGGCTGCCAAAGCTGGTGGGCAGACCAAAGCACGCCGGGTACCTCTGTGTATCCAAATCTGGATCGGCATGGGTGGGAATGGTGTCAAATGGGAAGAGGGTGTGCGATCTCATCTGGTGAGGCGGGGGCGAGGAACATCCCAGAGTCCCGGCTTGAAATGTGAACTGTGGTCGTGTCACCAGAAAATCCACTGACCCCGAAAGTGGTACCTCCCCTAGACGTGGGCAGAGGAGGCCCATGCCCTGGTGCCACACTGGTTTGGGGTGGCGGGTGAGACGGGGGTCCCTGCCTCTGCCTCTCCCCGTGCCTCGCAGGGATGTGATGCAAGGCCCTACTCCACGCAGTTCTTCCCAACTAGCCCCCACCTTCTACGCCCCCCCGCGCCCCTCCCGCTCCATCCTGCTTGGTAAGCCTGGGCTGGCCCTTGCCGGCCTTTCCTCCACTCTTGGGAGCCCCAACAATCCGTCCATCTACTCATCCGTCAGTCCTTCTTGCCTTTTGAACCATACATCCATCTGATGATGATTATCATCAAGAAACAATCCATTATAGGAAAAGAACAGAGTTATTGGAGCTAAAGTCATTTGTTTGGAGCCAAAGTGGAGCACACGATTTTCCTGGCACCTTCCTCTGTCAACAGGGGTTATAATCAATGCTTTATTCATTCATTCATTCATTCATTTACTTATTTATCTATGGCTCCGTTTGGTCTTCTTACTGCGAGGGTGTCTCTCTATTTGCATCAACCTGGGGTACTCTTCTTTGTGGTGCAGGGGTTTCTCATTGCAGTGGCTTCTCTTGTTGTGGAGTACGGGGTCTAGGTTCGCGGGTTCAGTATTTGTGGCTTCCAGGGCTCTACAGCGCAGTCTCAGTAGTTGTGTCATATGGGTTTTGTTGTTCCCCTGCATGTGAGATCTTCCCAGAGTAGGGTTCGTACCCGTTTCCCCTGCATTGGCAGGCGGATTCTTAACCATTGCACCACCAGGGAAGTCCCTCTATTTCTTTCTTAGATTGAGTATTAATTTGTTTTTCATTGACAAAATATACTCTGAGAGAGTGGTAAGATGAAATTAGTAGAGATGTAAGTGGAAATTAATGAAATGGATAAGGAAAGCAGTAGCTAAAAGAACAAATGTGGTATAAGAGAAAAAATTTCTAGTCAAAAAGCAAAATCTTATTATTTAAGAAGAGTAAGAAAGGCTTCCCCATAAACAGAACAAGTGGACGCATTTATTTCCCATTTTTCCTTTACCAAAAAAAAAAAAAAGATTAAAGTGAGTTCATTTAGTTGAGAAATACAAAATGTATTAACATGTGAGAACCAAAGAAAACGAGGATGACAGCAAATAGGAACTGTTGAAGAACTCTGGTATCAAAGGCCCTACACAGTTAGACATCTATTTGTGAGGCAATTTAACTGTATACAACCTCTGAAGGCTCAGGTACGAAAGTGATGACCCTGTAGAGATATTGGATCTGAAAACAGGAGAGTGGTTGAAGACTTGTACACAACTGGTTGCTCTCCTGCTTTACTTTCTTGTCTTATGTAATCAAATACACTAAACGGGGGGTTTGATCTCTGGATGTATTGACCTGGAGAGGACGTATACCTGCACAAAGAAAGATAGTACTGAGGGATAGACAGAGTGAAAAACCATACCCCAGACTTTGGGCCTCTCAGGACCTTCCCCATCCTGGCCCCGAACACCAGTAACTTAGGAGACTGGAACTGTTCTCTGCTCTAAACTAAAAAACAGAGAACAGAGCTCTGGCAGTATCCCAATGAAAAGGCTGGCTCTGAAGTCTACCAGTTGAGAAGTTTTACCTCCTGACTGGAGGCAAGAATTGCTACACGTTTCAGGAAAGTATTCAATGTAAAAGGGAGAGAAGAATTCAAAAAATTAAATTTTTTTTTGATTTGGACATAAAAGGCAAAAATGGACAAGGAAAGTTTAAACAAGTATAATTACTCTCTGAGAGATCAGAGATTACGTTGCTTCTGTAAATAAGAATAGAAAGCTATGAAGAAGGAAAAATTAGGCACAACTCATGAAAAATTCTTCTATCAAATACTAATTCCAGGAAGAGAACAAAAAACTTGAAATAGAGAAGACTGTCAAAAAGCAAAAATACAAGAAACACCCACAGAACTAGATCCTATAGACTGAAAGTGCTCACTTATACCTAGCATAAAAAATGTTTAAAAATCCACAACATAAATCATGAAATTTCAGTATATTGGGGATATAAATAGCAGTAAGTATTGGGAGGTGAACGAGAAGGAGTCATAAGATTGCATACAAAGGAAGAGAAAACAATTGGCATTAGACTTGACAACATGAGCTACCAGAAAACTTTGAAGTAATGTTTCCAAATTGTGAATACTGGCAAAGTGTGAGGTAGAATAAAGACATTTTCAAGCACAAAAGACTCAAATATTTATCTGTAACACACGCATGTTTTTGTTTTTTTTTTTTTGGCAGCGCGGCTTGTGGGATCTTAGTGTCCCGACCAGGGATTGAAACTCGGGCCCTCGGAAGGGCAGAGTATTAACCACTGGACCGCCAGAGAATTCCCTCTAACACGTGCATCTTAAGGAAGCTGTTGGAAAAAGAACTTGAGCAGAAATGAAAAATTAGCAAAAATTAACTTAATTCCAGGAAACAGGAATCCAATTCAGGAAGACAATGGAAGTAAGTTTCATGATAAGTGTACAGTCTTGAAATGAGAGCCACAGAATGGAAGCCTGAGAGATTCTAATTGGATATTTGAACAACTGAAAAAAAAATCAGTGGACACTTAACACATCCACTGGAACATCTCTAAAAACTAGCAACAGGTACAAAGGAAGCTAACTAAATCCTTAATAAACAAAAATGTATCTTTGAAAAAATATACTTGGTTTTGAATTTAAAATAATTTACATAATTAGTATATTGACATAACCAATAATTTAGATATAACCATATTTGAAGGTGGTCAAGGAGAAACAAGAAGGTAGAAGTTGTTTTGCTTTAAATGAAGTACTGATTGTTACACTGTACATTTTTATTGCTAAGGTGGACAAAAAAATGTTGCCTTCCATTTCAGTAAACAGAAAATATTGCCCACCATCAAGCCATCTGCCATTGCAGCCACACCCGCAGGTGAGACCTGTGAAGAATTCAGGATGGAGAAAAACAGGATACTGGCCCTAGATAGTTAAGATGCATATCAAAGGAATAATCTCAATGAACTCAGACTCTTGCATCTTCCCATACACAGAAAAGCACTAAAATCATTAACTTGACATATCTGGTTTTTGTGATTAGCAGTAATATATATATATATATATTTTGCGGTACGCGGGCCTCTCACTGCTGTGGCCTCTCCCGTTGCGGAGCACAGACTCCGGACGCGCAGGCTCAGCGGCCATGGCTCACGGGCCCAGCCGCTCCGTGGCATGTGGGATCTTCCCGAACCGGGGCACGAACCCGTGTCCCCTGCATTGGCAGGCGGACTCTCAACCACTGCGCCACCAGGGAAGCCCTAGCAGTAATATTTTGATGTTTGACTCCTTTTATTGTTTTTGATTTTTGTTTTTTTTCAGCAAAAAACTCTTATACCTCCTGGCTCCTCCCTTACCTCTTTGGGACAATTCCTCAGAGCTACCTGAGAGGCTGTATCCCAGGCTATCTTCCTCGGTAATGTCCTGAATAAAATTCTCAACATTTAGGTTGTACATATTTTTTTTCAGTTGACACTAAGGATATTTTTAACTACTAAAATGAGACTGATCTTTTAACTTAAAACTGTTTAAAGAGGCTTCCCTGGTGGCGCAGTGGTTGAGAGTCCGCCTGCCGATGCAGGAGACGCGGGTTTGTGCCCCGGTCCGGGAAGATTCCACATGCCGCGGAGCGGCCAGGCCCGTGAGCCATGGCCACTGAGGTTGCGCGTTCGGAGCCTGTGCTCCGTAACGAGAGAGGCCACAACAGTGAGAGGCCTGCGTACCGCAAACAAACAAACAAACAAAAAAAACTGTTCAAAAAACCTTTATTATCCAATGAAGACATTGAATTCATCCAAGATTTCATCTAGGAGAAGGGGGAAAAATACCCCTCAACCACAGAGGAATATTGCAAGTGCAATTATGAGAGAAAATAAAGTGCCCCTCTCTTTTGTTTTATGAAGTCCTATTAATTTCAACTTTACTTTCTGATTAATTGTCCACAAAAATGATGAATAAACTATAATAGGAACAGAAAAGAATTTTATTCGAGCCAAACTGAGGACTATATTCTTGAAGACAGCCTCTGAGATAACTTGGAGGAACTGCTCTGGAGAAGCATGGTTTTCAGCACAGTTTTATATCTTGTCAGAAAAAAAGAACACCAAACAAGTCAGGGATACATTCCTTCAAGGTTTCAAGAAAACAAAACAAAAACAGATCAGCATGTACACAGTGAGTCAGTATGGCCTTGGCACCAAGGAAGTGAGTCTTATTGTCAAAGGAGTACCAACATTGGCGTCTCAGGAAGGGAGGCATTTAACATTTATCTTTAAAACAGACATTCTTCTGATCACTGCACCTTTTTCTTTAATAACTGAAGCAGATGTACAATGTATGTTTGATAGGCCACAAACAGCCCGTTTTAGTTAGCATAAAGTTTGAGTTAAATCATGTATAAGCCAGAAGGATTTCCCCATACCTCAATGTGTGAAAATCTCTCTCATCAGTATACTCCTACAATTCTAGGTCTCAGCAATAATGATAACCTTGCCTCTTCTTTTCCAATGTTGCCTGTGCTTGTAATTACTCATCCAACTGCCAAATCACCACACTCCGGAGGGTACGCTTAAGACACTGATCATCAAACATCTAACACCCAGTAACACAGGTACCCTCAAACACAGTGCCCATGGAAAGCAAGAACCAGAAGTGCTGGCCTGTCAAAACCATCCCAGAAATAACACACAGTAGGGCTATAAGAGAAGAAAAATCTTACCTCTAGCCATCTTATGGTCTCAGCAGGGGCCCTTTAAAAAAGATTAACAGGAGAAAAACAATTTATTAATTTGTGTGCACATGTCATATGGGAAAGCCTTAACAAGAGCAATTCAAAGTATGGCTTAGAACTCCATCTTTTATAGCATCTTCAACAAAGAACATAAATTTATAGAGAAATGACAGGATAAAGAAAAGCAGTTTTCAGCTTCCAAGGGTGGCAAACTGTGGGAGGAAACTAATGGAGTAAAGTTTATTTGTAGATTCCTTTGGTGCCATCTATGGGCTAAGAATCTAGAGTTGTCTCCAGTAAAGGAGAATTTATATCCTGCTTTTAGGCAGAAATGGGGGAGGGTAGAGAGAGCTTTTCCTGCATTTGATGCTTCTAAATTGCCCTTGGCTCAAAACTGTTCTTTTTTTAAATTTTTATTTATTAATTTATTTTTATTTTTGGCTGCGTTTGGTCTTCATTGCTGCGTGTGGGCTTTCTCTAGTTGAGGTGAGCGGGGGCTACTCTTCGTTGTGGTGCGTGGGCTTCTCATTGCGGTGGCTTCTCTTGTTGCAGAGCACGGGCTCTAGGCACACGGGCTTCAGTAGTTGTGGCTCGCGGCCTCTAGAGTGCAGGCTCAGTAGTTGTGGCGCATGGGCTTAGTTGCTCTGCGGCATGTGGGATCTTCCTGGACCAGGGCTCGAACCCTTGTCTCCTGCATTCGCAGGCGGATCCTTAACCACTGCGCCACCAGGGAAGCCCTTAAAACTATTTTTATGTCAAAGAGGCATATGTTGGGGTGACATACTGTGGTTTCCTTCAGGGCACAGTCTTCACAGATACACATAATCTCAGGCACTTCACAAGGAAGCAACTGTAGGGCAGCAAACTTTGCCACGCCAAAATGTGTATCTTTGGCATGAGGATTAATTCAGGCAGATTATTTTTAAGAAACAGAAGACTCGGGAAGTTTTTCTTTTTACCTCCTCCTGAGCTGCCTAAAGAGTTTAGATAAAGGGCTGTTCCCAGAATAGAGCAGATATCTCACCAGAGATATCTGCAAAGAACAGGGGCTAAGTGTGGTGGGGAAACTCTTGGCAGGGGCTGGAGATGAGTCCACTACAAGTCCCATTGTTTCTGAGTAGCTCAGCAAACATTTGCTTACCAAATGTTTGCTTTTCCGTGTGAATTGCCTTCTTTCCCTTTGAAGTCCCAAACCACTACCCCCAACATCCTCTTTTGTCTTTAGCTGAAGGGCTTCAGCTATTTTGGCAAGTTACTTAGTTTTCCTGGATCTCTCCCAAGTATACATGTTATTAAAATTTTGTTTGATTTTATTCTGTTAACCTGTCTCATGTCAACTTAACTCTTAGACTGTAAGCAGATAGGGTAAGGGGTCCCTGGAGAAAGAGAACCAGGAATGGCTTTCTTGACATAAGAGAGGCAATTTTGGCCTAAGCCATTTTGTGATCTGAGCCTGGCCACAATACTTGCTCTTGAACAGGCTAAGTAATAAATGATCTTAAGGGAACAAAGGAATGTAGGAACAGAGAAAAGGCAGTCAAACAATAGTGTAGCGATAAAACAGAGTCCTAGTTCCTCCTCAAGGGATATGATATTGGAGAGGCAGCAGCAGTGAGCGGTGGCGTGAAGCGAGATCTTAGTTCCCTGCCCAGGAATTGAACCTGGGTAGCCTGGATGAAAACCAGGAATCCTAGCCACTAAACCAGCAAGGGCTAGAGGCTAGAAGCAAAATTTCCCTGGCTCTTCCCTCCATTGAAAACTGCATTTCTCGAGGCAAAAACTGTAAAAACAGGTACAAAGTTTATTATTAGAGACACAGCACAACAAGTGGGAGAGCACACAGAGAAACAGTTTGTTTAGTTAAGACAGAAGCAGGGCAGAGATACACACCCAGAGAGAAAGGATGTGGTCATCCTCTCTAATGAGGAGCGCAGTAAAGAGGCGGTTAACTCATTTATATATGGCACTTTTTCTGGGTCCTTGTTTACCTTTGGCCAACTATATGGTTTCTTTTTCCGCACCTGACCTGCCCTAGGACCCTCCCCAACATATGTGTGCAACTTTTTTCCAAGATGGATTCCAGCCCAGAGGCCTGTGGGAGGCCTTGGCACCACCTATTCTGGGGTGGTGACCGCTCCTTTTTGACCCTGAGGAGCCTTTCTGTGCATGTGCAATGTCTCTGTTGCCCCAAGGATGGGAGATCTATGCCCTCTTGATCCTTTACTCAGACAGGGTTTAGCCCCTCTCTGTTCCTGCCATGACCGTTATCTTCAAGTGTCCTCAGGAGACAAAGCCTGGCTATTACTCTGTTTCTGTTGTTGTTTCTATTTCAAGTACAAACAGGAGACTGGGTGTAAATATCTTACCTGGAGCCCACCTATCTCCTGTTCTCAGGAAATGCAAACAGGAGGCTAGTTCTAAGTGTCCAGTCTGAAGGCATCTTTTTCTGCCCCAAGAAACGTAAACAGGAGGTCAGTTGTAGATGCCTAGCCTGAAGCCCTTCTGTCTCCTGCCTCAGATATGCATAATAACATATCTTTGAGTTCTGCAGGAATTAAGGCCCCACCACCTGAGGTGGAGGACAGATGATGATGTTGACCAGTCAACTAAAGCTTGGACTCTGTTGACCTTTGCCCCAATTCTATGTTGAATTCTCCTCTGCTCAAGCCCCTTCATGAATATGCATGTACCCTTACCTTAAAACTTCCCCAATTTTGCTGTTTAAGGAGACACTACATTGGGAAAGATCCCAGTGTTCTCCTTACATGCTGCAAGTAAGAATTCCTTCCTTCTCCCGACCTTTGGCTTGGTTGTGTCTTTTGGCTCGACACCCACCAAGAGGTGAACCCAGTTTTCAGGTAACAAGACCAGACAGAACTTGGAAGCATGGAGGAAAATTTCCTCCTCCTCGACACAACCAGACACCCCTAAACCCGGCGTCACAGTCCAGCGTAATAGCATGCAACCTTCTGTCGTCCAACACAAGTTTGTGCACCCAAAGCACAGCGAGGCCAAACCGAAACGTCGGAACAAAGAAAGGTTTATTGCAGGGACAAGCAAGTAGAACAGGTGGCTCGTGCTCAGAAACCCCGAACTCCCTAATGGTTTTCTGGGAGAAGTTTTTATAGGCAAAATTTGGGGTGAGGGCTGCATGGTGTGTGACTTTCTTCTGATCGGTTGGTGGTGAGAGAACAGGACAATGTCCCAGGACATTTGTGCTCAGCCTGAAGTTGCCATCCTCCAACTGGGCGGTGGGGGGGGTGGGGGTAGGTTTAGTTCCTGCAGAAGAACTCAAAGATATATTATTATGTGTATTCCTCGAGGAAGGACTAGCACTGTTTTACTGCTGCACTTTTTTTTTTAATTTAATTTTATTTATTTTTCATCACATTGGGTCTTCGTTGCTGCGTGCGGCTTTCTCTGGTTGCGGCGAGCGGGGGCTACTCTTTGTTGTGGTGTGCACGTTTCTCATTGCGGTAGCTGCTGCTATTGTGGGGCACGGGCTCTAGGCGCGCCGGCTTCAGTAGTTGTGGCACGTGGGCTCAGTAGTTGTGGCACACGGGCTTAGCTGCTCCGTGGCATGTGGGATCTTCCTGGAGCAGGGCTCAAACCCATGTTCCCTGCATTGGCAGGCGGATTCTTAACCACTGCGCCACCAGGGAAGTCCCTGCACTGTCATTTCTTGATTTGCTTCTCCTTTGTTTCTGCATTGCCTCACTTTTCTGATTAGCAACTGTTTCAATCTGCCCTTTGGTACTCTGGAAAGTTGTAGGAGGCTGAAACTGAAAGGGTTTTGCAGCCAGGAGGGCCGCACAGGGTCCTGCTTAGTTTCATTTCTCTGTGGCACCATTTCAGTCCAGCATCCAATGAGTGGCACACACTCAGTAAACAACTCCATGCATGAAAACACAACCCCATCCATGATCACACACTCAGGCGCACGGGGCACCACGCCAACGCCAGTCCCTTGGCAAATATCACAGGGACCATGCTTGGGACACTGGGATATCACAATCACTCTTAAAAGCCTAAAGATCTGGACACCCTAGACCAACTTGGAATCCTGGCCCCAACCTCTTCATACCGGCCCCCCTTACTCATCCCACCCTCCAGCCCTCAACGTGTGTCGCCGCAAGAGCATCCTCAGCCCCACGGAGAACCCCAGGTTCGAACGGGTCCACCCGTGCGCTTGCGCACGCGGGACAGAAACAGCACCTCCCAGGAGCCTGAGCGCAGGACTCTCGTGGGTGGGGGCGGAGCTCCGGGCCTGCGCCCGTTGCAGAGCCAAGAACCAAGTGAGAAAAGGCGTAATATACAGTTGCTTTGATTTTGGACTACAGTTCCAATAGGGGAGCAGGTCAGGTCGATAGCATGGGTCACTCACAAGGTCACCTTTACAGGCGGGGAGCCGGCCTATTAGGAAACCCTGCTTCTCTGCCCGCCCCGCCCCACGGGGATCTAGCCCCATCCGTCTCTCCAAGCGCTAAGTGAGGAGCCTGGGGACTTGCCCCCGCCCCCTGCGCGCCTGCGCACCCGGGACTGAGAAGGAACTCCCCGGAGTTCCAGCGCCGAAGTCTTGAACGCTGGGCTGTCCTCCGAGGCAGGCGAGGCCTGAGGGCGGTGAGGCAGGCTCGGAGGCGGCCGCTTCTCTTCTGAAGGAAACGAGCGCGGGACAGGCCAGGTTCTGCGGACGAGATCGAGGGCCTCAGGCCACTGTGCGTTTCCTCCGGAGTGAGGGCTTGTAGTTCTGAGACCGGGCGCCGCGGGGTTAAGCTCTGGCGGCGGTAATCAGGCGCCTCCCCGGCCTAGTCTGTAATGCGCGACCCGGAGGTCCTGCGCTTCACTTTCCTCGCCTCACCTACCCAGGCCCGGGCGTGGAGGAAAGGTCTGGGAGGGAAGTGGGAGGTGGAGCCACTGGGTGAAAGTGCCCTGCAAAGACGCGGTGGGCAGCCCCGGGGGTGGGCGGTTGTGGTGTCGGAACTACAGCGGACCCAGAGCCGCGAACCCGGACAAGGGTGACCAAGGACCTTCTTCCGTCTCCCTGTTTCCATTTCCTGTATGCAGGTGGTGGGTAGCGAGAGTCAAGGGGACGTGGACGTTTGTTGACCGAGACAAGAAACGCCTGCGGTGTAATGAACCCTGTTTGCTTCCCCAGCCCGTCAGTCTCCAGAGGAGGCCTGTGAAGTGAACCGAATCGCTGCTGCAGCTCTAAAAGCCAGGTTCTTTGTGAGTTTGTGCTGCTTCTTTGTTTCCGTGAAATGCATTTGGTTTTCAGGACACGAGATTTTTTTATTTCCTTCCCTTGGGATATCCTGCTTAAAAGAATGATCTACTTATTGATTTGGGCCTGAGGATTTCTCTACCTCATTAAGGGCAGGGACCTAATTTATAGATTCCCATTCTAGTGCCCACTTAATTCAGTTATGCAGTTAGTTAACCATGTGCTATAAATTAAGTTGCTCTGTGAGCACAGCTTTTCCAAGGATTCTAATGATGGAAATAGCCCTATTGGAAGTTAACGGACGCGCAGGCTCAGCGGCCATGGCTCACGGGCCCAGCCGCTCCGCGGCACGTGGGATCCTCCCGGACCGGGGCACGAACCCGTGTCCCCTGCATCGGCAGGCGGACTCTCAACCACTGCGCCACCAGGGAAGCCCTATGTTTTCTTTTTAACTGTGATTTGTTGAGTAGTAGTTTAGGGCTTTAGACATCTGTAATTATTACGGAGTAGGAGTGGGGATTTTTTTTTTTCCCCAAGGGAATCCATGAGTGGAAATTTTTGGTACCAGCCTGATGTAGTTAGAGGTTTGATAGCATGAGTTTGTTTTATTTAGTTTTGACAAATGAAAAATTGTATGTATTTAAGGTGTACAACATGATGTTTTCATATATGTACACATTGTGGAATGGAATGCTAACCACACCGACTAATTAACATATCCATTACCTCTCTTAGTTACCTTTTTTGGTGTGTGTGACACGAATACTTAAGATATACTCTCTTGACAAATGTCTAGTATATAATACATTATTATTATTATCTATAGTAACCATGCTGTGCATTAGGTCTTCAGAACTTATTTATCTTATAACTGAAAGTTTGTAGTTTGTTTTGGGTATGTCTTTGGATAGAGGAAGAGAGGTGTGTGTAGTGGTTGAAAATTTTGAACCTAGAGGGTTTTAATCCTGACAACCACTTAAATCTGAGTGAGTGTGGGCAGTCTTTCTGTGTTGCAGTTTCTTAATATGTAAAATCGGAATTATTATATACCTCACAGGGTTGTTTTGAAGATTACCTGAATTAATATCCGTTAAACCTCTTAGAAGATTACCTGGCACATTAGAAGAGTGCTTAATTAATATTAGCTGTTGCTGTTAGTGATGATTCTTAGTCTTTCCCTATCAACTTTGTATATTCCCAAGAATAATGGAAACGTGAAGTTAATTAGGATGAATACTTGCAAGCAGGAAAATGAATCCCGCTCAGGTGGACCAGAACAGGGATTCTTAGTATGAAGTCTTTGGACTCTGTTTATGAGTTTTCAGGACAAGAAAAATCTAAGATATATACAGAAATATTGTATATATTTGTCAATGGGTAAGTTGGGGGAAGAAGTCTATCATTTCATATTATCAGAGTTGTATAAGACCCAACAAGATTGATTCTCACTGGTCTAGAATCAAAGTCTGGGATAACTGGGAATGACTTTTGGGATAATCTTAAAAAATTAGTATCTAGCAATTTGGTTAAGTAACTCACAGTCCATACATGTGATGGAATGTTACGCGATAATAAAGATTATGTTTATAAAGTCATAAGAAAAAAACATATAATGTAATATTGGGAAGTACTTATTGTTCTGAATAAAAAGTTTTTAAGAAATTGTTAAGTTACATATGTGTCCTGAACGCTAAGGTAAGGATTAACAAGATCTTTTGCAAGGATTTAATAATTGGTTATTCATTGGCACGCAGGAGGAGTTAACTCAAATGATTGAGCAGCTGCTGTGAAATAAGCATTTTTTTCTGTCTGCTGTGCATGCTGTCTCTTAATCTTTGGAAATGTCACGAACCAGCTTTGTGATCCTTCACAGAAGGATCTCTGGGTGTTAATGAACTACAACATTGAAGAACTGGTAAGAATTATTTTTTCAGTGACATTGATTTCCCTGTTGTTACTACTTATGCAGGCCTATTTAATCAGTTTTTTTTAATGACTATAAGGTACCCACCTTCCCAAATCATTAAAAAATTATTTTTAATGGGAATAGCTTTTTTTTTTTTTTTTTTTTTTTTTGCGGTTCGCGGGCCTCTCACTGTTGTGGCCTCTCCTGTTGCGGAGCACAGGCTCCGGACGCGCAGGCTCAGCAGCCATGGCTTACGGGCCCAGCCTCTCCGCGGCATGTGGGATCTTCCCAAACCGGGGCCCGAACCCGCGTCCCCTGCTTCGGCAGGCGGACTCTCAACCACTGCGCCACCAGGGAAGGCCCATATATTTTTTAAACTGATTTTTTTTTTATGTGTTTGGATATTTTCCATTCCTTAACAGTTTTCTAAAACTTAGCATTTAATGATTACTTTATTCTATTTTGTGGATGTTTTATAAATTATTTAAGAAATCAGTTGTTGGGAAGTGATGTTCAAAACTGCCTAAGCAATTCCTTAAACAGCCTTTCTTAGGTCCTATTACTTAATCAGCTTTTCACTTCAAGGTCACGTGGGATTTCAGAGGTAGGAACATTTAGGAACATGGCATTGACTTTTGCCAAGTTGGGGTTCAGGTGATAACTCTGAAGTATTTGGCTGAATTTCTGAAACAGTCTTAGAATATGAAATGGACAGTTCTGCTATTTTATGCCAGAAGCTTCATCCTCCTGATCCTTCATTTGAGTGAGAGTTTGAGAAATGAATTAATGATAACCTTACAAGAAACAAAATTATTTTAACCTCAGAGAAGACTTGCGAAAGGAAGGCGAAATAATCTAATTATACTGTATAGCTCAGTTGGAAATGGTATTTACATAGTCATAATAATGGAAATTGAATATCCATTTACCCTGTGATAGAACAAAACCATATTGGAAGGATAGGGAGATGGAGCTACGCATACGTGCAGTGGGAGATGGGTGGATAAAAGACAGCCAGAACTATGCTTTCCATAGTAGGAAGTCAGTAGATAATGGTTAAAACTGAGAATTCAGAAGTAGCAATATTAGCATGTTATTTGAATATATGGTGTTTAAGTAACAAAAGAAAAAGCTAAAAGAGGTGAAAATTGTTGCCTCTAGATTTGGAAGACGGGAGAAAGAAAGAGTAGCAGGGATGGAATTGTTGGGGCTTTTTGTGATATTCCTTGTAGGGCTGTTTTAAATTTATGGCCAGGTACAAGTGATACAAATTTAAAATTTTTTGATTAAAAAATTAAGAGACTCCAGAGGAGAACAAAATAAAGATCACCCGGAATACCATCCAGTAGAGGTAACATGATAAAATTTTATTCCAAGTCCATCCACAGACTTTCATGCACATGCATAATAAATATATGTATGCATATGTATGTAGTTTTCTTGCCAAAAATAGAATCACACACAATACTGTTTTCTAAACTATCTTCTTCTCCCAACGATATGTAGTGACCATCTTTCCATGATATCAAATAAGAATTTTACCTTTGTATTTTTAGTGGGTGTTTAGTTTTCTGTTGTGTGAATGCATGATAATTTATTTAACCTTGTTGAAGGATATTTAGATTCTTTCTGGCTTTTTTGGTCCCATTATAACCATTTTCCACATATCATTTCATTCTTTTTACTGCATACCACAAGTGTCCATTTCTCCACAGCCTTAGTGATACTCTGAAGTATTATCAGTTTTTAAAATCTGCTAATCAAATTCCTTTAAATTCAACTCCTTAGTTACTAGTCAGTTTTAACTAGTGGGTTATTTCTACTTTCTAGAGAATTATCTGTACTCACTTTTACAAATTCACTTTTCCCCAGCCTGGATACCAAGAGAATTGGGTTGGTAAATGAGATCATGTAGGCAGTATTGATGATTCTTAATAGGAAGATGGTGAACAGTGAGCTCTGAGTATTCTGGGAAAGATAGTTCAGCCTTAAGGATGGGATCCCAGTGTGCAAGTACAGTCTTGCCGTTATAAAAACTGCTAGGCATGATCTGTGCAAGTGATTCTCAAATTGTGGCATTTGGACCAGCAGCATCGGTATCAACTTAGGAATTTTTTCGAAAGGCAAATTCTCAAGCCCAACCCCAAACCTAGTAAATGCCAACCTTGAGGAGTGGGGGCCTGCAAACTGTATTTTAATAAGCCTTTCAGGTGATCTGATGCATACAAAGTTTGATTACCAAACCTGCCCATTATGATCACTTGGGGAAGGTTTAAAAATTCTGATTCCCAGGTCACACTCCCTGCTAATTAAATCAGAAAGTTTGGGGGATGGGAGTTAGGCATCAGTATACTTTAAAGATCTGCTGGTGATTCCAGTGTGTGGCAAAGTTTGGGAAATTCTTGTCTGTACTGTTTTCTGCCTTCAGGGTTAGGGAGGCAAGTCAGATTCCTGACTCTCAGAAGGAAGTTCTGGTTTAGGTGATGTAGCCACTTCTCAGCTGGGGAAGGTGGGAACGAGGGGAGGTGGCTCTGCTCAGGACAGGTCTGGACAGCCTATGCTCAGGTCCAGATGGGCCTCGCTGGGGTGGGGAAGTAACTGGAATCTCTCCTGCTAAAATGGCTGGATATGTCCTACCATGCAGGGGAGTCTGCTCTGTCTATCCTTGTGCAACGATTTTCCTGTCATTTTGGGGAGGGCATGTATTTGTCTAAATTACCTCTTACCTTTCATCACTTGTTTGTGTGTTGGGAGGGGCGGGTAGAGGGGTGTTGCATGTAGGAATGGAAAAGTGGTGTGAGTTTTTAAAATTTGGGAGCTGTGAGGCAATTTTGTTCTTATGGCTTCATATTCTTCCCCCAGCTCTTAGCTTCTGTGGACTCTGCTTCTCCAGCAAATGACCCTTGAGAAAAACTAACCAGTTTCTTGCAAATCTGAAATCATGGCTCATGTAAGTTGATATTTCTCTCTATTTGAAATGCTGTAATTGTTTTCAGGTTATGTAAGCATTTTCGTTAATTATCCCAAAACTTCCTAACAGAGCCCCATCCAGCAGCTTTTCCCTAGTTGCTCCCACTCTAGTGAAGGATGGAGCCAGACAGCCTGGCCCCTCCTGTGTGCCCCTCTCTGTGTGAATTGACCAAATTACTCAAGGTCTCCTGTGTGTTCGTTCTTTGTCTAGAACAGAGATAAAGCAGAAATGAAGTCCCTAGAGGGAGACAACTGAGAGGAGACTCTCAGGACTGGAGAACACTTTAGAGCAGCACTGTCCAATATTAAAAATACAAAGTTAGTGCCTTATTAGCACAGTAGGCCTCATGGCAGTCTCATAATAAGTAGAGAATAATATGCAAGGCACATATGTTATCTTTTGTGTCACGTTTTATTATTAAAAAAATTTTTTTTAATTAATTTTATTTTATTTGGCTGCCTTGGGTCTTCGTTGCTGCACGTGGGCCTTTCTCTAGTGTTTTGGCGAGCAGGGACTACTCTTCCTTGTGGTGCGCAGGCTTCTCATTGCGGTGGCTTCTCTTGTTGCAGAGCACAGGCTCTAGGCGCGTGGGCTTCAGTAGTTGCTGCACATGGGCTCAGTAGTTGTGGCTCAAGGGTTCTAGAGTGCAGGCTCAGTAGTTGTGGCACATGGGCTTAGTTGCTCCGCGGCATGTAGGATCTTCCCAGACCAGGGCTGCAACCAGTGTCCCTTGCATTGGCAGGCGGATTCTTAACCAGTGTGCCACCAGGGAAGTCTCTAGCGTCATATTTTAAAAAGAAACGTGCAGTTAATTTTAATGCTTTATTTAACCCAATATAGCAAAATACTATCATTTCAAAATGTAATCAGTGTAAAAATTATTGAGGTATTTTACATTCTTTTTTTCCTCTAAAGTCTTCAATATCTGGTGTATATTTTATAGTTACAGCACATCTAAATTTGTACTAGCTACAGTTCAAGTGCTCAGTAACCACGTGTCTAAGGTAGCATATTGGACATTGTAGCTTTAGAAATTTTGTGTAACCTAAATTGTAAATATAATTTAATATGTTTAAGAGTATAGAAATAATCTAAATGGAATCATTATTAAGTCCAACATATCTATTAAATGGAGTATTTTATAATAAGTTTAAAATATTCAATAAAAGATTTGTTATAGGGCTTCCCTGGTGGCGCAGTGGTTGGGAGTCCGCCTGCTGATGCAGGGGACACGGGTTCATGCCCCGGTCCGGGAAGATCCCACATGCCCTGGAGTGCCTAGGCCCGTGAGCCATGGCCGCTGAGCCTGTGCATCTGGAGCCTGTGCTCCGCAACGGGAGAGGCCACAACAGTGAGAGGCCCACGTACGGAAAAAAAAAAAAAAAAAAAAAAAAGATTTGTTATAATAAGGGAAAGTGCTAATGATACATATAGTGATGAAATTGGGTCTGGAAGAAATTCTTTAATTTTGTGCAAACTCTACTTTTTAAAAATAGAGATTTTATGGTTCATCTGGGGGGAAAAAATTCCATTGATTATTTTTTTCTAACCCTTAAAGGGAAAGAGGTTAGAGTAAATCACATTTCTGTTTTTGGCCGCACCTTGCAGCATGTGGGATCTTACCTCCCCAACCAGGTTTTGAACCCATGCCCCCTGCAGTGGGAGTGTGGAGTCTTAACCACTGGACCGCCAGGGAAGTCCCTATAGTAAATCACATTTATTTTTTTTAGGCCCGTTGCTAGCAGTATTTTTATGGACACTATTTCAATTAATTGTGAAATTCTTTTCTTTTTTATTTACAATATTGTGTTAGTTTAAGGTTTATAGCAAAGTGATTCAATTATTTTTTTTCAGGTTATATTCTATTATAGGTTATTACAAGATAATGAATATAATTCCCTGTGATATACAGTAAATCCTGTTGCTTATCTATTTTATGTATATAGAGTAGTTTGTACCTGTTAGTACTCCTAATTTGTCTCTCCCTCCCTCCCCCTCCCCTTTGGTAACCATAAGTTTGTTTCTGTTTTGTATGTAATTCATTTGTATTATTTTTTTAGATTACACATATTAGTGATATCGTGTAGTATTTGTCTTTCTCTGATTTACTTCACTTAGTGTGATATTCTCTAGATTCATCCATGTTGCTGCAAATGACAAAATTTCAGTCTTTTTTATGGCTAGCATTCAGTTGTACATCTTAAGCCAGTCTTCTGTTGATCAGCACTTGAGTTGTTTTCCATGTTTTGGCTATTGTAAATAGTGCTGCTATGAACATTGGGGTTCATGTATCTTTTCAAATTTTTGTATTTTCGAGTTTCTGTTTTCTCCAGATATATACCCAGGAGTGGGATTGCTAGATCATATGGTAGCTCTATTTTTAGTTTTTTAAGGAACCTCCATTCTGTTCTCCATAGTGGCTGCACCAATTTACATTCCCACCAACAGTGTAGGAGGGTTCCCTTTTCTCCACACTCTCTCTAGCATTTATTATTTGTAGACTTTTGGATGATAATCATTCTGACTGGTGTGAGGCGATACCTCATTGTGGTTTTGATTTGCATTTCTCTAATAATTGGTGATGTTGAGCATCTTTTCATGTGCCTATTAGCCATCTGGATGTCTTCTTTGGAGAAACGTCTATCTAGGTCTTCTGCCCATTTTTGATTTGGTTGTTTGTTTTTTTGGTACTGAGTTGTATGAGCTGTTTGTATTTTTTGTATATCAACCCCTTGTCGGTCACTTCGTTTGCCAATATTTTCTCGCATTTGGTAGGCTGTCTTTTTGTTTTGTTTCCTTTTGTGCCCATCAACGAAGATGGATGGTTTCCTTTACTGTGCAAAAGCTTTTAAGTTTGATTAGGTCCCATTTGTTTGTTTTTGCTTCTATTTCTTTTGCTGTTGGAGACTGATCTAAGAAAATATTGCTACAATTTAGTGAAACTCTGATTAATTACCTGAACGTATCTGGAAATAAGTAAAATTAGGTATCCCACAGTTATATAGGAAGTTTCGTCTGTAGCAGTAGTAGGCAAACTACAGCTTGTGAGCCAGATTCAACCCATGGCCTGTTTTTGTACAATCTATGAGTTAATTACTTTTTGAAAGAATTGTTTTAAAAAAGTAGGGAAAGGAGAAGGATATACAAATAGTGACAATATGTGGCATGTGGCCCTATACAGAAATAAATAATTTTACAAATAAAACATGGGTTTGTCATTTCAGGATTTGGTGATGTTCAGAGATGTAACTGTAGACTTTTCTCAGGAAGAGTGGGAATGTCTGAACTCAAATCAGAGGAATTTGTACAGAGATGTGATATTAGAGAACTATAGCAACCTGGTGTCACTGGGTAAGTTTATCTGTGTCAAGTAATGTAGAAATTCACATGACTGAATTTCAGGGCTATCCTTCTAAAAGCCAAATATCTGCTTTGTAGTTTGGGAATAGGCACCTTCAGCTGTTAAAACTATTAAATAGCACCTTTAGCTTCCCCATAAATCAGTGACATTTACATTTTCCTTTGCCTTTTCCATAATTGCTTCTCTTGAATGACAGTTTGATATAAATTCTTAGATGCTCAGAGCAAAACCATTTTCAAAGAAATCTGGTTTCATACTGCTGTAGATGGTCTATTATCTATTAACTTACCTGCAGTGTGAGTAGGAAGACAGAGGTGTCTGGCTCTACATACCTATTGAAAAAGCTTATACAATGTATATGATACTGGGTTAAATCAGTAGTTTGTAAAAACTCAAGTGGACACATTCAATTTATTGCAACAAACATTATCTTTTAATTGATTTATGATTAAAAGTTTAAAATATATGAACTTTGCATTTAACATTGGATGAATATACTGGCAAGAAACTATATTCCTTTTAGCAAAGTATTTAAAGAAAAGCAAAAATAGTACCTAATAAACATGTAGAGTGCTTACTATGTACTAGGCACTCATCCAAGCACTTTGTTTATTAAGTCAAACCTCACACAATCCTATACATTATTATAATAATGGTATACATTATTATTTTATATATTTTTATGTATTATTTTATATATTATTTACATATGGGTATATATTATTTTTCCAACTGAGAAAACTGAGGCCGTAAGTTGTTCAGGTGACAGAGGCAGGATTTGAAACCACTGCTGTCAGTGGTTACTTTCTCAAGAGACAGAGGCTGTATGAATTGGCAATTAAAATAAGGCACTATTCCTATCTCTCTGTTCTTATGATCCTGAAGTAACTCTAATATCAATGTTTTTCTGTTCATTTACTCTTCTTTGTTCTGAAGGCTTAGTCAAGTATATCCTTTCTGTATTATGTTTTCTCAAGGAGGATGTTCCATTTCTAAACCAGATGTAATTACTCTGTTAGAGCAAGGGAAAGAACCCTGGATGGTTGTGAGGGATGAGAAAAGAAGACGGAGCCTAGGTGAGTAAGTGCTAATAAGGAAAGGTAAGCTATTGTGGCATGGCATATTCCTGCTGGTTGGGAAGGAGGCACACCACTTAGATGTTGATTATGAAGGAGAGACCTGAAACCTGGGAAGAAAACTTAGATTTCAGCCTGAACCACCAAAGAAATTTCATCTTTACTTCCATTTACCTCTTCTTTCTTCACTGTCATGTTTCTTTCTCATTTCAATGGGGGAAAGCTTTCTTCACCAAAGACCACCATTTTACCTGTATTTTGCATCTAATTTCTTTCTAGCTCATCTTTTGTATTTGGCTTTTATGTATGTATTTCTTCATTGCCTTCTTTTCATGGAGTTTACGTTTTAGTAGGGTAATCATACAATAAACAAGTGGATTACTAAATATCATGAAGTGATTTAAGTATTATAAAGAAAAGTGAGTAGGATAAGAATATGGAGAATTATGATGGGTTAATGGGGTAATTTTAGATAGGGTGGTCAGGGAAGAAGAACCAGTTAGCAGAGGCTCTTCAACTTGTCAAAGATGGAATCATTTGAGCATCTGTATACATAACTGCAATGTATTGCAACCACATAAAATACCGCATGCTTAATTCCATAAATTCTTAATGATACTAACAGCAGATTGTTCACCATTGGAAACTACTAGAGAACTAACTTATTTGGAAAGCATAAATTTAAAAGAAAAAAGAAGCGTTTATCCTGTCTTCCTTGTAAGAACTGTACCAATAGGTAATAGATGGAGGGATGTTTTTCTTAATAAAAGTATTCAGTGAATAAATGAAGAATGATAGAATATTATCACTTTGGAACCCATAGTGAGCTATTGGATCTAGGCACTGAACATCAGTGCTGATAGCATCACAGAAATAGAGACAGTGAATGAAGGGGTGAATGAAAGGATACAATATGACCTATGAAGTGGGCCTAAGTCTAATGGAGCTTCTAAAGCCACCAATTTATTGGAGGAAGATAGAGGCGCATGTTCTATTACACCTTGGGAATATAGTCAGAAAAATTCAGAATATGAGAAATGCTATAGGGTCAAAAACAGTTCTTCAACAAATAAATTGTAAGGGAAATCAAAAGATAGTAGAACAGGGACTTCCCTGGCAGCGCAGTTGTTAAGAATCTGCCTGCCAATGCGGGGGACATGGGTTTGATCCCTGGTCCGGGAAGATCCCACATGCCGCAGAGCAACTAAGCCCGTATGCCACAATTACTGAGCCTGCACGCCTATAGCCCATGCTCCGCGGCAAGAGAAGCCACTGAAATGAGAAGCCCGTGCACCACAACGAAGAGTAGCACCTGCTTGCGTGCAGCAACGAAGACCCAATGCAGCCGTAAATAAATAAATATTTTTAAAAGATAGTAGGACAGTCTGTAGGTTTTAGACACATAGAAGACATGTCAACCATTGTACATTATGGACTTTGGATCAGTTATTATTTTTAAATTGTTTAAAATTTTATGTATGAGATAATTGGAAGTGTGAACACTGATTTTTGATGTTCTTAAAGAATTACTGTTCATTTTTTCAGGTTTGGATAATGGTATTATGATTATTTTTTTAAATCCTTTTAGAGATACATCCTGAAGTGATAACAAAAAACATTAGATTATGGGATTTGCTTCAGAAAATGTGAGGAGAGTGGATTAGGGTCTGCATAGGCCAGTACTGGGCTTGGTTGGTGGTTGCTGAGGCTGGCCATAGATACATGGACATTTATAATTACTCTTCTCCTTTTGTGTATGTCAGATATGCTCTGTAATAAAATTTTGTTTCTTTTAAAGTTATTGGGAGGTGAAAAGAAAATGAGAAGTGAGGCAGTGATGAAAATAAATATATATATAACTCTTGGAGGAATTTTGCCATAAAAGCAGACACATGGGGTACAGGGAAAGTATCTTAAGGTGTGATGAGGTATTAGAACATGTATATAGGCTGAAGGGAATGATTTCAAAGAGGGAAAATTGATGGAGTAGAGAAAGAGGGAATTCTGTAAGCAATGACTTTCAGTAAATGGGTAGGAGTCAATTTATGAAGGAAAACCAATGCATATGATAAGAATATGGACACAGGTTGGTTTGATAACGTGGTGAAGGGAAGAATAACATTTTTCTTTAAATTGCTTCTGATTTCTTGATGAAATTAGCAGTAAAATTATCAGCAGAATGTGAAGGTTATTTGGAATTCAGTATGGATTATTTAATATTGAGTTGGCCAAAAAGTTCATTTGGGTTTTTCCATAACATCTTATGGAAAAACCGGAATGAACCTTTAGGCCAACCCCATATTTGATCAGTTTTGATTTTCAGAAGTACAGTTCTGTGGTTATAGGGTTTTAACATTTACAGATCTCTGGTTGCATTTACCCTGGTGTTAATGTGCCTAAAACTGCCTCTGTCATAAATATCTGTATCTGTATCATCTTGTATCAGCAAAGGTTATTGAAGACATCATATCTCAGGAAACTAATTAACTCTATGAACAGGTAATTTACTTCATATTTTCTTTTTAATTAAAGCTAGTATCCTGCAAATGGAAATAATATTTCTCCTTTTACATTGCTTTAAGATGGGTTAATATTTTGCTTTCACATTAGCATTATTTACTAGAATAAAGTCCTTTGATTCAGTAGAATACAAACTAATATTTGGTTTATTAATTTTGAGTAGTTAAATATTTTATATATGTCTTTTGATGTTTAATTTGGCCTTTTGTTTTAGAGTTGGTCCAGTCAGTTTTTTCTTGATTAAATCATACATATAATGCATAGGCTATTATTTCCAGTTTCAATTTATTTAAAGTAGAACAAGAATCTAAAGATACTTGTAAAGCAAACTGTGTGCAGAATCCTTCATGACTTTTTACATTTCCCATCAATCTTTACTATTTTCTCACTCATGCCTATTTTGAGAACAATGCAATGTGCATCCCTAGCCAGAACTTGCAAAGCACTGAACCTAGTTTTCATAGATAGAAATGGTTGTCTTTCAGTTTCTTGAAGGGGAAAGAACTGGCATAAACAAATTTGGGAACAATTATGGCTGACTTTTAACAGAAATCTTAAGATTACACTTCAGTTGTTTATACAGTTGACCCTTGAACAACACGGGTTTAAACTGCATGGGTCCATTTATACATGGGTTTAAAAAAGTAAATGTGTATTACAGTACTGCATGACCTGGGGTTGGTTGAATCTGTGGATGCAGAACTGCGGATATGGAGGTCCAACTGTAAAGTTACACACAAATTTTCAGTGGGGGGTGGGGGGAGGGGGTGGTATTGTCCCCTCTAACCCCTATGTTGAAGGGTCAACTGTAGTATAGTCTCCTAGATGAGAATGTTCAGCGTGCCAAAGCCTTAATCTGACACGTCATTTAGGTGGGGAAGCCATATAAGCATCTCTATATCCACACTGGGAATATTTTGTTTGTTCTTTAAATTAAAACGTTCAACTTCTATAGGATAAGTTTTATAACTTCTACTTTGTTTTTTATGAGTGAATATGGACATTTTGCCCTAAGTTTGTTTATACTTTTATTTTGTGCATTTTCTACTCACTTCCTTTATTCCATTACTTTTTCCATTGTTTAATGTTTCTTATACAGTTTGTATGGGCTTTTCTGCTGTATACAATTTCTCATTTTTCTTACAAATGGTTGGGCTTTCACTTTTGGTTTTGACTGTGACTTTCCTTTAGATCACTCGTTTTTAATTTTTAATTTGCAAGTAAATCCTTTGAAATCACCATCTTAATAACAACTGTCATACTTTTATACCTGCCTGCTTATTTACTACTGTTATGACTAGCTAATTACTGTTCATTTTATATATAATTTATATCTTATTTGTCTTAATGAGACCTTAAATTGTTTTTTTCCCCCAAATTTCTACAAAATTGTCATAGTTTTATATTGCTTTCTTGAATGGGGAGATAGAGACAGACAGGAGGAGAGAGAGGGAGGGGGAGAAAGAGAAAGAGAGGAGTAAAGGAAGGAGAACAGGAGAGAGGGAAGGGAGGGGGAAGCATGGAGAAAGACACTCAGATTTCATAGGAGTATTTTCTGTGCCATTCATTTTTTTGTCTCTGCTCACAAATTATCTACACTATTTAAATCATTATTCCCTTTTAACGTCTTTTTAGTGTATCCTTTTTAAAGTAAACTTATTGAAATACGAACAGATATAAAAAATACAGAATTATAATATGTGGCTCACTGAATTTTCACAAAGTAATTACACATTGATTCAGAAATAGAGCTTTACTAGTATATCAGAAGCTCCCCCCTAACTTTCTCCAGTCATTCCTCCCTACCAAAGTTAACTACTAACCTGACTTCTAACAAGTCCATAGATTAGTTTTACTGTTTTCAAGCTTTATAAAAATGGAATAGTATAAATTCTTTTATGCCTGGCTTTGTTTACTCACCATTATGTTTGCGAGAATGATCCATGTTGTTGTGTGTACTTGTAGATTATTCATTCTCATTGCTGTTACAGTTTGTCTCATTGCTCTTATTGCATTGTATCCACATATCTTAATTTTCTTTGTCATTCTTCTGTTGATGAACACTTAGATTCTTTCCAGTTTGGGTATATTAAAAATAATGTTGCTGTATTGTAGATTTTTTAAAATACCTTTTTCTTTTTGAAAAATATTGAAATCTTATTTCAAAAATTTTGAGAAAATATACATTTGAGAAAAATACGTCTCTGCTCAGAATTTCATTAGCATGTTACTCTTTTATAAACCTGTTGCTGTGACTGAAAAATCACTAATATATTTTTAGGCAGTACCTAAATGGCATTGGCTATGAAGACTTCAGGGAGAATATAGGAAAGTGTATGAAGGAACAAAACAGGTTGAGTATTTGTAACATAGTGTGTATAGTTAATAAACTCAAATGAAGATAAATAAGTAGAACCTTTTATTACCTTGATCGTGAAAGTGAGGTTCACTCACAACTATGCAACGTAGACAATGAACTGAAGTGGAGATATCTGCAAGTGAAAGTGGAGAGGCCATTGGAAGGATGATCAGGTGTAAAGAAATTTTTCCATGTACGTATTTGATTGAGATAGCTTAGATGTGCTTTTGTTTCCCATCTCTATAGGAAGTGATAAAAAAGAAGGTGTAAGATTGGAGACAAGGCAAAATATACATTTTTACTATTAACTATGGAAATTTAATAATTAATAGTTACTGTGTGCTATGGGTTTGTTATTCAGTGATAAGTGAAAGATTGTTTCTGCCCTTGGGGTAAGAAAATAGAATAAAAACTGGGAAAGTTAATGAATATACCACAGCAGAATTGAAAAAAGTGTTAAGCAAGGAACAAGTTATTGGGATAGAAAATAAAGGATATAAATTAGATGAAGTCAGCACAGGTATTTTTTCTGACTTTTATCATGATACCTAAAGGATGAAAGGAACCCAACCATGTGGAGAGCCCGCCAGCATTCCTGGGAGATTTAACAGCCAGTAAAAAGCTCTAAGAAATGGAAAGATTGTAACATATTTTAGCAACTGAAAGGAGGTAAGTGTGACAGATGTAGGGTGCAAAGGGGGCAGTAGCTTGAGATGACATCTTTTGGTAAACAAAGGCCATGTTATTCATAATAAAGTGTTTCTACTGTATTCTTATTAAAAAGAGAAATCATTAAAAAGTTTAGGTAAAGATCTCAGACTTTGATTTGCTTCTGCATTATCTGGTCTTAACTCATTTTCTTTATTCCTCTTAGCTTTTTTCAAGCTACATGATTTTTAAAGAGTTTTTAAGCACATTTTCTTCAACTGGACTTTCCTATTATAAAATTTTTATTTGCTTATTTGTTTACTTTTTCTAGAATAAGAAAATAGCATGTGTTTATCTTATTTTCTTTCAGATTTGGAATCCAGATATGGCACCAAAAATTTATTTGAAGTAAAGGATGTTTGTGAAATGAATGTATCTCAGTGGGAGATAATGGAAAGAATTAGAAGTTGTGGCCTTGAAGATTCCTTTTTCAGGAAAGATTGTGAATATAAAAAGTTTGAGGGACAAGAGGGTCCTCAGGAGGCGTATTTCAGGCAAGTGAAAAAAACCACCTCTGAAAAAATGCCCAAGAACAAAAAACGCACATCTCTTACTCTGTATCAGAGAATTCACAATAGAGAGAAACCCTATGAATGTGGGGATTGTGGGAAGGCTTTTAGAGTACGCCAACAACTCACTTTCCATCAGAGAATTCATACTGGTGAGAAACCCTATGAATGTAAAGAATGTGGAAAAGCCTTTAGACAGTGTGCCCACCTTAGTCGACATCAGAGAATTCATGCTTCTGACAAACTCCTTGAATGTAAAAGATGTGGAAAAATCTTTACATGTGGTGCAGATCTTCGTGTACATCAGAGAATTCATGTTGGTGAGAAGCCCTATGACTGTAAGGAATGTGGGAAGGCCTTTAGAGTGCGAGGACAACTTAATCTCCATCAAAGGATTCATACTGGTGAGAAACCCTATGAATGTAAGGAATGTGGGAAGACCTTTAGACAATATGCACACCTTACTCGACATCAAAGACTTAATATTGCTGAGAAATGCTATGAATGTAGGGAATGTGGGCAGGCTTTTCTGTGTAGTACAGGCCTTAGAGTACATCACAAACTTCACACTGGTGAGAAACCCTATGACTGTAAGGAGTGTGGGAAGGCCTTTAGAGTACGGCAACAACTTACTCTCCATCAAAGAATTCATACTGGCGAGAAACCCTATGATTGTAAGGAATGTGGGAAGACTTTTAGTCGTGCCTATCATCTAACTCTCCATCAGAGAATTCATACTGGTGAGAAACCTTATGAATGTAAGGAATGTCAGAAGTTCTTTCGTCGTTACTCAGAACTTATTTCACATCAGGGTATTCATATTGGAGAGAAACCCTATGATTGTAAGGAATGTGGGAAGGCCTTCAGACTGTTCTCACAACTTACTCAACATCAGAGTATTCATTTTGGTGAGAAACCTTATAAATGTAAGGAATGTGAGAAGACTTTTAGACTGCTCTCCCAACTTACTCAACATCAGAGTATTCATACTGGTGAGAAACCCTATGACTGTAAGGAATGTGGAAAGGCCTTTAGACTACATTCATCACTTATTCAACATCAGAGAATTCATTCTGGTGAGAAACCATACAAATGTAAGGAATGTAAGAAGGCATTTAGACAACATTCACATCTTACTTACCATCAGCGAGTTCATAAGGTCACTAAATAATTATTAGAAAGCCATCCATTGTGAATTTTGTGTTAAGGGGCAGTAGAAAATAAATTCTGGAGGAAAAGTGTTTGAATGTAGGAATCCCTTTTGCTTCATGCTCAAAATTAAAATAAGAGGTTTTAAAAGAATAGGTTAATTTAATTAATATATAGAAATATTTCATCACCATTCAAACCATGTTAAACTTTAGGAAGTTCTTTCTAGAAAGAAACTCTCTTAAAGGAGTGAATGTGGAAAAGCTTTTGATCTTACCTGTTATCACCTCTGTTCTTTGTACAGTATACCTATGGAAGTTGCCAGGGCACCAACTCATTCTGGAAATTGATAAATAAAAGGAAGGAAATGTGATTTAGCCTGCATTTCCTGTATAAACTATATCTCAAGGCAACTAGAAGTTGATGAGGTAAAGTTCTTTATTAGAGATTTTTATAGGACATAATGAAATAATGGATCTAGGCACAATTCTCAGTAGAGGTGTTAAGACCATTAGGTGAATGGTTGATGTCAACTTCATAGTGAATAGATCAGGTTGACAACATCTGAACCCACTGATCAATTTTAATCTCATCAAAAATAGGACAAAACATTTTGTGCCTCCTGATATGATACAATAAGACATACCATTGACAAAAAATATTGAACCTGAATCTAATTAAAGCATCAAGATCTAACTCCCAGTTTAGAGAAAATTCAGGAAACAAGAACAAATTACATGATACAGCAAGAAGCAGACAAATCTAAAATGTGGGTAATTCTACAAGAGTAATGACAGCTTCTCAACCAATAAAATGGATTGAAAAAAGGGAGGTGGAACTCTTAGATATTAAGAGTCTTAAGAGATGTATCAATCAAATGCAATGAATGAGTGGTTCTCATTTAGATCACAAGTTGAACAAGTGTAAAAAAGACATTTTTATGACGGGGAAATGGGACTATTGACAGTATTAGATAATATTAAGAATTATGTTCTTGTTAGATGTGCAAATAGCATTGTGTTTATGTAAAAGTGTCTTAGAGATAAATTAGCAAGTTTATACACATGAAATGATATGTCTAGAATTACCTTTAAAATGCTCATGCAAAAGAAAATTGAAGATGGATAACTTGTTTGTCAAAATCATGGTAAGATGAGTCAGGTGCGTCGTTTTTGCTTATTTTGTTTTTGCTCTTTTCTCTATTTTCATGTATTTTAAATTTTCCATAATTTTTTTTAAAGATAAAGTATCTGTGAAATTATAACCCACTTAAAGTGAATGATGTTTGTAAATGGCTACATATCAGAACTTACGGATGTTGCTAAAGTTTTACACACAGGGATATTAAATGTGCTATAATGTATTTGGGAAATTAAGATTGAGGATCCAGATTTTATCTAGTTCACCTAATGCTACATCTGTTGCAGTGCCTGTCCCATAGTACTTCGTATATTTCAAGAGTGAGTAAAAAGAGCAATTACAACTACTTATGGAAATTAATGGAATAGAACTGTTTTATCTGATAAGGTAGCTGCTGGCAACATGTTGAACACTTAAAATTGAGCTATTGAGAGCCTGAATTGTGGTTAGTACAAATTAAGATGGTGTTAAGTGTAAAAAACACGCAAGTTTTGAATACTTCTAAAAAAATATCTAACAGGTCAGTTTCTCACAGCATTTCTCTGCTGTTGTTGGGAAGCTGTGATATTCAGTGGATTGCATTACTGCACAATACAGAACCCAATTTAAGTATGTCTCTGCTCCCAAGTAGCAGCATGTTTACACACTTTGGTCTCTTTGGTTCTACCCCGAGTCATGCTGAATTTTTTTTTCTTCTCTTCATAAAACGTTGCCTGTGTTTACAGCTGAGTAGTTTTCTCAGACTGTTTATAGCCTGTAGATGTTTCGGCAGCCAAAGGCCCTTTTTTACTTTATACTGTTTCCCACTAAGTTCAAGCTTGCAGTGCTTCAAGTAGTACAATTCTCTTTAAGACTGTGTTTTCTATGATTTTTATTAGGGTTCATTCAGTTAGACAAAAGATCAACAGGCTCTTCTCTGTATTGGGTTCCCTGTGAGACTACTGTGGAAAAACGACTTTGAAATTCTTAGAAGCCACGCTGTTTCACAGAAAGGATGCAAGTTGGCTTTATCTTTACCCTGGGGTGACATTTTCAGGACAGCACCACATATTTGAGTTTTCCTCCCCTCTCAGGCCCATTATAACTTTGAGAACCCTTTGCTACCTGTAAACACTGTCGTGAACCCTCTATTTCCTTGAAATTCTACTTGAAGTATGCACCAATTGATATAATGAATAGAATGATTTTTTTTTTACTCTGTTAATATGATGGATTACCTTCATGGATTTTCAAATATTAAGCCTTATATCACTGGAGTAAACTCCGTTTGTCTGTACTTTAAATATATTTATATATATTGCTGTACTTGCTGTGATTGCTATGATTTACTAATGTTTTGTTGAGGATTTTTGCATCTGTGTTCATGAAGGATACTGGTCTATAGTTTTTTTCTATTTTTGTCTCATTTGGTATCAGGTTGATGGTGTTCTCATAACGTGAGTTTGGAAATGTTGCTTCCTTTTAATTTCTGGAAGAGGTAGTGTAGAATTGGTGTTAGTTATTCTTTGAATGGTAGAATATTCTAGTGAAACCATTTGGGCCTTGCAATGGACTGAATGTGTCTCCTTAAAATGTGATGACATCCTAACCCCCAATGTGATGGTATTAGGAGGTGGGGCCTCTCAAGAGATAATTAGGTCATGAGGGTGGAGCCCTTCTGAATGAGATTAGTACCCTTATAAAAGTGACCCCAGAGAGTTCTCTCACCCTCTCCTGCCATGTGAGAAGGATACAACAAGAAGATGACAGTTTTCAATCTGGAAGATGTTTCTCACCAAAACTAACTGTGCTAGCACCCTAATGTCAGACTTCCAGCCTCCAAACCTGTGAGAAATAAATTTGTTTACAAGCTACCCAGTCTGTGGTACCATGTTATAGCAGCCCAAGCTGAATAAGACAAGTTTGTACTAGAAGTGGGTACTAATGTAAAAGACATGAAAGTGGCTTTGGAACTGAATAGTGAGTGGATAAAGGCTGAAAAGAGTTTTGACGTGCATGCAAAAAATAACGGATGTTAAGGGTGATTCTGGTGAAATCTCAGAAAAGAGGAGAGCTGAAGAGAAAACCTCAGTCTTAGGAAATAATCATGAACAAAATGTTAGTAGAAATATGGACAGTAAAGACCATTCTGCCGCAGTCTTAGAGGGAAATGAGGAACTTATTATTGGAAACTGGAGGAATGGTCATTCTTTTTATAGTGGCAAAGAACAGGGCTAAATTGTGTTTGTGTTCTAGTATTTTGTGGAAAGTAGATCTTCTGAGCAATGAAATTTAATGTGTGGCTTTGCTTCTTCTGGCTGATTATAATGAAGTTCAAGAAGAGAGAAATGACTTAAAGATGGAGTTTTTGAAGCAGAATGTAAAGATTTGGAAAATTCTTAGCTGAGTAAATAGTGTTAAAGTGAGGGCATAGATTGGGAAAGAATAGCATCCTGTAAGTTGGGTTGGGAGACATGTGGGATGAAGCTGGGGACATTGAGCTCCTGAGTTTAGAGTCTGCTTTACTAATGGAAGTGGCATCCCCATCCACAGTGGCAATGGCATTTCCACCTCCATTTGAGGGGATTAACCCCGCATTGCCTGAAGAAACCATGACCTCCCCTGAGGCAGTGGCCATGCAAGATGATGCTGATGGGCCTATCACTAGACTCAAATCCCAGCAGACTCCTAAAGGTGAAGTACAAAGTGTGACCCAGGAGGAGGTGTGCTACACTCCAAAAGAATTACTTGAGTTTTCTAATTTTTACAGGCAAATCTAGGGAACAAGTATGGGAATGGATACTAAGGATGTGGAATAATGGTGGAAGGAACATGATTGGAAATTTGGTGACAGTGAAATCTGGGAAAGAGATGTGTGGATAGACCTCTCTGGGCAAAACATTTGAAGGTATTTGTGCCCTGTATAAATACCTACTAAAGGGTGACCTTAGCAGAGAGGACTTTAATAATCAAGTGGATAGGATGGCCTGTTCTGTGGATAACAGTTTCTTTCCCCAGCTACCCCCATTATCATCCAGTGGGCTTAGGAACATAGTGGTGGCAGGGATGGACATTATGCATGGGCTCAGAAACATGGACTTCCACCCACCAGGGCCCACCTGACTGTGGCCACTGCTGGGTGCTCATTCTGCCAGCAGAGACAAGCACTGAAT
Organism: Leucopleurus acutus; assembly: GCF_964270905.1. Taxonomy (NCBI): domain Eukaryota; kingdom Metazoa; phylum Chordata; class Mammalia; order Artiodactyla; family Delphinidae; genus Leucopleurus; species Leucopleurus acutus. Next base: position 45,394,869 of record NC_139162.1, on the reverse strand, counting down.
CCCTAATATAGCAGCATTCCCTGAGAGGTGTTCAACCAGCTACCTGGTGGCAGGTTGAGTACATTGTATCACTTACATTGTGCAAGGGGCAGCGCTTGTCCTTACTAGAATAGAGACTTACTCTGGATACAGATTTGCCATCCCTGCATGCAGTGCTTCTGCCAAAACTGCCATCCATGGACTCATATACATACAGTGCCTTATCCACTGTCATGGTATTCCACACAGCATCACCTCTGATCAAGGATCTCCTTTCACAGTAAAATAACTGCAGCAATGGGTCCATGCTCATGCAATCCACTGGTCTTAACATGTTCTCCACCATCCTGAAGCAGTTTGCTTGATAGAATGGTGGCATGGCCTTTTGAAGACTCAGTTATAGATCCAGCTGGTGGCAGTACCTTGCAGGCTGAGTCTGGGTTCTCCAGAAGGCTGTATATGCTCTGAATCAGAATCCAATATGTGATAGTTTCTCTAGTAGCCAGGATTCATGGATACAGGAGTCGAGGAATAGTGTGAGATAACAAAATTCAGTTGACCTTTGAACAGCCCAGGGTTTAGGGGTGCCGATACCCCGTGCCGTCAGAAATCTGCATACTGCTTTATAGTCGGCCCTCTGTATTTGTGTTTCTGCATCCGTGGATTCAACCAACCTTGGATTGTGTAGTACTGTGGTATTTATTGAAAAAAATCCATGTATAAGTGGACCCTCACAGTTCAAACCCATTCAAGGGTCAACTGTATATATGTTGGTCTCTGCCTCTAGTTCCTGGACCAGAGCTCCTAAAACTCTGCTAATTTCCTAAGTGATAAGAACACTAGGGGCATCTCTTACTCTAATATTTTGTCCTTGACCTGGCTCCTGACAAAGGGCTGTTGAAACCCTTGTAATTTCCTAGGCGATAGGAGTATCTTCTGTTCTAATGAGGCAACTCTGGGTGGGCTCCTTGATGGTCCTTGGATGAGGGCTGGTCTCCAGAAAGACTGAGGAGGCATGATTGGAACGTTGGAATTTTCAACCCTGCTCACCTTTCTCTTGAGAAGGGAGAATAGCTGGAAATGGGGTTAATGATCCATCATGCCTCCATGAAGAAACCTCCATAAAAACCCCCAAAATACAGGGTTCAAAGAACTTCCAGGTTGGTGATCACATCCACACTGGGAGGGAGACATCCAAATTCCACAAGGACAGAAGCTCCTGTGCTTGGGACCTCCCACACCTTACCCTGTGTTTCTCTTCATCTGGCCGTTCATCTGTATCCTTTTATCACATACTTCAGTAAACTGGTAAATGTAAGTGTTTTCTTGAGTTCCATGAGCTGCTCTAGCAAATTACTTGAACCTGAGGAGGGGGTCGTGGGAACCTTGAATTTGTAGCCAAATCAGACAGAAGTTGTAACATGGGGACCTACTACTTGCAATTGGCATCTGAAGTGGTGAGCAGCCTTGTGGGACTGAGCCCTTAACCTGTGTGTCTGACACTAAATTGTAGGACACCCAGCTGACCCCCCCACCCTGCCATGCACCGCGGCCCCACCCCCGACATTTGGTGACCAGAAGTGAAGTGTTCTGTGTGAATAGTAAAGAAGACGCACAAGGAAGAAACACAGGGAAGAACTGTGGGTTTTCCTTTACAGGTGGAAATGGTAGTGGTAAAACTATTACCCCTAGTGATCCACTATCAAAATTTTTGCTTCCCATTCCCATGACTTTATGCCCTTCTGGGTTAGAGGTTTTAGTTCCAGAAGGAAGACTGCTTCCAGCAGGTGGCACAGTAATGATTCCAGTGAATTGGAAGTTCAGACTGCCACCTGGCCACCTTGGTCTCATACCTCTGAATCAACAGGCAAAGGAGAGTTACGGTGTTGGCTAGGATGATTGATCCTGACTACTGAGGGGAAATTCGACTACTATCCCACAATGGAGGTAAGGAAGTATACATCTGGAATACAGGAGATCACTTAGGGCATCTCTTATCACCATGGCCCTGTGACTAAGGTCAGTGGAAAACAACAACCCAATCCAGGCAGGACTACCAATGATCCAGACCCTGCAGGAATGAAAATTTGTGTCACTCCACCAGGTAAAGAAGCATGATCATGTGACCAGTTACAGAAATGAGGACTGTAATTGTCATGAGTATTCCTCCTTGTTTTGTTATGAACCTGTGTGTTTATGCTTATATTCTTTTCTTTCTTGATCCCATACCTTGTAACTTTACATCATAGTATTCAAGTATTGACTTTATATCATAGTATTTAACGTTGTTAATTTTACATCATCATATTTAAATTACAGGGTACCTAGAAGAAGTGTAAAGATCACCCAAGGACTTCGCATCCTCTTCTGGGAAAAATTTACCGAGTTTTCAGTTGTACCCAGAATAGCTGTATCATGTTAGGTGAAATTATGACCTTGTTATTGTTTTTATTTGGAGATTAAGTATGGTTTAAGGAGAGCGGTATGAGTGCCAATTTGACAGTGTGCATTTGTAAGAGTTAAATTTATGTGTCAGCTCGGCTGGATCAGAGGATGCCCAGATACCTAGCTAAACATTATTTCTGGGTGTGTCTGTTAGGATGTTTCCGAATGAGATCAGCATCTGAATCAGTGAGTTTGGTAAAGTGAGTTTGCCCTCTTCTATGTGGGTGGGCATTATTCAATCCGTTGAGGGCCTGAATAGAAAAAAAATGCAGAGGAAAGAGGAATTCTCCCCTTCCCTATTTTCTGAGCTGAGACATCTCACCTCATCTTCTGCCCTCAGACTGGGATTTATTTACATCATTGACCCTCTCATTCTCAGACCTTTGGACTGTTGACTGAATTACACCACTGGCTTTTCTGGGTCTCCATTTTGCAGATGGCAGATCATGGGATTTCTCAGCCTCCATAATCATATAAGCCAATTCCTTAAAACAAATCTCCTTTGATATCATATTGGTACTGTTTCTCTGAAGAACCCTAATACAGGCCTGGAGATTTCTTCTTCTGAAAATGGTAAATTATGGATTTAATTAATAGTTATCAGACTATTCATCTTGGATGAGTTTTCATAGTTTAAAATCCATGTCAGATAATTCCAATATCTGTTAACTTCCTGTTGATATCTGTTGATTATGTTTTATCATCCACTTTAAGATTTTCCCTAGTTCTTGATATGCGTGTGTGTGTGTGTGTAATTATTGTATCCTGGATATTTGGGGTTTTATTTTATGAGTCTCTATTTCACACTTAAATCAAGTTCCTAGTTACTGCAAGGTCAGGGTAGTAGACAGGCTCCATGTACACATAGCATTTGAAGTTGTCCACCAGCTGGGGGGAAGACATAGGCAGGTTATTCCTGGGACAGATTGGCAGTCAGGATTCTCCTCAAAACTCACAGCCTTAGCAGATTTCCATAGACTGTGTCATGGAGCTGCCTCATTATTGCTGGCACAGGATGGTGACAGTTTTAGCTATCTGGCACATCTTCCACGAATGATAGCATCTGCTTGTAACAAAAAGTACAAAAGGTCTTTATCTTGTATATTGTGATTCTTTTTGGCTAGGAATGGAAAGTGAGAATTTCAATTTTATCGAAATACCAGTAAGATCTCTAAATTAGTATAACCCAATATTGATGGGAACCAAAATTTGTGGTGAGCCACAGAATATCTAGTCTGACTTCCTTCTACCCTTGCTACCTGAACCTATCCATGTATAAAAGTTTATTGGAGGGCTTCCCTGGCGGCGCAGTGGTTGAGAGTCCTCCTGCCGATGCAGGGGACATGGGTTCGTGCCCCGGTCTGGGAAGATCCCACATGCCGTGGAGCAGCTGGGCCCGTGAGCCATGGCCGCTGAGCCTGCGTTCCGCAACGGGAGAGACAACAACAGTGAGATGCCCGCGTAAAGCAAAAAAAAAAAAAAAAAAGTTTATTGGAGAAATAGTACCATGTACTGATCTCTGGTTCAAGTAAATACATTTTACAGGATAGTGCCCCAACATCGCATGGTATTCCTCTTAGCTGACAACATAATTGACTCTTTAGTAGTTCTTTCCACCATTGTATAATATCAGTTAATTGAGGAGATGTATACCTAAACCTAGTGAATCCATGGATTTTAGCTAATTGATTCACTTTTTCTGTACAGTAAGTTCCATCGTCAAAATCAGTGTTGAGTGGGATAATATGATGAACAATACATTCAGTTTTGTGGAATTATAAGTGAGATAAGGCAAACCTATTTCAAGAATAAGTGCCCAGTCCACTTCTTTGAAGGCTGTTTTTATGTAGTATAGAATTCTGGTTTGACATTTATACAGCATATTGAAGACATCACTTAATGTTTTTGGTCCACAACCCGTGGCATGTGGAATCTTATTTCCCCTACCCAGGGATCGAACCTGTGCCCCCTGCAGTGGAAGCACAGTCTTAACCACTGGACTGCCAGGGAAGTCCCAGATTACTTAATTGTTATGGCTTTAGTTTTGTTGATTTGGAGAAGTCAGTTCTCAGTCTTACTGTTACTTCTCACTACTTTTTTTTTTTTTTTTTGGCTCTTTTCAGTTTATTGCATGAAGGAGTTACACTAGTCCAAGTTAAAAGCAGACCCCAGATGGTTACATTATACAAGCTGTGAGGTTTTTAAACTTGTGACAAGGGCCAGAAGGGAAATTCTACACATTGCAAGGAAATCCTCACTTAAGCTTCAGTGAGCCAAACGCACTTAAAACCCATGAACTGGTCGTCCGTAGCCAGTCCAAGCTCTACGAGGAACTGGCATATGTTCTTGCACTTTTCACCCTGTAGCTGAATTACTTCTCTATATTCTGGATGCTCAATTACAGTACTATTTCAGGCAAATTTCTTCCTAAATACCTTCACTAGTTTCTTTTTATCGTAATCAGCGATCCCTTGGACTGTAGTAAGGGTCTTCCTGCCGGTTATCCTTTGACTTCTTTTATCAATATAATCCTCAGTGCCGGCAGGAAGCAGATCATCTCCCTTACTTGCATCAGCAAAGGGGTCGAAAGAGTGGAGGTTCTGGATAGCAAACATACGATACAATTCCTTTTCCTCTGGGGAAACGGCCTGCGGAAGGCCGCGGCTGGAGAAAGCGGGCGCGGAGGACCGAGCATCGGGAAGCGAGGGGGCTCGAGGGGGAGGCTGCTTAGTCCATGGCAGCGGCTTAGTGATTCCTTACTACTTTTTTTTTTAACTTATTTTATTTTTGGCTGCGTTGGGTCTTCGTTGCTGCGTGCCAGCTTTCTGTAGTTGCAGTGAGTGGGGGCTACTCTTCGTTGCGGTGTGCGGGCTTCTCATTGCGGTGGCTTCTCTCGTTGCGGAGCATGGGCTCTAGGTGCGCGGGCTTCAGTAGTTGTGGCTCACGGGCTGTAAAGTACAGGCTCAGTAGTTGTGGCACAGGAGCTTAGTTGCTTCACGGCATGTGGGATCTTCCCGGATCAGGGCTTGAACCCGTGTCCCCTGCATTGGCAGGTGGATTCTTAGCCGCTGCACCACCAGGGAAGCCCCATTCACTACTTTTTATAATTTCCTTTTTCTTTGGTTTTTCAACAGAGTTTTCTTTGTATTTATTCTTCTTGGCCTTTTGACAGCTTCTTTGAACTATGGCCTGATGGATTTAGTTTGGGACATTTTTCAGCTAATATTTTTTCAAATATTCTTCTGCCCCTTTTCTCCCTCTGCGTCTTCAATTGTGTGTGTTTAAAACCTGTTCATTGTATTTTACTTAGCCCTAAATTATTATCTCCATTTTAAAGTAAGATGATGAAATTGGCCCCCAAAACTAAATTGTCCAAGGGCACATGGTTAGTTATTGTGATAGCTGAGATTCACATCTGAGAAGTTTGACAAAGCCCATTAAAAAAAATTATGATTGAATATCACCTCTCAATGTCATGCATTTTTTAATGCCTTCCATCTCAGTACTTCATCAGGAATATGATGAATTAACAGATCTGTGGAATATGCCATCACTATTGATGGCAATAATATATCACCTTACTGGTGATAATAATTTATTTAATCTTTTATTAGGTATTTACGTTTCTAACTTGTGCTTATTGTACATCGTTCTTTGATATACATCCTTGTGCATGTATCACTGTGCATTTTATAACTCTTTCCCAATGACAGTTTCCTAGAAGTTATATTTCTGAATGACTATCAGGTATTTAGTAACTGCTAACAATATGGCAGGCCCTGGGCTAGTGTTTGAAGATTAGCATTAAAAGTGTAGTTGCTATCCTTCAGATCTTTACAATTGAGCAAGAAAAATGTAATCCTTACAGGAATAAATCTAAAGTAGGGGGTGATAAAGGCCTCTAGACTAAATTAAGATGATATACCTCTGAAGATATAGATGGAAGACATTCTAGCAAGCTGAAAATTATTTTGAATTCATGGACTCTCTGGAAATGAATGGATTCATGCAGCCAGCTACATGTCTTTTACATTTTGTATTACACTGATGTTAGATGCAAAGTGAGATTATTAGTATAAGATGTTTCAGCAGCTTTTGAGGAACATTATGGCTAGAAGATCAGGAAGATACGAAGAAAAACAGCAATGAGACTTAATCAATACATTCATTACTCAGGAACTACTAGCCATACTTTTCTACCCAGTAATCCAACATAGTTATACTTAGGAAACATAGATTTGTTCAGATATGTATTTGGAACACGAAGGGGTAAAGAAAAGTCATTCAGCATAAATACACTAGCTCTTGTAAGAGTATCTTTAACTTTTCTACGAAATCAAGAGAAAGGTATACTATCCTATGATCCTTAATGCCACTTCTTTTTTTATATAATTTATATATTTATTTTTGGCTGCATTGGGTCTTCATTGCTGTGCGCTGGCTTCCTCTAGTTGTGGCGAGTGGAGGCTATTCTTCGTTGTGGTGCGTGGGCTTCTCATTGTGGTGACTTCTCTTGTTGCAGAGCATAGGCTCTAGACACGTGGGCTTCAGTAGTTGTGGCACGCAGGCTCAGTAGTTGTGGCACATGGGCTTAGTTGCTCTGCAGCATGTGGGATCTTCCCAGGCCAGGGATCGAACCCGTGTCCCTTGCATTGGCAGGCGGATTCTCAACCACTGCACCACGAGGGAAGTCCCAATGCCACTTCTAAGTATATATTCAAGAGAAATGATTACATTTATCCACAAAGTTATATGGGTAAGGATGTTAATAGCAGCTTTGTTTATTTTAACCCAAAAATGTTACCAACCAAAATGCCCTAGCAGGATGCATAAGAAAATTGTACTACATAACAATCTGAAAAAAGAAAGTACTGGTACATTTACATAGATGAGTCTTAAAGGTATTATGCTGAGTGAAAGAAGTCAGTCACAAAAGAGTATGTACTGTATGATTTCATTTAAGTGAAGTTCAAAAGTAGGTAAAACTAACCAATTATGATAGAAGTCAGAATATTGGTCACCCAGGTGGTATAGACCGGGAAGGGGCATGACTAAAACTTGTATGTTAGAAAAACCCTGTATCTCAATCTGGGTGGTAGTCACCCTCCTATACACGTAAAATAATCAAGCTGTATACTTAAGATCAGTGTCTTTTACATACTTTATGTGTATTATACTTCAATTTAAATAATCAAGGGGAAGAAGGATGGGGCCATTTAATAATAGCCTCTTGATGTCTCCCTAGTGTAGATTAATGTGTGTGGCTCATGGACACCTGGCCCTTCAACAAAGCCTGCTAATTGATGGTTCTTAATCTCATAGCAGGGTCTGATGATTAGGACTAAAAGAGAAAAAAAAGACAAAAATGTATTCATTTTTGGCTGGCTACAGTGGGCACGATTTCATCCTTCCCAGTCTGGATACTAAATGAGAGTGATGAGCCATGAGAATCTGAGAGTTGTAATGTAGGCTTAGAAGAATGCATGGTCTGTGCAGTTTTCTCACTTCAGAGGTGGAAGATCAACCAGGCTCCAGAAACCTTAAAGGAGGTTCTATATGGATGATATGGCCCCTCCTCTGGCCTGGAAGAGCAAGTTTGAACAGTCTAGTCACAAGTGTAGCTCAGCATCCCAGAACGCAGTACTGGTGGAAATCCTGTTAAAGTGTCCACACTTCTGTTTCAATGCAGGAGAACATCTGCTAGGAATCCATCTGTTTACATCAGGGTTCCCTGGGGTTTGCAGAAAGCATAGAGGTCCCTAGACTCCACCTTATCTTCCCAATGTATATATGGGGGGAGGGTGGTTTGGAAGAAAAAAATGGAGGAGAAAAACCTTGACATTTTGTGAACTCCATGGCAAATCTGGTCTCATTGCCTTATTTTTTTCCTCCTCCCAGATAAGACTTCCCTGGATTCTAGGATTCTTGAGTAGATGAATTCCAAGGAAGACTGTCTAATTCTTGCAATTCTAAACTCATGGGTCATGTAAGTTGGTTTTCGGTGTTAAATTCTGTCATTTTTTAGGTTATGTGAAGACTTTAATTTTTTATTCTGAAACTTCCCCAGTTCCTCCTATTTTTGGAGGAATGCACTCCAGGTCCCTCCTCTGTGCCCCCATCTTCTCAAACCACTGTTCAAATGTGTACTGGAGAAATCAGCATCTCCTAGGTACTCAGTCTTCTGTCTAGACCAGAGGTGAAGCAAAAACAAAGTCCCTTCAGAGAGATACTTGACCATCTCTTGTCAGTTCTGCAATTTGATGATAAAGGATGATTTCGTTTGCACATGGGAAAGTTCTGAACTTTTCCATAGACCCATGTCTGTAGATAAAATAGGATTTAGTGTTGATTGGCCTCAGCTGCTGCTAAGGTGCTCAGTCCTTCTGAGGAAGCTGCAGGCCGCTTTAGGCTTAGGCCCTCACTTCATCCTGAGGCTAGCACCGCGCCCAGCATTCCCCGCTTAGCATTCGCCCACACAATGGCCTCCATCTCAGAGCTCACCTGCCTCTACTGGGCCTTCATCCTGAACAACGATGAGGTTACAGTCATGGAGGATAAGATCAATGCCCTAATTATAGCAGCCAGTGTAAATGTTGGACCTTTCTGGCCAGGTTTGTTTGCAAAGGCTCTGGCATTGGGAGCCTCATCTGCAATATAAGGGCTCAGGGACCTGCCCCAGCAGCTGATCCTGCACGAGCAGGAGGTCCTCCCCCCTCCACCACTTCTGCCCCAGCTGAGGAGGGGAAAGTGGAAGCAAAGAAAGAAGAATTTGAGGAGTCTGATGTTGACATGGGCTTTGATCTCTTTGACTAAACCTCTTTTGTTACATGTTCAATAAAAAGCTGAACTCCCTAAAACAAAACAAAACAAAAAAAGAATGTGGTGAAATCCCAGGCTTTGTGAGACCTTTAGGGGTGGGCAAGGAAATGATTTAGAGCCTGCTTACAGATCCATGCTGGGAATTCCTGAGAGGTGAAAACCTATAGTAGGGTCCATTTTGTATCTGAAGAGCATGTACTGATTTCAGGTGATATATGTGTGACTCTGGATTAACCTGTAACAGTATTCTCTGGCTCAGAAATGAGAAAATTGTCTGGGGGGGATGGGAGATGGAGTAGCAAGTAATAAGATACGATAGATAGGATGCTTCTAAAATGGCTCCCGCTGATCCCTGCTTCCAGGTATTCACATCCTTCTGTAATCTCCTTTGCTTTAGTGTGGGTTAGATTTAGTGACTTGCTTCTAATGAACAAAATATGGCAAAAGTGATGGGAGCTCACTGTTGAGATTAGGGTCTGTAACTTTGTCTTGCTCACAACACCCTGGTTCTTCTTGCTTTCTCTGATGAAGCAAGTTTCCACGCTGTGATCTAAGGATGATCTCTGGCCAACAGCCAGTGAGGAACCAAGGCTCACACTCCGAATTCTATCAGCAACTATATGAGTGAGTTTTGAAGCAGATCCTTCCCCATTTGAGCCTTGAGATGACTGCTGCCCCAGCTGACACCTTGACTGCAGTCTGAGAGGGAGAGGACCAAGTTCAGCTGCAAACAGATTTCTGTCCCAAACTGATTTCTTATTCCCATGAAAGTAAACTTTAAAAATCTTTCTTGAAGCTTTCAGTATTTTATCTTTTTATTTCTCTTTGGAAATTTTGCTAAAATGTGCCTAGATGTAGGTACTTTTTTTTTTTTCTCGGTACGCGGGCCTCTCACTGTTGTGGCCTCTCCCATTGCGGATCACAGGCTCCGGACGGGCAGGCTCAGCGGCCATGGCTCACGGGCCCAGCCGCTCCGCGGCATGTGGGATCCTCCCGGACCGGGACACGAACCTGTGTCCCTTGCATCGGCAGGCGGATTCTCAACCACTGCGCCACAAGGGAAGCCTGGTACTTATTTTTTACTTAATTTTTTCATAGATGTCACGTTTAGGACCACAGTTATTTTATGTACCATTGAAAAGGAAAGAAAACATTGAATTAAACTATGACATGTCTCTGATATAAAGATGCATTTCAGTTTCATAGATGTTAAAATGAAAAATATGTCAGAATAATTATTAAATAGAATTTTATTAACTTGGTAGGCCTCTCTCAAATTAAGGACTTACATCCTTCTTTATTTTGAGGTAATTTTCATTGATTACTACTATCTCTCCTCAATTAGCTCTATTGTCTTCTGGGACTTATATTAAATGGTTGGAGGAAAATCAGTTTCTATCTTTTATGTCGTTTTGTTCCATACATTGCACCTTTTTGTTACATTTGGTTTCTTCTGGGCTGTATAGCAATTTAATCCCTGGCTTCCTAGTTCACAATTCAGCTGTGTGCATTCTGCTTTTCAGCCCATTTATGGAAAGTTTTTTTTAACTTTTAAACTTTGAAATAATTATAGATACACAGGGAGTTGCAAGATAGTGCAGAGATAGTCCTGATTATACTTCACGCAGTTTTTACCAGTGGTTACATCTTACATAATTACAGTACAATATCAAAGCCCAGAATTAGACGTTGGTACAATGTGTTTATATAGTTATGTCATTTTATCATGTGCATAGATTCATGTAATCACCACTGCAATCAACATACAGAACTATTCCACCCCCACAAAGATGTTTCTGTACCCCTTTATAAATCACACCTGCACCCCACCCCACCATCCCTAATCCCTGGAAACCATTAATCTGTTTCACATCTCTATAATTTCATCATTTCAAGGATGTTATATAAATGGAATTGTGTAGTACATGACCCGTTGAGATTGGCTTCCAGAACTAAACATAATGTTCTTGAGATCTATCTAAATTGTTACATGTATCAATAATTTATTCCTTTTTAATGCTAAGTAGTATTACGTGGTATGGAGAACCATTTTTGTTGTTTCCATTTTAGGCTACTACAGATAAAGCTGCTATGAACAATCAGGCACACAATGCTATGTGGGCAAATTTTCATTTCTCTGGGATAAATGTCCAGGAGTACAACTGCTGAGTTATATGGTAAGTTTATATATATATATATATATATATATATATATATATATATATATATATGTATTTTTAAATGAAGTATAGTTGATTTACAGTGCTGTGTTAGTTTCAGGTGTACACCAAAGTGATTCAGTTTGTGTGTGTACATATATATATTCTCTTTCAGATTCCTCTCCACTATGGGTTAGTACAAGATACTGAATATAGTTCCCTGTGCTATACAGTAGGTCCTTGTTTATCTGTTTCATATAGTGTGTATTTGTTAATCCCAAACTCTTAATTTACTCCCCACCCCTGCCATTTATTTTTTAAAGAATTGCCAAACTATTTTTCCAGAGTGGCTGTACCATATTACATTCCCACCAGGAATATGCAAGAGATATGTTTCTCAACATCCTTGCCAGAATTTATAGTATTGTTGCTATTTTCAATTTTGGATTTTCTAATAGGCATGTGGTGGTTTCTCCTTGTGGTTTTAATTTTGCTTTTAGCTAATAGCTGGTGACACCGAATATCATTTCATGTACTCATTTGCCATCCATAAATTCTCTTTGGTGAAATATCTCTTCATGCCTTTTGCCCATTTTCTAAATATAATGTTGTTGTTTTTAACTGCTGAGTTTTGGGCACATTATATATTCTATTTATGAGTTCTCTGTTAGATAATTGGGATTTGTTGGATTTCTGGTTGGATATGCAAATACTTTCTTCTAGTCTGTAGCCTGTCTTTTCATCTGCTTAACAAGGTTTTAGCTGAGCAAAAGTTTTATATTTTGATAAAGTCTAATTTATCCCTTATTTCTTTTATGATCATGCTTTTGGTATCATGTGTAATGTGTCACCACCAATTAGGTCAGAAATATTTTCTGTTTTATCTTCTAAAAGTTTTATACTTTTACAAGTTATTATCTATTGTAAGCTAAATTTTGTATATGGTGTAATTTTTAGGTAGATTATTTTGCCTATGGATATTCAATTTTTCCAGCACAATTTGTTGAAAAGACTATCCATCTTCCATTGTACTGAGTTACATCTTTGTCAAAAATCCATTTTCCATACTTGTGTAGGGCTATTTCTTTATCCTCTGTTCTGTTGCATTGACTTTATACCCAACCCCTGCCAATATCATACAGTAGAGTACTATAGCTATGTAATTAGCCTTAAAACTGGGTAGAGGGTGTCTTACCACTTTATTCTTCTTTTTCAGAATTGTATTAGCTACTGCTGTTTGTCTCTCCACATAAATTTTAGAATATTGTATTAAAAACCTTGCTGAGATTTTGATAGGAATTGCATTAAACCTGTATATCAGTTAGGGGAGAACTGACATTTGACTATGTTGAATTTCCAATCTCTTAACAAGGAATACCTATTTATTTAGATCTTAAATTTCTTATCAGTGTTTTGTACTTATCTGCTTATAAGTTCTGTACTTGTTTTGTTTGATTTGCACCTATGTATTTAATTGTTGACACAGTTGTAAATGGTATTGTATTTTTGTTTCCACATGTTCATTGCTAGTAATAGAAATACAACTGATTTTGCAAGTTGATCTAGTATCTTATGACATTGCTAAAATCACTTATTTCTAGAAGTTCATCTGTAGTAGATTCTGTGGGATTTTCTACAGAAATCATCACATCATCTGCAAAAAGGGACAGTTTTAGGCACTCCTTTCTGAGCTGTAAATGTTTAAATCCCTGTTGTGCCTTATTTCACTGCGTAGAACTTACGGAGTTATGTTGAGTAGCAGTGGTGAGAGTGAACGTCCTTGCCTTGTTCCCAGTCTTATGGGTAAAGCAGTCATTCACCATTACATATGATGATAACTGTAGATTTGTTGTAGATACTCTTTATCAAGTTGAAGAAGCTACCCAATCATTCCTAGCTTCAGAAAGTTTTTTTTTTTTAAATCATGAATGGGTTATGAATTTTGTCAAATACATTTTGTACATCAATTGATATGATCAAGTAATTTTCTAGTCTGTTAATAATGGCAGATTACATTGATTTTCAAATATTGAACCAGCCTTGCATGTATTGAATGAACCCTACTTGTCATGGTTAATAGTAATTCTTTATATGCTGCTAAATTCTATTAGTATTTTGCTAAGGAGTTTGCAGCTATATTCATGAGAAATATTTGTTGGTAGTTTTCTTTTTTGGACTGTCTGGTTTTGGTGTCATGTCAATACTGGCTTCATAGAATGAATACTGGCATTCAGTATAAAGTTCTTACTGGCTCCATAAGTGATCCTATGCTTCTCAAAGAGATTGTCTAGAATTGGAGTTGGTTCTTTAAATGTTTGGCAGTTCAACTGATCCTGTGGAAAGCTAAAATGAAAGGAAAAATAAAAGTTCGGTAGAATTCTCTACCAAAATTATCTGAGCCTAGAGATTGTATTTTGGGGAGATTTTAAATTATGAATTCAATTTCCTTAATAGTTATATAGGGCTATTCAAATTATCTATTTCATAATGATTAGTATTCGTTTGTTTTTCATTAAATTGATCCATGTAATATGATTCATTTATTGTTTTATTTATTATGCCTTGTTTTTTTTTATTTTTATTTTATTTTTTTATGCCTTGTTGTTTATTTATTTGTATAATTCATTCACAGTATCATACTCGTTTCAGGTGTACAGCATAGTGCTTCAGTATTTTTGCAGATTATACTCCATTAAAGTTTATTACAAGATAATGGCTATAATCTCCTGTGTATACAATATATCCTTATTGCTTATCTATTTTATGCATAGTAATTTGTATCTCTTAATCCCATACTCCTAATTTGCCCCTCCCTCTTTCCTCTCCCCTTTGTACCCTCTAGTTTTTTTTTGCTTTATCTGTGAGTCAGTCTCTGTTTTACATATACACTAGTTTCTCTTTAGATTCCACATATAAGTGGTATCATAGAGTATTTGTCTTTCACTCTCTGACTTACTTCCCTAAGCATAATATTCCCTAGGTCCATCCATGTTGCTGCGAATGGCAGAATTTCATACATTTTTATGGCTGAATAGTATTCTATTGTGTATATATAGCACAACTTTTTTTTCTATTAGAGTATAGTTATTTTACAATGTTGTGTTAGTTTCTACTGTACAGCGAAGTGGAGTCCCCTGTGCTATACAGCAGGTTTTTGGGTTTTTTTGAATTTTATTTTATTTATTTTTCTATACAGCAGGCTCTTATGAGTTACCTATTTTATACATATTAATGTATATATGTGAATCCCAATCTCCCAATTCATCTCCCCCCCACCCTTCCCCCTTGGTGTCCATACATTTTTTCTCTACATCTGTGTCTCTATTTTTGCCTTCAAACCGGTTCATCTGTACCATTTTTCTAGATTCCACATATATGTGTTAATATACAATATTTGGTTTTTCTTTCTGACTTACTTCACTCTGTATGACAGTCTCCAGGTCCATCCACATCTGTACAAATGACCTAACTTCATTCCTTTGTATGGCTGAGTAATATTCCACTGTATATATGTACCACATCTTCTTTATCCATTCCTCTGTTGATGGACATCTTGGTTGTTTCCATGTCCTGGCTATCGTAATAGTGCTGCAATAAATATTGGGGTGCATGTGTGTTTTTGAATTATGGTTTTCTCTGGGTATATCCCCAGTTGTGCAATTGCTGGGTCATACAGTAATTTTAGTTTTAGTTTTTTAAGGAACCTCCACAATGTTCTCCATAGTGGCTGTATCAATTTACATTCCCACCAACAGTGCAAGAGGGTTGCCTTTTCTCCACACTCTCTCCAGCATTTATTGTTTGTAGATTTTCTGATGATGCCCATTCTAACAGGTGTGAGGTGATACCTCATTGTAGTTTTGATTTGCTCTTCTCTAATAATTAGTGATGTTGAGCATTTTTTCATGTGTTTGTTGGCCATCTGTATGTCTTCTTTGGAGAAATGTCTATTTAGGTCTTCTGCCCATTTTTTGACTGGGTTGTTGTTTTGATATTGAGCTGCATGAGCTGTTTATATATTTTGGAGGTTAATCCTTTATCCATTGATTCATTTGCAAATATTTTCTCCCATTCTGAGGGTTGTCTTTTCATCTTGTTTATAGTTTCCTTTGCTGTGCAAAAGCTTTTAATTTTGTTTATTTTTGTTTTTATTTCCATTCTAGGAGGTGGGTCAAAAAAGATCTTGTTGTGATTTATATCAAAGAGTGTTCTTCCTATGTTTTCCTCTAAGAGTTTTATAGTGTCCAGTCTTACATTTAGGTCTTTAATCCATTTTGAGGTTTTGTGTGTATGGTGTAGGGAGTGTTCTAATTTCATTCTTTTACACGTAGCTGTCCAGTTTTCCCAGCACCACTTATTGAAAAGACTGTCTTTTCTCCATTGTATATCATTGCCTCGTTTGTCATAGATTAGTTGACCATAGGTACATGGGTTTATCTCTGGGCTTTCTATCCTGTTCCATTGATCTGTATTTCTGTTTTTGTGCCAGTACCATACTGTCTTGATTATTGTAGCTTTGTAGTATAGTCTGAAGTTGGGGAGCCTGATTCCTCCAGCTCAGATTTTTTCCCTCAAGATTGCTTTGGCTGTTTGGGGTCTTTTGTGTCGCCATACAAAGCTTAAGATTTTTTTGTTGTAGTTCTGTGAAAAATACCATTGGTAATTTGATAGGGATTGCATTGAATCTGTAGATTGCTTTGGGTAGTATAGTCATTTTCACAATATTCTTCCAATCCAAGAACATGGTATATCTCTCCATTTGTTTGTATCATCTCTGATTTCTTTCATCAGTGTCTTATAGTTTTCTGAGTACAGGTCTTTTACCTCCTTGGGCAGGTTTATTCCTAGGTATTTTATTCTTTTTCTTGCAATAGTGAATGGGATTGTTTCCTTAATTTCTCTTTCTGATCTTTCATTGTTAGTGTATAGGAATGCAGGAGATTTCTGTGCAACTTTACCAAATTCATTGATTACCTCTAGTAGTTTTCTGGTGGCATCTTTAGGATTCTCTGTGTATAGTATCATGTCATCTGCAAACAGTGACAGTTTTACTTCTTCTTTTCTGATTTGGATTCCTTTTATTTCATTTCCTTTTCTGATTGCTATGGCTAGGACTTCCAAAACCATGCTGAAAAATAGTGGTGAGAGTGGACATCCTTGTCTTGTTGCTGATCTTAGAGGAAATGCTTTCAGTTTTTTACCATAGAGAATGACGTTTGCTGTGGGTTTGTCGTATATGGCCTTTATTATGTTCAGGTAGGTTCCCTCTATGCCCAATTTCTGGAGAGTCTTTTTTTAAATAAATAAATAAATAAAATTATTTGGTTATTTATTTATTTATTTATGGCTGCATTGGGTCTTCATTGCTGCGTGTGGGCTTTCTCTAGCTGTGGCAAGCAGGGGCTACTCTTTGTTGTGGTGCATGGGCTTTTCATTGCAGTGGCTTCTCTTGTTGCAGAGCACGGGCTCTAAGCACATAGGCTTCAGTAGTTGTGGCACTCAGGCTCAGTAGTTGTGGCACATGGGCTTAGTTGCTCCATGGTATGTGGGATCTTCCCGGACCGGGGCTCGGACCCATGTCCCTTTCATTGGCAGGCAGATTCTTAAGCACTGCACCACCAGTGAAGTCCCTCTGGAGAGTTTTTATCATAAATGTGTGTTGAATTTTGTGAAAAGCTTTTTCTGCAACTATTGAGATGATCATATTGTTTTTATTCTTCAATTTGTTAATATGGTGTATCATATTGATTGTGTATATTGCAGAATACTTGCATCCTTGGGATAAATCCCAATTGATCATGGTGTATGATCCTTTTAATGTGTTGTTCAATTCTGTTTGCTTGTATTTTGTTGAGGATTTTTGCATCTATATTCATCAGTGATATTGGTCTGTAATTTTCTTTTTTTATAGTATCTTTGTCTGGTTTTGGTATCAGGGTGATGGTAGCCTCGTAGAATGAGTTTGGGAGTATTCCTCTGCAGTTTTCTGGAAGAGTTTGAGTAGGATGGGTGTTAGCTCTTCTCTAAATGTGTTATAGAATTCACCTATGAAGCCATCTGGTCCTGGACTTCTGTTTGTTGGAAGATTTTTAATCACAGTTTCAATTTCGTTACTTGTGATTGGTCTGTTCATGTTTTCTATTTCTTCCTGGTTTTGGAAGGTTATACCTTTCTAAGTATTTGTCCATTTCTTCCAGGTTGTCCATTTTATTGGCATAGAGTTGCTTGTAGTAGTCTCTTATGATGCTTTGTATTTCTGTGGTGTCCGTTGTAACTTCCTCTTATTTATTTCTAATTTTGTTGATTTGACTCCTCTCCCTCTTTTTCTTAATAAGTCTGGCTAAAATTTTATCAATTTTGTTTATCTTCTCAAAGAACCAGCTTTTAGTTTTATTGATCTTTGCTATTGTTTTGTTTCTATTTCATTTATTTCTGATCTGATCTTTATGATTTCTTTCCTTCGACTAACTTTGGGTTTTGTTTGTTCTTCTTTCTCTAGTTCCTTTAGGTGTAAGGTTAGATTGTTTATTTGAGGTGTTTCTTGTTTCTTGAGGTAGGATTGTATTACTATAAACTTTCCTCTTAGAACTGCTTTTGCTGCATCCCATAGGTTTTGGATTGTCGTGTTTTCATTGTCATTTGTCTCTAGGTATTTATTTCCTCTTTGATTTCTTCAGTGATCTCTTGGATATTTAGTAGCGTATCGTGTAGCCTGCATGTGTTTGTGTTTTTACTTTTTTTTCCCTGTAATTTATTTCTAATCTCATAGCATTGTTGTCAGAAAAGATGCTTGATACAATTTCAATTTTCTTAAATTTACCAAGGTTTGATTTGTGACCCAAGATGTGATTTATCCTGGAGAATGTTTCATGTGCACTTGAGAAGAAAGTGTAATCTGCTGTTTTTGGATAGAATGTCCCATAAATATCAATTAAATCTATCTAGTCTGTTATGTCATTTAAAGTTTGTGTTTCCTTATTAATTTTCTGTCTGGATGATCTGCACATTGGTGTAAGTGAGGGTTAAAGTCCCCCACTATTTTTGTATTACTGTCAATTTCCTCTTTTATAGCTGTTAGCATTTGCCTTATGTATTGAGGTGCTCCTATGTTGAGTGCATATATATTTATAATTGTTATATCTTCTTCTTGGATTGATCCCTTGATCATTATGTAGCATCCTTTCTTGTCTTTTGTAACATTCTTTATTTTAAAGTCTATTTTATATGATATGAGTATTGCTACTCCAGCTTTCTTTTGATTTCCATTTGCATGGAATATCTTTTTCCATCCCCTCACTTTCAGTCTGTATGTGTCCCTAGGTCTGAAGTAAGTCTCTTGTAGACAGCATATATATGGGTCTTGTTTTTGTATCCATTCAGCAAGTCTGTGTCTTTTGGTTGGAGCATTTAATCCATTTACATTTAAGGTAATTATCGATATGTACCTATTACCATTTTCTTAATTGTTTTCGGTTTGTTTTTGTAGGTCCTTTTCTTCTCTTTGTGTTTCCCACTTAGAGAAATTCCTTTAGCATTTGTTGTAGAGCTGGTTTGGTAGTGCTGAATTCTTAGTTTTTGTTTGTAAAGCTTTTGATTTTTCTGCTGAACCTGAATGAGATCCTTGCAGGGTAGAGTAATCTTGGTTGTAGGTTCTTCCCTTTCATCACTTTAAATATATCTTGCCACTCCCTTCTGGCTTATAGAGTTTCTGCTGAGAAATCAGCTGTTAACCTTATGGGAGTTCCCTTGTATGTTGTTTGTCATTTTTCTCTTGTTACTTTTAATAATTTTTCTTTGTCTTTTATTTATCAATTTGATTACTATGTGTCTTGGTGTGTTTCTCCTTGGTTTTATACTGTAGGGGACTCTCTGCTTCCTGGACTTGGGTGGCTATTTCCTTTGCCATGTTAGGGAAGTTTTTGACTATAATCTCTTCAAATATTTTCTTGGGTCCTTTCTCTCTCACTTCTTCTGCGACCCCTATAATGTGAATGTTGGTGTGTTTAGTGTTGTTCCAGGGGTCTCTTAGGCTGTCTTCATTTCTTTTCATTGTTTTTTCTTTGTTCTGTGGCAGTGATTTCCATTCTGTCTTCCAGGTCACTTATCCTTCTGCTTCAGTTATTCTGCCACTGATTCCTTCCAGTGTATTTTTCATTTCACTTATTGTATTGTTCATCTCCGTTTGTTCTTTAATTCTTCTTGGTCTTTGTGAACCGTTTCCTGCATCTTCTCAATCTTTGCCTGCATTCTTTTTCTGAGGTCCTGGATCATCTTCACTGTCATTATTCTGAATTTTGTTTTCTGGAAGTTTGCCTATCTCCACTTCATTTTGTTGTTTTCTGGGGTTTTATCTTGTTCCTTCATCTGGGACATAGTCCTCTGCCTTTTCATTTTGTCTTTCTTTCTGTGATTATGGTTTTCATTCTGCAGGCTGCAGGACTGTAGTTCTTCTTGTTTCTCCTGTCTGCCTTCTGGTGGATGAGGCTAAGAGGCTTGTGCAAGCTTCCTGATGGGAGGGACTTGTTGGTGTGTAGACCTGGGTGTTGCTCTGGTGGGCAGAACTTAGTAAAACTTTAAGCCACTTCTCTGCTGGTGGGTGGGGCTGAGTTCCCTCCCTTTTGGTTGTTTGCCCTGAGGCAACCCAGCACTGGAACCTACAGGCTGTTTGGTGGGGCTAATGGTGTGTGGACTCCACTCCGGGAGGGCTCCCGCCAATGAGTACTTCCCAGAACTTCTGCTGCCAGTGTCCTTGTCCCTGCAGTGAGCCACAGCCACCCCCTGCCTCTGCAGGAGACCCTCCAACACTAGCACGTAGGTCTGGTTCAGTCTCCTATAGGGTCACTGATCCTTCCCCCTGGGTCCTACTTTGTGTGTGCCCTCCAAGAGTGGAGTCTCTGTTTCCCCCAGTCCTGTCGATGTCCTGCCATCAAATTCCACTGGCCTTCAGAGTCTGATTTCTGGGGATTCCTCCTCCCATTTCCAGACCCCCAGGTTGGGAAACCCTCCGTAGGGCTCAGAACCTTCACTCCAGTGGGTGAACTTCTG
Source organism: Leucopleurus acutus (assembly GCF_964270905.1). NCBI lineage: Eukaryota > Metazoa > Chordata > Mammalia > Artiodactyla > Delphinidae > Leucopleurus > Leucopleurus acutus. The sequence goes on along the minus strand of NC_139162.1, from coordinate 45,374,422 downwards.
TGGCATAATTGTTCTCCAGTTTGTGAGTCACCCACCCAGTAGTTATGGGATTTGATTTTATTGTGATTGCACCCCTTGTACCATCTCATTGAGGCTTCTCCTTTGTCTTTGGATGTGGGGTATCTTTTATGGTGAGTTCCAGTGTTTTTCTGTTGATAACTGTTCAGCAGTTAGTTGTGATTCCAGTTCTCTCGCAAGAGGGAGTGAGCACACGTCCTTCTACTACACCATCTTGAACCAATCTCTACCATAACATTTTCTTTTTTTAAACATCTTTATTGGAGTATAATTGCTTTATAGTGTTGTGTTAGTTTCTGCTGTATAAAAAAGTAAATCCGCTATATGCATATGTATATCCCCATATCCCCTCCCTCTTGCATCTCCCTCCCACCCTCCTTATCCCACCCCTCTAGTTGGTGGCAAAGCACTGAGCTGATCTCCCTGTGCCATGCAGCTGCTTCCACTAGCTATTTTACATTTGGTAGTGTACATATGTCAGTGCTACTCTCTTACTTTGTCCCAGCTTACCCTTCCCCCTCCCCATGTCCTCAAGTCCATTCTCTACGTCTGTGTCTTTATTCCTGTCCTGCCCCTAGGTTCATCAGAACCATTTTTGTTTTTTAGATTCCTTATATATGTGTTAGCAGATGGTATTTGTTTTTCTCTTTCTGACTTACTTCACTCTGTATGACAGACTCTAGGTCCATCCACCTTACTACAAATAACTCAGTTTCATTTCTTTTCATGGATGACTAATATTCCATTGTATATATGTGCCGCAACTTCTTTATCCATTCATCTGCTGATGGACACTTATGTTGCTTCCATGTCCTGGCTATTGTAAATAGTGCTGCAATGAACATTGTGGTACATGTCTATTTTTGAATTATGGTTTTCTCAGGGTATATGCCCAGTAGTGGGCTTGCTGAGTCATATGGTAGTTCTATTTTTAGTTTTTTAAGGAACCTCCATACTGTTCTCCATAGTGGCTGTACCAATTTACATTCCCACCAACAGTGCAAGAGGGTTCCCTTTTCTCCACACCCTCTCCAGCATTTGTTTTCTACCATAACTTCTTTATCCATTCATCTGTTCATGGGCAGTTGGGTTGTTTTTATAGCTTGGCTGTTGTAAATAGTGCTGCAGTGAACATTGGGGTGTATGTACCTTTTCTGATTAGTGTTTTTAATTTTTTCCAAATATATACCAGGGATAGAATTGCTGGATCAGATGGTAGTCTATTTTTAGTTTTTTGAGGAACCTCCATACTGTTCTCCATAGTGGCTGTACCAATTTACATTCCAACCAGCACTGTAGGAGTGTTCCCTTTTCTCCACACTCTCTCCAGCATTTATTTGTAGACTTTTGGATGGTAACTATTCTGACCATTGTGAGGTGATATCTCATTGTTGTTTTTATTAGCATTTCTCTAAGAATTAGTGATGTTGAGCATCTTTTCATGTGCCTGTTGGCCATCTGTATGTCTTCTTGGGAGAAATGTCTATTTAGGTCTTTTGCCCATGTTTTGATTGGGTTGTTTGTTTTTTCATATTGATTTATATGAGCTGTTTGTGTATTTTGGAATATTAACCCCTTGTTGGTTGAATTGCTTGCAAATATTTTCACCCACTCTGTAGGTTGTCCTTTTGTCTTTTTGAAAGTTTCCTTTGCTGTACAAAAGCTTTTAAGTTTAACTAGGTCCCATTTGGGTTTTTTTGCTTTTATTTCTTTTGCCTTGGGAGTCTGATCTAAGAAAATATTGTGATGATTTATGTCAAAACATGTTTCGCCTAGGTTCTCTTCTAGGAGTTTATAGTTTCCGGTCTTACATTTAGGTTCTTGATCCGTTTTGAGTTTTTCTGTATATGTTGTGAGGTAAATGTTCTAATCTCATTGTCCTACATTTAGCTGTCCAGTTTTCCCAGCACAACTAGTTGAAGAGACTGTCTTTTCTCCATTGTATATTCTTGCCTCCTTTGTCATAGATTAATTGACCATAGGTGCATAGGTTTATTTCTGGACTCTCTTCTGCTCCACTGACCTGCATGACTATTTTTGTGCCAATACCATGCTGTTTTGTTGTTGTTGTTGTTTTTTTTTTTTTTTTTACTGATGAATTGTTGATTTACAATGTTGTTAGTTCCAGGTGTAGAGCAAAGTGATTCAGTTATACATATAACATCTTTCAGATTCTTTTCCCTTATAGGTTATTACAAAATATTAAGTATAGTTCCCTGTGCTATACAGTAGACCCGTGTTGGTTATCTGTTTTATATATAGTAGTGTGTACATGTTAATCCGAAACTCCTAATTTATCTCTCCCCCACTTCACCTTTGGTAACTATAAGTTTGTTTTCTGTAGCTGTGGGTATACTTCTGTTTTGTAAATAAGTTCATTTGTATCTTTTTAAAACAATATTTATCTATTTATTTATTGGCTGCCCTGGGTCTTAGTTGTGGTGTGCAGCATATTTGTTGCTGCATGCAAGGTCTTCATTGCAGCATGTGGGATCTTTTAGTTACGGCATGCAGGGTCTAGTTCCCTGAGCAGGAATTGAACCTAGACCCCCTGCACTGGGAGCATGGAGTCTTAACCACTGGACCACCAGGGAAGTCCCTGTATTATTTTTTAATATTCCACATATAAGTGATATCATATGATACTTGCCTTTTCCTGTCTGGCTTACTTTTATTTAGTATGATAATCTCGAGGTCCATCCATGTTGCAGCAAATAGCACTATTTCATTCTTTTTTATGGCTGAGTAATATTCCATTGTATATATATACCATATCTTCTTTATCCATTCCTCTCTCTCTTTTTAAAATTTATTTATTTTTGGCTGCATTGGGTCTTCATTGCTGCACACGGGCTTTCTCTAGCTGCAGCAAGTGGAGGCTACTCTTCATTGCGGTATGCAGGCTTCTCATTATGGTAGCTTCTCTTGTTGCGGAGCATGGGCTCTAGGTGCGGTGCATGGGTTTCAGGAGTTGTGGCATGTGGGCTCAGTAGTTGTGGCTCACAGGCTCTAGAGCACAGGCTCATTAGTTGTGGGCACATGGGCTTAGTTGCTCTGCAGCATGTGGGATCTTCCCGGACCAGGGCTTGGACCTGTGACCCCTGCATTGGCAGGTGGATTCCTAACCACTGTGCCACCAGGGAAGCCCCCTCCATTCATGTCTTGATGGACATTTAGGTTGCTTCCATGTCTTGGCTATTGTAAATAGTGCTACAGTGAAGTTTATCATGCTGTTTTGATTACTGGAGTTTTGTAGTATAGTCTGAAGTCAAGGAAGGTGACACGTCCAGCTTTGTTATTTTTCTCAGGATTGCTTAGGCAATTCTGGGTCTTTTGTGGTTCCATTTGAATTTTAGGATTATTTGTCCTAGTTCTATGGAAAATGTTGTGGGTATTTTGACAGGGACTGCATTGAATCTGTAGATTGCTTTGGGAAGTATGGGCATTTTAACAATATTAATTCTTCCAAGAATGGTGGTATCTTTCCATTTCTTTGTATCATCTTCAAATTCCTTCATCAGTGTTTTATAGTTTTCAGTGTATAGGTCTTTCACTCCATTGGTTAAGGTTATTCCTAGTTATTTTATTGTTTTTGACACTTTTAAATGGGATTTTTTCCCACTTTTTCTTATATTTCATTATTAAAGAAACACCATAGATTTCTGTATATTAATCTTGTATCCTGCAGCTTTGCTGAATTCATTTATTACTTTTTATATTTTTGGGGTGGGCACTTTGGTGTTTTCTATATAGATTAACATGTCATCTGCAAATGGTGAGTTTTACCTGTTCCTTTCCAATTTGGATACATTTTAGTTCTTCTTCTTATCTGATTACAGTGGCTAAGATTTCCAACACTATATTAAATAGAAGTGGCAAGAGCGGGTGTCCTTTACTTGTTTCTGAATATTCAGAGGAAAGGTTTTCAGCTTTTCACATTGAGTATTATGTTAATTGTAGGTTTGTCATAAATGGCCTTCATTTTACTGAGATATGTTCCATATACACTCTCATACTTTGATAGGAATTTTTTATCATGAATGCATGTTGAATGCTGTCAAATGGATTTTCTGTGTCTGTTGAGATGATCATGTGATTTTTATTCTTCCTTTTGTTAATGTGGTGTATCATATTGATTGATTTGCTAATGTTGAACCATCCCTGTGACCCTGGAATAAATCAAACTTGATCATAGTGTATGATCCTTTTTATGTATTGTTGGATTTGGTTTGCTAATACGTTTAGGATTTTTGCATCTATATTCATCAAATATATTGACCTGTAATTTCTTTTTTTGTAGTGTCTTTGTCCGGTTTTGGTATCAGGGTAATGGTGGCCTTGTAAAAATGAATTTGGGAGTGTTCCTCTTAAATTTTTTGGAATAGTTTGAGGATAGGTATTAAATTTTCTTTACATGTTTTGTAGAATTCCCCAGTGAAGCCGTCCAGTCCTGGACTTCTGTTTGTAGGGATTTTTTAAAATTACAGATTCTATTTCACTTCTAGTGATCAGTTTGTTCAAATTACGTTTCTTATTGACTCATTCTTGGCAGGCTGTTTCTAGAAACTTGTCCCTTTCTTCTAGCTTGTCCAATTTGTTGGCATGTAACTGTTCATAGTATTCTGTCATGATTTCTTGTATTTCTGTGGTATTGGTTATTTCTCCTCTTTCATTTCTTATTTTATTTGGATCCTGTCTCTCTTCTTTTTGATGAGTGTGGCTAAAGGTTTGTCCATTTTAAAAACTTCTCACAGAACCCGTTATTGGTTTTATTGATCTTTTCTATTTTTTTAAAATTTAATTATTTTTGGCTGCATTGGGTCTTCATTGCTGTGCGCAGGCTTTCTCTAGTTGTGGCGAATGGGAGCTACTCTTCATTGCGGTGTGTGGGCTTCTCACTGTGGTGGCTTCTCTTGTTGCAGAGCAAGGCTCCAGGCACGCGGGCTTCAGTAGATATAGCATGTGGACTCAGTAGTTGTGGCTCACAGGTTCAGTAGTTGTGGTGCACAGGCTGTTGCTCCGTGGCATGTGGGATCTTCCCAGACCACAGCTCGAACCCATGTCCCCTGCAGGTGGATTCTTAACCACTGTGCCACCAGGGAAGCTTAAAAATCTCTTATTTATTTCCTCTCTGGTCTTTATTACTTCCTTTCTTCTGCTGACTTTGGGCATTGTTTGTTCTTTTTCTAATTGTATTAGGTGGTAGTTTAGGTTGGGTTTTTTTTAAAAGATTCATTTATTATTTATTTTATTTTTGGCTGTGTCGGGTCTTAGTTGTGGCACACGGGATATTTGTCAAGGTATGTGGGATCTTTTGTTGCAGTGTACGGGCTTCTCTCTAGGTGTGGCATGTGGGTTTTCTCTCTCTAGTTGTGGTGCGCAGGCTCCAGGGTGTGTGGGCCCAGTAGTTTGCAGCCTCTGTAGTTGAAGCATGCAAGCTCAGTAGTTGTGGCGTGCGAGCTTAGTTGCCCCACAGCATGTGGAATCTTAGTTCCCTGACGAGGGATCGAACCCATGTCCCCTGCACTGTAAGGTGGATTCATTACCACTGGACCACCAGGGAGGTCCCTAGGTTGTTTTCTGGGTTTTTTTTTTTTTTTCGAGATTTTTTTCTTATTTCTTGAGGAAGTCCTGTATCATTATGAACTTCCCTCCTAGAACTGTTTTTGGTGCATCATAGAATTGGTAATGTTGTGTTTTCATTTTCTTTTGCCACAAGTTTTCTGATTTCTTTGATTTCATCATTGATCCATTGGTTTTAAAGTAGCATGTTGTTTAGTCTCTATGTTTTCCTTCTTTTCCTGTTTTCTTTCTGTTGGTAATTTCTAGTTTCAAACGTTGTGGTCAGAAAAGATGCTTGAAATAATTTCTATCCTCTTCTTTGCTAAGGCTTTTGTGACCTAGTATGTGGTCTATCCTAGAAAACATTCCATGGGTGCTTGAAAAGAATGTGTATTCTGTTTGTTTTTGTTTGTTTTGGATATAGTGTCCTGTAGATATCAATGAAGTACAACTGGTGTCATTTAGGATCTCTCTTGCCTTATTTATTTTCTGTCTGTATGATCCATCCATTGATGTTAGTGGGGTGTTAAAGTCTCATAATATTGCATTGTCAATTTCTTCCTCTATGTCTGTATTTGCTGTATATATTTAGGTGTTCCTGTTTTGGGTATGTACATGTTAACAAATGTAATATCCTCCTCTTGTATTTATCCCTATATCATTATGTAATGCCTTTGTCTTTCTTTATGGCCTTTATTTTGTTTGATATGGGTATGGCTACCCCCTTTTTCTTTTCTATTTGCATGACATATCTTTATCCATCCCCTTACTTTCAGTCTGTGTCTTTTGCCCTGAAGTGAGTGTCTTTAGGCAGCATATTGCAGGTTCTTTTTCTTTTTCTCCCAATCTGCCACTCTATGTCTTTTGATTGGAGCATTTAGTCCAATGATGTTTAAAGTAATTATTGATAGTTGTATATTTATTGCCATTTAATCCTTGTTTTGCAGTTGTTTTTGCAGTCCTTTTTTTTTTCGGATGATTTTCTTTTGTGATATGCTTGAGTTCCTTTCTTTTTATATTTTGTGAATCTATTGTATGTTTTTGCTTTGTAGTTACTGTGGAGTTCAAGTATGTTGACCCATAACTATATCTACTTGCTTTAAACTGATAACCATTCAAGTTAGTCATGTTCTAAAAGATATATATTTTTATATTTCCCTCCCAGACTTTATTTTGATGTTCTCTTTTATATCTTCATATTTATCCTTTTACTGTTTATTGTAGTTATCACTTTTACAATTTTAAAAATTTAATTTTAATCTACATACTGGGTTATTTAAGTAATCTTCAATCCTTAATATATATTTGCCTTTCCTATTGTGATTTCCCTTTTCCTATAGATTCTAGGTAGCAGTATTGGGAGTGTGGGCTGTTGTAGTCAAGACTGCTGCTGAGCTGGGGAATGAGGCATGGGACCAGGGTAAATTAAAATACCACAAAGCTCTGAGATTCACTTGGTTATTTTTTCTTTTCCATTATGGTTTATTACACGATATTGAATATAGTTCTTTGTGCTACATAGTAGGAACTTGTTTATGTATTCTATATACAATAGTTTGCAATTGCTAATCCCAAACTCTCAATCCATCCCTCCCCCACCCCACCCCACCCGCTTGGCAACCATAAGTCTGTTCTCTATATCTTTGAGTCTGTTTCTGTTTCATAGATAAGTTCATTTGTGTTATATTTTAGACTACATATATAAGTGATATCATATGGTATTTGTCTTTCTTACTTCATTTATTATGATAACACTTGTTTTTCTCTTGATTCAGAAGTTCTCTGAATGCTGTACGCTCTTGATTAGTTACCAGATTTTTGAAAAAGTCGATTCTGTTTTTGCCAGTCTATTAATTACTTTTGTGGTTGGATGGACTACTGTAGTTTCCTACTCTGCTATTTTTCTGTTTAGAGTATTTGTGGGGTCTCTTATATATTTTTTTAAGAGTGGTTCTAGGCATGACATAATATATACAGTTGTCCCCTGGTACAGTGTATTAATGCCTGGACCCACTGCATATACCAAAATCCACAGATGCCCAATTCCCTACTTACATAAAATGGTGTAGTACTTGCATATAACCTACACACATGCTTGTATACTATAAATTATCTCTAGACTACTTATAATACTTAATAAAATATAAATGTTATGTAAACAGTTGGGAATACAATTTAAATGCTATGTAAATAGTTGCCAGCATGTGGCAAATTTAAGTTTAGCTTTTTGGAACTTTCTGGAATTTTTTTTTCAAGTATTTTCAACCTGTGGATATGGAACCCACAGACATGGAGGGCCAGCTGTACATACTGAAGTATAATGGTTCAACATTTATCCACTGTAAGTATAGAAACCTTACTTTCCTTTCTTCTCTCTCATTTCTAATTGACTTGAATATTTCTTGAAGACCACATTAGACAGTGTTATGATTTTTGTTTAAACTGTCAAACATAATTAAGGAAAGGAAAATCTATTTTACCCCGTTTTGCTCTTATGGTGTTCTGTCTACCTTCCTTGTTTTCCACGATTCTTTAATGTTTCATTTTTGTTTACAGGTATTTCTTTAGGCATTCTTTGGGGATAGTTTTGTTGGCAACAAATCCTGGAAGTCATTCTTTGAGGGTATGCCTGTTGTTAAAAATCATTTTCATCTGAGGCTGTTCTCGATTTCTCATTTCCTGAACAATATTTTCATTGGTTATGGAAGGTCAGGCTCCCCATTTAGGCACCATTGACATTGTACTGGTAGTGGAGGGGCCCATTAAAGGGTGGACTTCATACTCAACTTTTTCTGACACAATCTGGTGGGGACATTGGGGATACTTTTTACAACCTAATAAAGGTCAGAGGGCTAGAGTCTCCATTTGGCCTCTGGTGTCAGTGGTGGGGATAGGGCCACAGATTTTTTGGTGGTGTTTGCCTGAAGTAGAGCAGTTGTTTAAAAGTTTCATGTCTTGTTAGGCTGTCCTTTCCTGTTTCTCTGGTTGGAGAGAAGAGGCTTTTCTTGAGACTTTTTTTCAGTCTCTGCACATTAGCATTTCAATTACCAGCTTCTTTAGCTCCAAGTTTGGGATAAAAATGAAACCTGTGGAACTCACCCCATGTTGCTGCTTAGGTCCTGTGGTCCCTAGCTTCTCTTCATCTTTGAGAGTCATCTTGTATGTTTTATATATAATGTCCAGAGTTTTGAGTTGTATTTAGCAGGAAGAACAGGGAAAAGGACATGTATTCCATCTTTTTAGAAACAGAAGTCCCTCTACTGAGTTATTTTCGCAAAAACATTTAAATAACTTGTGTAATCTCTAGTAGATTCTGTTTTGGGGATATAGTATATATGTTCACATCATTTTGAGGATGCTATTCATACTTAAAAGTCCTGTTCTGTTTATTCTACTGGTATTCTTTCCAGTTGGTTAGCTTTGTTTCTCTATTATATGAGAATCTACTTTTATCAAATGTTTGGTATTCTGACATATACTCAGTTTTACACTTGAGGATCCTTTTGACGTAATCTGCCTCAGGGCAGGACTAGGATGTGCTGCCTTGATTTGTACTCTGATTTGTTTTTAGAGAGAGACAGGCTAGCAGGAGGGCTATTGTGGTACAAAATTCCTTGCCAGCTAGTCCTAAGTATAGGGATGCTCCTGTTTTTTCCAGAATAATACCAATCAGTAGCCTCTCACATTCTCCCAGAAGCAAACAATAGTACTTACTAACTAGTTTAAGAAAGAGTGATATGCTAGGTGAAATTACTTCTCCCAGCAATCTCACTGTTGCCATTGTCTCCACTCATGCTCCTTGTGACAAACCCTAGACATAGATCACATTATGCCACACTTACTTTTTAAATTGTGGTGTATATTCTCTCGTGTTCTGGTATTAGATCATCGGGTTTCCTTAGATGATCTAATGCCAAGTACTTCAGGTATTCTCTGATATTCACCAGAAGTTATTTAGATTTTCAGGAGCTGCCTGTATGTGGTATGCATTGTATGTATAAGAGTCCCAGCACCATTTATTAAAATCTAAATAAAAACATTGAAGTGCCTTGTTTTGGCAGTTGTTTTCAAGAAACTCTTATAAAGAATTAAATTTAAATCCTTATGTCTAGAGTGTGTATAGGCATGTGTATATACATACAATACATTCCATCAAATATAAAATGTTTTGATACTGGAACACTGTTGATCTTACCAGAAAATACCAATGAAAGCTTTTCATACACATAAAAATCTTGGTTGGTATTTACTTGAAAGTAATTACAGGATGCCACTGATTGTTAAATTGTATCACCTTCAAAATGTTAAAATGAGAGAGCACTTTTTCATTTTGAGAAATCAGGACAATATCAGTGATAGTAAGGCTAAGAGAATGAATCTAGAAGATAAAAGAGAATTAATCAAGTTCTGTTTTCAATCATTTAAGCTAGATATGTACATAATTAGAAATTTCCAATGCTGGTTTATTTCAAATAAATGAGAATTTACTGCATAATGCTTTTATATCATTTTGCTGACAAATATTCTATTTAGCTTTTTGCCTTTTCTATTTAATTAGAACTCATCTAGATTTGCCTTTTAATAACTATTCCCTAGTTTTGTCATCTGGATTACATCAGTCATGCAGCATGAACTGGGAAAATTCTGTTAAGGATTATCTCCTTGAAGTTTTTATCCAAGGAGCTAACAGATTGTAAGTGCTGGCTCATAAAAAGGAGCTTTTTTGCTAAATTTAACTTTCCCACTCATTAATGGTCTTTTCAGGCTTGATTATGTTTTATCAATTTCAATAAAGTTCACTTTCTAGACAATAATTCATTAACTGGAATTTTGTATATATTGAAATAAATTTACATAATATTTCCTCACAAAGAACAACATCAGTAGCTGTGTTAATAATATCCCTCTTGTTATTCATGCTGCTATAATTGTGTCATTTTCTTTTATCAAATTTTGAAAAATTGGGTAAGTCTACGAGTGTTTTTTAAAATTAATTTCTAATTTAAATTGGAAAAATTGGATAAGTCTACGAGTGTTTTTTAAAATTAATTTCTAGTTTAAATTGCATTAACTACTTCCTTCTGTTAGCATTCGTTTTATTTTGTAATTTTTTAACTTTTTCACTTGACTGCTTATTTTTTTCAAGTTTTATCAAGTGCCTAATATATGAGAAAGACACTGGAATAGGAGCTGAGGTGGGAGATAACAAAAAGTCCCATCCCTTAATTTTAGTTTTCTGTATGCATCGAAGGATGTTAATTTCACACTGAGTAGAGGTTTGGCTACATCTCACAAATTTTGAAATACAAACATTTCAGTACCAGTCCTCTCTGAATGGGTTATAATTTAAAATTTGACTTTCAGTTTAATCTGTTACTTGTTTTACACATATAGATTATTATACATTTCCAAGAGGAGGTGCAAATTATTACCCAATTACTTACTAATTGCAAAAAAATAAGCTAGTTTTATAATGAGAGATCTGGCAGTCACAGATACCTGTGAAGTGTTCTTGCTAAAAATGTTTAACAAGAGGCAAATCAAGCTTCTACTTAAGTTCCAATTTAGAAACAGTGTAACAAGATGAACAACATTATGAGGAAATAAATTTGACAAACCAAGAACTTAAGACATTCTAAGACAACTGTGATGGATTCTTCAAAAAAACATAACCATGAAACAAAGATGGGGGAGTGCTGTTCAGTTTAAAAGTGACATAACCACTAACAAGTATGAGCCTGGAGAGTGAATCCTTGTTAAAAGATATTCTTGAGAATATTAGGGAAAATTAAATATGGACTGAATATTAGAATGTATAGAATTAATTTTTAAGGTATGATTGTAATATTTTGGTAATATCCTAACTTCTAGGATACAAACTGATTTATTGAGGGTAAAGTGATACAGTGTTTACAATTTATTCTTAAATGGTACAGCAAAAATTATATTTTATAGAAAAATGAAGCAAATATACAAAGTGTAAATTTTCAAATCTAGGTGAAGGGTAAATGGATGTTCATTACAGAATGCGTTCTATGTTTTTGTCAGAAATTTTTCATAATAAAGTTGGTAAATATTTTCTAGGCAGTATGCTCTTTGTTATCCTTTTAACTTCTTCATTATTGGTAAAATCCTTCACACCATTCCCTGATGTTTCACCAGCTATATTCTTAATATTCTCACACTCATTAAATCCTTAGGGTTACTTTTCAGCTCTAATTTTCTAGTAGAACTTATGCAATGAAGTCTGCATTTGATCTTTACATGTTCTTTATATTCTTATGGATTTTATCAAAGATGAATTTCCTGAAATACAATAAGTGATGAATGGCTTTCTAAATTTGTTACCTTCATTATGTCTTTATATTAAGAAACTCATTAAGTATAATGTTGATAATAATAAAAATTATCATATCTATTTTTCATTCAAAGGAGTTTTTTGGCCAGGTAGTTTTTGCAAAATTGTACATGTTATAAACTATCAACCACACTTTTAGGTGGGTACCATTTTATAAATGGGTAAATGTGTTGCCCACTATCACACAGATAGTAAAGGCAATGATGATAAGTATATGTCATTGATTAAAAACTTCCCCACAATTATTTTGATGACAAATTGAAATTATAATGGAGTATTCATAGTTCAGGCATACAAAAATGTAATCTGGCAGACACTGAGGATCTGGTCTGAAACACATTCATGCATCACTGAGAACTTGAATTTTCTCTGAATTGTATTAAAACTCAAGGACAGCACCAGCTGTTTTCAAAACAGTATTTGCTAGCAGCTGCTAGTTGCAAACTTGTAGTTTAAAAGTCTCCCACCCCCTGACACAATTATGTAACCCCAAAGCATCCTTGTTTAACAAGCACCCTTACCTCTTGCCAGCTCACATCCTAATTCTTGACAACTTATGTAACTTTGCAGTTTTTTACCTTTTTAAGCCTACTCCATTTTATAGTCCAGCAGAACACAATTCGAGTGGGTTGTGTTTCTTGGGCTGCAGTTCTAACAAACCCCAAATAAAAGCGCTTTTTTCCTTTTTTTCTTCAACCAGGTCTCTGTTCTTGGAATTCTTGGTTAACAGTTACATTAACAGGTTTATTTCCTAATACGAACTTCCTAAAATTTAAGAAGGATTGAGAGGTATTAGAAGGCTGTTACACACTTATTAAATTAACATGTCTGGAAAGAGTCACATTCACAGAATTTCTTTCTGGCATGAATATTTTGCTCTTCTGTAAACAGAAAATGACATGGAAAGGCTTTCCTATATTCCATTACATTCTGAATTCTCTGATGCCAATAAAGATGTGAATGTTGTCTAAAGACCTTCCTACATAACTTATAGGGTTTCTCAGCAGTATGAAAACTCTGATGTTCAGTAAAGTATGAATTAAGTCTAAAGGCCTTCCCACATTCTTTACACTCAGAGGATTTCTCACCAATATGAATTCTTTGATATGGTCTAAGGTCTCCACTATGACTAAAGGCCTTTCCACATTCCTTACATTCATAGGGTCTTATACCCGTATGAATTTTCTGCTGTTGAGTCAACTGTCCACATCAACTAAAGGCCTTATCACATTCTTTACATACATAGAGTTTTAAACCAGAATGAATTCTCAGATGTTCTTTTAGATCTGTTCTATGAATAAAGGCCTTTCCACGTTCTTTACATTCATAGGGCTTTTCACCAGTGTGAATTATCTGATGCTCAGTAAAATAGAAACTAAATTTAAAGGCCTTCCCTCATTCTATACATTTGTAGGGTTTCACATCAGTATGAATTTTCTTATGTACACTAGCTTGAGAATATACTCCCACAAGTCTTCCCACATTCCTTACATTCATATGATTTCTTACCAGTATGCATTCTATGATGTACTCTAAGGTTGCTATTACAACTAAAAGCCTTCCCACATACCTTACAGTCAAAAGGTTTTATACCAGTATGAACAGTTTTATATCAATTAAACTGTTCACACACACTAAAGGTTTTTTCATATTGCTTACATTCATAAGGTTTCTTACCTGTATGTATTCTTCTGTGTTCAATGAGGTAAAAATCAAGTCTAAAGGCCTTCCCACATTCCTTAACATTCACAGGGCTTCTTGCCTGTATGAATTTTCTGCTGACAGGTAAGTTGACCACATGCACTAAAAGTTTTCCTACATTCCTTACATTCACAGGGTTTCTTGCCTGTATGAATTTTCTGATGGTGTGTAAGGAAAAAAACAAGTAGAAAAGCTCTTCCACAATCTTGACATTCATAGAGTTTCTCACCAGTATGAAATCTCTGATGCAGAGTAAGCTGATAGCTACAACTAAAGACCTTCCCATATACATTACATTCATAGTTTCTCACCAGTATGAATTTTCTGATGTACACTTAGACACTTTTTTTTTTTTTTGGCCACACTGCGTGGCTTGCAGGATCCTAGTTCCCCGACCAGGGATTGAACCTGGGCCGACGGCAGTGAATGCACCGAGTCCTAACTACTGGACAGCTAGGGAACTCCCGATAGACACTATTAAAGGTATTCCCACATTCTTTACAATCAAAAGTTTATCACCAGAATGAATTTCCTCATGTTGAACAAAATTTGAGCCACAACTAAAGGGTTTTCCACATTCCCTATATTCATAAAGTTTCTGACTATTATGAATTCTCTGATTCAGAGTAAAAGATGAATGTTTTCTACATGTTGGCATGTTATAGATGATTTTCATTTGACTGAAATATCTATCTCGAGGTCCCTGTTAACCCTCAAACTCACTTTTGCTCTGCCACTCATTTCTCAAAATAGATCCTTTAAGACAAGGAGTTTTACTTCCTCCTATTATCTTCCATCAGGATAAACTGATTTCATAAATGTCCTCTGGAGATAACTTCTTGGTCTTATACCTGGAGAGTAAACCTAAAAGAAAACAAAAAAGCAAACAAAGATAACTTTCTAGCAGCCAGCAAAACATACAGTTTCTATCTTAAAAACAGGATACAAAATGAAAACAACTCTTGAAAAGAAATAAATGGCTTAAAGAACTTTCAATATAATTAGGTAGTTTTAAATGAAAACAATTATGAGCTGAGAGAATAATGAGAGATTATGTAAGATTGTGGTGATTTGAAATTTAGGTGTCAATCAGAATAATCTGGAGAGCTTCTTACAAGTACAGCTATTTGGGTACCACCCCAGACCAAGGTGAATCAAATCTAAAGGAGTAATTGGGCATCTACATGTTTAATAACTTCACAAGATGATTCCAATATAAATCAAAGTTTAGGAGTTCCCATTTAATAATATTAATCATTTACTTTACTCTTAGAATAAAATCCAAACATGTTACCATAGAATATAATATGGCCTTTGCTTACCTAAAGACTTCTCTGGAAGAAACTGTCCTCTTTACTCTCTTAGGACACTTGCTACTGTTCAGCTCCTAGATTATGCCCACAACCTTTCCATTTCATACAGCTTTTTACAGGCTATTTCACCTCCTAAGAATCACCTCTCCTGGGCTCAATGAAAGGCTGACTATTCATCCTTTCATCTTAGGTTAAACATTTCTTGCAAAGAAATGCTTGCCCTGCTGACTATAAGTAGATCCATGTTTATTCTCAATCACAACATCATGATTCTTTTCTTCATGTCACAGTTTTCAACACATATACATAAATTTTTGCTTTGCTTTGCTGTTTCTGATTCCCAAACCATCCCAAAGGAAGATATAATTCCTATTTCATTCAAAATAAATAAATTGACTGGGACATAGCAGATGTTAAATGATTAACTTTAGAATAAAATGATAACTGTCAAACTATGATACTAGATGAAAATATTACAAAGTCACTGTAATGCAGTTGAATATCATAATAATCACTTAAATAATTTCACAACACTCAAAAGACATTTCTCCCTACCTCTACTCTCTCATACCTTACTGCAGTGATTAACTGCACTTTTTCCTACTTTACTTCCTATATATATATATAGGAACTAAAGGAAATTCAAGGTAGCTCAGCCAAATGTGTAAAAGGAAAAAGGTTCTTGTTTTACCTAATAATTCTTTAAGCAGTTATCCAATCAAACAGAGATGTCTCCACCAATATTGTTCATTCCCTGCTGTGCATAGAGATGTGTATAATTAACATATATTCAGTTGAGTTTCACTATTATTCAACCCTCCTAGATGCTCAGTCTGCTTACTTCATAACATTTCACAGATTTCCCTTCTATCCCCTTACATCTAGAACCAACCATTCTTATTCTTTATGGAAAAGTATCTGAATGATTTTTAGATATTAGAGCAGTTATGTATCATATTGAACAGTTATTTAAAAACTGAACAAGGAGACCATAATTTTGGAGAGAGCAGAGTAAGTGAATGGTATGAGGAAATTGTCTGGGGAAACTAGGAGTGTCAGGGAATCTATTAAAAAGGATATTTGGGATAAAACCTGGAGGGTGGCAATCTAGATAAAAGAAGAGCCTACGAAAAATCTGAATAGTGGATGTAAGGTTCAATTTGAAATGAATGGAGAAGAAATTTTCTGTGATTACAATATAAGTATAAAAATGGAGGGAGGGGGCTTCCCTGGTGGCGCAGTGGTTGAGAGTCCGCCTGCTGATGGAGGGGACACGGGTTCATGCCCCGGTCCGGGAAGATCCCACATGCTGCCGAGCGGCTGGGCCCGTGAGCCATGGCTGCTGAGCCTGCAGGTCCAGAGCCTGCGCTTCACAACGGGAGAGGCCACAACAGTGAGAGGCCCACGTACCACCAAAAAAATAAAATAAAAAACTAAAAAAAATTAAAAAGGAGGGTGTTTGAAACAAAACAATCTCTGAATATAACACAATAAAAATTTAAATAATAACAGCAAAAAATTAAAAGCTTTTCTATTTGTAAACAATGTACTTAACTAAGCCACTGTTGTTTCAATGAGGAAATACAAATTAAAATATCAGGGACTTCCCTGGTGGTCCAGTGGGTAAGACTCTGTGCTCCCAATGCAGGGGGCCTGGGTTCGATCCCTGGCTGGGGAACTAGAACCTGCATGCATGCCACAACTAAGAGTTTGCATGCCACAGCAAAGATCCTGTGTGCCACAACTAAGATCTGGCACAGCCTAAATAAATAAATATTAAAAACAATTAAAATATCAGACTTTCTAGAAAATTTTGATGACAAAAATAACATCAGAATGGATGGCATACCAATTTAGTGCTCAGAAAAAAAGTCAAAGACTTAAATGGTTATATTAACCTAAATATAAGACTGAACTAAGCACCCTACAAAAAGATAAAAAAGGAATGTAAGCTGAAGTAAAGCAAAAGAAAGGAATAAAGACAAAATGTAATCAGTCAAAAAATACAAAAAGATGGGGTAAACAAATAAAATAGCTCATTCTTAAAAACAAATCAGTAAGAGAAATAAATTCTTGGCCTACCTAATAAAGAAAAAAGGAAGAGAAAACTTTTAAATGACAAAGGGGAAATGTCTAAAAGAATATATTTTTTTAATTATGCAAGATTATTTTGTAAATAAATTTTAATCTATATGTGAAATAGTTTTTTATTTTTAGGAAAAGAACTGATCAAAACCAACTCTAAAAAAGATAAAGTGTTGGGCTTCCCTGGTGGCGCAGTGGTTGAGAGTCCGCCTGCCGATGCAGGGGACACGGGTTCGTGCCCTGGTTCAGGAAGATCCCACATACCGCGGAGTGGCTGAGGCCCGTGAGCCATGGCTGCTGAGCCTGCTCGTCCAGAGCCTGTGCTCCACAACGGGAGAGGCCACAGCGGTGAGAGACCCGCATACCGCAAAAAAATAAAATAAAAAAATAAAATGTAAATAGACCAACTTCTCTTGAAGAACAGAGAAGCCTGTCAACGAATTATTCCCTAGGAAAGGTAACAGTAATGCACATTCCTATCATCCAAACTGTGGTCTTTAAGTATTATTCCCTACTAATATCAACCTGAGCTCTTTGGAGAATTTGCAGATTCCTAATCTAAAGCAAGGAAGGTATGTGTGTCCATGATTTCCCATGCCAAAAAGTAAGGAAGATTGCACAGATTAGTGAGTGATGTCAAAATAACATAGGAAACAGCTTAAGAAGCAACCCAGGCTAACAGTGAGACAACAGGAGAGAGCAAGAGTGAGGGAGGGAGACGGATGATCATTCATTGAAATGCATTTAATCAATGAATATATATATATATATATATATATATATATATGAAAGAGCATTTCCAATGTCAGCAAGGTGGCTATTTAAATAACTGTACTTGGAAAGTTGATAGTTCAAAAGGAAAATAAAAGCACATTTTCTGCTTTTCTAAATTAAGAACTACTGTTCAAAGTCATCAATAAGAAAGTAAAAGGTAAGCCGTCATATGCAAGATATTATATATGAAATACACACATACACCCCAACCCTAGTTTCTTTGGAGTACTTGTGGATTTCTGATCTGAAGCAGAGAAGGTATGAGTTGAGTCCAGGATTTCCTGTACCAAAAAAGCAAGGAAGATTTCAAAGATTAATGGGTGATGGGTAGATTAATGTGTGGAGATATAGGTATACATAGATAGGGATAGCTATACATAGATATTTAGCTATATAGATACAGATATATCTCAAGTTGTATCCAGAATAAAAATCAACTCCTAAAAACCAGTAAGAAAAACCCCAGCCAGCCAAATAGAACACTGTGTGGAAGACTTCAATGGGCATTTCTTAAAAGAGGGTATTCAAATAGTCAACAAAAATAAAGCAGTACTGCAATTTTCAGGGAAATGCGAATTAAAACACAATGCTACCAACTACTCAACAGAATGGCTAAAATGAAAAGATGGGAGAGAAACAATATCAAATGCCTTTAAGGTTGCATAACAAGAAGAATTCTCTTATACACTAATAGTGGGAATGCACGTTAGCAAAGCTGCTTAGGAAAATTGAAAGTATCACAGTTCAACATATATATCCAGTGTCACCAAATTCCACTCCTAAGTAGACACTTAACAAAAATTTGTAAATATACTCCTTGTTACTCAAATGTATTTGTTACTCAAATCTCAACAGATTTCCAATCTGTGCACTTTCCACCCAGTGTGAGGACACCCAGGAAAGGTCCTTCCTAGCACTGAGGGAGAAAAGGCTGCTGAACCAGGAAAAACCTGACTCTTGATCAGCAATGCTTTCGGAGAAAGATCTTTTATTTTTTTAACTGAAGTACACTTGATTTACAATGCTGTGTTAGTTTCAGGTGTCAGAGAAAGATCATGATCAAAAGGGGAAAATGTGAAAATTAACAAACAAACTAATTTAAAAAGGAGTTGGGAGGCCAGGAGGCGGAGTTCTTAAAACCAACCACTCATGTCAATTGCATACCCAATAGGAAGAGAGGTACTTTGCATCTCCAACAGGAAGAAGGATACTACTTTACTACCAAGTAGGAGGAAGAATTTTTCCTTTCCTGGCAACAGCCCAGCCAGTGAGCGACTGTCACAACTCAGCCAATAAAATGCCACTCACTTCAAACTCCTGGTTTCCTCCAATGAACTCTTCGTAATAGCCACTGCCACTCCCTCTTCTCTATAAAACAAAACAAAACAAAAAAACTCTCTCCTTTGGACTTGCCTGTGGTTTGCCATAGATTGCATGTCCTGAATCGCAATTCTTTGCTGTTCCCAAATAAACCCATTTTGCTGGTAAAATAACTGGCTGATATATTGTTTTAGGTAAACAATTGGAAGACTAAACATCATAAAGATGTTAGTTCATTAAGAAATGTAATGTAAGGCCAATTAGAATATAACAAGAGGAGGAGCTTCAAGATGGCAGAAGAGTAAGACATGGACATCATCTTCCTCCCCACAAATATATCAGAAATACATCTACATGTGGAACAATTCCTACAGAACACCTACTGAACACTGGCAGAAGACCTCAGACTGCCCAAAAGGCAAGAAAAACAAATACATCAGAAATACATCTACATGTGGAACAATTCCTACAGAACACCTACTGAACGCTGGCAGAAGACCTCAGACTGCCCAAAAGGCAAGAAACTCCCCACATACATGGGTAGGGCAAAAGAAAAAAGAAAAAACAGAGACAAAAGAATAGGGATGGGACCTGCACCAGTGGGAGGGAGCTGTGAAGGAGGAAAGGTTTCCACACGTTAGGAAGCCCCTTCGTGGGCAGAGACTGCGGGTGGGGGAAGGGGGAAGCTTCAGAGCCACAGAGAATAGCACAGCAACAGGGGTGCGGAGGGCAAAGTGGAGAGATTCCTGCACAGAGGATCAGTGCCGACCAGCACTCACCAGCCCAAGAGGCTTGTCTGCTCACCCACTGGAATGGGTTGGGGCTGGGAGCTGAGGCTCTGGCTTCAGGGGGATCCCAGGGAGAGGACTGGTGTTGGCTGCGTGAACACAGCCTGAAGGGGCTAGTGCGCCACAGCTAACCGGGAGGGAGTCTAGGAAAAATTCTGGAGCTGCTGAAGAGGCAAGAGACTTTTTCTTGCCTCTTTGTTTCCTGTTGCGTGAGAAGAGGGGATTAAGAGCGCCACTTAAAGGAGCTCCAGAGACTGGCGCGAGGCGCAGCTATCAGCGCAGATGCCAGAGACGGGCATGAGACGCTAAGGCTGCTGCTGCCGCCACCAAGAAGCCTGTGTGCGAGCAGAGGTCACTATCCACACCCACCTTCTGGGGAGCCCGTGCAGCCCGCCACTGCCAGGATTCCGTGATCCAGGGACAACTTCCCCGGAAGTACACACGGCACGCCTCAGGCTGCTGCAACGTCATGCCTGCCTCTGCCACCGCAGGCTTGCCCTGCTCTCCGTACCCCTCCCTCTCCATGGCCTGAGTGAGCCAGAGCCCCTGAATCAGCTGCTCCTTTAACCCCATCCTGTCTGAGCAAAGAACAGACGCCCTCAGGTGCCCTAAACGCAGAGGCAGGTACAAATCCAAACCTGAACCCCAGGAGCTGTGCGAACAAAGAACAGAAAGGGAAATTTCTCCCAGCAGCCTCAGAAGCAGCAGATTAAATCTCCACAATCAACTTGATGTACCCTACATCTGTGGAATACCTGAATAGACAAAGAATCATCCCAAATTGAGGAGGTGGATTTTGGGAGCAATGACATATATATTGTTTTCCCTTTTCCTCATTTTGTGAATGTGTGTGTGTATGCTTCTGTGTGTGATTTTCTCTGTATAGCTTTGCTTTTACCATTTATCCTAGGGTTCTGTCCGTCCTTTTTTTTTGCTTTGTATTTGTTTTTAGTATAATTGTTAGCACTTGTTATCATTGGTGGATTTGTTTTTTGGTTTGGTTGCTCTCTTCTTTCCTGCTTTCTTTTTTCTAATTACATAAAAATTTTTTAAAAATACTTATCTTTTTAAATAACTTTTTTATTTTCTTCTTTCTTTCTTTCTTTTTTCTCCCTTTTATTCTGAGTCGTGTGGATGACAGGCTCTTGGTGCTCCAGCCAGGTGACAGGGCTGTGCCTCTGAGGTGGGAGAGCCAAGTTCAGGACACTGGTCCACAAGAGACCTCCCAGCTCCACATAATATCAAACGGCAAAAATCTCCCAGAGATCTCCATCTCAACAGTAAGACCCAGCTCCACTCAATGACCAGCAAGGTACAGTGCTGGACACCCTATGCCAAACAACTAGCAAGACAGGAACACAACCCCATCCATTAGCAGAAAATCATAATAAGGCCACACACACCCCCAAACCATAAAATCATATGATAAAATTATATGGTCATAATAAGGCCACACACCCCCCAAAACACACCACCAGACATGGACCTGCCCACCAGAAAGACAAGATCCAGCCTCATCCACCAGAACACAGGCACTAATCCCCTCCACCAGGAAGCCTACACAACCCACTGAACCAACTTTAGCCACTGGGGACAGACACCAAAAACAATGGAAACTACAAACTAGCAGCCTGTGAAAAGGAGACCCCAAATACAGTAAGTTAAGCAAAATGAGAAGACAGAGAAACACACAACAGATGAAGGAACAAGGCAGAAACCCACCAGACCTAACAAATGAAGAGGAAATAAGCAGTCTACCTGAAAAAGAATTCAGAATAATGATAGTAAAGATGATCCAAAATCTTCTAAATAGAATGGAGAAAATACAAGAAACATTTAACAAGGACCTAGAAGAACTAAAGAGCAAACAAACAGTGATGAACAACACAATAAATGAAATTAAAAATTCTCTAGAAGGGGTCATAGCAGAATAACTGAGGCAGAAGAACGGATAAGTGACCTGGAAGATAAAATAGTGGAAATAACTACTGCAGAGCAGAATAAAGAATAAAGAGAATTGAGGACAGTCTCAGAGACCTCTGGGACAACATTAAATGCACCAACATTAGAATTATAGGGGTCCCAGAAGAAAAAGAGAAAAAGAAAGGGACTGAGAAAATATTTGAAGAGATTATAGTTGAAAACTTACCTAATATGGGAAAGGAAATAGTTAATGAAGTCCAGGAAGCACAGAGAGTCCCATACAGGATAAATCCAAGGAGAAACACACCAAGACACATATTAATCAAACTATCAAAAATTAAATACAAAGAAAAAATATTAAAAGCAGCATGGGAAAAACAACAAATAACACACAAGGGAATCCCCATAAGGTTAACAGCTGATCTTTCAGCAGAAGCCAGAAGGGAGTGGCAGGACATATTTAAAGTGATGAAGGAGAAAAACCTACAACCAAGATTACTCTACCCAGCAAGGATCTCATTCAGATTTGACGGAGAAATTAAAACCTTTACAGACAAGCAAAAGCTAAGAGAATTCAGCACCACCAAACCAGCTTTTACAACAAATGCTAAAGGAATTTTTCTAGGCAAGAAACACAACAGAAGGAAAAGACCTACAATAACAAACCCAAAACAATTAAGAAAATGGTAATAGGAACATACATATCAATAATTACCTTAAATGTAAATGGATTAAATGCTCCAACCAAAAGACACATACTGGCTGAATGGATACAAAAACAAGACCCATATATATGCTGTCTACAAGAGACCCACTTGAGACCTAGGGACACATACAAACTGAAAGTAAGGGGATGGAAAAAGATATTCCATGCAAATGGAAATCAAAAGAAAGCTGGAGTAGCAACACTCATATCAGACAAAATAGACTTTAAAACAAAGACTATTACAAGAGACATAAAAGGACACTACATAATGATCAAGGGATCAATCCAAGAAGAAGATATAACAATTGTAAATATTTATGCACCCAACATAGGAACACCTCAATACATAAGGCAAATACTAACAGCCATAAAAGGGGAAATCAACGGGAACACAATCATAGTAGGGGACTTTAACAACTCACTTTCACCAATGGACAGATCATCCAAAATGAAAATAAATAAGGAAACACAGCTTTAAATGATACATTAAACAAGATGGACTTAATTGATATTTATAGGACATTCCATCCAAAAACAACAGAATACACATTTTTCTCTAGTGCTCATAGAACATTCTCCAGGATAGATCATATCTTGGGTCACAAATCAGTCCTTGGTAAATTTAAGAAAATTGAAATTGTATCAAGTATCTTTTCTGACCACAATGCTATGAGACTAGATATCAATTACAGGAAAAGATCTGTAAAAAATACAAACACATGGAGGCTAAACAATACACTACTTAATAACGAAGTGATCACTGAAGAAATCAAAGAGGAAATTAAAAAATACCTAGAAACAAATGACAGTGAAAACACGATGACCCAAAACCTATGGGATGCAGAAAAAGCAGTTCTAAGAGGGAAGTTTATAGCAATATAATCCTACCTTAAGAAACAGGAAAGGTCTCAAATAAACAACCTAAACTTGCACCTAAAGCTATTAGAGAAAGAAGAACAAAAAAACCCCAAAATTAGCAGAAGGAAAAAAATCATAAAAATCAGATCAGAAATAAATGAAAAAGAAATGAAGGAAATGATAGCAAAGATCAATAAAACTAAAAGCTGGTTCTTTGAGAAGATAAACAAAATTGATAAACCACTAGCCAGACTCATCAAGAAAAAAAGAGACGACTCAAATTAATAGAATTAGAAATGAAAAAGGAGAAGTAACAACTGACACTGCAGAAATACAAAAGATCATGAGAGATTACTACAAGCAACTCTATGCCAATAAAATGGACAACCTGGAAGAAATGGACAAATTCTTAGAAATGCACAACCTGCCAAGACTGAATCAGGAAGAAATAGAAAATATGAACAGACCAATCACAAGCACTGAAATTGAAACTGTGATTAAAAATCTTCCAACAAACAAAAGCCCAGGACCAGATGGCTTCACAGGTGAATTCTATCAAACATTTAGAGAAGAGCTAACACCTATCCTTCTCAGACTCTTCCAAAATATAGCAGAGGGAAGAACACTCCCAAACTCATTCTATGAGGCCACCATCACCCTGATACCAAAACCAGACAAGGATGTCACAAAGAAAGAAAACTACAGGCCAATATCACTGATGAACATAGATGCAAAAATCCTCAACAAAATACTAGCAAACAGAATCCAACAGCACATTAAACGGATCATACACCATGATCAAGTGGGGTTTATTCCAGGAATGCAAGGATTCTTCAGTACATGCAAATCAATCAATGTGATACACCGTATTAACAAATTGAAGGAGAAAAACCATATGATCATCTCAACAGATGCAGAGAAAGCTTTTGACAAAATTCAACACCCATTTATGATAAAAACCCTCCAGAATGTAGGCATAGAGGGAACTTTCCTGTACATAATAAAGGCCATATATGACAAACCCACAGCCAACATCGTCCTCAATGGTGAAAAACTGAAACCATTTCCACTAAGATCAGGAACAGGATAAGGTTGCCCACTCTCACCACTATTAGTCAACATCATTTTGGAAGTTTTAGCCACAGCAATCAGAGAAGAAATAAAAGTAATCCATATCGGAAAAGAAGTAAAGCTGTCACTGTTTGCAGATGACATGATACTATACATAGAGAATCCTAAAGGTGGTACCAGAAAACTACTAGAGCTAATCAATGAATTTGGTAAAGTAGCAGGATACAAAATTAATGCACAGAAATCTCTGGCATTCCTATACACTAATGATGAAAAATCTGAAAGTGAAATTAAGATAACACTCCCATTTACCACTGCAACAAAAAGAATAAAATATCTAGGAATAAACCTACCTAAGGACACAAAAAACCTGTATGCAGAAAATTATAAGACACTGATGAAAGAAATTAAAGATGATACAAATAGATGCAGAGCTATACCATGTTCTTGGATTGGAAGAATCAACATTGTGAAAATGACTATACTACCCAAAGCAATCTACAGATTCAATGCAATCCCTATCAAACATACCACTGGCACAGAACTAGAACAAAAAATTTCACAATCTGTATGGAAATACAAAAGATCCCGAATAGCCAAAGCAATCTTGAGAAAGAAAAATGGAGCTGGAGGAATCAGGCTCCCTGATTTCAGACTATACTACAAAGCTACAGTAATCAAGACAGCATGGTACTGGCACAGAAACAGAAATACAGATCAATGGAACAGGATAGAAAGCCCAGAGATAAACCCACGTACATATGGTCACTTACCTTTGATAAAGGAGGCAAGAATATACAGTGGAAAAAAGACAGCCTCTTCAATAAGTGGTGCTGGGAAAACAGGACAGCTACATGTAAAAGAATGAAATTAGAATACTCCCTAACACCATACACAAAAATAAACTCAAAATAGATTAGAGACCTAAATGTAAGACCAGACACTATAAAACTCTTAGAGGAAAACATAGGAAGAACACTCTGACATAAATCACAGCAAGATCTTTTTCGATCCACCTCCTAGAGTAATGGAAATAAAAACAAAAATAAACAAATGGGACCTAATGAAACTTAAAAGCTTTTGCACAGCAAAGGAAACCATAAACAAGATGAAAAGAGAACCCTCAGAATGGGAGAAAATATTTGCAAATGAATCAACAAAGGATTAATCTCCAAAATATATAAACAGCTCATGCAGCTCAATATTAAAAAAACAAACCACCCAATTCAAAAATGGGCAGAAGAACTAAATAGACATTTCTCCAAAAAAGAGATACAGATGGCCAAGAAGCACATGAAAAGCTGCTCAATATCACTAATTATTAGAGAAATGCAAATCAAAACTGCAATGAGGTTATCACCTCACACCAGTTAGAATGGGCATCATCAGAAAATCTACAAACAACAAATGCTGGAGAGGGTGTGAAGAAAAGGGAACTCTCTTGCACTGTTGGTGGGAATGTAAATTGGTACAGCCACTATGGAGAATAGTATGGAGGTTCCTTAAAAAACTAAAAATAGAATTACCATATGATCCAGCAATCCCAGTACTAGGCATATACCCAGGGAAAACCATAATTCAAAAAGACACATGCACCCCAATTTTCACTGCAGCACTATTTACAATAGCCAGGTCATGGAAGCAACCTAAACGCCCATCGACAGACGAATGGATAAAGATGTGGTACATATATACAGTGGAATATTACTCAGCCATAAAAAGGAACGAAATTGGGTCATTTGTTGAGACGTGGATGGATACAGAGACTGTCATACAGAGTGAAGGAAGTCAGAAAGAGAAAGACAAATATCGTATATTAATGCATATATGTGGAACCTAGAAAAATGGTACAGATGAACCAGTTTTCAGGGCAGAAATTGAGACATAGATGTAGAGAACAAACGTATGGACACCAAGCGGGGAAGGCGGCAGGGTGGTGCGAGTGGTGGTGTGATGAATTGTGCAATTGGGATAGACATGTATCCACTGATGTGTATAAAATTGATGACTAATAAGAACCTGCTGTATAAAAAAATAAATAAAATTAAATTTAAAAATTAAAAAAAAATAGGTTGTCCTGAAGAGGTTAAAAAATCTCATTGTTTCCATAGGATTCAAAAGTCATGTGCTACTCCAAAGGCATAGTGACTGTCACTATAAATAATTGCTATCTGGTCTTAGTTGGCAAGCTCTGGTTAAGGCAATTAATAGAGGTTATTCTGCTTTGTTTTTGGTATATAAGAGCTTTCATTTATGTCCACTGTGGGCATTACTACATATCCAACTTCATAATGTACCTGCTCATTCTTTAAGTAGGACCCATCTGTAATTCAAATTAGATCAGCATTACCAATAGGAGCTTTTTGTAATTCATTCCTGGGAGCAAGATGATAATCAGTTAACAAAATGAAGTCATGTGTTTTCTTTCTGTGGTTCTGGAAGCAAAGTTGCAAGGTTAAGGTTATTACATTGAACCAAAGTAATATTAGGTGCAGAAAGCAACAATATTTCATAAGAAGTTAGTCAGCTTACAGAATACTGCTGAGTGTGGTAAGAGTTTAGAAGACTCTCAACTGAGTGTGGGACATAAAATAAATAGTTAAAGGAGACCCCATTTCTATTTCTTCAGTAACCTTACACAAGCAAGCCACTGTTGAAACAGCCCTCATAAAAAGTGGAAGTCCTTTCACTTCTGGGTCTAATTTTGCTTTGGAGCATAAAGGCAATTCATCTATAAGCATTTTTCCAAAAGCATAAGAGTAAGACAGCAACTGCCTATAAATGAAAAAAGACTTAAAATTTAAAGCATGGTTAGTGACTTCCCTGGTGGTCCAGTGGTTAGGATGCCATGCTCCCAATGCAGGGGGCCTGGCTTCAATCCCTGGTCAGGGAACTAGATCCCACATGCATGCCACAACTAAGAGTCCACATGCCACAACTAAAATATCCTGCATGAAGCAACTGAAGGATCTTGCATGCCACAGTGAAGATCCTGCACATGGCAACGAAGATCCCACATGCTGCAACTAAGACCCTGCGCAGACTAATAAATATTAAAAAAAACACAAAATATGGTTGAAGACCTGATTACAATGCCACTGTCATGGAAATTTCACTATTTCTGTGACATACAACATTTTAAGATAATAACTAGAATTATGACTGACTACACACCAGGATATTTCAAATTTTAGGAACTTCATATAATTTCTAGAATATTTATATTAACAACCCATACAATATAATCTAAGAAGGTTTATCATTACTCATTTCACCACGTTTCCCAGGTAATTTAACATACCAGATAAATCTAATTAGTTTAATATCTCCCTTTGAGATGTTCAGGGGCCCTCTGAAGCATCCCAAAGTTAGCTAGAGATCAGAAGAACTTCATTTAGAATTTGATTTGAGGAAGTCTTTCAAAGATATCAAAAGATTTTAAACACGTGGCCAAGTAAGATCATAAGTCACTGTGAAACAATACTTATTCATTTAACCAAAGTGACAATAAAAGATTTCAAGAGCAAATTCAGAAAGATACAACAGACTGCCTAAGAGGTAAAGAAACTGTACAATATGCTATCAAAATCAGATCAATAGTACAAGAAAATTTTATCCTCTTTACAGAGAAAAAAACAAATTGTAGTTTTGTACCATTTTATTTTCAATATTAAAATTCATCCCTTTAATTAAATTCAATCTAACCTTAGTCCTGACCACGCCTAAAACTCTTTTCTCACAGTTCCCTTTTTATTATTTAAAAAATTTTTAATTTATTTTTTGGCTGCATTGGATCTTTATTGCTGAGCGTGGGCTTTCTCTACCTGTGGAGAGCGTGGGCTACTCCTCGTGGTGGTGCGTAGGCTTCTCATTGCAGTGGCTTCTCTTCTTGCAGAGCACAGGCTCTAGGTGCATGGGCTTCAGTAGTTGCAGCACAAAGGCTCAGCAGTTGTGGCTCGTGGGCTCTAGAGCATAGGTTCAGTAGTTGTGGTGCACAGGCTTAGTTATTCCGTGGCATGTGGGATCTTCCTGGACCAGGGATCGAACCCATGTGCCCTGCATTGGCAGGTGGATTCTTAACCACTGTGCCACCAGGGAAGTCCTGAAGTATTTTTATTTTTAATATTTATTTATTTATTTGGCTGCACCGGATCTTAGCTGCGGCACGCAGGATCCTTTAGTTGCCGTATGTGGGATCTAGTTTCCTGACAAGGGATCGAACCCAGGCCTCCTGCACTGAGAGCATGGAGTCTTAACCACTGGATCACCAGGGAAGTGCCTCACAATTCCCTTTTTTAAATTAATTTCTAGAAGTATATGCCACTTCATAGTACAATCTTTCAATAATAATGCAAAAGATACATGTACAAAAATAATGCACAAGATTATTAATAATCTCAAACATATTTAGTTTCTCTGTAATAAGAGGTCTAAAGTAGGTCAATATAGATTTCTTTAGCAATAAATGTTTCAGCATTTTATCTTATTAAAAGTGATCTAGGGCTTCCCTGGTGGCGCAGTGGTTGTTCGTGCCCCAGTCCGGGAAGATCCCACATGCCACGGAGTGGCTGGACCCGTGAGCCATGGCCGCTGAGCCTGCGCGTCCGGAGCCTGTGCTCCATAACGGGAGAGGCCACAACAGTGAGAGGCCCGCGTACTGCAAAAAAAAAAAAAAAAAAAAGTGATCTAGACAGTCAATGAATTGCCATCATTTAACTTAATGTAGCAGAACTGTGAAGTTTCAAGTTAACAAAAATCTGGAGAAACTGTTTTCAGGTAGACACATCATAAAATGTAATCATTCTTAAAGAGTTCACCCAAATACTTTGATCCCATTTATCTCTATTTCATTACTTATGAAAATATCATCATACCAAGTTAATTATCTTGTTGACAAATTTTATAACAGAGGTAACATGAGCTTATTGGCATTTAGTAAACCTAGGTACAATAAAAGTATTATATTTAATGTTGATGACTTTAAAGATGTGTCTATATTAATTAAACCATCAACTAAAACTTGTTTTCACTTATTGAAGATTAATCTTAGATCATATGAACCCTTAAAATTTTTGGATAGCTTGAGTTACATTCAGAAGTATTTGATTTCTAAGTACTTACTTTTAAGTCAATTAAATACAGCTCTTTTACAAATTATTTTTGGTAATATCACCTGGAGGTAGGGACATATCATATTTATAATGTACACACAGACATACATATATCCAAATAGACACAGAGGTCTCATAGTTTTCCTGCTCGAGTTTTAAAGCCCTCTTTTCCCTTTTTTTTTAATTTTTTCAGTTTTAGTTTCTACTAGTTGAGCTAAGACTGTAGTCTCAGGAAATGTAGGATGCGTTTACATTTCAAGGACATGATAAGAGTTACAACTTCAAACTTTCTCCCAAAATTACTTTTGTTCTCTCAGGGTCAGAATTTTGAAAAGATGTTTTATTAAGCCCACTTTCTCTAATTAGGCATGCAAGAATCAGTTTTGGAATGTCAAAAAGTTCCACCCTGGCCATGTAAGAGTTAAGATACACAGACTGAGAAGATATGAGAAATGTTTAATAAACAGCTATAAGATCTAAGGAACAGAGATGAACAGTACAATAACTGAAATGAAAACTACACTATAAGGAATCAACAGCAGAATAAAGAGGCAGAAGTATGGATAAGTGATCTGGAAGACAGAATGGTGGAAATCACTGCTGTGGAACAGGATGAAGAAAAAAGAATGAAAACAAATGAGGACAGTCTAAGAGACTTCTGGAAAAACATTAAATGCACCAACATTCTCATTATGGGGGTCCAGAAGGAGAAGAGGGAGAGAAAGTACCTGAGAAAATATCTGAAGAGATAATAGCTGAAAATGTCCCTAACATGGGAAACAGTCACCCAAGTCCAGGAAGCACAGAGTACCAGGCAGGATAAACCCAAGGAAGAACATGCTGAGACACATATTAATCAAATTGACAAAAATTAAAGACAAGGGCTTCCTTGGTGGTGCAGTGGTTAAGAACCCACCTGCCAATGCAGGGGACACGGATTTGAGCCCTGGTCTGGGAAGATCCCACATGCTGCGGAGCAAATAAGCCCATGCACCACAACTACTGAGCTTGTGCTCTAGAGCCCACAAACCACAACTACTGAACCCACGTGCCACAACTACTGAAGCCTGTGTGCCTAGAACCCATGCTCCACAAGAGAAGCCACCGCAATGAGAAGCCCGTGCACTACAACAAAGAGTAGCCCCCCACTTGCCACAACTAGAGAAAGCCCACGCACAGCAATGAAGCCCCAACACAGCCAAAACTAAATAAATAAATAAATTTATTTTAAAAAATTAAAGACAGAGAAAATATTAAAAAGCAACAAGAGAAAAGCAACAAATAACAAGCAAGGAAATTCCCATAAAATTATCAGCTGATTTTTCAGCAGAAACTCTGCAGGCCGGAAGGCAGTTGCACAATATATTTAGAAGTGATGAAAGGGAAGAACTTACAGCCAAGAACACTCTACCCAGCAAGGCTCTCATTCGGATTCAATAGAGAAATCAAAAACTTTACAAACAAGCAAAAACTAAGAGAATTTAGCACCACCAGACCAACTTTGCAACAAATGCTAAAGGCACTTCTCTAGGCAGGAAAGAGACAACAACTTAAAACAATCTTGTATCAATACATTTATAGACTGCTATATCAAAACCTCATGGGAACAGCAAACCCCAAAACTATAATAGATACACACACAAAAAAGAAAAAGCAATCCAAACGTAGCACTAAAGATGGTCATCAAATCACAAGAGAACAAAAGAGGAAGGGGAGCAAAAAGATGTACAAAAATAAATCCAAAACAATTAACAAAATGGCGGTAAGAACATACACGTCGATAATTACCTTAAATGTAAATGGATTAAATGCTCCAACCAAAAGGCATAAACTCACTGAATGGATACAAAAACAATACCCATATATATGGGTAAAAGAGACCCACTTCAGATCTAGGGACACATACAGACTGAAAGTAAGGGGATGGAAAAAGGTATTCCATGTAAATGGAAATCAAAACCTGGAGTAGCAATACTTTTATCAGACATAATAGACTTTAAAATAAAGACTGTTACAAGAGACAAAGAAGAACACTATGAAATGATCAAGGGATCAATCCAAGAAGATATAATAATTTTAAATAAATATGTACCCAACACAGGAGCATTTCAATATATAAGGCAAATACTAACAGCCATAAAAGGAGAAATCGACAGTAACACAATAATAGTGGGGGATTTTAACACCCCACTTTCATCAATGGACAGATTATCCAGACATAAAATCAGTAAGGAAACACAGGCCTTAAATGACACATTAGAGCAGATGGACTTAACTGATATTTATAGAGCATTCCATCCAAAAGCAGCAGAATACATATTTTTTTTAAGTGCACATGGAACTTTCTCCAGGATTGACCATATGCTGGGCCACAAAGCAAGCCTCGGTAAATTTAAGAAAACTGAAATCATATCAAGCATCTTTTCCAGTCACAATGCTGTGAGATTAGAAATCAACTACAAGAAAAAAATTGTAAAAAACACAAACATGTGGAGGCTAAACAACATGCTACTAAACAACCAATGGATCACTGAAGAAATCAAAGAAAAAATCAAAAAATACCTAGAGACAAATGAAAACAAAAGCACAATGATCCAAAACCTATGGAATGCAGCAAAAGCAGTTCTAAGAAGGAAGTTTATAGCAATACAAACTTACCTCAGGAACAAGAAAAATCTCAAATAAACAACCTAAACTTACACCTAAAGCAACCAGAGAAAGACCAAACAAACCCCAAAGTTAGTAGAAGGAAAGAAATCATAAAGATTAGAGCAGAAATAAATGAAACAGAGATGAAGAAAATAATAGCAAAGACCAATGAAACTAAAAGCCAGTTCTTTGAAAAGATAAGCAAAATTGATAAACCTTTAGCCAGACTCATGAAGAAAAAAAGGGAGAGGGCTCAAATCCATAAAATTAGAAATGAAAAAGGAGAAGTCATAATGGGCACCACAAAAATACAAAGGATCATAAGAGACTAATACAAGCAACTATGTGCCAATAAAATGGACAACACAGAAGAAGACAAATTCTTAGAAAGGTACAATCTCCCAAGACTGGACCAAGAAGAAACAGAAAATATGAACAACTCACAAGTACTGAAATTGAAACCGTGATTTAAAAACTCCCAAACAAGGACTTCCCGGGTGGCACAGTGGTTAAGAACCCACCTGCGAATGCAGGGGACACGGGTTTGAGCCCTGGTCCTGGAAGATCCCACATGCCACGGAGCAACTAAGCCTGTGTGCCACAACTACTGAGCCTGTGCTCTAGAGCCCACGAGCCACAACTACTGAAGCCCGCATGCCTAGAGCCTGTGCTCCACAACAAGAGGAGCCACCACAATGAGAGGCCCACGCACCACAACAAAGAAGAGCCCCCAATTGCTGCAACTAGAGAAAGCCTGCGAGCAGCAACGAAAACCCAATGTGGCCAAAAATAAATAAATAAAATAAAATAAAATTAAAACTCCCAACAAACAGAAGTCCAGGACCAGATGGCTTCACAAGCGAATTCTATCACACATTTAGAGAAGAATTAACTCCTATCCTTCTGAAACTATTCCAAAAAACTGCAGAGAAGGGAATACTCCCAAACTCATTCTATGAGGCCACTCTCACCCTGATACCAAAACCAGACAAAGATATCACAAAAAAAGAAAATTACAGGCTAATATCACTGATGAACATAGGCAAAAATCTTCAACAAAATACTAGCAAACCAAATCCAACAATATATTAAAATGATCATACACCACAATCAAGTGGGATTCATCCTAGGGATGCAAGGACTTTTCAATATCCACAAATCAATCAGTGTGACACACCACATTAACAAATAGAAGAGTAAAACCATATGATCATCTCAATAGATGCAGAAAAATATTTTGACAAAATTCAATACCAATTTATGATAAAAACTCTCCAAAAATGGGCACAGAGGGAACAAATCTCAACACAATAAAGGTCATATACAAAAAATCTACAGCTAACATCATACTCAGTGGTGAAAAGCTGAAAGCATTTCTTCTTAAATCAGGAACAAGACAAGGATGTCCATGCTCACCACTTTCATTCAACATAGTTTTGGAAGTCCTAGCTATGGCAGTCAGAGAAGAAAAAGAAATAAAAGGAATCCAAATTGGGAAAGAAGAAGGAAAACTGTCACTGTTTGCAGATGACATGATACTATATATAGAAAATCCTAAACACACTACCAGAAAACTACTAGAGCTCATCAATGAATTCAGTAAAGTTGCAGGTTACAACATTAAAACACAGAAATCTGTTGCATTTCTAACAACAAAAGATCAGAAAGAGGAATTAAAGAAACAATCCCATTTACCATCACATCAAAAAAGAATGAAATACCTAGGAATAAACCTACCCAAGGAGACAAAAGACCCATACTCTAAAAACTATAAAACACTGATTAAAGAAGTGGGAGATGACACAAAGAGATGGAAAAATATACCATGTTCTAGGATTGGAAGAATCAATACTGTCAAAATAACTATACTACCCAAGGCAATCTACAGATTCAATGCAGTCCCTATCAACTTACCAGTGGCATTTTTCACAGAACTAGAACAACAACAACAAAAAACCTTAAAATATGTATGGAGACACAAAAGACCCTGAATAGCCAAAGCAATCTTGAGAAAGAAAAACAGAGCTGGAGCAATCAGGCTCCCTGACTTCAGGCTATACTACAAAGCTATAGTCATCAAAACAGTATGGTACTGGCACAAAAATAGACATGTAGATCAATGGATCAGGATAGAAAACCCAGAAATAAACCCACGCACCTATGGCCAATTAATCTATGGCAAAGGAGGCAAGACCATACAATGGAGGAAAGGCATTCTCTTCAATAAATGGTGCTGGGAAAACTGGACAGCTACATGTAAAATAATGAAATTAGAACGCTCCTTAACACCATATACAAAAATAAACTCAAAATGGATTAAAGATCTAAATGTGAGTTTCTATAAAACTCTTAGAGGAAAACTAAGGCAGAACACTCTCTGAAAAATTGCAGCAGTATCTTTTTCAAAATACAACCCACAGAATGGGAGAGAGTATTTGCAAACAACATGACCGACAAGGAATTAGTCTCCAAGATTTACAAACAGCTCATGCTGCTTAATATCATAAAAACAAACAACCCAATTCAAAAATGGGCAGAAGACCTAAATAGACATTTCTCCAAAGAAGACATACAGATGGCCAAGAAGCACATGAAAAGATGTTCAACGTCACTATTAGAGAAATGCAAGTGAAAACTACAACGAGATATCAACTCACATCAGTAAGAATGGTTATCATCAAAAAATCCACAAACAGGACTTCCCTGGCAGTCCAGTGGTTAAGACTCTGAGCTCCCAATGCAGGGGGCATGGCATGGATGCATGGTCAGGGAACTAAGATCCCACATGCCATGTGGCACGGCCAAAAATAAATAAATAAAATCCACAAATAATAAATGCTGGAGAGGGTATGGAGAGAAGTGAACCCTCCTATACTGTTGGATGGAATGTAAATTGGTACAGCCACTGTAGAGAACAGTATGGAGGTTCCTTAAAAAACTAAAAATAGAGCTACCATATGATCCTGCAATCCCACTCCTGGGCATATATCTGGAGAAAACCGTAATTCGAAAAGATACGTGCACCCCAATGTTCATTGCAACACTGTTTACAATAGCTAAGACATGGAAGCAACCTAAATGTCCATTGACAGACGAATGGATAAAGAAGATGTGGTACATATATACAATGGAGTACTACTTAGGCATTAACAAGAATGAAATAATGCTATCTGCAGCAACATGGATGGACCTGGAGTTTATCATACTAAGTGAAGTAAGTCAGAGAAAGACAAATACCATATGATACCACTTATATGTGGAATCTAAAAAAAAAAAAAAAGATACAAATGAACTTATTTACAAAACAGAAACAGACTCACAGATTTAGAAAACAAACTTACAGTTACCAAAGGGGAAAGGTTGTGGGGAGGGATAAATTGGGAGTTTGGGATTACATATATGCACCACTATATTTAAAATAGATAACTAGGGAATTCCCTGGCAGTCCAGTGGTTAGGACTCATGTTTCCACTGCAGGGGGCATGAATTTGATCCCTGCTTAGGGAACTAGACCCCTCATGCCACGTGGTCCATTGTCTGGATATTCCACAGTTCATTTATCCATTCACTTACTGAAGGACATCTTGGTTACTTCCAAGTTTTGGCAATCATGAATAAAGCTGCTATAAACTTCCCTATACCAGTTTTTTTTTTAAATAGATAACCAACAAAGACCTACTGTAAAGCACAGGGAACTCTACTCAATATTCTATAATGACTTAAATGGGAAAAGAATTTGAAAAAGAATAGATATATGTACATGTATAATTAAATCACTTTGCTGTACACGTGAAACTAACACAGCATTGTAAATCAACTATACTCCAATATAAAATAAAAATTAAGAGAATAAAAAATAGAATAGCTCCTGAAGGCTAAAGGAACAATTTGACACCCCCCCCAATAACAATGTTGGATTGTGTATCTGTCTGTATGTGTATTATAATAAATATTTATGGACCCATACACATATAAATGACATACACACATATAAATGAGGTAAGAACAACAGTTCCTTATAGAAGGATTCTTATTAGTAAATATAGAAGAAATAAGGAAGGTAAAAAAAATCATTAGCTAATCACAATTTTAATTGTTGCAGGCAAGATCCACTAATGAATGTTAAAATCAGTGAATAAAAGTTTAATGAGAAACAAGGTAGTCATGTAGCTTCAAAGTATCTCTCGGAATTTATTAACTCCAAAGAGAAAAACAGTAAATTTACAATGGAAAATCTAACAGACAAGTGATCAAGTAACCAAGTGATCAAGGCTAATATCACCAGTAATAGCACATATTGTATCCCTTGATGTAATGTGCTGAAGAGGGTACATCACCACTAAGGTATTCTTCCCTTCAAAATCTATCAATTCAATCTAATCATGAGAAAACATTAGATAAATCCAAACTGATGAATATCCTACAAAATACCTGACTTACTGTTAAACCCAAAGCCATGCAGAATTTTTCCTATTTTCTAAGTTTTATAGCATTTTATATGTGGGTCTATAATTCATTTTGAGTTAATTTTTTATTAAAGGATAAGGTCTGTGTCAGGGTTACTTTTTTTATCCTTTTGCATATGGACATTCAATTATTCCAGCATCATGTTTTGAAATGACTTAGCCGTTCTCCATTGAACTGCCTTCGTGCTATACTGAAAAAAAAAATCAATTGACCATATAGATATGAGTCTATTTCTGGAGTCTCTATTCTATTCCCTTGATCTATATGTCTATTCTTTCACTAATAACATGCTGCTTTGATTATCGTAGCTTTACATTAAGTCTTGAAATCAGATAATGTGAATCCTACAACTTTTTTTTCCAGAATTGTATTGGCTATTTCTGTTCCTTTGCCTTTCCATAAAATTTTAGCATCAACTTGTTGATATCTACAAAAAAGACTTCTGGTATTTTGATTTGAATTGACTTAAATCTATAGCTCAAATTGGAAAGAACTGACACCTTAACAATATTGAGTGATCCAATACATGAATAAAAATCTATATGTGGTGGGGCAGGGATAAACTGGGAATTTGGGATTGACATACACACACTACTATATTTAAAATAGATAACCAACAAAGTTCTACTGTATAGCAGAGGGAACTCAGCTCAATATTCTGTAATAACCTACACGGGAAAAGAATTTGAAAAAGAAGAGATACATATATATGTATAACTGAATCACTTTGCTGTACACCTGAAACTAACACAACATTGTTAATCAAGTATACTCCAGTATAAAATAAAAATTTAAAAAAAATAGGGCTTTCCTGGTGGCACAGTGGTTAAGAATCCACCTGCGAATGCAGGGGACATGGGTTCGAGCCCTGGTCTGGGAAGATCCCACATACCGTGGAGCCACTAAGCCCATGTGCCACAACTACTGAGCCTGCACTCCAGAGCCCACGTGTCACAACTACTGAAGCCCACGCGCCTAGAGCCCATGCTCTGTAACGAGAAGCCACTGCAATGAGAAGCCCACGTGCTGCAACGAAGAGTAGCCCCCACTCACCACAACCAGAGAAAAGCCTGTGCACAGCAACAAAGACCCAACACAGCCAAAAAAAAAAAAAAAAAAAATTTAAGTGTAGTCTGTTGTGTTTTTACATGTGTATATACCTGCAGAAATATCAGGATAATGGATGTATTCATCACCTGCAAAAGTTTCTTGGTGCATTTTTGTATATATCCTCCTTTCTATTCCTTATCCCCAAGCAAGAACTGATCTTTGTGACTACATATTAGTATAAATTTTCGACAATTTTATATAAGTGTTATTTTGTTTGTTATATTTAACATAATTATTTTGACATTCATCCCTTTTATGTTGCTGTTTTGTATTCCATTTTGTGGATGTACAAAAATGTCTTTATCCTTTTTTTTTTTTTTTTTTTGCGGTACGCAGGCCTCTCACTGCCCTGGCCTCCCCCGCTGTGGAGCCCAGGCTCCGGACGCGCAGGCTCAGCGGCCATGGCTCACGGGCCCAGCCGTTCCACGGCATGTGGGATCCTCCCGGACTGGGGCACGAACCCGCGTCCCCTGCATCGGCAGGCGGACCCTCAACCACCACGCCACCAGGGAAGCCCTATCCGTTTACTTTTTGATGGACATTTGAGTTATAGTTTTTGTCCAGTGATAATAAAACTGCTTTGAATATTCACGAACAAAAAATCTATATATGAAAACATAAATATATTTATTTAGGTATTTGAATTCTATTATTCTTTTGTAGTTCTCCACATAGATTCTGTAAATATTTTGTTAGATTTATACCTAAGCATTTCACCTTTTGGGTTGCTATTGAAAATGGTATTGTTTTTTATTTTTTTTAAACTTATATTTTATTGAATATAAATATTTAATATTTTCAAGACATGAACAGAATCTACATTTAACACAAATAACTGGAGTACGAGGTTTTAGTTGTGCAAAATGAAGAAATTCTAGAGAGATAATGTGCAGCATGTCAACTATAGTTAACCATACTGTATCGAATACTTGAAATTTCCTAAGTATGTCTTTTTTAAAATGTTTATATTTTAAAAATTTTTATTGGAGTATAGTTGATCTACAATGTTGTGTTAGTTTCAGGTGTACAGCAAAGTAAATCAGTTATACATACACATATAGGTATTTTTTTTTAAATTCAACTTCTAGGTGTTCATTGCTAGTATAGAAAAAAATGACTGTTTTTTAAATTTTTTATTATTTTTAAAAGATTTTGGCCACACTGCATGGCACGTGGGATCTTAGTTCCCCAACCGGGATTGAACCCCTGCTCCCAGCATTGGAAGGTGGACTCTTAACCACTGGACCACTGGGGAAGTCCCAAAGATGATTGACTTTTTCTTAAATTAAAAAAATTTTCTTTTTATTTAAAAAAAATTTTTTTTTTTTTGGCTGCATTGGGTCTTCATTATTGTGCACGGGCTTTGTCTAGTTGCAGCAAGTGGGGGATACTCTTTGCTGCAGTGCACGGGCTTCTCATTGTGGTGGATTCTCTTGTTGCAGAGCACAGGCTCAGTAGTTGCGGCATGCATGCCCTAGAGTGCACAGGCTTCAGTAGTTGTTGCACATGGGCTCAGTAGTTGTGACACACAGGCTCTAGGGTGCGTGGGCTTTGGTAGTTGTGGTGCATGGGCTCAACAGTTGTGGCTTGTGGGCTCTAGAGCGCAGGCTCAGTAGTTGTGGTGCACGGGCTTAGTTGCTCCGCAGCATGTGGGATCTTCCTGGACCAGGTATCAAACCCGTGTCCACTGCATTGGCAGGCAGATTCTTAACCACTGCGCCACCAGGGAAGTCCATGACTGACTTCTGTATACTGATTTTGTACTCTGTGATCCTGCTAAAATTTCTATTAGTTCCAAGAATCCTTTTTGTAGGTTCTGTGGGATTTGATAGCCATGTCTAATAATACTAATTAATAAATTTCAGAGATCTGTCTGGAGAATGCAAACCTATTTAATTAACAATATTAGCAAAAAAGTTTCTCAGAAGAAAAAGGTGATGTCCCCTCCCCAACCTTAGAATTTACAATGAAAGAGATATCATTCTTACCTTATAAAATTTCTGATGTGATAAAATGACAAATAGAGAATATTAACAAAGGTTTAGCTTTGTTACCCTGTCCAATACAGAGCACGTGAATATTTATAACTATAAGCACCTTACTATGTTTTCTAATATTATTAAAAATATGTCCTTGGAATTGTTCCTATCATGGAATCTTGTAAGATACCTGGACTTCAGAGATTATTGCTAAAATCTATGAGAATAACCTCACATCTCTAAAAAAGTAAGAAATTCTGAATGACTATCTTGGTGATTTGCTATTCTAGCGACATCTCTATAATCTTTAAGGTGTAAATACGTATAAGGCTTGTCAAATCAGATGAGGATTACTAGTATTTCCTTCTTACACACACAGAGGTTTAATTGACTAGTTGGAAGTCCTGGTCTCCTTTAAGTTAATAAGTATGCTCCTTTCTGCATATTATTCATTAAGAGAACTGAGCAAGTGGGATGCAGCAAAAGCAATTCTAAGAGGGAAGTTTATAGTGATAAATGCCTACATTAAGAAAAAAGAAAGATCCAAAATAATTAACCTAACTTTACATCTCAAGGAACTAGAAAAAGAACAGAGTAGGACTAAAGTAGCAGACAGAAGAGCAAAATCTTATCAAAAGAGCAAAAATGAAATAGGCACTAGAAAGGCAAACAGAAAAAAAATCAATGAGACTAAGAATTGGTTGTTGAAAAGATGAACCAAATTGAGAAACCTGTAGCTATACTCAACAAGAGAGGACTCAAACAAAATTATAAATGAAAGAGGAGACATTACAACTGATGTCAAAGATAAGAGACTATTATGAACAATTATACAGAAACAACTGTATAACCTAGAAGAAATAAATCCTAGAAACATACACCTACCCATACTAAATCATGAAGAAATAGGAAATGTAAATAGACCACTAACAAGTAAGGAGATTGAATCAGTTATCAAAAACTTCCCAATACTGGGACTTCCCTGGTGGCGCAGTGGTTAACACTCTGCACTCCCAATGCAGGAGGTCTGGGTTCAATCCCTGGTCTGGGAACTAGATCCAACATGCATGCCACAACTAAGAGTTCACATGCCACAACTAAGGAGCCCGTGTGCCACAACTAAAGAGCCTGCCTGCTGCAACTAAGACCGAGTGCAACAAATAAATAAATAAATATTTTTAAAAACACAAAAAACAAAAAACTTCCCAATACTGAAAAGCTCAGGATCAGATGGTTTCAGTAGTGAATCCCACCAAACATTTATAGAAGAGTTAATGTCATGCCTTCTCAAACCCTTCCAAAAATGGAAAAGGAAAGGACACTTCCAAACTCATTTTACAAGGCCAGCATTACTCTGAGACCAAAGCCAGATAAGGACACTACAAGAAAAGAAAACGACAGGCCAATATCCTTGATGAATATAAATGCAAATATTCTAAACAAAATACTAATAAGCCCAATTCAACAGTACATTAAGAGGATCATAGTGGGACTGATCAAGTGGGATTTATCCCTGGAATGCAAGAATAAACCCCTGGGATGCAAATCAATAAATGTGGTATACCACATTAATAGACTGAAGGATAAAAATCATAGGATCACCTTATTAGATGCAGAAAAAGCATTGACAAAATTAAAATTCCTTTCATGATAAGAACTCTCAAAAAACTGGGTATAGGGCTTCCCTGGTGGCGCAGTGGTTGAGAGTCCGGCTGCCGATGCAGGGGACACGGGTTCATGCACCGGTCCAGGAAGATCCCACATGCCGCGGAGCGGCTGGGCCCGTGAGCCATGGCCGCTGAGCCTGCACATCCAGAGCCTGTGCTCCGCAACGGGAGAGGCCACAGCAGTGAGAGGCCCGCGTACCGCAAAAAAAACCCCAAAAAACAAAAAAAAAAACTGGGTAGAGAAGGAATATATCTCAAAATAATAAAGGCCATATACAACAAACTCACAGCCAATATCATACTCAGTAGTGAAAGGTTGACAGCTTTTCCTCTAAGATCAGGAAAAATGTAAGGGTGCCCTCTCTCACCAATCCTATTCAACATAGTACTGGAAGTGCTAGAGCAATCAGGCAAGAAAAATAAATAAAAAGCATCCTAATCAAAACTGAAGAAGTAAAATTTGTCTGTTGATGACATGAACTTATATGTAGAAAAATCCTAAAGACTCCACCAAAAACTGATAGAACTAATACACAAATTGAGTAAAACTGCAGAATATAAAACCAACATACAAAAATCAGTTGTATTTCTATGCACTAACACTGAAGTATCTGAAAAAGAAATAAAGAAAACAATTCCATTTAAAATAGCATCAAAAACAAGAAAATATTTGGGAATAAATTTTACCAAGGAAATGAGAGATCTGTACAGTGAAAACTATGACACTGATGAAAGAAACTGAAGAAGACACAAATTA
Organism: Leucopleurus acutus; assembly: GCF_964270905.1. Classification (NCBI taxonomy): domain Eukaryota; kingdom Metazoa; phylum Chordata; class Mammalia; order Artiodactyla; family Delphinidae; genus Leucopleurus; species Leucopleurus acutus. The sequence continues at coordinate 45,332,205 of NC_139162.1, read as the reverse complement.
ATGAAAGATATTCTGCGTTCATGGATCAGAAGAATTAATATTGTTAAAATGTCCATACTACCCAAAGCTATCTATAGATTCAATGCAATCCCTATCAAAATTCCACTGGCATTTTCACAGAAATAGAAAAAACAATTCTAAAATAGGTATGGAACCCAAAAGACCTTGAATAGCCAAAACAATCTTGAAAAAGAAGAACAAAGCTGGAGACATCACATGTCCTGATTTCAAACTATACTACATAGCTAGTCAAAACAGTTTAATACTGACATAACAACAGACACATAGACCAACAGAATAGAATTAAGAGCTCTGAAATAAACTCACAAATATTCAGTCAACTGATAGTTGACAAAGGAGCCAAAAATACACAATAGGGAAAGGAAGCCTCCTCAATAAATGGTGCTGGGAAAACTGGATATATTCACATGCAAGAGGATGAAACTGGACCCGTATCTTACACCACTAACAAAAATTAAGTCTCTAATTCATTCAATTAGAGACTTAAATGTAAGACCTGAAAACATAAAACTACTAGGAGAAAACACTGGGAAAACTGGTGTTGGCAATGATACACACACACACACACACACACACACACATATACACACACATGCACACATACATATAGGCTGCACTGCACAGCTTGCAGGATCTTAGTTCCCCAACCAGGAATCGAACCCAGGCCCCCAGGAGTGGAAGTGGGGAGTCCTAGCCACTGGACTGCCAGGGAATTCCCTTGGCAATGATATTTTGGACATGACACCAAAAGCACAGGCCACAGCAGAAAAAATAAACAAGTAGGACTCCATCAGACTAAAAAACTTCTGCACAGCAAAAGAAACCATTAACAAAATAAAAAGGCAGGCTTCAGAATGGAAGAAAATATTTGCAAACCATACATGTGATAAGGGATTAATAACTCAAACATATAAGAAGCACATACAACTCAAGAGAAAAAAATCTGATTAAAAAATGGGCAGAAGGGACTTCCCTTCCAGTGGTTAAGACTCTGTGCTTCCACTGCAGGGGGCATGGGTTCAATCCCTGGCTGGGGAACTAAGATTCCCACATGCTGCACAGCACAGCCAAAACATAAATAAATAAAAGGCAGAAGACCTAAATAGACATTTTCCCAAAGACATACAAATGGTCAACAGGTATGTGAAAAGATGCTTGACATCACTAATCAGGGAAATGCAAATCAAAACCACAATGAGATATCACCTCACACCTGTTAGAAATGTCTATCCCTAGGAAGACAAGATAACAAGTGTTGTCAAGGATGTGGAGAAAAGGATGCCCTTGTACACTGTTGGTAGAAATGTAAATTTGTGCAGCCATTATAGAAAACTGTATGTCAGTTCCTCAAAAACTTAAAAATAGAACAATCAAATGATCCAGCAATCCCACTTCTGGGTATATACACAAAGGAAATGAAATCACTATCTCAAAGAGATTTATTTGTACCCCCACGTTCACTGCAGCATTATTTTTTTTATTAAGAAGTTGAATATTTTATTATTAAACTGTTTCTTATTTTCCTGCAAGGCTGTTGCTTCACTGTATAGAAGTAGCACAAGCAAACACAGTATACTGCAAAATTAAGATAGTAATGTTCTTCACTGGACACTATACAACTAACAAACTTTTCTCCACTGCCAGTTATTTCCAGTGGGAAGTTCATTGAGTATTTTGACCCAAATCCAGGGATGGTTGTAAGCAAGTTACAATATTATACAAGGTTAAGATAACAATGTTATCCTTGAATTACATAATTTTTATAACTAGTTTTACCACAGATAATTTCAGGAATTCTAAATATTATAACTGGAGATTAGCCTAAAAATTATAGGGTGTTGAGGGGCTTCCCTGGTGGCGCAGTGGTTGAGAGTCCGTCTGCCGATGCAGGGGGGCACCGGTTCGTGCCCCGGTCTGGGAAGATCCCACGTGCCGCGGAGCGGCTGGGCCCGTGAGCCATGGCCGCTGAGCCTGCGCGTCCGCAGCCTGTGCTCCGCAACGGGAGACGCCACAGCAGTGAGAGGCCCGCGTACCGCAAAAAATAAAAATAATAAATTATAGGGTGTTGTGAAAAAGATGTGGTGTTTATCTGAAGTCATTAGGCAGTTAAGGGGTATTTTCTTCAGGCAACATTGTTGCAAGTAGTTTCTTTTGCTAAAAGGTTCTTTTTAAAAATCTATCCACCATTAATTTAAGACAACTATGCTAGGTTAAGTTGTTTCAAACTAGTTTATTTAGGGGTTCCATGGTCACTCCTCAATAGATTTTATGTATTGCTCATATGCTTCCTCACTCATTAGTTCATCTAGCTCTGAAGGGTTACTGAGTGTATTCTTGATCTGCCAACCATCTTCATAACAAGATTTGTTGACAAGTCCTGGATTTTCTGCTAGAGCTTCATTAATTTCAGTTACTTCTCCTGATAGAGGAGAATAGTTCGCTAGCAGCTTTCACACTTTCCAAAGCACCGAATTCCTCGTTTGTTCAATTTTGTCCCAACTTCAGGCAGACTACAGTAAACAACATCTCCCAAAGCTTCCTGTGCAAAATTGCTGATTCCCACTGTTCCAACACCTTTTTCTATTATTACCCATTCATGTTTGTCTGTGAATTTACGACCCGACAGCAGAGCGGGTCCGGTGCGCAGCGCCCTGATGGCGCCCGCCCGCAGTCCCCAGGGCCGCGGCGGGCAGGGCGTGTTGGGTGCAAAGAGGGCGCACAGGCTGTAGACCACGGGCCGCATGCTCTGCACCGCTCGCAATGCCATGTTCGCAGGGGTGCTCACTGTAGCATTATTTACAATAGCCAAAACATGCAACCAGCTTGTCTGTCCACCAATAAATGGATAAAGAAAATGGGTTAAATGTACATGTGATATGTGCATACAACACATTTTCTTTATATATAGATATAAACACACACAATGGAATATTAGCCCCAAAAAAGAAGGAAATCCTGTCATTTGGGACAACATGAATGAACCTTGAAAGCATTACAGTAAGTGAAATAAGTCAGAAAAAGACAAATACTGTATGACCTCACTTATATGTGGAGTCTAAGAAAACCAAACTCGTTGAAACAAAAAGTGGATGGAGTTTGCCAGGTGCTAGGACACTGGGGAAATGGGAAGATATCGGTTAAAGGGTACAGATTTCCAGTTAGAAGATCTAACTGGAGATCTAATGTCCAGCTTGGTGACTATAGTTAACAATTCTGTATTGTACACTTGAAAGTTGCTAAAAGAGTAGATTTTAAACGTTCTCACCACACATACACGCACAGAGCTAACTATGTAGTAATCATTTCACCATGTATACATTTACCAAATCTTCACACTGTACACCATAAACTTACACAATGTTATATGCCAAGTATATCTCAATAAATGTGTGTGGGGGGAAATCAAGGATTCAGTTTTTGCCTGGAATCCCATAAAGGAAGGTAAATGGCATAGAGTTAAATGCCACTCTACAGGACTTCGGCATTTGCTTCATTTTCTTACCTACAAGTGCCAAGAAATTTAAGTTTACACTGTCATTGTTCCTGATCTGCAGAAAGCTGCGGGGGAACGACCCAGAATTACCACATCATAACAGGCAATGTTTTCTGAGCTTTTAGTATGTGCCGGGGGTTATTCTAAGGACTCTACACTATTAACTCATCTAACCCTCATAATAATGCTACACGGTAGGTATTTTCCAGTTAAGAAACGATGGCATAGCCACCTTGGAAGAAAGTTTGGTGGTTTTTTACAAAACTAAACATACTCTTTCTTACCATACAACCCAGTAATAAAGATCTTTGGTATTTACCCTAAGTAGATGAAAACATATTCACACAAAAACCTGCACACAGATGTTTACAGCAGCTTTCTTATAATTGCCAAAACTTAGAAACAACCAAGATGACTTTCAGTAGGTGAATGGATAAACTGTGGTCCCTCCAGACAATGGACTATTATTCAGTGCTAAAAAAGAGATAAGCCATCAAGCCATGAAAACACAGGAAGGAGACTTAAATGCACAGTACTAAGTGAAAGAAGCTGATCTGAAGAGGTTACATACTGTCTGCTTCCAACTATATGACATTCTGGAAAAAGGAAATCCATGGAGATAATAAAAAGATCAGTGTTTGTGGGGGGTGGGTGGAGATGAATCAGCAGAGCACAGAGGACTTTTCAGGTAATGAAAACACTCTATGACGTTGGAATGATGGATATATGTCATTATACATTTGTCCCAAACCACAGAATGTACAACACTAAGGTACAACAGTAAGGTAAATTATGGACTTTGGGTGACTTATGCGTTGATGTAGGTTCATCCTTGGTTAAAAAAAAAAAAAGGTACCACTCTGGTGGGGGTTATTAATAATGGGGTAAGCTATGTATGTATTGGGATGGGGGATATATAGGAAATGTCGGTCCTTTCCTCTCAATTTTGTTGTAAACCTAAAACTGCTCTTAAAAAAAAATAGTCTTTACAAAATATTTTGGAAAAAAAAAAAGAAACTATGGCAAGGAGAGGTTGAATAAACTACCCAAGCAGCTCACACACCTAGCAAGTGTTAGAGCTAGGATTAACCCAGGTATTAGACCCACACTCTTAGCCATTATACCATACTGCTCACACGTCACACAAAAATGTGACCTGAAACAAAGTTATGCTGACAAACCAGGAAGCAGACCTGGCCAGTACTACAAAAAATACCATTAGGTATTCTGGAGTAGAGTGGTGGTGGGATCTACACCCTAGTTGAAACAGACCTCTCAAACCACCAATTACATTTGTACTCTTAAAAGTTTCACAAAGCAAAGTCCTTGTCACTGATTGAAATGAGTCAAACCATCTCCTACCCTATTTGCTTTTGATCTCAAGCCTCTGTAGAAGATTAAGAATATCCAGTGTGTGATTCCAAGCAGGTATATTCTCTTCATTAATAAATCACTGTCTAAAATAATAGTCTATTATCCTCCAGAGTTGCATTTCTACAGCCTAAAAAATGTTTAATAAAAGAGAGTCAACAGGAAGAATTAAATTATTTGCAAAATGCAAATAATTAACCAGAAGGACATCTGGGTGCACTGGGGAATGGGATCTATCCCCAGGACCTGTGACTTTCCCTGTGGAAGGAAGACTTAAGGGTAAATCAATGAAAATGTTTCAGGAGGACACCAGATGTTTCCACATACTGAAAAACTAAGTGCATTTCATGGAACAAAGAGGAAGCACAAACTCACCTTGAATTTGATTTTTTGATGTACAGCAGCAATTCTCTCCTTCTCACATGACTTCTGTGGAGAATGGCAGTAGCCAGGGAAAGGGTTGCCTGAGATATCTGGTCTTTTTGAAGATTGGTCAAAACCCAGTCTCCACTACCATCTCTGCCCCTCACTTTCACATGCACGCAAAGAAAGTAGAAGACTAGAATGTCTGGGTTCACAGCTCTGGATACGCTGCAGTTCTGACACTGCAGCTGGTCACCCCTGAGGCCGTTCACTGCCTTCGTTTCTCCAGAAATGTCCTATGGGTCCTTCTGAGATAGGCTGGGACCTGGGACCCTCTACCAGAGTGCGTGCACCTGGACAGACATCTCCTTGAGCAACGGAATACAATGAAACTATAAGGGACTAAAAATAACTGCACACACCCGCAGTTGGGGCAATTATGAACAAAAATACAAAAAGCCACAAACCAACTGCCATTTCTGAGGGGCTGGGAGCAAAAGCGTGGTACACAGCACAACCAAGGGGGTGGGCTGACCACCTAGGCTACGCCTCCTACCCAACCCATGGATCTGCTCCCATTGTTACCCCATTTAAGGACCAAAGCAGCTCCTCTCAGGGAGTGAGCAAGGGTGCCTGTTCCTCGTCTTTGCTCCCTTGTGCTACAGCACGAGCCCCAATGATTTGACCTCCTCTCTACTGCGCTTCTCCTCATTAGGGAGGACACCCACACCCTTTCTCTCTGGGTGCGTATCTCTATCTTGCTTCTGTCTTAAATAAACAAACTGTTTCTCCGTGTGTTCTCCCACTTGTTGTGTTGTGTCTCTAACAATAAACTTTGTACCTGTTTTTGCAGTTTCTGCCTCCTTGAGAAATTTATTTTTCAAATGAGGCAAGAGCCAGGGGAACTTTGCTTCTAGCCCCTAGCCTTTGGTGGTCTAGCAGCTAGGATTCCTGGTTTTCTTTTGGGCTACCCAGGTCCAAATCCTGGGCAGGGAACTAAAATCTCACTTCAAGCCACTGCTCACTGCTGTCTGAGATCAAGACCAGAATGGCTACACCATGCTAGTTTATCAAGGGGCAACACCTGCCCCAGTGATGGTTGTTAACCAAAGGGGCAATGAGGGACACACTCTTCTACTGGTTTCCCTGGAAACTAATGAGCCCACCTGACATCAATTCCCCAATAATTGGTAACCTCCTCCTCCTTCTCCTCTCCCAGAGGAAGACTACTGCCTGTGTCCTGCCTGATGTCTGCCATACACAGTGGGGTATCACCCCAGGGCCTTTGCTTCAGAGCTGAAAGATTTCCTATCCAATAAACCCTTGATGTCTCTACCGCTGTCTCCATGCTCTTTCTTGCAACCCGCTGCTGGGCAACTACAAGGCTTGCAGACCTGCAGGGTGCAGCCTAACACAAGGTCAACCCGCACCAACCTGGTGGAACCCTGGGGGAAAACATAGAGCGGCAGAAGACTCTAGACCCCAAATGCCCTAAACCCTCTGCTTCCCATGCGCAGTCGGGTCTCCAGAGTGCCGCCTGTCCCCTCCCAAACATAGGTGTCCGAGAAAAGCTGCGGCTGCACGGGTTCCCATCTCACCACACTCCAATGGAATAGGCATAGGAGAACAGCTCTTTCCCAAGGCTGTGACGCTGGGGCTCTGGGAAGTGCCTGTCTCTGTCAGACGCAAGTCCCACTCCTCCTCCAAGCGTGTAGGAGGCGGTGAAAGGCCGAGGAGGCTCCAGGAAACCTCAGACCCCTGAACACGAACCCTCGAACTACAGGCTGAGACTGACTCCGGCCTGCTACCCTGCGGGAAGTGTCTTGGCCTCTGGCTTTGTTTTCATTGGTTATCGTCTCCGCGACCCGCCCCTCCCGGAGATTGCCGGGAATTCTCCGCACAGTCACTAGTGCGCAGGCGCAAAGAGGAGTGCGTGTGCTCCTTCGCTCCTTCTAGAGGGAGCTGTTGGGTTTGGAACGCGGCGGTAAAACCTGCTAGGGGCCAGGATTCCGGAGCCGGCTGGATGCCTGTGTGCCTGAGTGTGTAATCTGGACAGCGTTGTTTCTGTGCGTGGGGCTGTTCTTGCGTGTAATTATTTGGATGGGGTACTGTGATGACTCCGCAGAGAATGGACGATTATGCCCAGCTCTGAAGCCGGAAGTCTGCGCGGTTGGTTAGTGAAGTGCGTGAGATTGTGTGTATCCGTGAATGTGGCTGTGCTCCGCAGTGTATCATTTCTGGAATGGTTTTGATAGGCCAACGCCTCTGGTTATGGTTTTCCACAGGGTCTGCGCTTGTGCATCGCTGTTTCTGTGTATGAGGCTGGATGTGTGGCATTTTGATTAATTACATGGTGGTTAGGTGTGCCTTCAGAATTATGACTGGCACTTAATTAAGTAAAATAATTTCAGGCATAAATACTGGGGGGAAAAGGAGACAAAATTATCTCCTTTATTATGATAGGATCATAATAATGTATTCCTGGACCCATACCAAAATGTAGAAATGAGGACTACATAGTAACATGAAGGGGAGTAAAAATTATATATTTGTATAGGAGCCCAATAACGTCCTTAGTCACTCTTAGGTAATAAAAAATTCCTTTTACCACTGTTCGTTAAAAGATCAGTCTTGGGCTTCCCTGGTGGCGCAGTGGTTAAGAATCCACCTGTCAATGCAGGCGACCTGGGTTTGAGCCCTGGTCCGGGAAGATCCCACATGCTGCGTAGCAACTAAGCCTGTGTGCCATAACTGCTGAGCCCACATGCCACAACTACTGAAGCTCACGAGGCTAGAGCCTGAGTTCCGCAACAAGAGAATCTACTACAATGAGAAGCCCATGTACTGCAACGAACAGTAGCCTCCACTCGCTGCAACTAGAGAAAGACGCGCACAGCAACGAAGACCCAATGCAGCCAAAAATAAGTAAATAAATTTATTTTAAAAAACAGTCTCATTTTAGTGGTTAAAATAATTAAAATGTCCTGTTTAATGATCAAAACTTCAAACCTCATTTAAAACAAGACCCTCCCACCCTGTCCTCTCCCTTTACCACTTCCAAATATGACTATATCACAGTTATTGGTTAAAGCAGTATTTGGTATTTATATACTGATTATATATTTTTGTGCTTCAGAGCCAAGTATATTTTTTACACAATTTTTTTTATTGTGGATTTAGCTGACTTGGTTTATATGTATATGTACTTGCTCCTATTGCTACACTTTTCTAAATGTTCCCCCCACCCCTCCAAAGTGTCAAACTCTAAGCAATGATTTTTCCAAATGTTCAAACTTATCTGATACTTCTTCTCCCCCTTGCCGAATCTCTTTCACAGCCATCATCTTGTAGCTCCAGTCTGGACTGCAGGGTTTCTGTAAGACTTCCCTTCTCCCTTTTCCGGAATTGAATTCCTATGTTCCAAGTCTTGTTAATTTTGTATGTTTCTCATTTTTGCTGATTGCCTCTCTCCAACAACTTCATTCAAATGCATGCCTTTGAGGTAAATGTTTAAGTTCTTACTGTCTGAAAATACCTTTATTGCAATCTCACTTATTCCCTGTGGTGAGAATTCTACTATAAATTAGAATTTGAAGGCATAACATCAGATAAAATCTTACAGTAGCTAATGTTGCTTTTGTAAAGGCTTGTCATCTGTTTTCTATTTCTTTGTGCGTAATCTGTGTTCCCAACCCTCCTGGAACATTTAGGGTGATATATATCACACAATGTACTAAAATTTTGTAATTTTGTTCCTTGGTGTGGATCTTTAAATTTATTTTTGGCTGTGTCGGGTCTTAGTTGCAACATGCAGGATCTTTCCATGTGGCATATGGGCTTCTCTCTAGTTGTGGCACGTGGGCTCCAGAGCATGCAGGCTCTCTAGCTGAGGCGCATGGGCTCAGTAGTTTTGGCATGCGGTCTTAGTTGGCCCGCAGCATGTGGGATCTTAGTTCGCTGACCAGGGATCGAACCAGCGTCCTGCTGCATTGGAAGGCGGATTCTTTACTACTGGACCACCAGGGAAATCCCTCTTTAAAATTTTTTAATGCTGGGTGTCAGGTGGATATTTTCATTCTAGAGACTCATGTACTTCTGGGCTGGAAAATTTTTCTGTATTTTCTTTCTTTCCTTCTTTCCTCGCTCTCACTGGAATTATTTGAAGGAACTTACATGGCTTAAGCTTCTAAATGTTTTCTTCCTATTTTCTCTGTCTTTTTACTCAACTCTAGGAATTTTATCTTCTACTTCTATTTAATTTTTAATAAGTCATATTTTTAATTTCCTAGAGCTCTCTCATGGTTTTTTTCTATATAGTATACTGTTCTTTAGGAATGCAATATCTTCTCTGATATTTATGAAATTATATATTAATGTTATATATAGTATATATATTATATTCATTATATTTGATTCATAATTATATGAATAATATATAATTATATTATGCATGTGATAGGTAGGATAGTCAATTATGTAAATATTATTTATTTAAAGTTCTCTTAGCTACATGTATTGTCTTTGTTATGACCAAATTCCCTTTTCCTGTTTGAGTTGTTCTCTGTCTTTCATTTAGGTACTTTTCTCAACCACGTGGTAATCCTTACTTTGAGGCATGAGTTAGAGCCTGCCGACTGATGGATTTCAGAAGCAATCTTTTCTCTGGGACACCCCCAGAATTCTATTCTCTTTGCTCTTTAGTTTCTCCTTAGAGGACTCCTCCAGTTTCCTGCCTGTGAAGGTTATGTGTTGAGTTGCTGGCGACTGGTACCAGGATAGGGAAAGAAGCTTAAGAAGATTTCAGACTGTGGTTATTACTCATTCTAACTGTGTCTGTCTGCCCTTCTTTGTGCATCCTCTACATCTTCTCAAAATCAATTTATCCAGAGATCAAATGTACTTTTTAGACAAGGGAGAAAAGTTAACTGTAGAGGGGGAAGATCAGGGCAATGAGTTTGTGTATAAATTTTCAACCAGTCCTCTACTTCCAGATCCATACCTCACCAAGGTCCTTTTCTGTGGAACCTGGGCCCTTCAGGGAATTTGTAAATTGGTCATAAGCTCTTTCATACCAGAGTTCCTTGAATTTTCTTATTTTTTGTAGTTTTGTCTTCACATTTGTTATTGTCATTGTTATTTTCATCTCTTTTTGGATAGTGATGGGAAATAAATGCATGTGACCTACTCACTGTATGTAAGCAAAAGTCTACCCTTGCTCTTTTCAAATGACAAGATTTTGGTCATTTTCTAAAAAACTAGTTTTGGTTGTACAGTTGACCCTTGAAATACACTGGGGTTGGGGCCCTGACCCTCTGTGCAATTTGTGTATAACTTTACAGTGGGTCTTCCATATTCATATCCTAGGTCCCACATCTGAGGATTCAACCAACTGCAAATAATGTAGTACTATAGCACGTATTTATTGAAAAAAATCCATGTATAAGTGGACCTGCACAGTTCAAATCTGTGTTGTTCAAGGGTCAACTGTATTTTTTTTTTAATTTTCTATGTCATTATTTTCTAGTTTTATCTTCATCAAGTTCTCCTGAATACATTCTCTGGGTTTATATTCTTGCTTCTTGTATTCCTTTAATTCTTTGGGTTGTGTCAGAGAATTCCTTGGCTTGAATTCAGTAATACAATTGTTCAGCTATTTCATATTTTCATCCTGTTTCATTTTGAGCCTATTTATTAACTTAGAATTCCACACACAAGCATATATATATATGAACATAAGTACAGCTGAATGAATGAAAATAAATTCTGTGGGCCTACCACTCAGCTTAAGAAAAAGTTATTATCAATTCCTTTGAAGTATCCTAAATATTTATTTATTTATTACTTAGGCTGCTCTGCGTCTTAGTTGCGACACGCAGGATCTTCGTTGCCACGTGCATGATCTTTAGTAGTGGCATGTGGGATCTTTTAGTTGTGGCATGTGGACTTCTTAGTTGTGGCATGCAGACTCTCAGTTGCAGCATGCAGTCTCTTAGTTGTGGCATGCATGCAGGATCTATTTCCCCAACAATTGATCGAACCTGGGCCCCCTGCATTGGGAACTCAAAGTCTTACCCACTGGAGCACCAGGGAAGTCCCTGAAGTGTCCTAGATGCTCCTCCCCCATCTCCCATAAAGTTAACCATCACCTGAATTTAGTCATTCCCATGGTTTTCTTTATAGATTTGCCATACATGTACATATCCCCAAATAACATATTGTTTAGATTTGCATGTGTTTTGAAATTTAGTGAAATGACATTCTATGTATTGTCACTTAAAAAAAAACTCAACATTTTGTTCTGGGAATTTGTTCATTTTCTCAATGTTGGGCAGCACTCTACTGTGTACATCTGCCAAATTTTATTTATATAGCCTCTTTAAATTTTTTTTTTTTCGTGAAGCGTTCCATATTTTTTGTTATACGGCAGAAACTAACACAACATTGTAAAGCAATTTATACTCCAATAAAGATGTTAAAAAAAAAAAGAATAGCTTCCATTTACTGAGAACTTTCCATCAGAGGGATGTTACTCACTTGGAATCTGAGGCTCAGAGAAGGTACCAAACCACACAGCAAGTAGGTATTTATCTCTTGCACCCCATTCTCAAACACACAATTAGCCTGGCTAAATATTAGTGGTTAATATTTCTGACCCTTCACCCTCAAGAATGCGAAATAAAGGATGTGTCCTGTGGACATGTGCTCTTTTAAACACTTGTTTGAATGACCTTTTCTAATCCAGCACCTACTCCCTCCTATTTCAAGTGCTGTTTTGAACATTTCTGTAGACCTTTAAAAGTCTGTGTAAGATTAACTCTAAAGTATAATACTTACAGGTGGACTTGCTTTGTTCTAGGGCATGTGCTTCCCAGCTTCTCTAGGTGATGTCAAAGAGTTTCCAGAATCATTTCAATTGACACTTACTGCCACATAGTTGAGAGTTGTTCCACATCCTTGACAACACTTGTAACACTTTAAAACTTTTTTTGCCAATCAGCTACTGAGATAATATCTCATTGTGGGAGAATTTTTAGAATTCTACTCTGAAAACAAAGATTGACAGAACTAAAAGGGAGAAAAATATACAGCCACTTTAATAAGTAAATGATTTTAACACACAAGTCCTATTAACTCATATATAAGTAGTCCCAAAACAATCAGTAACAATATGAGAATGACACAATTAGCCAACTTAACAAATACAGAATACAACACCTAGCAATGACAGAATATATATTCATTTCACGTGAACATTAATCATTTAGCAAAATAGTCTATACACTGGGCCATAAAGCAGATTTAATACATTTCATAGGATTGAAATCATGTGCAGTATGTTGTGTGATCACAATGGAATTAAACTAAAAATCAACAACAATAACAAAACAAAATATTGAAAAATTCCCAAGTTATCTGAACTTAAGCAATATAATTCTATAAAATCAATGGGTCAAATAATAAGGCAGAATAGAAATTTTAAAATATTTTGACCTTAATAATAATGAAAAAAACCCAAAACACTTGGGCTTTTTCAACCATCTTGGACCCTGTAGAGGTGTGTGGAGCTCCCGCAGCTGAACTTTGGGGGCAAATAAGTGGGGCCTGTTGGGAAGAGGACTTCTAAAATGACAGATATGTCTGAAAGGCTATGGTCCAAGGCCACTTTTTCTGGCTATCGGTGGGGTCTGTGGAACCAGAGGGAGCACACAGCTCTCCTGAAAGTTGAAGGTATATATGCTCAAGATGAAACTGAATTCTATCTAGGCAAGAGACGTACTTATGTGTACAAAGCAAAGAACAACACAGTAACTACTTATGGAAAACCTAACAAAACCAGAGTAATCTGGGGAAAGATAACGGGTGTTCATGGAAACAGTGGCATGGTTCATGCCAAATTCCAAAGCAATTTTCTTGCTAAGGCCATTGGACACAGAATCCGTGTGATGCTGTACCTTTCAAGGATTTAAACTTATTGAAAAGTAAATAAATAAAAGTGTAGGATTTGTTCTCTTGTAAAAAAAAAACACTTGGGTTGTAGTAAAAGCAGTAATTTAAGGCATGTTTCTAGCTCTAAATGCATATATCAAAAAGTAAAAAATATTGAATATGAATGGTATAAGCCTCCCCTGTAAGAAACTAAAAGAAAGAACATCAATTTAAACCCAAAGAAGGTATTTAAAAGGAAGTAATAAAGATAAGTTTGATATCACTAAAATAGAAAACAAAGTAGTAATAGAGAAAATAAACTAAGCCAAAAACCAGTTCTTTGAAAGTTTAACTAAATTGATAAGCCTTAGCAAGACTGACCAAGAAAGAGGAAAATAACCCTACAAATATCAGGTATGGAAAAAGATTTTATAGGTTTTGAAGGATAAATAAGAAGGCATTATGGACAACTTAATACCAATAAATTTGACAACTTCAAATAATGGAAAATTCCTCTAAAAATATAACTTACCAAAATGACATGAGAAAAAATATAAAATTTGAGTAATTCCGTTAAGAAAAATAAATGTTTAATTATAAATTTCCCCACAAGGAAAACGCTACTCCTGAACATTTTCACTGGTGAATTCTTCCAAATATTTGATGGAATACAAAATATCAATCATGTACAAATTCATAAAAACTCTTAACAAAAGTGGTATAAAAGAAAATTGCCTTTTATCAATCTGATAAAGAGCATCTTTAAATAACCTACAGACAACACATTTGCTGGATTCTTCAAGAGAACAAAACAAGGAAATCTACTACCCATACTCACATTCAACGTCATACTGGAGGCCCAAGCTAGTGCAATAAACAGGAAAGAAGGAAAAGGTATAACGATTGGAAAAGAAGAAATATAACAATATTTGCAGATGACATAATTTGTATGTAGAAAATTCAAAAGAGTTATAAAAGTAGTTGAATAAATAAATTTAGCATGATTACTGGATATGTGACTATAAAAACATAAATTGTGTCCATGTATACTAGCTTCAAGTAATTAAACAGTAAAATTTTAAAACAAAATATTTACCATAGCAAACAACAAAACAAAAGTAACAAAAAGGCACAAAAATCCTCAACAAAATACTAACAAACTGAATCCAGTAGAAAATTTTTTAAAAAAATTTATACACCATGACCAAGTGGTATTTATGCCAGGAATGTAAGGTTGGTTTAACATGCAAAAATCAGGGACTTCCCTGGTGGCACAGTGGTTAAGAATCTGCCTGCCAACACAGGGGACACAGGTTCAATCCCTGTTCCAGGAAGATCCCATATGCCTTGGAGCAACTAAGCCCGTGCACCACAACTACTGAGCCTATGCTCTAGAGCACACAAGCCACAACTACTGAAGCCCACACACCCTAGAGCCCGCGCCACAGCTACTGAAGCCTGTGCACCGCAGCTACTGGGCACGCGTGCTGCAACTACTAAAGCCTGCGCACCTAGAGCCTGTGCTCTGCAACAAGATAAGCCACTGCAATGAGAAGCCCGTGCACCACAACAAAGAGTAGCCCCCACTCGCCGCAACTGGAGAAAGCCCACACGCGGCAATGAAGACTGAATGCAGCCAAAAAAACCCAAAAAGGGCTTTCCTGGTGGCTCAGTGGTTGAGAGTCTGCCTGCCGATGCAGGGGACACAGGTTCATGCACTGGTCTGGGAGGGTCCCACATGCCACGGAGCGGCTGGGCCTGTACTGGCACAAAAACAGAAATATAAATCAATGGAACAGGATAGAAAGCCCAGAGATAAACGCACACACATATGGTCATCTTATTTTTGATAAAGGAGGCAATAATATAACAATGGAGAAAAGACAGCCCTTCAATAAGTGGTGCTGGGAAAACTGGACAGGTACATGTAAAAGAATGATATTAGAACACTCCCTAACACCATACCCAAAAATAAACTCAAAATGTATTAAACACCTAAATGTAAGGCCAGACACTATAAAACTCTTAGAGGAAAACATAGGCAGAACACTCTATGACATAAATCACAGCAACATCCTTTTTGACCCACCTCCTAGAGAAATGGAAATAAAAACAAAAATAAACAAATGGGACCTAATGAAACTTAAAAGCTTTTGCACAACAAAGGAAACCATAAACAAGACGAAACACTGAGAATGGGAGGAAATATTTGCAAATGAAGCAACTGACAAAGGATCAACCTCCAAAATTTCCAAGCAGCTCATGCAACTCAATATCAAAAAAAGAAACAACCCAATCCAAAAATGGGCAGAAGACCTAAACAGACATCTCTTCAAAGAAGGTATACAGATTACCAACAAACACATGACGCTCAACATCACTAACCATTAGAGAAACGCAAATCAAAACTACAATGAGGTATCCCCTCATACCAGTCAGAATGGCCATCATCAAAAAATCTAGAAACAATAAATGCTGGATAGGGTGTGGAGAAAAGGGAACCCTCTTGCACTGTTGGTGGGAATGTAAATTGGTACAGCCACTATGGAGAACAGTATGGAGGTTCCTTAAAAAACTACAAATAGAACTACCATATGACCCAGCAATCCCATTACTGGACATACACCCTGAGAAAACCATAATTCAAAAAGAGTCATGTACCCCAATGTTCATTGCAGCACTATTTAAAATAGCCAGGACATGGAAGCAACCTAAGTGTCATCGACAGATGAATAGATAAAGAAGATGTGGCACATATATACAATGGAATAGTGAGGTGGATGGACCTAGAGTCTGTCATACAGACTGAAGTAAGTCAGAAAGAGAAAAACAAATACCGTATGCTAACACATATATGTGGAATCTAAAAAAAAAAAAAAATGGTTCTGAAGAACCTAGGGGCAGGACAGGAATAAAGATGCACACGTAGAGAATGGACTTGAGGACACAGGGAGGCGGAAGGGTAAGCTGGGATGAAGTGAGAGAGTGGCATGGACTTATAAATACTACCAAATGTAAAATATATAGCTAGTGGGAAGCAGCTGCATAGCACAGGAAGATCAACTTGGTGCTTTGTGACCACCTAGAGGGGTGGGATAGGTAGGGTGAGAGGGAGATGCAAGAGGGAGGAGATATGGGGATATATGTATATGTACAGCTGATTTACTTTGTTATAAAGCAGAAACTAACACACCATTGTAAAGCAATTATACTCCAATAAAGATGTTAAAAAAAAAAGATTTCATTATCAGAGTGAAAGGCAAGCCATATCCTGGGAAAGATATCTACAATAAATATATCCTACAAAAGGCCTCATATCCCAGCATATACAAATAGCTATAAATAAATAGAAAAAAAACCCCACAAACTGACTTTAATGAAATGGTCAAGAGTTAAACAGGCAGTTCAACAGAGAGGTTATCCAAATGGTTGATATATGAAAGGATGCTAAAGTGAGTACTAATCAGGGAAATGCAGATTAAAATCACACTGAGATACTACTACCCACCTACTAGCATTGTAAAAATTTAAAAAGACGAACAATACCAAGTGTTCAAGAGGATATGGAGCAACTGGAATCCTTTACATTGCTGACGTATGTCTAAACTAACACAAAGACTTTGGGAAATCGTTTGACAGTACCTACACATATAAATGTAGACCTACTTTATGATCCAACTATTCCACTCTTGCATTCCTAATAGAAATGAATGCTATGTCTACCAAAAAATATTTTAAGATTGATCATGGCAGATTTATTCATAGTAAGAAAAAACTGGAAATCACACAAATGTCTGTTAATATAGAATGAATAAATCATAGTAAGAATTGAAAAACTGCAGCCTACGGACAAAATATGACCTTTCACCTATTTTTGTATGGCCAATGACCTAAAAAAGGTTTTGCATTTTTAAATGATGTAAAAAAAATAAAAATAAGAATAGCGTTTTTCAACATGTAAGAATTATATGAAATTCAAATTTCAGTGTCTGTAAAGTTTTATCAGAATATAGCCACACTCATTTGTTTACATGTTGTCTATGGTTGCTTTCATGCTACACTGGCAGAGTTGAGCAGTTGTGACAGAGAACATCTGGCACACAAAACCTAAAATATTTACTAGCTGGCTACAGGTATTATTCCTATACTCCATAACAAGGACTCATCTCAGAGCCATAGTGTTGATTAAAAACATGCCAGACAGAGGACTTCCCTGGTGGTCCAGTGGGTAAGACTCTGAGCTCCCAATGCAGGGGGCCGGGGTTCATCCCTTGGTCAGGTAACTAGAGCCTGCATGCATGCTGCAGCTAAAGATGCCATATGCCGCAACTAAGACCTGGCACAGCATGCATAAATATTTTGTTTTAAAAACATGCCGGACACATATCATTACACTGATTGTATTTTTTTTTTTTTTTTTTTTTTTGCGGTACGCGGGCCTCCCACTGCTGTGGCCTCTCCCGTTGCGGAGCACAGGCTCCGGACACGCAGGCTCAGCGGCAATGGCTCACAGGCCCAGCCGCTCCGCGGCATGTGGGATCTTCCCGGACCGGGGCACAAACCCGTGTCCCCTGCATCAGCAGGCGGACTCTCAACCACTGCACCACCAGGGAAGCCCCACTGATTGTATTTAAATGAAGTTCAAGAATTCATAAAACTAATCTACAGTGCTAGAAGTCCAAAAAGTGGTCACTTCTAGGTGGAGTCAGAGCTGACCAGGATGGGGCACAAGGGAACACTCTGGCGTCCTTGAAATGTTCTTTACCTTTTATTTTATTTATTTATTTTAATCAATTAATTAATTAATTTTTGGCTGAGTTGGGTCTTTATTGCTGCGCGCAGGCTTTCTCTAGTTGTGGAGAGCTGGGACTACTCTTCGTTGCTGTGTGTGGGCTTCTCATTGCAGTGGCTTCTCTTTGTTGCGGAGCATGGGCTCTAGGCGCCCGGGCTTTAGTAGTTGTAGCACCGCGGGCTCAGTAGTTGTGGCACACGGGCTTAGTTGCTCCGTGGCATGTGGGATCTTCCCCGTGTTCCCTGCATTGGAAGGAAGGCGGATTCTTAACCGCTGCGCCACCAGGGAATTCCCGAAATGTTCTTTATCTTGATCTGTGTGTGGTATGTAAAAAAAATCATTGCGGTATATAGTAATATTTGTGGACTCTATGCAAATTATTCCCCCCAAAATAAAGACTAGAGCTGAATTTGCATTTTTCATCTCTCTTCATTTCAATGTAAAACTCATTTTTCAAATTATTTGCTAGATGAAATTACTTAAGTTTCTCCCCCTCCAAATCTTGAAGGCAAATTGATACTTCAGACTGCGCTGTCAAATTTAGCCAGCCACGTATAGCTATTTAAATATAAATTTATTAAAATTAAACAAAATAAAAAATTTAGTTCCTCAGTCAAACTAGTCTCATTTCAGGTGCTCAAGAGCCAAATGTGGCCAGGGCTATGGTATTGGACAGCACAGACATTGGACATGGAATCCAGTTCTGCAGAAATATCTATTGGACAGCACTGCTCCAACTGTTACACGAATGTTAACCTCATTTTACAGGTGAGGAAACTGAAGCTTAAAGATACCACTGTTACACAGAGCTGCATCATGAAACAATCATACCCACTCTCACAATACTATGCTCACACATTTCTTTTCCCACATTCACTACTACAGGTGAACTCTCAAGGTATCTTTCACTTAACATTTCTATAATTCCATGGAATCTATTCTAAATTCACAACCATGCAAAGAAAAAGCATTTTCTTACAAGTTATAAAATACTTAATCATAGACTGTCTGATTAATCCCATACATCATCCTGAAAGCTATAGTTACAACCAACCCCAGACATTTAACACAGTCCCAAATGGATCACATGCTTATCCACTAACATTCCTCACAGTCTCAAGCACAATCTGACACACATCACACTCCCCAGTCTTCCCTCTTCCTGTAGAGAACGTTTGCCCTTGCGCGAGCGCGCGCGCGCGCGCGCACACACACACACACACACACACACACACACACACACACACACGACCATGAAGTAAGCATCACACCCCTGAACCCCTTTGAGCAACAACCCGGTAGTCACCGTCACCTCGTCCGGGCCAGAGCTCTGTCTAAGAAATCTGGACCCTGCTTCCCAGACTTCTGCAGGTTTTTCAGCCCTGGACTATATTTCTCTGAAGGCATCACTGCAAGACTCAAGCTCTGGTAACCTCTTTGCGATTTTCTAGAACTTCTGGGAAGTCACTTGAGTAAAATGAAATAGTTCGGCTCACACCGCAGCAGCGTGAGTTCCCGGGTTCAAGCAAGGCAGCCCCGAGGCGCGCCCGATTCCGGACCACAGGACGTGGCCAGCTGCCTCTGGATCCTGTTGGATCGGGCCGGGTTCATGTTTAAGACTACATTTCCCGGAGGCCACCGCGTCCCTGCGCCATTTCGTACACTTACTCCGTTACTCCTTGGTTTAAGGATCCAGTCTGCAGCGGTAGGTGAGTGCTTTACCTCGCTGGGACCCGCACGCTGCCTTTGGGTTGGAGCATCCAGAAGGAAGTTCCTGTAAGGTGCTGGGAATACCGGTGTGCCGGCTGGGGCTCGGTGCTGACAGGAATCGAGACGATCCTGGCTCTGGACTATATATCTCCAACTTCGTAACACTCAGGTTAATTCCTTACGGAAGTCGGCCTTGCCAGTGCGGAGTGGCTGTGCCCTTCTCCGCTGGTCGTCGGCCCTGTCACTTCGGTTCCTAGCGGCAGAGCCGTGGTGCTATCAGCTGTGTTCCTCTGCGCCGCAGGTATGAGTGTGCACTTCGCGTCGCTCTCCTCCGGCAAAAGCGGCGCTGTGACTTTGGTTCCCGGCCAACGGGAGCAGGGAGATGTTATCATGAACGTTCCACAGTGCTGGGTGTGTGAGTGTGCGCGCGCTTTTGTGGCAGCGTGACGGGCTCACCTGCCGCCTTCTAACGCACTTGGCTGCTGTGCCCCTTTAGTGACTGTGTACTCTCCCGCCGTGAGACAGGGACAGAGTCTCGCCAGTTGCGAATCGCGCGGTTCCAGGTGCCGCAGTTCCTTCACTTTACAGAGAACGAGGCTATTCTGAAGATGCCCCTACAATGAGAGTTTATGCCCCAGGAAGGCAGAAGACCATCCTAACAGGATGCCCCATTCTACTTTGAGAACCCTATGGGGAAAAACTGATCCCTCTCTCAGCCTGAAGTTGTTGTGGGAATTGGTCCTAAACTGTTTGGTCGGCTCTGGGAAAGGCTTGATATCCTTTGATTCTTTTTTCTCTGTTCTACTTTTTCCAACAGAAGCATACAGAGGAAAAGAAAAAAATATTGCACAGCTAAAAGTCTCTTCTAAAGTATGTTGCCATTTTCTTTCTTCTCTCGAGTTTCTTCTTTTCAAGATGCTGCTACCTCCTGCAACATCTCCCTAAGGAGAAACCTTAGGAGAAACCAGTGACTGTCCTTAGGCATTGCTATCCCTGTGAATCTTGGCGCTCCAGGGATGGCCTCACCAGTCTACTCTACTCACCAACCACATCTTTACCTCTCCTTTTCCACCTGATGACAAATCAGCCCTTTCTGGTCTAAGATTTTTGATGAAAGATAACTATACTTTCTGGAGAAAATGTGGACTTTTGTTTTAACTTTGTACGGAAATTTTCAAGCAGGGTAGAAAATAATACGACCCCAGTGTGCCCAACGCTCAGCCGTAATTTAACACATTTGCAAATATCCTTATACCTATCCATCCCCCTTTTTCCTTTAGTATTTCAAAGTGTTATTTTAATCACATGTATGCTTATGTAACCAAAAGGACATATTTTTAAATAATAACCATGATGCTATCTCAACTTTAAAAACTAAGTCATTCCATAATATCATATACCCAGTATATATTCAAACTTCCCCAATTCTTTGGAAGATAGATTGTTTTACAATTGGTTTGTTCAAATCATGATTCAGATAGGTCCACACATTACATTTGGTTGTCAAATCTCTTTTCTTATTAAATTTTTTAAAAATTTTTATTCTGGACGACCGGCATGTGGGATCTTAGTTCCCCAACCAGGGATCGAACCCTGGGCCCCCTGCACTGGAATCGTGGAGTGTTAATCACTGGACCGCCAGGGAAGTCCCTGTCAAATCTCTTAACTTTCTTTAATCCATAACAGTTTTCTCTATTTTCTGTTTTTACTTTAATTGTTGCCATTGATTTGTAGAAAAACTAGGTTATTTGTTTACAGAATATTGTGCATTCTCCTTTTGGCTAATTTCTTCCTTGTGGTGTCATATAATTAGTTCCCCTATGCTACATATTTCTGTTAAGGGGTAGTTAGATCTAGAGCCTTGATCAGATTCAGATCATATTTTGCCTAAATCACATTTTCAGGCAAAAATAATTCATAGGTTATGTTGTGTACTTCCTGTGACATCACATCCTGAGGTTTTTTAGTCTGGTGTCCCACTTCTGGTGATGCCATGGTGATTGGTGTTCAAGTGCTGTCCACTTAATTCTTCCTTTATAAAATGTCCTCTTCCTCTTTCACCTAAAGCATGCATTCTCAATGGCAGAAGGAGGGGTATTGCCCCCACGGGGGTGAAACTTGGTTCTTGGCAGGGAGGGGGACCAAACTCTTACTAAATATTATAATGGTTTGTGGACACAGTACATAAACACATATACAGTATATCTGTGGTATTAAAATTTCATAGGTAAGTGGTATCAGGAGAAAAGTTGTCTTAAAAGGCTTTGGGGGAACTAATAATGAAAAAAAGGGTAAGACACACTGACATAGAGGTTATAACATCCATTTATGATTGATGCCGAGATCTATTATTTTATTAAGGGTTACATATAGTGATTTTTTAGAAAAATTCTCTCAATTCCTTCTGCATTTCTTAGCTGGAGTTCTATAAATAAGAACTTTTCATCAACTATTTGGTTTTCCTAACTTAGCAAATTTCTGAGTGATAGGAGTGTCTTTTGTTATTCGTAATGAACCCCTTTTGATCACACCTGAATTTATGCTAATGAGGTGGCTTGGAGGGTGGCCCCTAGATAGCTTCAGGATGGAGCTGATCACCAGAAAGACCAAATGATTAGAGGGTTGGGACTTTCCAACCCACCCACTGACCTGACCTCCAGGAAAGGGGAGGGTGGGACTGGAGGTTAAGCCCTATAAAAACTCTTGAACTAGATTTGATGAGCTTCTGGGTTAGTGAACACCTTGAGGTGCTTTGAAGGTGGCAATCCCAAAGAGAGCATTGGAAACTCCAAGCTCCCCCTCCACCATACCTTGCCCTGTGCATCTTTTCCATGCATCTGCTCCTAAATTGTATCCATTATAATAAATTGGTAAACATAAGTGAAGTGTTTTCCTAAGTTCTGTGAGCCATCCTAGCAAAGTATAGAACCTTAGGAGGGGATTGTAGGAGCCCCCTATTTATAGCTGGTTGGTCAGAAGTACAGTGGCCTGGGATTTGCGATTGGCTTCTGAAGTCAGGAGCAGTCTTGTGGGCCTGAGCCTTTAAGCATAGGAGCGAAGCAGCTCACTTAGCATGTGGGCCCTGGGGAAGCGCTGCTCCCCAGGGCTCCCTGGGTACTCCCCTATCCTAGAGATGTAAGATGCCCATGGAAACTGGCGCCCTCTGGGGTCCTGTTCAGCATCATGGGGATTAAGGAAAAGTCTGGCCTGAATTCCCTCTGCTCAATCTGGATTCCACTGGATTTGTAAGAGGGCTGAGATTTTCCCAAACTTCCCTCAAAGAGGGGAAATAAAGGTAGTTCCAAGGTGCTCATTTTGTGGGCTCTGAGGCAAGCTTGTTCTCATGGCTTTGTTTTCCTTCTCCAGCCCTGCTCTCCTCTTAGGACTCTGCACATCTCCAGGAGAGGAACCAGAAAGTTGATCAGTTCTGACAGTTCTGAAAACCATGCCTCACGTGAGTTGCTGTTTCTTCTTTCCTCCCTGAAGTGCAATCATTTTATTGGGTTATATGAACACCAGATATATTTATTCCCATATTTTCTGCCTTGCTTAGTCCTGTAAAGGAACTGCTCCCAAATTTCTCCCATTCCAGTGAGTGATCGTAGCAAAGAGCTTCATTCTTCTCTAAGTGTTTTTCCCTGCACCAGATGGTATTCTGCCAGGAGCCCTGAGGAAGCAGAAATATCTCCCCTTAAGAATAGTATTAGCACAGTGGTTTAGTGAGGTAGTTAAATGAGACACATGACAGACTTTGATCTCTACAAACCTAGGTTTTCCACTTGGAAGTGACAGCATTTCTGCTGGTTGTTCCCAGTCTCAGTGTGTGGTGAGATTTTTTTGTGAGGCCTTTGAAATTGGTTGGGGAACTGAGTCCTGAGAAGAAAGAGATCTTGCCTCTTGTACAGTTTCATGTTGCTGCTGTAACAAATTACTACAAACTTAGTGACTGAAACACAAACCTACTGTCATACTTCTGGAGGTTGGAATCTGAAATCAGTCTTATAGGGCTAAAATCAAGGTGTTGGTAGGTCTGTGTTCCTTCTGGGGGTTCCAGAGGAAAATCTATTTTCTGGCATTTCCAGCTGCTAGAGGCTGCTCACATTCCTTGGCTCAAGGGTCCCCTCCATTTTCAGAGCCAGCAGTCACATCATTCTGATCTCTGCTTTCATTATCACATCTCCTTTGACTCTTCTGCCTCCCTCTATCACTTAAAATACCCTTGTGATCCCATTGGCCCCAACCAGAAAATCCAGGATAATCTCCCCAAGATTCTTAATTTAATCACATCTACAAAGTCCCATTTGCCATGTAAGGTAACATACTCACAGGTTCCGGGGGTTAAGATGTGGACATCTTTGCGGGGTCATTAGTCTATCTGCCACATCCCTCTTGCCAAGAAACCAATGAGAGGCAAGGCTTACCTTGGAGTTGGCCAGAATGTGTCAGAGTGATGCCTGTGTGCACCTAGACTGGCATCCATCAGCCTGCTGTAGCCTAGGGACACAGAAAGTAGGAGCAAATAAAATCTGCCAGATGTATAATCTTTTGAGAATTTTAGATTCCTAGAGCTAAAGACATTAAAGAATTTGTTTTAAATACTCCCAAATAAGCAGATCATTACATCCATAAAGTGAAAATACTGTATGTCCATTATATTTGGTGACATAGTATAGTGACTTAATGAACTTGAATCTTCAAAAAGATTCTAAGTTACATCCAAATTCTATGTTCCAGTCCAGAGAGTTGTTAAAAAATTGTTTGGAAAGATTTCGTCAATTTTGTTTATCCTTTTCTTTAAAGAGAGAAGTTAGTTTCAGAAAGAACCCATTAGTTGAGAATTTATTTATTATTTATTGAGAATTAGAAAGCTTAAAGTGCTGTGTGATTGCATACAATATTTCATTCAATTGGGAAACTGCAATCTTCTGGCCTTTTGTATTCCCAGACCTTTCAGGATAATGGAATTGTCCTCGTATACATAGGAAGTTTTGTCTGTGGCAATAGCAGTGATCAAGGATCATGTTGACACTACAGTTCAGGCACCCAATTTCCTTCAATGTTACAGGTGTTCGGCCATGGCATATTGTTTATTATATCACCCCCTTCCTTCAATGCCCTCCTCCTTCTTATCTCATCTCACCTCAAAATCATCATCGTATTTTCACAAATAATAAATGGATTTGTTGTTTCAGTGGTTGGTAACTTTCAGGGATGTGGCCATCAACTTCTCTCAGGAGGAATGGGAATGCCTTGACCCCATTCAGCGGGATTTGTACAGGGAGGTCATGGTGGAGAACTACAGCCACCTGATCTCACTGGGTAAGATCATTTTACACAGTTTTCAGAATTTGTCTCCCATACTTTCTGCCTCCTTCATTGTGAATTTCTGATTTCTATTCCCTAAGGAAACGTTTGCATTTTTTTAAAGTAGAAGAAGACAGCCCCACTGTGTACCTTTTTATTTCTCACCCTTCGGACCTTCACATCTTCCTCCATCACTTCCTGTTAGTTTCTCTTCTTTGATGACCAATGGACTGGATTTGAATCTGGGACTCTTCATCCCATGACCATGTCCCGTTTCTTTTCTTTTAAGCTGGATGTTCGATCCCTAAGCCAGACGTGTTTTCCTTATTGGAGCGAGGGAAGGAACCCTGGATGGTGGTGAGAGCCATGACAAGATGGAGCTCAGGTGAATAAGAGCTGGCCACACAGGATCAGCTATTGCTGATAATAATACAGCTACTTTATGAAGTGACAACACTTTGCGATGTTTGTGTGAAGCTCCCTTCAAAGGCCTGTGGAAAGAAGACCTGAGACCTAGGGAGAGCAGGAAGGTGATATCGACATGAGTTCCCAAAGGAACTTCCTTTCCAACTCCCATTTACCACTCTTCCTCCTACATTCACCCCACCCTTTTAAAAAAATTAATTAATTTATTTATTTATCACTTTTGGCTGCGTTGGGTGTTCGTTGCTGCACGCGGGCTTTCTCTAGTTGTGGTGAGTGGGGGCTACTCTTCATTGCGGTGTGCGGGCTTCTCATTGCAGTGGCTTCTCTTGTTGCAGAGCACGTGCTCTAGGCGCCCAGGCTTCTGTACTTGTGGCGCCCTGGCTTAGTTACTCTGCGGCATGTGGGATCTTCCTGGACCAGGGCTCAAACCCGTGTCCCGTGCATTGGCAGGCAGATTCTTAACCACTGTGCCACCAGGGATGTCCCCCCCTTTTGCTTTAATGAGGAAACTACCTTTGGTTTCTTCCAAGACAATCCTTTTTTCTATTTCTTGATTGAGTTTTTTTCCAGTTGTTTTTTTTTTAATTTAGCTAGGTATCTCCAACCAGCAAACGTTTGTTGAGAGCTTATTGTGTTCTTAGATTAGGATGGACAGGGATGATCTCTCAGAGGAGGTAACGTTTGAACTGAGACCGGAAAGAAATTAGCAGTGTAAAAATAAGGCAAGTGTGTGTTCAGGCAGAGAGAACAGAAGTGCAAAGGCCCTGAGGAGAGGCTGAGCTTCCTTTATTTGAGGATCAGCAAGAAGGTCAATGTGGCTAGAACAGAGTGAGTGAAAGTGGAAATTAGAGATGAGGTCAGAGAAATAGGCAGAGGTCAGATCATATAAGGCCTTGTAGGCCATTTCAAGGAGTGAGGTTTTATCCTAGGTATGATAGGGAGCCCTTGGAGACTTTTGTGCAGATGAGTAGGGGATTATTGTTTAAAGATCACTCTGGGTGTTATGTGTAGGAAGACGGTAAGAATGGAAGCAAAAGACCAGTTAGAGGACTGGTTCAAGAGTCTATATTACAGATAATAGTGGCTTGGAATGGGGTTTAATATGTGGAGGTGATGAGAATGGGTTATATTCTGGTTGTATTTTGATGGTAGGATTAATAGGACTTGCTGAAGGATTGGAAATAGAAAGAGGCATCAGAGTTTGGAAGCCTGCAGATGGAAGTTAAGAGTTACGCATTTGAGATGCCCATTAGATATCTCCATAGAGAAGTTAGACACACATTTGAAAGCCTGCAGGAGGGTAGTCAGGACTGAAGAGACAAATATAGGATTAATCTCTGTATGATGGGATGAGATGAGATTATGGAGGGATTGGTTTAGATGGAAAGCAAGGTAAATAAAGTCCAAGGGCTAAACCATGGGGCATTCCAACATTTAGCTGGGAAGAGGAAAATGATGCAGCAAAGGAAATTGAGGAGCTTCCTGATTAACCTGTGATCTAGGAAGTAATTGGGAATTCAGTGTACTGGAAGCCATGACAAACACAGGAGAGAGTGGTTAACTGTGAAAGATACTGCTAAGAGCTCAAGTAAGATGAAGGCTAAGAACTGACTATTGGACTTGGCAAGATGAAGGATATTGGTGACACTGACAAAGTAGGTTTGGAAATGAGAGGAGCAAAAACCTGATTGTAGAGGATTAAAAAGATAATGAAGAAGAAATAAGTCAACAGTAAAAACTACAGTGGGATAGTGAGTTAACTCACCAGGCAGTGTGGAAGGCCCATTTGAGGAGCTCTCAAAGGTACAAACAGAGTTTTTAAATGCTTTAGAAGTTTTAAATAACAGTATTATAATAGTGAGGAAAAAGAAGTATGATATAATAATGAGGAAAAAGAAGTTTGATTCAAGTTTGTATATGTAACTACATAAAAGTGCAGGGAAAAAACCTGGAAGTAAATACAGCAAAAGGTTAGTTATGAGGGTGGGAGTAAAGGGAAATAAAAAGTATAGACAGGAAGTACAGCAACTCTTTTGAGAAGTTTTGCCAGGAAGGAGTACAGTAAATGGATAGGAGCTGCAAAGTGAACCAAAGAATCAAAGGAGAGGTTGTTTTGTTTGATTTCAAAGGAGAGTCTTTAAGATGGAGATAAATAATAGAGAGATGGTATAAGAGTAAATGAAATATGTGTGGTAGTGGTCAAAATGATGATTGCTCGAAACTGAACTTTTAGAGGTGTTGTGATTATTGGTAACAACAAGGTCTATTATATCTACTGTGGGAGAGGGTAGGTGGAAAGAAGTGAAGGAAAACAGTGTTTCAGGGGAAGCAGTGTGCTCAAGGTTTCAATCAGAGCAAGAAGGTGAAGAGAAGAATCAGAAGGGAGGCTGAGGTTAGAGTACTTCTGGAAAGTACACTATGAGTTCCAGAAGATCTGTTGGTTAGCATGCAGTAGAACATTGGGTCATAAAAGAGGATGTCCAGACCTGGATTGGGATGAGAGTCCTAGTGATGACCAAGGACCCAGGAAGCCAGAGCTTTTCAGAGGTAACTGGATACCCAGAGATGTCAAGCATTACAGGATTGGTCCTGAGTGGTCTCTTTGGGGAAGGTGGGTGCTTATTCCTGTTAGAAACTAAGAGTGGTTGTCTTAATAGAAGAAAGAATTGTAGGTGCAGTGTTGCTAGAAGTCTGGGTTTGGGGAAGGCTTTTCAGGAATTGCAAAGGTCTGTGAAATTTCAGATGAGCCCTGAAAAGATGGAAAGCCAGTAGGGAGGCTGAGGGTAGAGGGAAGAGCATTCCTAGCAGAGGGAACAATGCACTGAAGGCTATAAGAGGATAGAGCCTGGTGTATATGAGATATTCAAAGAAGACACTTGTAGTTGGAGCCTAGTAAGGGAGAGGTACCAGGTGTGAGTTTGGAGAAGCTGGCAGAAGCCAGGCCAGGCAGCACCTTCTAGGTGTTATGAAATGACCTGGTAGGCTGTGAGCAGCATTTGTTTTTGGTTGGTTTGTTTTTTAACATCTTTATTGAATGTGAGCAGCATTTGTTTTTATTTTTTGGTTTGGTTTTGTTTCATAAATAAAATAACACAGAAGAGAAAATAAAATAAAATATCAGAATGCATCACATATAAAAAAGAAAATTTCATGACCTATTTGTCTTGTTTATGTTTGTACATGTGTACTCACAATATAACATGCATAATAATATAACATGCATTTCTTATTGTGAGGTTGCAGTCAAAAGCAGTTTGAAAGATGCTACTAACAAGCTCGAATTTTATCGCAAAAGCATTTGCAAGCTTATGAAGAATCTTATATAGGACAGTGACATAATGTGATTTACACATTTAATATATTACTCTGACTGCCAGATGGAGATGAGAAGGAAGGGTCTCATGATGTTACTGAGTAGGTTATTGTCGTGGCTCAAATGAGAGTTGCTTTGGGCGTCCTCGGAGTGTTGGCAGTGGTGTTGGGGATAAGGAAACAGATTCAAGAGCTATTTAGGAGATAGACTCAGTAGGACTCAAGGGGGTAAGAGTCAAAGGGGCCTTTCAATATGCCTTCTGCTTTTCAGACTCCATTTTGTTGTCTTTAGTCATCACCCCTTTTGCAGTTTTCCCAGTTATTCTTGCATTGATTTAATGACAATAAAAAGAACTACTTATTTGAATACATTTCATACATATTCCTCAACCTCAGCCTGGTTTTAAGACTTGGGTATTCTTATCTTTACTTTCTTTATCACACTAGGTCGCCATTTAGCACCTTACCCTGTGTGGTCTCACAGTGCTTCCCACCCCAGAATCATTAGATTTATATTTCTTCCCATTTTTATTATCATGTTACTATAACATGGAGAGCAGTTTGGAATCTAAACTGGATTTATCTGGTCCCTTACGCTGTTCCGTTAATCACCATATTCCAGTTGGTTTCTTTCCTACTGTCTTGTAAACCATACTGTGCTTCTCTGACAGAAAGTAAAAGCCAGATACTCTCATCCCAGTACATTTTGCTGACGAGTTGGTGTTAAATTGAGCCGTGTGGGGGTTTTTGTTTACAGTTTGCAGTTTCATTGTACTTTACGGTTTATAATTTCATTGTACTTTTTAGCAAAAGCACGTTTTCCTCAGATTTCTGACTCTTATTTCTAAAAGACCATTTGAACTTGAATTTACTAATATATATTTATTTTCTTTCCCACTACCATTCTCTATTACACTCTACAGCCTATATGCAGTGTTGCCAGAGTGTGCCTGGGGCTCCAGTCACAGTGGATAGTGTTCTTCTACATTTTAAAATTACACCCATTTCCCAGCTTTGTTCAGAATAACATAAAATTTTCTTTAGTGTATAAAGTTGTCACTATTTCTAGAACATTATAGAACCTTATGGTTTTCTCGAAAATATGAGAACATTTGGCCTTGAGTAGAAGGCACTGGAAAGAAAGACCTGAAAAAATACATGAAGGGAAGAAGAAAACACTGTGTTTGCTTTCTGTGTTCTGGGGAATAGCTATAAAGAGGAATATTTTTCCTACGCTTGTGAAGCTTGAGGAATAGAAGGATCAACATAAATAAAGAAAATGTAATTCTAGAATTGCAAAGATTGAAACAAGAATGAAGAAGAAGGTGCAGATATAGAGAATAAAGACATGGCTTGGACCCAATTAGAGTTTTCAGTGATAGTCTTTCTGAGCAGCTGGCATTTAAGTTAGTACGTTTTAGACGAAAAGGAACTGGCCTTGCAGAGAGCATTCCTGGCAGATGGAACAGCATGTGAGGGAGTCTAAAATGCATAAGAATTTGATAAGAGGCTATTACAGTGAGAGATGTGTGGTTTGGCCTAATGTGGTTGTAGTGGATGTGGTCAGATATTTGATAAATTTTGACAGGAGAGCTAATAGGATTTGTTGATAGATTGGCTATCCACCCAGGCATTTGTTTGTTTATTTCTAGGGGTGTTTTTCTTGTAATTTTATAAGCTTCCTTGGTGATTCTAATCCACTCCAAAGTTTGAGAACCACTGACTTAATCTGTTTTCTTAATTAATTTCCCCCCTATAAATTCCCCTCATTCTATGTTCTCTCCTTGTGCCTTTTTCTAAATTGCACAAAATTTTTAGCAATGTTTAAGCCATTCTGTTCTTATGAGAATTATCATTTTATCTACCTTTTTTTTTTTTTTTGTGGTACGCGGGCCTCTCACTGTTGTGGCCTCTCCCGTTGCGGAGCACAGGCTCCGGACGCGCAGGCACAGCGGCCATGGGTCACGGGCCCAGCCGCTCCGCGGCATGTGGGATCTTCCCGGACCAGGGCATGAACCCGTGTCCCCTGCATCGGCAGGCGGACTCTCAACCACTGCGCCACCAGGGAAGCCCTTATCTACCATTTTTACCTTAGACAATTCATTTCTTCTTACAAACAAAAACAGCAAGAATTTGCTTTCTTGTTATTTTACAGACTTGGAATACATCTGTGAGACCAAAAGGTCATGTCCAGAAAAGGGAACTTATGAAATGGAATCACTGCAATGGGAGAATATGAGGAAACCTATAAGTCATAACCTTGAGTGCAATGATCTTGGAGAAAATACAGAGTGCAAAGGCAAGTTTGAGGATCAACAGAGAAGTCAGGAAAGACCATACATGCGCATGAAAATTACCTGTAAAGAAGAGGCCACTCAAAGCCATTCCATGTCCCCTATTCTTCATCAGATAAATCCTACCAAGGAAAAATTGTACAAATGTAAGGAATGTAAACAAGCTTTCAGCTACTTGTCATGCCTTATTCAACATGAGAAAAGTCATAATAAAGAAAAACACTCTGACGTTAAGAAATGTAGGACGATCTTCAGCAAGAAGCCAACCTATATTCAACATCAGAGGATTCAGAATGGTGAGAAACCTTATGAGTGTATGGAATGTGGAAAGGCCTTTGGTCGTAGTTCTGATCTGATTCAACATCAGAAAATTCATACTAATGAAAAACCTTATCAATGTAAAGCATGTGGGAAGGCCTTTATTCGTGGTTCACAACTCACTGAACATCAGAGAGTTCATACAGGAGAGAAACCATATGAATGTAAGAAATGTGGAAAAGCCTTTAGTTATTGTTCACAATATACACTCCATCAGAGAATTCATAGTGGTGAAAAACCTTATGAATGTAAGGAATGTGGGAAGGCCTTTATTCTTGGCTCTCAACTTACTTACCATCAAAGAA
This sequence comes from Leucopleurus acutus, assembly GCF_964270905.1. Lineage (NCBI taxonomy): Eukaryota > Metazoa > Chordata > Mammalia > Artiodactyla > Delphinidae > Leucopleurus > Leucopleurus acutus. The sequence goes on along the minus strand of NC_139162.1, from coordinate 45,300,570 downwards.
TTCATAGTGGTGAGAAACCCTATGAGTGTAAGGAATGTGGAAAGGCTTTTATTCTTGGTTCACACCTTACTTATCATCAAAGAGTTCATACTGGTGAAAAGCCTTACAGATGTAAAGAATGTGGGAAGGCCTTTTTATGTGCCTCTCAACTTAATGAACATCAGAGAATTCACACAGGTGAGAAACCCTATGAATGTAAAGAATGTGGAAAGGCCTTTTCTCGTGGCTCACAACTTACTTATCATCTGAGAGTTCATACAGGTGAGAGACCCTATAAATGCAAAGAATGTGGGAAAGCCTTTATTTCTAATTCTAATCTTACTCAACATCAGAGAATTCATACAGGTGAGAAACCTTACAAATGTAAGGAGTGTGGAAAGGCCTTTATTTGTGGCAAACAACTTAGTGAACATCATAGAATTCATACAGGTGAGAAACCCTTTGAATGTAAGGAATGTGGAAAGACCTTTATTCGTGGTGCATATCTTACTCAACATGAGAAAATTCATGGTGAGAAGCATTATGAATGTAAGGAATGTGGGAAGACCTTTTTTCGTACCACACAACTTACATATCATCAGAGAATTCATACAGGTGAAAAACCCTACAAATGTAAGGAATGTGACAAAGCTTTTATTTATGGCTCACAACTTAGTGAACACCAGAGAATTCATAGAGGTGAAAAACCCTATGAATGTAAGCAATGTGGGAAGGCCTTTATTCGTGGCTCACACCTTACTGAACATCTAAGAACTCATAATGGTGAGAAACCCTATGAATGTAAGGAATGTGGGAAGGCCTTCAGTCGTGGCTCAGAACTTACTCTACATCAAAGGATCCATACTGGTGAGCAACCCTATGCATGCATACAGTGTGGTAAAGACTTTAGACGTCATTCACAACTTATTCAACATATGAGGCTTCATAATTGAGAAAGCTTTATATATGATTTAATATAAGAAAGTCTTCACCCATCTTCAGCAGCTCTGGAATATTAGAGAACTCATATTATGTTTGTAATGAAATAGGACATCCTTTTGATTGTGTTCAAAATCAACTCATTTTTAGAAAGCTTATATTAACTTCATGAATGCAGAAATAAATGACTTCTGGAACCCATTCAACATTTTTAAAAATCTCTATAACCCTGGAATGTAATGCTGAATTATATCCTTTATTGAGCACCATCTCTATTTTAATATTTCCTAACTGTGAAATTGGATAGGTTACTTAACTTCTCTGTGCCTCCATTTCTTTATGTGTAAAATACTATAATGGTAAAATAATGATCAAATTGTAAGTGATTAAACACATGTAACTCCCTTTGGACAGTATCTGATACTCAGTGTTATCATTATTATCATCATCACTATTATTATCATCATTATTAATGCTATTAGAGAAGTCAAATGGTAGGAATATTTTATAAGTACCGTAGAAAGATGTAAACGTTCTATTACCATCTATCCCCTTTAGAACCCAAATAATTTATTCTATGACAAGAGCTTTAGAATATAATAAGAGTATGAAGGCCTCTATTTTAGAGCTCATAAATTTTGCTGCACCAGATAATTCATACTGGAAAGAAACTCTATGGAAGAAATTTCTTTACGGTTGTAGAGCTTTTTTATAAAATCAAGGAGAGGTGTGATTTTTCTACAACAAATTACAAAAGCAGAAGTCATTATTCCACATTTTCTAATTACTACTTTAAGGATAAAAGAATTTACCAACAAAATGATAGCCAAGTTAACGCCATTAAAAAAAAACCTATAAAATATTGTCTTAAATGAGAAATCAAAGCAACATTTACCAACTACACTTTTTCCTCATTATCTGAACCTAATCTATTCCTGATAACAGGTTGAACAGTAAATTTTCAGATGCCCAAACTTCAGAGCCTACCTACATCCCATTACTTCAAATGGGAAAAATAATGTTTCCAATGCATTCAAGTACCCTAACCAATTTTCCCAAACATAATTTAAATTCAAGTTAAACCACTTACATGAATTCTCTCAGGGATTTCTGAATAATATAAAACATTTAAAACCCAGTTAACAAGTAACTTGTTAGCAGACATGTTTGTGCATGCAATTATTTTGAACATTATAAAGTATGAATTATGTTTTTCTTCTACACTTCAAGGAACAGATACTATGACAATATATAATGAAATGTATTAGTACATAATGGAAATAAATAATTAGTAAAATAAAAAAATAATAATAAAAGTAAAATAAAAGACATTGATAGAAGAATTGATACAAAATTTCCCAAGACAATACTTTTCCATATGTGAGGCACTCTGCTGTTTTCTATTACATAGTCTGTAATGAACACTGCAGCCCACTTAGTTGTCTTCACAACTTAATATTCATTATCCCCACTCTAAAAAACACTGGTTTTACATATATATTACAAAATTATAATCTAAATGTTAATCCACCATTTTTTAAACAACGACAACAGAAAAGATAAGTGTGAATGAGAACCATTAGAACACTCTGAATCATTAGTGTAACCACGGTGATGCCAGTGCAGTCATGCATTCTCCACTCAGATTAGACAAACTATGCCATCATTGGTCAGTTGTTTACAATTCAGGGACTACCATTATTGCCCAACTAAATTTAAAGAAAATGTAAATAATGGAATGTAAGTAGAATGTTATGTGCTACAATGATAATAGGTTATTGATAATACCTCTGACAAGTAATATATATACATGTTAGCAGCCTTTTGCAGAAAATACCCAGAACCAGATTTTCCTAAGATACATTCAAGAAATAATAATCAGGGCTTCCCTGGTGGTGCAGTGGTTGAGCGTCCGCCTGCCGATGCAGGGTACACGGGTTCGTGCCCTGGTCCGGGAAGATCCCACATGCCGTGGAGCAGCTGGGCCCGTGAGCCATGGCCGCTGAGCCTGCGCATCTGGAGCCTGTGCTCTGCAACGGGAGAGGCCACAACAGTGAGAGGCCCATGTACCGCAAAAAAAAAAAAAAAAAAAAATCTCCAAAATACCTTTGGAGAAGAAGTGTTCTGCCTCATTGCATATAAGGCCATGCATAACCAAATTTTATTGGCTTAATGAATTCCACTTTGAACAAGCCAAATTAAAAAATTGTAAGAAGTCCCACAATAAAGAAAATACTACCTTTGTTTAACCCATTGTTTCCCAGTCCTGACCATGAATCCCTTCTATTCCATAATACTTAATATTTTGTGTTGTGAAGGCACTTCAAGAAATCTATTCTTGACCAAAAGGAATAATTATAAGAGGAAATTTAAGGCATAATTGCAGTTATTTAAATTTAGTGGGTGGCATAATGCTTTTCTGTTCTACAATCAGTCACTAAACTATACAGGGACAATCCTTCTAGCTTAAATTTTCACAATCGTTTCCCTACTCTGTCATCTAGATCAATTTAGTAAGGTTTTTATTCTTGATGCTGTTGTTACAAGATTGTTTAACGGGAGAAACTTGAATGAATGCTAATTATCTCAGCACTGTTATGTTTATTTCATAAATCAAATTTTAAAACTTAGGGTTTACCTTTTAAGGTAGTGGGAGGGGATAGGAATGTACACTAATCAAAGGATTATTAAAGACAAATGGAAGCCATGGCTGCAATATTGGTTTAGTTGCTACTTTAAGATATATTGATACCATCATAACTGTTCAAAATTAAGCTTTATTTCCCTTACATGCATATAATTATTTTCAAAAGCCATTACATTCCTCTTACAACATTCCATATTAAAGTTTATGCCATACCAGAGAAATAGTGCAAAAAATTAAAAAATAAATCACCTTCACTATCCCCCAACCATCTACTGTTAAAACTTTGGTTTTTATTTTTTGTTGTTTCCTTCTTTTTTCAAATATGGCCCACATCTGAATGTAATAAGAGTATGTTTTAATGGGATAAGTACCCATTTATCTGTAACTTGCTTTATTTTGTGTAAACTTTAAAATATATATATATAGTTAGTTAATTGCACCAGGTCTTAGTTGCAGCAGGCGGGCTCCTTAGTTGCGGCTCACTGGCTCCTTAGTTGTGGCACATGGGCTCCTTAGTTGCGGTATGCAAACTCTTAGTTGTAGCATGCATGTGGGATCTAGTTCCCTGACCAGGGATTGAACCTGGGTCCCTGCATTAGGAGCACAGAGTCTTATCCACTGCACCACCAGGGAAGTCCCTCTTTTAACTTTTTATTGTAGAAAATTTCAAATGTATACAAAAATAGAATAGTAAAATGAACAGCCATGAACTTACCACATATTTTTAATAATCACCCATTTTTGCCTTTCTTGTTTCATCTTCCAAATATTTTTGGCTAGGATATTTTAAAGTCAAGCCAGTATATTATGTCATTTGCCCTCTACATATTTCAGTGTGTATCTTGAACAGCTGACTTATTTTACAAATTTTATTAATTAGAGTTGGTTTATTTGAGTAGGATTTAAATGAGGTCTGCACATTGCATTTGGTTGGTATGTCTCTTGTGCACCTTGCTTTTCTTATTAAAAATGCCTACAATAAAACAGGAACATTGTAACAGCAATGCCATGATATATCCCACCCATTCCCCCCAAGCTGGGTATTCAGGTAATTTTTCTTTTTCTTTTTTGTTTGTTTGTTTGCAGTGTACAATCAGATTTTAAAATTCATGGTCATTTGTGGGGTTTTTTGTTTGTTTTTTGTTTTATGGTATGTGTGTGTGTGTGTGTGTGTGTGTGTGTGTGTGTATGTTTATTGCAGTATAGTTGCTTTACACTGCTGTGTCAGTTTCTGCTATACAGCAAAGTGAATCAGCCATGCATATACATACATCCCCTCTTTTTTGGATTTCCTTCCCATTTCTAGTTCACCACAGAGCACCGAGTAGTATTCCCTGTGCTATACAATAGGTTTTCATTAGTTATCTATTTTATACATAGTAGTGTATATATATCAATCCCAATCTCCCAATTCATCCCACCTGCACTTCCCCCTTGGTATCCATACATTTGTTCTCTACGTCTATGTCTCTATTTCTGCTTTGCAAATAAGATCATCTTTACCATCTTTCTAGATTCCACATATATGCATTAATATACCATATTTGTTTTTCTGACTTAACTTCACTCAGTATTACAGTCTCTAGGTCCATTCCCATCTCTGCAAATGACACAATTTTGTTCTTTTTTATGGCTGAGTAATATTCCACTGTATATATGTACCACATCTTCTTTATCCATTCCTTTCAGGTTATTTCTTTGTTGCTGCAAACCAGTGCAATAAATATCCTTATATGCTTATCTTTGCATGTTGGTTTTTTATTTCCATAGACTATATTCCTACAGATTAGACTGCTAAATCAAATTATGTGTACTTTTTTTTTTTTTTTTTTTGCGGTATGCGGGCTTCTCACTGTTGTGGCCTCTCCCGCTGCAGAGCACAGGCTCCGGACGCGCAGGCTCAGCGGCCATGGCTCACGGGCCCAGCCGCTCCGCGGCATGTGGGATCCTCCCAGACTGGGGCACGAACCCGTGTCCCCTGCATCGGCAGGTGGACTCTCAACCACTGCGCCACCAGGGAAGCCCTATGTGTACTTTTTTATATTAACAGATTATGCCAAATTTTGAAAAAGTAAATTTCTCATCATTAATGTATGAGAGTATTCATTCCCCATAACATCAGCAGGGGCAAAAAATATGGAATTCCTTTGGAGTCATGATGGAATAACAGGTTTGCACAGGACCTGATCCTTGACAGAGAGAAACAAATGAAGTGAGCAACATGATCACACCAACTTTCCACCTAGAGACACATTCTGGGTAATGAGAAAGGTGGCCCCAAATAGATAGAGCATCCTGCTGTTACTGTGTTGAGAAGATGAGGATCATGAGACTGACATGCCTGCAAGTTGCAGGGTAGTTATGTTGAGGAGGGAGCTATACAGAGAAGAGTTTCAGAAATGTACAAAAGAGTACATTTTAATCTTTCCTAAAAGAAGTAGGGTGTGATCCTACAAGACCAGGCAAAGAGTAATTAAGGAGCTGCTAGTTGGAAAATGCCCAGAGCTGATACAAAGCAAAGATATGTTCTAATTCTGACCCTGATGGGATGGTCACCCATACTATTTATTAGGTAGCCCAGAAGAGTTTTGTATTAGGAGTAGAGCTAAACTATCTGTAAAGCAAACACTTCAGACCTATTCTAAACTGCTTTTTAAAAGCTTCAAAAGAATCAAGCCAACTTGCAAGTAATGTAACTGCCTGCAGAGCAAAGCTCAACACTTTAAAAGAACAACAATAACCACCATTTAACAATGTAAATTTCACAATGTCCAGTATCTATATGATGAAGTAGAAAAATGTGACAAAAAACCAGGAAAAATCAACCAGTTGGCCCAGACTGAAATGGCAGGGAAAATGGTATTAGTATAACATTATTAAAGAAGATGTTATACTCGATATACTGAAGACTTTTTAAACCATAAACATAATGAGAACAGAAATGGAAGATATATAAGAGAACAAGAGGGAACTTCTAGAAAAGAAACCTATCCAAGAAGAAAATTTTATTGGGAGATTAAACACAATAGAAGAAAATAATCAGTGAACTTAAAAACATGCCAGGAAAAATGAAGCACAGAGAGAAAAAGACTGAAAGAAGAGATCCCCAGTGACCTTTGGGAAAATATAAAGAAGTTTAAGATACATATAAATGGGGCTTCCCTAGTGGTGTAGTGGCTGAGAGTCCGCCTGCCGATGCAGGGGACATGGGTTCGTGCCCCGGTCCGGGAAGATCCCACATGCCGTGTAGCGGCTGGGCCCGTGAGCCATGGCCGCTGAGCCTGTGCGTCCGGAGCCTGTGCTCCGCAACGGGAGAGGCCACAACAGTGAGAGGCCTGCATACCGCAAAAAAAAAAAGAAAAAAGAAAAAAAAGATACATATAAATGGAATGTCAGCAATATGGTGGAACAGGATGTCCTGGCCCCTCTTTTCCCCAACAAACCCACTGATTCTGCAATTCATGGAAAAATTCTCTTTGTGAGAAATCTAGAAACTAATCGACAGGCTTCTGCACACCAAGAAAATGCAAAATCCGACTGACCAAAACTTGTAGGGAGGTATGGGACACCCTCCCGCCAAAGCCTCAGTCCCTGGTGCAATACCAAATGATCAGTGAGAAACCCCCTAGCTACCAGCCTCACACAGGGGAAGAAAGCAGATAGTTCATACATCCTGCACTCTAGGGAGCTCTCCAAAATACTGGCTACTGTCTCGCCAGTCATGGATCTCCGACAGGTCCAGCAAAGTCTAGTCACCCAGTGGAAAATGGAGATGGTGGCTTTGGCTGGTAGACACCATAGATCCTTGCCTCTGTTCAGCAAAGTGAGCAGATGAGAAATCCCAGCCCTCAACTTCACTGTGGGGAAGGAAAGAGTTGATCCATGTGTTCAATACTCCAACTTTGCTGGGGCTACCCAAAGAACTGGCATCTTACATAACAGTCTTAGAAGTCTGACAGGTATGACACAATCTATCCAACTGGGGGAAAACAGACAATGGTTTGTTTTGGTAGACACCATAACTCCCCATCCTCAGCTCAAGAAGAGTGAGTGGGCAAAAATCACAGTTGTCTAATTCTTCCTTGGGAGGGAAAGAGTGTGGAGAGCCTCCCCCAGAATATCTGGACAGGCTGATTGATAGGGGTCTTCTTTTCCAAAGGAGACATAAAAATGGCCACAGGCACATGAAAAGAGGTTCAACATCATTAATTATTAGGGAAATGCAAATCAAAACCATAATGAAAGTTTACCTTGCACCTGTTATAATGGTTATTATCAAAAACACAAAAAGTAACGTGTTGGAAAGGATGTGAAGAAAACGGAACTCTTGCACACTGCTGGTGGGATTGTAAATTGGTGCAGCTGCTATGGGAAACAGTATAGAGGTTCCTCAAAAAATTAAGAACAGAACTGTCATATGATACAGCTATTCCACTTCTGGGTATTTATCTGAAGGATACAAAAGCATTAACTTGAAAATATATGTGCATGCTATGTTTACTGCAGCGCTATATACAAGTCAAGATATAGAAATTACCTGTCTCTGTTGATGGATGAATGAATAAAGAAGATACGGGGTATATATATTTATAGGAATAATAGTCAGAAAAAAGAATGAAATTTTGCCATTTCTGACAACATGGATAGACCTCGGTGGCTATTGTGCTAAGTGAGATAAGTCAGAGAGAAAAAGACAAATGCCATATAATTGTTACTCATATGTGGAAACTCAAAAACAAAAACCAAAACAAAAAATGAACAAAACAAAATAAAAAGAAAGTCACAGATACAGAGAATAGATTGGTGATTACCAGAGGAGAAGTGCGCTGGAGGGTGGGCCAACGGGTGAAGGCAGTCAATTGTATGGTGATGGATTGCAGCTACATTTTTGGAAGTGACCACTTTTTAGTGTATGGAGATGTTGAATTATAATGCATACCTGAAACATATAATAATTTTTAAAAAGAAGACAAGGAGAGAGAACAGGGCAGAAAGAGTATTTCAAGAAATAATGTTTGAAAATTCCCAAATTCAGTGAAAAACAAATATACACATTCATTAAAGAGATCCACATTCAGAGACACCATAAACTGTCAAAAGCTAAGACATAAAGAGAGAATCATGAAAGCAGCAAGGAAGAAGAAATTCAACATGTACGAGGGATCCCCAGCAAGACTAACAGCTGTTTTCTTATCACAAACAATAACTACCAGAGGCAGTGTGATGATATATTAAAAGCACTGAAGGAAAAATAGTGCCAACCAAGAATTCTATATCCAGTGAAAGGTAACTACATAGGCAAATATAAAAGACAATATAAATGTACATTTTGTTTGTAACTCTTTTTTTCTCCTATTTCATGTAGAAGACAACTGCATAAAGCAAGAGTTACAAATACATTTTTGATCAGCATGCTATGTATAAAGATGTAATTTGTATGACAATAACAGCACGAGAGAAAATGGAACTGTAGAGAAGCAAGTTTTTAGATACAATTTTAATTAAATTGCCATTAATTTGAAACAGACCATTATAAATAAAGATATTTATTGCAATCCCCACAAAAAATAGCTGAATAAAAAGTACTAAAAAATGACAATGGAATCATAATGACAAGATAGAAAAATGTCTAACACAAAGGAAGGCTGTAATGGAGGAATAGAGGGAAAAAAAGATGTGAGACATAGAAAACAAGTAACAAAATGGAAGTTCTTTCTCATGAGTATAGTAAAAGTAAATAGATTAAGCACTCCAATTAAAGGTAGAGGTTAGCAGAGAATTTAAAAATATGATTCAACTATATGCTGAATACAAGAGACATTTAAGATTCAAAGAAAAAATTTCAGAACTGAAGGACAGAAAAAAAGATATACCATGCAAACAGCAGAAAAACAAAACTGGAGGGGCTATACTACTACCAGATAAAACATACGTTAAAACAAAATGATCAGAGACAAAGAGGTACATTCTATAATTAAAAAGCATCAATCCAATCAAGAAAACATACAATTAGAAGCATATATGCAGGGACTTCCCTGGTAGTCCAATGGTAAAGAATCCACCTTCCAATGCAGGGGACGTGGGTTCGATCCCTGGTCAGGGAACTAAGATCCCACATGTCACAGGGCAACGGGGCAACTAAGCCCACGCGCCACAACTACTAAGCTTGCGCACCTCAACTAGAGAGGCTGCGTGCCGCAAACTACAGAGCCCATGGGCTCTGGAACCCACGTGCCATAGCTACAGAGCCCACGTGCCTTGGAGCCTGTGCTCCACAACTAGAAAGAAGCCCACGTGCCACAACAAAGAGCCCCCATGCCTCAACGAAGATCCTGCATGCTGCAACTAAGGCCTGACACAGCCAAAAACAAAACAAAACAAAAAAAACCATATATGCACGTAACCCAGCAACCCAAGTGTCCAGCACTAGATGAATGAATAAACAAAATGTGGCAGATATATAGAATGTAATATTATTCTGACTTTAAAAAGAAGGAAATTCTGACACCTGCAACAATATGGATAAACTTAAAGACAAAATGTCAAAATACATGAAGCAAAATTAAAGGGAGAAATAGATAATTCAACAATAATACTTGGGGATATCAACAGTTCACATTCAATAATGGATAAAACAACTGGGCAGAAGACCATCAAGGAAACAGAGGATTTAAACAACGTAACCACCTAGACTTAACAGACATGTATAGAAAACTCCAACCAATAAGAGCAAAATACACATTTTCCTCAAGTATATATGCAATTTTTGCTAGGATAAACCATATTTTAGGCTAGAAAACAAGTCTCAATAAATTTAAAAGGATCTAAATCATACAAAGAATGTTCTCCAGTCATAATTAGAAATGAATAATAGAAGGAAATGTGGGGAATTGACAAATATGTGGAAATTAAACAATAGTCTTAAACCAATGGGTCAAAGAAGAAATCACAAGAAAAATGAGAAAATACTTTGAAATAAATGAAAATGTAAACCCAACACAACAAAACTGGGAAGCAGCTAAAGCACCATAAAGAAGGAAACTTACAGCTGGTACATGCTCATGTAAAAAAAGAATAGAAACCATATGATCCAGCAATTTCACTTTTTTTTAAAATGTAGTATTATCTTTAATTAAGTACAAAGACTTTTCCAATCATGTCACCTACAGATCATTTTATCCACTGCTCTGTTTGGCCGCCAGTCTCTTGTCGCTCTCCTCAGCAGTGATAAGGTGGATACCCTTTCCACGGGGAAGAGAGATCCATGGTTTGCTGCCTTTGCCAATAACGAAAACTTTGCAGAGCCGGGTGGCAAAGCTGTTGCCATTGGCGTCTTTCTTATGAATTACATCAAAAGAACCAGGAGGGCTTCCCTGGTGGCGCAGTGGTTGAGAGTCCGCCTGCCGATACAGGGTACACGGGTTCGTGCCCTGGTCCGGGAAGATCCCACATGCCACGGAGCGGCTAGGCCCGTGAGCCATGGCTGCTGAGCCTGTGCGTCCGGAGCCTGTGCTCCACAACGGGAGAGGCCACAACAGTGAGAGGCCCGTGTACCGCAAAAAAAAAAAAAAAAAAGCTCAAAAAACCAAAAAAAAAAAAAAAGAAAAGAAAAAAGAACCAGGACGTCTCTCTTGGTTAGTGATCACACCAATTCTTCCCAGGTTAGCACCTCCAGTCACCATGCACAGGTTACCAGTGTCAAATTTGATGAAGTCAGTAATCTTGCCAGTCTCCAAATCAATTTGAATGGTGTCATTCACCTTGATGAGGGGATCAGTGTAGCCGATGGTGTGAGTATCATGGGGAACCAGATGAGGATTCCTTTTGTCCCCACAAAGATCTTTCTCATTTTGCACAACTTATACTTGGCCTCCTTCGGTGTAATATGATGAATAGCAAAGCGACCCTTGGTGTCATAGATCAGACGAAAATTCTCTCCAGTCTTGTCAATGCTGATGACATCCATAAAATCAGTGGGGTAGGTTATATCAGTGCGGCCCTTGCCATCAATCTTCATAAAACGATGTATGCATATCTTCTTTACTTCATCTCCCGTTAGGGCATACTTAAGTCTGTTCCTTAGGAAAATGATTAGGGGGAGACATTCCCTCAACTTGTGGGGACTGGTAGATGGATGAGGAGCAAACACACCAGTTTACCCAGCATCCAATGCTTTGGAGCTGATATGCGCTTCAGGTGCTTCTTGGGACCATGAGCCATGGCTATGCTAGGCACGAAAAGAGCCAGCAATTTCACTTCTGAGTGAAATTATAAGTGATGGTTAGGCCATTTTTTAATTAATTAATTAATTAATTTAGGAAATGTTTTCAACGAAGAACACTTTTTTAAAATATATTTTATTATTATTTTTTGGCTGCGTTGCATCTTCATTGCTGTGCACAGGCTTCCTCTAGTTGCAGCTACCGGGGCCTACTCTTTGTCGTGGTGTGTGGGCTTCTCATTGTGGTGGCTTCTCTTGTACAGCACAACAGGCTCTAGGTGTGCAGGCTTCAGTAGTTGTGGCACACGGGCTCAGTAGTCATGGCTCGTGGGCTCTAGAGCGCAGGCTCAGTAGTTGTGGCACACAGGCTTAGTTGCTCCACAGCATGTGGGATCTTCCCAGACCAGGGCTCGAACCCGTGTCCCCTGCATTGGCAGGCAGATTCTTAACCACTGTGCCACCAGGGAAGTCCCAAACTTGAGAAGTTTTTAAACCCTCTTTCTTCAAATATATTTTCAGCTCCGCTTTTTCTCCTCTCCTTCTGGGATTCTGATACAAATGTTAGATCTTTCATTGTTGTCCCTAAGGTCTAAGAGCTTCCACTTTTTTTTTTCAATCTATTTTCTCTCTGTTGTTCAGAATGGACAATTTCTTTTGATGTATCTTCAAGTTAATTGATTACTTTCTTTGTCATCTCCATTCTGCTACTGTGCCCATCCCAGTGATTTTAAAAATTTAGTTATTGTATTTTTCAGTTCTAATATTTATATTTGGTTCTTTCTTGTATCTTTTCTTTCTTTCCTGATATTCCCTCTCAATCTTTCTCTCTCATTTGATTCAAGAGTGTTTTCAAATGCTTGTTGCATTTTTACGACAGCAGCTTTAACTCATGATCAGACAATTACATCTGTTGTTTGTTCCCATTCACATTTAGATTTTTCTGGTTCTCAGTATAAGAAAAAAATTTTTAATTGTTTCCTTGACATTTGAAGTATTAAGTTATGAGACTCTGGTTCCTATTTTTGTGTGTTTGACTTTTTAATTAAAATTGTCAAAATGTTTTCCAAAGTGTTTGTATTGTTTAAATTCCCATTAGCAATGTATGAGATTCAGTTTTTCCTCATCCTTTGCAACATGTGGTATATTCAGCTTTTTAAATGCTAACTATTCTAATAGGTGGCATAATATTTACTTATCTGTTTTAATTTGCATTTCTCTAATGACTAATGATGTTGAATATCTTTAGATGCATTTATTTGACATCTGTATATATTCTTTGGTTATATATTTGTTCAAATCTTTTGCTCATTTTTAAATTGGAGTATATTATTGGGTTTTGAAAATTCTTTTCATATTAAAATCCTTTATCAAGTATGACTGGAAAATATTTTTCCCAGTTGGTGGCTAACCTTTTCATTTTCATGAATTATTATCATATTGTTCTTTAAATTTCAGTATAATGCCCAAGAAATTTTTGCCTAACCCAAAGTTCTATAAGTTTTATGGTTTTAGGTTTCACATTTTATATCTATGATAAATTTTAGTTATGTTTAATATGGTGTGAGGTATAAACCAAAGCTCTTTTTTTGCCTATGCATATTCATTTCTTCTAGCACTATTTGTTGGAAAGACCTTTATCCATTAAGCCACCTTTGCACCTTTGCCACAAATCAGTTGTCCATATACATGTTTGAGTTTATTTCTGAACTCTTTTCTGTTCCATTGACCTATTTGTCTATCTTGATTACAATAACACACAATCTTGAATTAGTTTAGCTTTATAATAAGTCTCAAAGTCAGGTAGTCCATGTCCTTCAACTTTGTTATTACTTTTCAAAGTTGTTTTTCCTGTTTCATGTCCTTTGCATGTTCACGTGTATTTTAGAATCAGTTTCCACACACACACACACACACACAAAGCTAAAAGCTTCCTGATATTCTGGTTGGAATTCTATTTCATCTACAAGTCAATCTGGAAAGAACTGACACCTTAATAGTATGAAGTCTTCCAATTTCTGAACATAGTCTCTCTCTCCCCCCGCTTATTTAGGTCTTCTTTAAGTTCTCTCAGCAGTGTTCTTTAATTTTCATGGTATATACCTTGCACTTTTTCTAGAGTTGTCACTAAGTATCTAAGGCTCTTGAAGGTGTTCTAAGTGCCATTTTAAAAATTCAAGCTTCAGATTGTTCACTGCTAGTACATAGAAAATAATTTATGTATACTAATCCTTATCCTGCAACCTCACTTATTAGTTCTAGTAGCTTTTTTTGTAGATGCCATCAGATTTTTTTCATATAGACATTCATATGTTAATGTAGTTTTATTTCTTCACTTTCAATCTGGATACTTCCCCCCTCCCCCTGCACTGGCCAGAGCCTCTAATACAATGCTTAGTATAAGTGTTGAGACCAGACATCTTTCTGTTGTTCCTGGTAGTAGGTCTTTCACCATTAAGTATGATGTTAGCTGTTGGCTTTTCAGATACTCTTTATTGCTCAAGGAAATTCCTTCTTTTCCTCTTAGCTGAGTTCTTCTCATTAATGGATGTTGGATGCCTAATACTTTTTTACTGGATACCAGACATAAATTTTGCCCTGTTAGGTGCTGCATATTTTTGTATACCTATAAATATTTTTTATCTTTGTTTGAGATGCCATTATTTGGAAAGTTTGATCTTTTTGAGGTACACTTTTAAGCTTTCTCAGGTGGCCTCAGAGTAGGGCTTAGTCTATGGCAAAATTTCCCAATTGAAGTAAAATCCTCTGAGTACTCTACTTGATGCTATGTGAAGTCTCAGGTTTTCCACTTTGGCTTTTGAGAGCAGGAATTATTCCTACACCTCTATGAGCTCTGTGTAAGTTCCCTCCAATTCTTTCAGGTGGTGATTTTTCCCTGGCTTAAGGTAGTTTTTTCACATAAATGTATTGATGAGTACTTAAGGGAAATTCTCTGTAGATCTCTGGAAATCTTTGTGTAATTCTCACCTTTTTGATGTTCTGCCCTGTAAATTCCGACGACATTGGCTTCATTGGACTCCTCATCCCATTTCAACACTAAGAGATCACTGGGCTCCACCTTGGTTACCCCTCCCAGCTATAAACTGTGCAATCATAGGGGTCATCTCATTTCTTCTCTCAGGGATCATCATCCTTCATTGGAATTGAATATTTAAAAATGTTCAATGTCTTGAAAACCATTGTTTCACCTATCTTGTTCACCCTTTTAGTTATTTCAGCTGTTCAAGTAAATCTGGCCAATTTTTCCATCTTGGTCAGAAGCAGTCAACTGTTCAGTCTTTTAATGGTGACTATTGATTAACAGGATTAATAAAATTAATGTGAACACATCAGACTTTTCCTTTCTGGTTAAATTTAAAATGTTTTGTTTAGGAAATATACTGTACTCTGTTGTTATGAAACATTCTCAGATGTTGTGTTCTAAAAGTTTTGTCTTTTGCTTTTAAATCATCAGTCCATCTGGAATTCATTTCCATGTATTATTCCATGACTGCTTGATTGCATTCTTATATGGATATTCAATTGTTCTAGAACAAGTTATTGAAGAGGTGTTCATTCCCCAGAGCTCTGTATTGCCACCTTTATAACTAATTAAGTGGTCCTATAAGAATGGATCTATTTCTGACATCCTTGTTTTGTTCCACTGGTCTATTTATCCATATGCATGATACCATACTGTATTACTATCTATACATTTATTTCTTAATATATGATAGAATGTCCTTCCCTGTTGTTCTTATTCTTTAATAGTGTCTTTCTTATTCATGATCCTTTGCATTCCCATATAAATTTTAAAATCAGCTGGTTAAGTTTTGAAAAATTCCTGTTGTCATTTTTTAAATTGGATTTGCTTAAATCTCTAGGTCAATTTTGAGAACAAGCAACTTTACAACATTGATTCTTTAACATATTACTGGGGTAAAGAGCTCATTTTATCCAAGTCTTTGAAATGTTCTCTTAATATGCTTTCATTGTTTTCTGTAGAGGTCTTTTGTTATACTTATTCCTATCAATTATTTTTTGTTTGTTTGTTTTTGCGGTACACAGGCCTCTCACTGTTGTGGCCTCTCCCGTTGCGGAGCACAGGCTCCAGATGCGCAGGCTCAGCGGCCATGGTTCACGGCCCCAGCCGTTCCGCGGCATGTGGGATCTTCCCAGACCGGAGCACGAACCCGTGTCCCCTGCATTGGCAGGCGGACTCTCAACCAATGCGCCACCAGGGAAGCCCCAATTATTTTTAATGCTATTGTAAATGTGTACTTTAAAATTTTAATTTTCTTTCTTTCCTTAATAGCAGAACCAAGAAAAGAACCCTAGAATTTTGAAGCAAACACAAGACCTCTTCCAGATGCCTAATTTTACCCTAAGAGATACTGCCTGGCTAACCAGAGGACAATACATGACCATACGTGTCGAATTTTTCACCATGAAGTTGGTATTATTTGTTCTTTCAAGACATCTGGGATGCGTGCAGAGGTCCATCATTAAATTTTGAAGATACAGTTTCACAAGTAATTGGCTCAGACTCCCATGTGGCATCTATTCTCATTGCTACTTCTCCCACAGATAACATCTATAGCCCCATGGGCAACATGATCAGTTGACTAAGGAAGAAAACTTAAGCATGTTACGTTGGCCGAGCCATAGACTTCTGCAGCTTTATATTTCTTCATGAGCAGAGTATGAAGATATCTGTGTGCTATGTGAATGCTCACCAAAGTGCATCCATTTTAAAGAAGACTCCAGAGAAGTAGACAGAATGTCAGTCAACCTCTTTACCCAGCTCCACTACCATTCTCTCAGTTGTAATGAATGGCAGGGATGGAGGTTATACATAGGAACATTAACTTCCTTTCAACAAGACTAATCTGGATATTGCCACTGCTGAGTGCCCAACCTGCAAAAGTTTAAACAGAAGCCTGATGTCACTTTTCTCTAGAAAAGGGCAGTCACCCTTTTGGTGATATACTGACTACACTGGAACACTTTCATAATGGAGCGGGACATGATAGCCATATGGGATGGGGGAGAAACAGGTGATTAATTAAGGATTTTCTATTACTATCCACCATTGAGGGACTTACTGAATGTATTATTCACCATCATAATCCCATGTAACAGTGGTTCTAAATGAATACATAATTTTAAAGCAAAATAAATAAGGTAGTGGTGACATAACAATGAGATTTACCTGCCTTACCATGGATCCCATCAACCCAAAGTAGTCTGTCGTAATAGAATGGCAGAATAATTGTAAACGTAATTATTGTGCCATCTGGCAGGAAAAAACCCTTGTTTAGGTTGGAGTACTGTTCAGGATGTTGCTGTTTCTCAAAAAACCAGAATAGATAGGTCTAGGAAACAAAGAATGGAGCAGGTCCTTTCATTATTACATCTCAGCAGGCCCAGTAACTAGTGTTCATACCCAACCACTAATATTTTTGCTTTCCATTCCTATTTTGGGCTTTGCTATTTCTGAATTCTTAGTTCCAAAGGAACCTTCTGCTAGGGGGCAGAATGACTCCAATGACCTTATAACTGAATCTGCCATTTTGCCATTTGAGGCTCTTATAACAGTGACAAAAAGGCAAGGGAAAGATGTCGAAGAATGACATCCACAGAAAATCATCCTGATTATCAAAAAGGAGGCAGGAAAAAGTATGTTTGGAACCCAGAGAAAAACTCTGTGGTGTTTCTAGTACTTCCATGTTCACTGGTAAAAATTAATGGATTACAATAGCGACTCCAAAGAGAGAGGATGAATAGCTCAGACCCTTCAGGAACAAAGGTGTCAACCCAACAATAACTCCCAGCTGAAAGTACAATAAAATGTTAATGGTAGAGTCCAGGCAGTGGGCATATGCGGTCTACTGTAATATTCTTTCAGCTTTTCTGTATGTTTGAAAATTTTATAATAAAATCATGGACAAAAAAAGGGATGGAGGGAACATAATCTGCGATGCTGTTAGCAAAGGGAACATGAAATAAGTATCTGAAGGAAATATTAAATATCGATTATAGTCTCAAGACTTGAAAAAGGAGAACTATAGTAGCTCTATATTCTTTCTTCACTGATTTGTAGTGTGTACGTGTGTAAAAATGATAAATGCTTACTTTTATTCCTTTACTTATCAAATTTTCAGAATAAGCTGGTACTCTGGCAAGCTCCATAAAAGGTTCTATCAAAAATTTTTTCATTTTGAATTTGGAAGCTTTACCTACAATCACTGTTTCAGTCCACTGCAATAGCTTTTACATGTTCAGATTATCCTACCTTTGGTCAGTTCCTTCAGGTTGACATGATTCTACAGTCTTTGACAGCTTTCTTCCTTTTAGGCATAAAAGATATGTCAGAATAATCATATATACATCTCCTACCCTTGACCTGTCCATATGCCATTTCTCCAAGGAGCCCTTGCTTCCTTTTATAGAAAACAGAATTTAGGAACCACACATTGTATACATGAAAACATGGTGCTCACTGCTTCCATGTCACTTATATTTTTAGACTCCTTCATTGGAGAGGTAGGAAATGCACACTTCAAATTCACATGAAAGACTACAGGCATTTTACTTCTTTATTTTTTATTTTGCAAAAATTGAATCCTCATGAAATTAAGTTATGTACTTAATTTTGGACTCACCTACAATAATATCAATATTACCTTTAACAAAAGGCTAGTAAAGCAAGCACAGATTTCATTGTATTTCTTTGTCCTTGAGATATAGCTCTCCTACTACTATGTCAAAATATTTTAACATCATTTGAAATTATTCTTCTTTACATTGTTATGTAATAAGCTGATGGTGAATCAAATTCACTGGTTTTGATATTAGGATTGCTATTTCCCCTTTGCCTTCTTTTTTAAAATAAAAGTCAATATGTAAAGTATCTCCATGGATCCAAAGTAAAAATATAAAACAAGGTTCAACCAAAGATAACTACCTTCCATCCTTGCTCTCTCCCAACTGTTGTTTCACTTTATTTCTTTTTGAAAGTATAGGTATATACAGTATTCCTCTATTCCTTTCACAAATGTTAGCATAATATACATATTATTTTCCACTCACCTATTTTTTCATTTAACCTATCATGAAGATCACTCTATAGAAGTATACAGCTGCACGATATTCCACTGTTACATAAATACGCTAATTAAACCAGTTTATGCTGGGCATCTGGATTGTTTCCAGTCTGCTGCACTTATATATAGTATTTTTAAAATTTTTGTGCATACCACACCTTATAATTTTACCAATGTATCTTTAGGATAGAAGCAAGGGTCTGGGTCTTATGGGATATGCAGAGATTACACATGGGCAATGCTCAATTCCCTCATATAAGAGTTGTACTGTTTTACATTTTCAGCAGCAATGTGAGAGTCCTTGTTTTTCCAGTCTTGCCAATAGAATATTTTAATACCTTGTTGGATTTCTGTCCATCTGATTGGTATGAAGTGGTATCTCAATGTAGTGTTACTTATATTCTCATCTCAACTTTTAGGCTCTTTATGGTTATTAGTTTGTGATATAGTTGCAAATCTCTCCAGTTTGTAATTTTCCTGTATCTTTGTGAATACTGCTTTAGTCCTACAGAAAACTGACTTCTTCCTCCTTATTTCTACTGGATCTTTGATTCATAGTTATTGATATCTCAATTCCAAGGTTATAAAGGAATCCACTCATGTTTTCTCATAGTACTTGTAAGTTTCTCTTTTCTCCCCCCTTTTTGATATTTAGATCTCTTGATTTGCTGGGAATTTACCCTGCTTTATACTGCCAGGAATTAATCTACTTCTATCCCCTACATTTTATCCAGATGCACTAAGACTAATTATAACAAGTTCTTTTCCAACATGGTTGTAGTAAAATGGCTCCTGAGAAGAAAGGTGGTTAGGGAAAAACTAAGGGCTTTCTTTCATCTATAAGATAGGCTAGAGAAGACATTATCAATATTCACAAACATATCAGTGGAGTGGAGCTCAAGAAGCATGTACCTCAGGCATTCAAGGAGATCCAGAAATTCACCATGAAGGAGACAGGAGCAGTAGATAATACACTCAACAAGGCAGTCCAGGCCAAAGGAAAACAGAATGTCTCATCTTTATATGGATGTCCAGAAAGTTCTAAATGTTATTTTTCCCAGTGTACTGGTCACCTTAAAAAAAGTTTAGTCAGCATGAATGAAATAGCTTGTTTATTAATAATAAAGCAATATAACAAAAAAAATTTTCATTTTCCCCATGAGTTGTGAAATTCCATAGAAGACAATAATTCGGATGGAAGTACTGTTCCCTAATACTGTTTCTTTTCTAAAATAAATTTATTTATTTTATTTATTTATTTTTGGCTGTGTTGGGTCTTCGTTGCTGTGCACGGGCTTCCTCTAGTTGCATCGAGCGGGGTCTGCTCTTCATTCCAGTGTGTGGACTTCTCACTGCAGTGGCTTCTCTTGTTGCAGAGCACGGGCTCGAGGCTTGCAGGCTTCAGTAGTTGTGGCTTGCGGGCTCTAGAGCGCAGGCTCAGTAGTTGCAGTGCATGGGCTTAGGTGCTTCGCGGCATGTGGGATCTTCCTGGACCAGGGCTCGAACCTGTGTCCCCTACATTGGCAGGTGGATTCTTAACCACTGCACCACCAGGGAAGCCCCCCTAATACTGTTTAACTACTGTTAAATAACTGAATTATAAACACGCTAAATATATGTACATATATTCACTACTCCTTAATTCATGTAATACTAAAAGATACGAAGAAAATGCACATAGAATAAACTTATTAAGTACTAAACTGAGAAGATTACATTTTCATCATATTTTGCTGTTGTTTAAACTGTAGAATTACCACCCATCCAGATCAGAGGTTAAACATTCTGAGTAAATATCGTTTGACTCTCATATTTTTTTTTCATGTATGTTCATGAATGAAATTATTCTGGAATATGTTGTTCAAGGGCTACATTTAATTTTATTATCAGAATTATGTTATTTAGTCTTTTAGCATGAGTGAACAATTTTTCCATAGGATTTTCTGTTCCTTCAGGGGGTACCCTATACAATTATCTGATCCTCTGTTTTTTTTAAAAAAAGTTTTCTTCCAATTAGCCCTTTTTATTTATTCTCAAATTTTAATCATTTAAGATAATGTTTTCCTAGAAAATAAACTTTACTTTCTATATTTAAAAATTTGTGTCTGATAGTTTATATATATTTACATGACCTTTAAAAATTCATCTAAACATACGGTTGTATCACATTTCTCCTTTCTTATAATGTGGAGGCATTGTCAAAGTCTAGTAAATAATAGTTTTCTTCAAAGAAACATTTTGACTTAAAATAAAAATCCTTCAGTATTGTTCTTTATTCCATGATTTTTGCATTATTTTCATTAAACCTTTCCATCAGTTCACTTGGAGGCATTTGCTCTTATTCTAGCTTTTTTGAGTAATCATTATTTAACTTGATAAATATTTGGACCCCATAATATGACAGGCACTGTTCTAAAAGCTGGAGATACAGTGGTGACAAGAAATAAACTGCCTTCAATCTTCTTGGTTTTATACACAGAGCAATTTCCATTGAGAAGTGCTATGGCCACATTCATAGGATCTGATTTATAGGAGTCTCATTATCATTCACATCCAAATTGCCTGTAATTTCACTTTTGATTTACTCATTAATCTGAGAATTGTTTATATATGTAGCACTAAACTTCCAAGAGGTCAGAATTCATTTGGCTATTTCCTAATTTCCAAAATTTAATTGTGGTGATAAAATGGATTATGCCATTTGGCTTTAGAAATTTGTTAGAAACAAATCTCTTCCAAATGCCTTAAAAAATGCTGAGCACTCAACAACCCCACTTTCATGAAAACCATAAGGCTTTCTTTATAGTATGAGTTTTTTATGTAGCAAATGAAATTAATACTGAATCAAAGCTTTCTTTGCTTCATTTGATTTTACCAGTTTTCCTTCAGAATTAACATTCTGCTGTTCAGTAAGACATATATACAGATGGCATATTTGTCTATAATCTCTTAAGGTCTTCCTCTCATAGAAATGGTCTAATACTATTATTAATGATGGTCATTAAATCATTTAAATCCTCAAACTAATGTAACCCTTACAATCTGATAAGTAAGCAAACACAGAATTAAGTTACTTTCCAAAAAATTAGGAGGTAAGAGGTACTGAAACTAAGACATACCAAATAAATTGTATGACACAGCTTAAGGCTTTTCCAGATTAATTACAAAACACAAATTCACCTTTGGTGTGATTTTGTGGAAGTGCAACAAGATTTAAGTAATGATGGAAAGTTTCCCTAGATGAGTTAGACTTCAGTTCTATGCAGCACAATATCAATGACGTGGAGAATCTTTTCAGAATGATTCAGAAGGGATTCACACTATCATCTTACTTGTAGGACTTTACCCGATATTCTATAATTGATAACCAATCAGTAAAGCTTTCGTCCATTAATATAGATTGCATTAGGAATTCTTTGCTGTTGAGTGTGTTTCGTGCTCTGTCAAAAGGTCTTCCAATATTATTTACACTACAGGCTTTGTCAAAAGAAGGAATTAACTGAGATCAATTAACAAGTCATGAATAAAGACTTTTCCTACATTTTTATATCACAAGATTTCACAAGAGTGAAATAAAGTGAGAGCCTGGAGAAAATGCCCTCTCAAAATCTTTACGTTCATAGGATTTCTCAAAAGTGTAAATACTCTGGTGTTGAGCAAAGTATGAGTCATGACTAATGGTGTTCCCATAATATTTCCATTGATAAAGATTCTCACCACTGTGAATTTTCTGTTCAGCAAAATAAGAATGGTGACTAAAGATCTGGCCACTTTCCTTACATTTATAGGGTTCTGCATCAGTATGAATTTTCCTATGTCGTGTTAGTTGTGAACCCCAGATAAAAGATTTCCCACATTCTTTACATACGTAAGGTTCCTCACCAGTATGTATTCTCTGATGTCGTGTAAGTTGTGAACCCCAGAGAAAGGCTTTTCCACACTCTTCACATTCATATGATCTCTTTCCAGTATGGATTTTCTGATGTCGATTAAGTTCTGAACCACGAAAAAAGGTCTTTCCACATTCCTTACATTCATAGTTTCTCTCACCAGTATGAATTTTCTGATGTCGATTAAACTCTGAACCATGAATAAAGGTCTTTCCACATTCCTTACATTCATACGGTTTTCTCTCATTATGAATTTTCTCATGTTGAGCAAGGTATGAGGCCCATATAAAAGTCTTCCCACATTGCTTACATTCAAAAGGTTTCTTACCAGTATGAATTCGCTGATGTCGAGCAAGGTGTGAACTCCAGACATAGGCTTTCCCACATTTCTCACATTCATAGGGTTTCTTACCAACATGAACGTTCTGATGTCGAGCAAGATTTGAACCACGAATAAAGGCTTTTCCACATTCTTTACATTCATGAGATTTCTCACCAGTATGAATTCTCTGATGCTGAGTTAGGTGTGAGCCACGAGTAAAAGTTTTCCCACACTCCTTACATTCATAAGGTTTTTCACCAGTGTGAATTCTCTGATGTTTAGTAAGATGTGATCGCTGACTAAAGGCCTTCCTACAGTCATTACATTCATAGGGTTTTTCACCAGTATGAATTCTCTGATGTCGAGTAAGGTCTGAGCCACAACTAAAGGCCTTGCCACATTCCTTACATTCGTAAGATTTCTCACCAGTATGAATACGCTTATGGACACTAAGTTGTGAATGAAATCTAAAGGCCTTCCCACATTCCTTACATTTAAAAGGTTTTTCACCAGTATGAATTCTCCTATGACCAGTAAGACTTGAACGCAAACTAAAAGCCTTCCCACATTCTTTACATTCATATGTTTTCTTAGCAGTGTAAACTGTCTGATATTGAGTAAGTTCTGAATCAGGAAAAAAGGTCTTCTCACATTCCTTATCGTCACAAAATTTTCCACCAGTGTGAATTAACTGATGTTGAATACAGTCTGCGTCAGAACAAAATGCTTTCCTACACCCTTTAAATTCATTCAGTTTCTTTACTGTATTAAGTCTCTGAAGTAGATTAAAAGTTGTGTGCTGGTTAAATGTGGGCATTTTTTCACAGGTGAGTATAATCTGCTTAAAACATTCTTCCTGGTTTTCCTGTTGTGTTTCAAACTGACCTTTGCTTTCCCAATCACCTTTAAAACATAAACATTCAAGGCTATGTTTTTTACAAATTTCCATTATTTCCCACTGAGGCAATCCTCTGTCAAAAATGCCATTTTTTGGTGATGTCTTGGTCTTACACCTGGATTGCATGTCTGAAAAATAAGAAAACAAATTCATACTGTTTTACTGTTCAAAAAGAACTAAAATTTCCAAGGTAGATATAAGAAATAAATCCTAAAATAAATAGAGCAGGGACTTCCCTGGTGGCACAGTGGTTAAGAATCCACCTGCCAATGCAGGGGACATGGGTTTGATCCCTGGTTGGGGAAGATCCCACATGCCGAGGAGCAACTAAGCCCATGCACCACAACTACTCAGCCTGTGCTCTAGAGCCCACAAGCCAAAACTACTGAGCCCACGCGCCATAACTATTGAAGCCCATGCGCTCTAGGGCCCGCATGCTGCAACTACTGAGCCCAAGTGCTGCAACTACTGAAGCCCATGAGCCTAAAGCCCATGCTCTGCAACAAGAGAAGCCACTACAATGAGAAGCCGTGCACCACAACAAAGAGCAGCCCCCGCTCGCCACAACTACAGAAAGCCCATGCGCAGCAACAAAGCTCCAACGCAGCCACAAAACATAAATAAGATAAAATAAAATAAAATAAAATAAATAGAGCATATGAAATGTGAATGGCTTAACAAATTCTGGGCAATATGAAAAAAGGGCAAGAAATAAACAGAAATTTTAACGAACTAAAAAAGCTGAGGCAGGTGATTAAATATATAAAGTTTTGCTCAGGGACTTCCCTGGTGGTGCAGTGGTTAAGAATCCACCTGCCAATGCAGGGGACATGGGGTTGAGCCCTGTTCCGGGAAGATCCCACATGCTGTGGTGCAATTAAGCCCATGTGCCACAACTACTAAGCCCACATGCCACAACTACTGAAGCTCATGAGGCTAGAGCCCGTGCTCCACAACAAGAGAAACCACTGCAATGAGAAGCCCACGCACCGCAACAAAGGGTAGCCCCTGCTCGCCACAACTAGAGAAAGCCCACGTGCAGCAACGAAGACCCAACACAGCCAAAAATAAATAATAAATTTAAAAAAAAAAAATATATATATATAAAGTTTTGTTCAGGTCAATTTCATCTGAGGAGTTCAATAACAACAAAAAAATAAGTGCAGGTACTACCCCAATCATGGGATATCAATTTAAAGACTTAAGATTGTTTTACCCAGTATGGTAAATCAACACTTAGCACATGTTAGGTATTAAAAAAAATTCTGTAAAAAAAACAATACACTACATGTCAAAAAAAAAAAAGCAAAGGGGGGCAGTTACAGGAGGGAGTAAAGGATAATATTAAAAAAATCAGGGATCAGGAAGCACAATTGGCATCATGTGATAGCAATGTAATACACCTCATTGTCTAATCCCTTCCATCTCTACTGAAATGAGTACACATAATTCTACATTACTTTCTGTACAGATAAGAGGAAACAAAAGCATATCCATGCTAGCTCAGAGCAATGGAATCATACGTACTTACTCATTCTTCCATTTGCCTATGCACATTTAAATACTTTGCCCTGCTCATTTTCTCCACTGTGCCTATTAGTCAAGTCATATTTTGTCAGATGATCCCAACCAAGGTGTTTTTGTTTTATTTCTTGAGTTTATAGTATTGCTCATCCATTCGATTTTATGCTTTCAAGCCGTTTCTCAAGTGACCTTTACCAAATCTCCATGGGATATCACATTTATTGGTAAAATATTTTAGAAGAACAAAGCAAGAAAATACTACAACTGCTACTATTTGAATATGCTGAAGGGCTTATCGAATTTCTACTATTGAAATTGTACTGGGGGGGTTGGGAGGGAGGCTCAAGAGGGAGGGGATATACGTATACACATAGCTGATTCACTTTGTTCTACAGCAGAAACAGAACATTGTAAAGCAATTATATGCCAATAAAAGAAAAAAAGAATTTGTACTAGTATTAGCATTTGGCTTAGAGACTGACAGAACATATGACATGTTCTCAAGGCTAAAGTAATGGAGATTGGTATCTAGGGTCTGTCTACTGGGGGTGTCCTAAACATCTCTCATGTTGAGTTATAACTGAAGGACCATAATCTAGAAATGTGGGTAAAACAGAGGTAGACCTACACAGGAACTACAGCTCAGTTTCAATTTATCCCAGTGACCAAGGAGGGCAACGGATTGAGATAACAACAAAAATGCTTCAGAACTTGGTAAAAGTGAACAGAAATTCTCTATAAAGGAAGATATCCTAGTGATTAGTTTCACATTTTGCAAACAGTGTCTGGCACAAAATTAAAGAAATAACCAGACAACATGAATATAGAAACTATAGAAACAATAGATAAGCAGAAATACATCTATAAGGATTCTAGATATTGGAGTTATGAGACAGTTTAAAAATAACTATGCTCAAGTAGCTAAAAC
The DNA here is from genome assembly GCF_964270905.1 of Leucopleurus acutus. Classification (NCBI taxonomy): domain Eukaryota; kingdom Metazoa; phylum Chordata; class Mammalia; order Artiodactyla; family Delphinidae; genus Leucopleurus; species Leucopleurus acutus. Next base: position 45,274,119 of record NC_139162.1, on the reverse strand, counting down.
ATAAAATTAATCATTTTATCAGAGGACAAGAAACCAATATAGGTCAAAAGAAAAATTCTATGAGAAAAAGACTGGAAAAGTCATAAGAGAAGCATTATGACATAGAAGTTTCAGTTAGGAGATTAAACACAAGTGTAAATGGAAACTTACACAGAGGAGAATGGAAGAAGCAGCAATATTTGAAAAGATAATGGCTGAGAATCTTAAAAACAATGTCCATGAACAGGTGTATGAAAAAATAAATTACAGCATACCCATGAATGGAATACTACAGAGAAATAAAAAATAAACTACTGATAAACACAACAACATAGATGAATCTGAAAATTATGCTAGCAAAAGAAACAAGGCCAAAAAAGTATACACTGTATAAGTCAATTTATATAAAATTCTAGAACATATAAACTAATCTAGAGTTGCAGAGAGCAAGTTAGTGATTTCTTTGGGATGGAGGTGGAAGAAGGGATGGATAACAAAGGGACACAAGGAAATTTGGCAATGACTGAAGTGTTTGTTGTCTTGATTATAGTGATAATTTCATGGATACACACACATGTCAAAACAGAACAAATTGTAACTTCAAATATGTGGAGTTTATTATTCTCCAATTATACTTCGATTAAGTTGTAAAATAAAAATTTTAGGACCAAAAGAAAACTAAAATCCTAAAGAAAACAAATATAATTTTAGTCACTCTAACTAGGCACTGGTGTATTAGTGTTTTCTTTATGTTAATGCCCAATCACACTAAAAATTAAAAGTATTAAGCCAACAAGTGATACGGATAAATCAAGCACAGAGCAGAGTTATTGAATAAATATGAGTAGCAAATCGGTAAACAACTCAGGGGAAATATTTGTCCTCACTAGAAATCAATAGCCTTTATCCTATTAAATTATTAGAAGGTTTTAATTAAAAATGACCCATTTTTAGTGAGGCTACACTGAAACTTATTTTGTTCCTGACCTCCATATGAACCAACGCCCTCCAATCCTTAAGAAAACACAAGGATTAATGTCCACAATATACAAAAGCATTCAAGTAGTAGCTACCTCTAGGATGCCCATGTGCTTACCATGAATCAGCTGTTTGCTTCCAAACCTGTTTATACCAACTGTTCCTGATATTTTATTTATATATTTTAAATAACATTATGTAAAGAAATATGAGAGAAAGGTTGTCTGTTTTTATGAAAACTAAGCTGAATGCTCTACAAAAACTCATTCAAGAAGGCTACAAATTTTATGTTAGTAGTTTAGAGACTCGATCATAAAGACTGGAAAAAAATAGGGCAGCTCAAAATGAAAACATGGGAAGATCCTGAACTCACCTCCTCCCACAGACACATCAAATCTAGTTAAATACAGATACCCTCTGAAAAAGACCTGACACTTAACTGAAAAGCTCTTGCACAGCAAAAGATCAAAGGGCCACACTGAGACAGGCAGGAGAGGTAGAGAAGTAGTCTTTCCAAAAACCCCACCCCTGGTGTGGCAACTCACAGTTGGGGGGGATCTCACAAATACAGAGTTCCCTAGGAGGAGCAAAGGGTTCAAGCCCCACATTAGACACCCCAAACCTTGGAACCTACACTAGAGAGATGAGCCTTCAAAATGCTTGGCTTTGAAAACCAACGGGGCTTATGTCCAAGAAAACCAAAGGGTTATAGGAAATGGGGATTCTGCTCTTAAAGGGCTTGTGCACAGATTTACTCACCCCAAGACCCAGGGAAAAAGCAGAAGTTGCAAAGTGCCTAGACCATATATGGAGATCCTTTTGCTAATATTAAAGTATCTGCTGGGACCTGCTGTAACTGTCTCCAGGGATGGAGGTGCTGGCGGGTGCCACTTTACACTCTCCCTCTACTTTGCAAGCACCAGTGGGATGTGCTCCCCACAGTCCCACCCAAGCTGGTGACTGGGATTGCCCCAGCCTTGTGTGTCCGCACAGCCATACCCAACCCATTGGGCAGTCTTGCCCCAGCATGGTGCTCTCTGCAGCCCCACCCAACACAAGTCGAGTCAACATGGGGGGCGTCCACATACCCAAGCCTGCATCCAAGGGGACACCCCTTGAATACCTGGCTCTGAGGGTCGGGGGGGGGTTGTGTTTCTGGGTTCCATGGGACTGAAAAAATCAGAGAGTTCTTGGCAGGCTACTACCCCCAGGGTACTGCAAAGACAGCAGACTGAAACACAGTCCCAGTCTTCCTATAACCACTCTTCAAGACTGGGAGAGGTAGCTGTTTCACCTAATACATAGAAGGAGAAATAAAGAGTCAAGCAAAATGAGGGAAAAAGAAATATGTTCCAAATGAAAAAGCAAAATAAAATCCCAGGAAAAATATCTTAATGAAATGAAAATAAGTAATTTATCTGATAAAGAGTTCAAAGTAATGGTCATAAAAATGCTGAGGAGCATCTGACCTTGGGAGAAGAATGAACACTGAGAGAACTTCAACAAAGATGGAAATATAAAAAAGTACCAAACAGAAGTAACAGAGTTGAAGAATACGGAACTGAAAAATACACTAGAGGTGTTCAACAGCAGACTAGATAAAACAGAAGAAAGGACTGGTGATTAGAAGACAGGGTAGTGAAACTCATCCAAACAGAGAGCAAAAAAAAAAAGTTTTTAAAACTGAAGATAGCTTGACAGACCTATGGGACAACATCAAGCAGAACAACATTCACATTATAGGAGTCCCAGGAGAAGAGAGAGAGAAAGAAAACTTATTTTGAAAAATAAGGTTGAAAACTTCCATAACCTGGGGAAGGAAACAGACATCTAGATCCAGGAACCCCAGAGAGTTCCGAACAAGATAAACCAAAAGACATCCACACCAAGATGCAATATAATTGAAATGTCAAAAATTAAAGATAACGAGAGAACTTTAAAAGCAGCAAGAGAAAACAACTTGTTACACACGAGGGAACCCCATAAGACAATGAGCAGATTTTTCAGCAGAAACTTTGCAGGCCAGAAGGGAGTGGCATGAGATATTCAAAGTGCTAAAAGCAAAAAACTTACAGTCAAGAATACTCTACCTGGCAATGTTATTATTCAGAATTGAAGGAGAGATAAAGAGTTTACCAGACAAGCAAAGGCTAAAGGAGATCACTACAACTACACCAGCCTAACGAGAAATATTAAAAGGACTTTTTTAAGCTGGGAAAGGGCACTAGTTAGGACACTATAACATATGAAAAAAAACCTCAGTGGTGAAGGTAATATCTAGTAAAGGTAGTGGACTAATCACTTATAAAGCTAACATAAAAGTTAAAAGACAAAAGTAATAAAAATAACTGTAACTACAATAATTAGTAAAGGGATACACAAAATGAAAAGATGTAAAATATGAAATCAGAAACAAAATGTGGGAGGAGAGGAGTAAAAATGTAGAGTCTTAGAATGCATTCAAGTTAACTTGCTATCAACTTAGAGTGTACATATACATACACACACACACACACACACACGCACACACATATATGCTGATATTTGTGAGCCTCATGACAACTACAAAGCAAAATTCTATAATACAGAAAAGATGAGAATGGAATCTGGAAAAAAAAACACTAAAGAAATTCATCAAATCACAAGGGAAGAGAGCAAGAGAAGAGGAACCACAAAACAGCCAGAAAATAATTAACAAAATGGCAGTAAGTATATCCTATCTATAATTATTTTAAATGTAAATGAATTAAATTCATCATTCAAAAGACATATAGTGGCTGAATGGATAAAAAAGAAGACCCATCTATCTGCTGCCTACGAGAGACTCACTTCAGGTGTAAGAATACACACACACTAAAAGTGAGGGGATGGAAAGAGTGTTCATGCAAAAGGAAACAACAACAACAAAAAAGCTGGGGGAGCTATACTTATTTCAGACATAAAAGATTTTAAAACAAAGACTATAACACAAACATGGGCATTGCATAATGATAAAGAGGTCAATACAACAAGAAGATATAACACTTGTAGATATCTATGCAACCAACACTGGAGCACCAAAATATATAAATCAAATATTATCAGACCTAAAGGGAGAAATTGACAGCAATACAATAATAGTAGGGATACATTAGTAATAGTAAGGATACAATAATATCCCACTTACATCAATGGATAAATCATCCAGACAGAAAATCAATATGGAAACATGCACCTTAAATGACACATTAGACCATATTAACTTAATAGATATATATAGAACATTCCTTCCAAAAGCAGCAGAGTATCCATTTTTTTCAAGTGCACATGGAACATTCTCCAGGATAGATCATATAGTATGCCACAAGTCTCAATAAATTTAAGAAGACTGAAATCGTATCAGCCATCTTTTCTGACCACAACAGTATAAAATGGGAAACAAATCCCAAAAAGAAAACTGGAAAAATCACAAATACTTGGAGATTAAATAACATGCTCCTGAACAACCAATAGGTCAGCGAAGAAATCAGAGAAGAAAACAAAAGATACCTTGAGACAAATGAAAACATACCAAAATCGATGTCTTGCAGCAAAAGCAGTTCTAAGAAGGAAGTTCATAGTGATACAGGCCTACCTCAAGAAACAAAAATATCTCAAATGAACGATCTGACCTTACACCTAAAGGAACTAGAAAAAGAAGAACAACAAACTAAGCCCAAAGGTAGTAGAAGGAAGGAAATAAAAGATCACTAAAGAGACTAATAGAGACTAATTACTAATAGAGACTAAGAGACTAATAGTGAGACTAGACTCACTAGTAGAGACTAAAGAGATATTAGAGGGAGTTCCTTGGTGGCCTATTGGTTAGGATTCTGGGCTTTCACTGCTGTGGTCCAGGTTCAAATCCTGGTTGGGGAACTGAGATCCTGCAAGCCATGTAGTGCAGCCAAGAAAAAAAAAAGATACTAGAAAAGATCAATGAAACTGAGAGTTGGTTCTTTAAAAAAATAAAATTGACAAACCTTTAGCTAGATTCACTAAGAAGAAAGGAGATAGGGCTCAAATAAATCAAATGAAAGAGAAGTTAAAACTGATGACAAAGAAATACAGATGACCATAAGGGACAATTATGAACAATTATTCACCAACAAATTGGACAACCTAGAAGAAATGGATAAATTCTTAGAAAACATACAATCTTGCAAGACTGAACCATGAAGAAATACAAATCAGAATAGACTGATTACTAGTAGTAAGGAAATTGAATCAGTAATCAAAAACCTACCAGCAAAATAAATCTCATAGACACAGAGAACAGAATGGTGGTTGCCAAAGGGGTGGGGGGTCGGCCGAAATGGGTGAAGAGGGTCAAGAAGTACAAACCAGCAGTCATAACATAAAGTAGTCATGAGGATATAATGCAAAGCATGGTGGTTATAGTCAATAATATTATATGGCATATTTTGTAACTTTGTATGGGGATAGAGGATCTCTAGACTTATTGTAGTGGTCATTTCACAGCGTATACAAATATCAAATCATTATGTTGTATACCTGAAACCAATATAACGTTGTATGTCAATTACAGCTCAATAAAAAAAATTTTTTAAAGATTGGGAAAAATAAAGCATCTACAGTTAAACTGCCTAAATTCCCACTCCCTTTTAACAAAACAGAACCAAGAAATAGAATGAATTATTGGAATGGTTGACATAAGAAAGAATAGGCAGAACTGCAATTAGGGAGAACATGTCATAGCCCTCTACTGAAACATGGATGAAATAGTTATGGGTTATAAATAAATAGCTCAGGTTATTTACAGTATTCATTTAATTTTGTGTGATTTAAAATAACTTTTTTCAATGAAGTATCTTAAATTAGTTGGGCACATGATTTTCTAACTTTGAACCCTTTGGCTAAGGAATCTCATATCTGAAATATAAGTATCATCTAATGCAGAAAAATCCCAGGAATAACTGACGTGTACCAAGAGTGGTAACTTCAGTAACAAGAAATGCAGAACAACCTTAATATATAATAGTATAATCATAATATGTGAAAATAAACTAAAATTAAAAACATACATGGTAGTGTTTAGGGAATAAAAATATAAGAGAAAACTGTATATACCTTATAGAACAAAGTAAGTTTTAAAAGCATTTATTTTGAAATAATTATAGATTCACAAGAATTTGCAAAGATACTCCAGAGAGTCTTGTGTACCCTCTGCCCAGTTTTGCCCAATGAATACATCTTACATAATTATACTACAATATAAAAATCATGAAATAAACATTGGCACAATATATGTGTACAGTTTTATGTCATTTCATCACATATGTGGATTCCTGTAATCACCACAAGAATCAAGATACAGAAATAGTCCATCACCACAGAGATGTTCTCTCTCATGCTATCTCTTTATAGTCATAACCACCACCATCACTGCTCCCTGCCCATTCCTAACCCCTGGCAACCACTAGTATGTTCTCAATCTCTAACTTTGTGATTTCCAGAATTTTGTATAAATGAATTCATATAGTATGTGAATGTTATAGGTCAATTACACTTTTGAGATTGGCATTTTTCATTCAGCATAACATCCTTGAGATTCATTCAAGTTTTTCCATGTATCAATAGCTCGGAAAAAGAACAATTTTAAAACATCAATATAGGTTTTGGAATTTAGAAACATGATTCCAATAAGGAAATGAAATTTATTTTCTTTCCTTGATATTTCCAATATAAAAGAAGCTCCAAGAGTAAGTTATTTCAACCTGACTCCTGCCCATAACAGAAAATTCATCAATTACCATCTAGTTGCCAAATATACCCCTCGCTTCCTTTTGACAGCCAGGACTTGTCTTTTATGACACTGTACTCTCTCCTCATTGTCTTCCAATAGCCCTAACCTCTCTCCTGCCATTTCCTCTTCACTGTAGCAAGAAACCATAAAAAAGCAGCCTATTAGGCCTTCTCTTAATGTAAAGCCTACTCTGCAGAAATTATGAAAATGTTCCAGTCATAGGAAAGAATACCAAGTTTCTTAATTGATTACACTCTTTGTTAACCCTTCTTAACCTAAAATGAAATTATAAAATCAATAAATGTTCCTTAAAAGAAAGAGTTAATTAATGAAGAAAATGCAGAAGCAAGGAGAAACTAGGCAAAATAAGAAAAATTCAAGAGATAGCAGGTAAAATGAAAAACAGGGTCAAAAATGTTTTTTTAGAGTGATGAAATTTACAAATATAGAAATGGAAAAAAAGAAATGGGAAGAAACTTAATCCAAACCATAGATAAACTGACCACTGGAGAAAAAGAATGGCATTTACATTTTTGTAACATGAAGGAAAAATGAGAGCACTGAAATGGAGTGGTATTTGGAGTTGAAGAGAAGGTTCAGTTGGAAATTCATGTTGAAAATGTTACTTTTATTTCTAGGTCTCAGGCCTTTATCCACAGGCTTTTGGCCTCTGAGGAGGAAATTCTAGACCAATATTACAGAGATGTTACTGACTTACTAAACAGCTGGGTGTTATCTGCAATGATGGCCTCCTTGTGCCTGCTCAGCCCTCACTCACCTGGGCAAGGTCCTCCTGTCTCATCCTTCAAAACCATCCAGGGCTCTTTCCCCTTCTCCAGTAAAGAGAACACATCTGGCTGATAAAGGCAAAGTCCTGATCAGAAAATAAGAAATAGAAAATCACCACATGGTAAGGGTTCCGTAAGTCCCTTAGTTATTAGAAAGGGCAAGAAAAATGCATAAAGGATGGGGAAGATGGAGTTTCCCAATGATGATGACTATTGCCAAATTTATAAAACACAAACCATTTTCCCAGAAATAGGTCAGAAATCCCCCTAAACACTTGAAAGGCAATCCAAAAGTTCACAATGTAGGAATCAGGAATTTCTGGGGTCAAATTCTGAATCTTACCCAGTGAGACCATGTTGCTGTAGTTCTCCAACATCACGTCTCTGTACAAAGCTCTCTGTTCCAAGTCCAGGCACTCCCACTCCTCCTGAGAGAAGTCTACAGCTACATCCCTGAACATCATCAACTGCTGAAATGACAAACCCAAACATCAACAGTGAAGTTAAAAGAAATCTTTTAGATGGATGGGGAAAAGATGGAAAAGGGAACTGCAGGAAGAGGTCCATACATTCAGCAAAAAACTGGAGTTGGCTGCCTGTAGTGTGGGGGGAAATGATATGGAATTTAGTGTCCCTGAAGCCAAGTGCCTATATGCTCTTAAAATCTCCTGTTGGGCTTCCCTGGTGCCGCAGTGGTTGAGAGTCCGCCTGCCGATGCAGGGGACACGGGTTCGTGCCCTGGTCCGGGAAGATCCCACATGCTGCGGAGCAGCTGCGCCCGTGAACCATGGCTGCTGAGCCTGCGTGTCCGGAGCCTGTGCTCCGCAACGGGAGAGGCCACACAGTGAGAGGCCCGCGTACCGCAAAAAAAAAAAAAAAAAAAAAAATCTCCTATTGCTCAGTCACAACATTGTTATGGCCTTCCTGTAACAAACATCAAGACAACAGGATGGCAGCCCAGAATAACAGATATCATATGAGTTCTTTCTTGATACCACCAAGAGGTTATAACAGCCTGGAATAATCAACTCCAGATTTACTATGTGAGAATAGTTTTTTTTTTCTTTCAGCTTCTTTTACTTGAATTTTCTATTAGTTGAAGTTGAAAGGATTCTTAAGAGATACACTCTCTAACTGAATACCATTTTCTGTGGAGAATGTATAAAATCTCTAGGCTGTCAGCTGACTATCAGCACATGTCTTGTTAATGATATTATTCTCTCATTGATTTCCTGGCAAAATCCCAGATCTCTCTGAACTCAACCTCCTCTTATATTCTCTATCTAAAAGCATGACAAAGTGCCACTATTAAAATGAATACCAGCTAACACCAACTCCCATCTTTCTTAATTGAAACACCCCATTATACAGAGTAGATAAAAGCTTTCATGTAGTGGGTCTCTTTTAGTCACACAATTCCACCTTGTTGAGCCACAGTTTTGATTTTTAAAAGTCTCTACTATTTCCTTTAAACAATATCTTTTCCTTCAGTACTCTGTCAAAGTATTAGGTCACAGGAAGTATTGAACGCCATGTTGGAGAGAAGAGGGACATCTAGGGAAGGCACTGGACTGTTTCACAACTATCACTTACCACGTTGAATAGTGACTCAGGTAAGCAGTTTAAGGATAAGGAATAAAAATATTGACATGATGTGATATAAATAGTTATATTTTTGGAGAGAAGAAATTCCAACTCACATGGGCCATAACTTAAAATTCCAAGAGTCGCTCAGTCTTCTAGATTCCTCTCCCGGTGAAGCAGTCTTGGGAAAGCAGAGCTAGAGGGAAGGAATAATGAGAGGTCAGGCTTTCCTCAGATCTTTCAAATGGAGTAAGAATACCATTTTATTCCTTGAAGGAAGGTCAGAGGGAATCTGCAGAAATTCTGGCCCTATCCAAAACCCAAGAGACTCAAATACAGCAGGATGAAGTTTCAGTCCAATCAGTAATGCTAAATCATGACACGGATCAGGATATTCGGGATATGAGATAAGGCCATTCTGACTTGCTCTGAATAACCCCTTTAACAATAAGGACCCAAAGTTAGACATCCCCAGGGAAACTCTCCAATCTGGGAGCCCAGTGCATTTGCCCAGGACCCTCCTGTGTACTTCCCTGTACGACAGTGGCCTTTCATCTATCTCCTATATGTCCCACAAAGTGTATAATACTTACTGCCTCATTTTTATCTAAAGCACTCAAACCACAAAACTAAGGGCAACCATAAACAAAATGAAAAGATAACCTATAGAATGGGAAAAATATTTGCAAACAATGCAACCAAAAAGAGATTAATCCCCAAAATACACGAACAACTCATACAGCTCAATATCAAAAGAACAAACAACCCAATCAAAAATTGGGCAGCAGCTCTAAATAGACACTTCTCCAAAGAAGACATAAGAAACATTCATTCCTATGAGGAGTAGACTACACCCTCAATGAGTGTATGTGAGCAGGAATGCTATGAAAAGGTGGAGGTGGTAAAAGGAGGCATAGACATGTCAGGGAGATTTAAGGTGGCAAAACACATAGGCTGTATTCTTTTATTTTTTAAGCAGCTTTACTGATACATAATTCATATACTCTACAATTAATGCATTTAAAGTGAGCAATTTTTTTTAGCAAATTAACATGTGCAACCACCACAAGTTAATTTTAGAATATTTTCATCACCTCAAAAAGAAATCCTGTATCCTTTAGTTATCACTCCTTGTCCCCTCAACCCCCTACACTCTCCCTCCACCTCTCCCTCAACCCTAAGTAACCACTAATCTACGTTCTGTCTCTACAGATTTCCTGTTCTGGATTTTCATAGGAATGGAATATATAGTATGTGAACTTATTGTGACTGGTTGTCAAAATTGTGAAAACATTTAGTATAAAGTTTTCAAGGTTCATCCAAATTGTAGCATGTATCAGTATTTCACTCCTGAAATACTGGCTGAATAATATTCCACTGTATGGACAGACAACATTTTGTTTACCCATTCATCTGTTAATGGACATTTGGATTGTTTCCACCTTTTGGCTATTATAAATAACGCTGCTATGATTATTTATGTACAAGTGTTTGCTTAATACCTGTTTTGTCATTTTCAGAGTATGAGTTTCACCTTCAGTTGTTAAATTTATTCCTAAACATTTTATTTGTTTTGGTGCTACTGTGAATGGAACTGCTTTCTTAATTTCATTTTTGGATTGTTCACTCCAAGTGTATAATATACAATTGATTTTATTTATTGATCTTTTATCCTGAAACTTTGTTAAACTTATTAGTTCTAACAGTGTTTTGGGGTATGTATTCCTTAGGATTTTCTATATAAAAGAGCATGTTATCTGCAGATAGAGATGGTTTTACTTGTTTTCCAACCCAGATGCTTTTTCTTTTTCTTGTCTAATTGCCCTGGCTAAAACTTCCAGTACAATATTGAATAAAAGTGGCAAAGGCAGACATTCTTGTCTTATTACTGATCTTAGGGAAAAAGCATTCAGACATTCACCATTAATAGTTGTAGGATTTTTATAGATAACCTATATGAGATTGAGGAAATTCCCTTTTATTCCTAGTTTATAGTGTTTTTATAATGAAAGGGTATTGGCTTTTGTCAAATGCTTTTTTGGTGTCTATTAAAATGATCACGTAATTTATGTTTTTTATTCTATTGATATGATGCATTACATTAATTGATTTTTGGACGTTCAGATAACCTTGCATTCCTGGGACACATTCCACTTGGACATGTTGCATAATTCATTTCATATGTTGCTGGATTTTGTTTGTTAGCATTTTGTTGAGGATTTTTTTTTTTTTGCGGTACGCGGGCTTCTCACTGTTGTGGCCTCTCCCATTGCGGAGCACAGGCTCCAGACGTGCGGGCTCAGCGGCCATGGCTCACGGGCCCAGCCGCTCCATGGTATGTGGGATCTTCCCGGACCAGGGCACGAACCAGTGTCCCCTGCATCAGCAGGCGGACTCTCAACCACTGCGCCATCAGGGAAGCCCTGTTGAGGATTTTTGTATCATATTTTTATGAGATAAGCTTTGTTTGGTTTTGGTATCAGGGTAATACTAGCCTCATTGAATGAATTGGGAGCTTCACTGTATTCTTTAATTGCAGAAAAGAAGATACTGTGGCTCTCAGAGCTGATAGTAGGGGTCTTCCTGAACCAGGTTAGGTTCTGAACAACAAAGAAGGCCTGGATATTCAGAGAGGTTATCTTTAAAAGAAACTGTCTTCTATTGTAGTAACAGAGGAAGGAATTCTTGAGCATAAGAACCTAAAAAACTACCTTTGCCCTGTTCACCTTTTCATAGGAAAGTGCCAGTGACAGGTATCCCAAAAAAAAAAAAAAATCACACTCCAAAAACACAATTAGAAACACCATGTCCAAAGATAATGTTAGATAAAAGTTTGGAAAGAGTGTCCAAATTCCCCACGTATAAAGAAAACTCACTAAAAATTTCAGAGAAGATTAAAATTATTACCCAACATTCCAATGTGAATTTTTAAAAGTTATGATACAATCATAGCTCAGAAGCAAGACTACATGCACAAATCATACAATGATCTCAGGAAAGGGGAGGAAGTGATAGGCAGACCACATATGAAAGCTAGTCCAATTTAAGAATGAAAGAGAACCACTTCATAGGCAAAACCACTTTAGAAATGAAGAATAATTACAAAGAGCACAACATATGACAAATACTACAGAAAGTACAGCATGGAACAAAAAATATAAAAGTTAGAAAAAGGGGCTTCCCTGGTGGCTCAGTGGTTAAGAATCCACCTTCTAATGCAGGGGACATGGATTCGAGCCCTGGTCCGGGAAGATCCCACGTGCCGTGGAGCAACTAAGCCCCTGTGCCACAACTACTGAGCCTGCGCTCTAGAGCCCGTAAACCACGACTACTGAGTCCATGTGCCACAATTACTGAGCCTGCACTCTAGAGCCCATGCTCTGCAACAAGAGAAGCCACCGCAATGAGAAGCCCATGCACTGCAACAAAGAGTAGCCCCGCTCTCCGCAACTAGGGAAAGCCTGCGCACAGCAATAAAGACCCAATGCAGCCAAAAATAAACAAATAAATAAAATTTTTTTTAAAAAGTTAGCAAATGGAACAAAATGAAACAAAGAGATGATAATTATTATAAGAAAAAAATGAAAGTCAGAAGTGGTCCAACTTGCTGGACAGCCACATGTAAATCAATGAAGTTAGAACACACCTTCACGTCATACATAAAAGTAAATCCAAAATGGCTTAAAGACTTAAATATAAGACAAGACACCATAAAACTCCTAGAAGAGAACATAGGAAAAACATTCTCTGACATAAATCATATCAATGTTTTCTTAGGTCAGTCTCCCAAGTCAGTAGAAATAAAAGCAAAAATAAACAAACGGGACCCAATCAAACTTATAAGCTTTTGCACAGCAAAGGAAACCATACACAAAACGAAAAGACAACATACAGATTGGGAGAAAATATTTGCAAATGATGCGACCAACAAGGGCTTAATTTCCAAAATATACAAACTGCTCATACAATTCAATAACAACAAACCAACCCAATCAAAAAATGGGCAGAAGACCTAAATAGACATTTCTCCAGAGAAGACATACAGATGGCTAATTGGCACATGAAAAGATGCTCATCATCGCTAATTATTATAGAAATGCAAATCAAAACTACAATGAGGTATCACCTCACACCAGTCAGAATGGCCATCATTAAAATCCACAAATCATAGATGCTGGAGAGGGTGTGGAGAAAAGGGAACCCTCTTACACTGTTGGTGGGAACATAACTTGGTGCAGGCACTGTGGAAAGTAGAATGGAGGTTCCTCAAAAAACTAAAAATAGAGTTGCCATATGATCCTGCAACCCCCACTCCTGGGCATATGCCCAGACAAAAACTATAATTTGAAAAGATACATGCACCCCTATGTTCACAGCAACACTATTTACAATAGCCAAGACATGAAAACAACCTAGATGTCCATCAACAGATGAATGGATAAAGAAGATGTGGTAAATATATACAATGGAATACTACTCAGCCATTAAAAAGAATGACATAATGCCATTTGCAGCAACATGGATGGACCTAGAGATTATCACACCAAGTGAAGTAAGTCAGAAAGAGAAAGACAAATACCACATGATATCACTTATATGTGGGATCTAAAATACGACACAAATGAACATATCTACAAAACAGAAACAGACTCACAGACATAGAGAACAGACTTGTGGTTGCCAATGGGGGGGATGAGAGTAGAATTGGGAGTTTGAGATTAGCAGATGCAAACTACTATATATAGGGTGGATAAACAAGGACCTACTGCATCGCACAGGGAACTACATTCAATATCCCATGATACTACCAAATGTGAAATAGATAGCTAGTGGGAAGCAGCTGCATCACACAGGGAGATCAGCTCAGTGCTCTGTGACCACCTAGAGGGGTGGGATAGGGAGGGTGGGCGGGAGATGCAAGAAGGAGGGGATATGGGGATATATGTATACTTACAGCTGATCCACTTTGTTATACAGCAGAAACTAACACAACATTGTAAAGCAATTATACTCCAATAAAGGTGTTAAAAAATATCTTGTGATAAACCATAATGGAAAATAATATGAAAAAGTATATATATATTATAACTGAATCATTTTGCTGTACAGCAGAAATTAACACAACATTGTAAATCAACTATACTTCAATAAAATTAATTTAAAAAAAAGTGATCCAACTTGCAACTAAGCAGAGCCTCTAGAGATGAAATCCAAATCAAGAAGAGAATATTAAAAACTACATTTTTAACATTCAAGAATAATTTTCTGAAATAATGCATGAATATGCATAATGAAAATACACACTATACTGCTGGAGAAAATGACTCAAATTGTCTGTAGCAAACATTTCCTAATAAAATTATTAAACTAAAATCCATGGGGAATCAAGATAAAAATATCAAGTCACCTATAAGAAAAAGGAAATTCAGTTGTCATTAGACTGCTAAATTCAGTGCCCCAAATAGTGAGGTAGCTCCTACAATATACTTGTGGAAAAACAAATGAGAGAGTCAAAGATTTGACATGCAGCCAAGCTGTCCTTCAGATACAAGGGACATAAAGTGTTCTAAATGTCTATCAACTGTATGACAACTGTTGAATGGACAAATATAGTTGGTATATTCATGCACTGGAATACTAGTGCATTTAGCAATGCAAACAGTAAGCTATATTTACATACAATATGGATGGATCTCATAAACATAATGTTGCACAAAAGAAGCCAAAAGGTTATATACTATATGACTCCACTTACACATAAGTTCAAAAACAGATGAAACTGATGTATGGTGGTTACTTTGGGGAAGCTACTGACTGAACAGGAGCACAAGAGGGACTTCTGGAATGCAGACAATGGTTTATTTCTTGATCTGGGTGCTTATTACATGGTTACCATTACAGTTACATGGTAACTCAAGGTGTACAATTTTGATTGTATTGGTTGTTTGTATCATCATGTATACACTTGTCTGTATATATGATAAACTTCAAAAAAGGTTTATTTTACAAATTATGGCGAAATATATACAAGACAAAATGCAAACAAATAAGCAAGGGCCACGATCTTGAGGATGCTAAAATAAAATGTCTACCATTCTCAATAAACATATAACAATTATGAATATCTATATATCAACTAACAGCAGGAAGTTTCATGAAGCAGAAGTTACAGGTTGTACAAGATAAAATTTCATTAATAATAGAGAATTTTAACACATTTCTCTCAATCCAAGATAAACTAAGTGCAAAACAAATAACTATAGGCTGACCATATATTAGATCATGAAGAAAAATTCATTAATTTCCAATGTTAAAAAATATCACAATGCAGTAAAACTGTAAATTACAAGAGGGGGCCTATGAGCTTTACCTAAAGTTCTAAATTTTATCAATAGGAATTGAGTTCCCCTCATGTCACACAGTTCAAAACCCTTCCGCAGAACTGAGGCTAAAAAACTATACCACTATATTAGTTTTCTACTACTGAGTAACAAATTATAAATGCAGTGGCTTAAAACAATACAACTTTATTATTAGGTAAAAGTCTGACATGGTTCTCACTGGGCTAAGAGCAAGGTGTCGGCAAGGCTGTGTTCCTTTCTGCAGGCTCTAGGGGAGAATTAATTTCCTTACATTATCCAGTTCCTAGAGGCCACCAACACTCCTTGGCTCAAGGCTACCTTCCTTTATCTAACCAGCAAATTTGCATCTCTCTGACCACTGTTCTGTGATCACACCTCTCTCTGACTCTAAACTCAGCTGGAAAAGATTTACTGACTTTAAGGACCCAGGTGATTAGCTTGGGCCCAACTGGATAATCTAGGATAATCTCCTCACTTCGAGGTCCTTAACTTAATCCCATTTGCAAAGTTCCTTTTGCCTTGTAAGGTAACACATTCACAGGTGTCCAGACATCCTTGCAGGGGCATTATTCTGCCTACCCCAACCACTCTTAAATGTTCCATCCTCAAATTCCTTCTTTCGGAGGGAATTCTCAAAAGTCCACCTTTCGAGACTCCTGGGAAGATGGCGGAAGAGTAAGATGCGGAGATCACCTTCCTCCCCACATATACACCAGAAATACATCTACACGTGGAACAACTCCTACAGAACACCTACTGAACTCTGGCAGAAGACCTCAGACCTCCCCAAAGGCAAGAAACTCCCCCACATACCTGGGTAGGGCAAAAGAAAAAAGAATAAACAGAGGCAAAAGAATAGGGACAGGACCTGCACGAGTGGGAGGGAGCCGTGAAGGAGGAAAGGTTTCCACACACTAGGAAGCCCCATCGCGGGCGGAGACTGCGGGTGGCAGATGGGGGAAGCTTCAGAGCCGCAGAGGAGAGAGCAGCAACAGGGGTGCGGAGGGCAAAGTGGAGAGATTTCCGCACAGAGGATCGGTGCCGACCAGCACTCACCAGCCCAAGAGGCTTGTCTGCTCACCTGACGAGGCGGGCGGGGCTGGGAGTTGAGACTCGGGCTTCAGTCGGAGCGCCGGGAGAGGACTGAGGTTGGCAGCGTGAACACAGCCTGCAGGGGGTTAGTGCACCACGGCTAGCTGGGAGGGAGTCCGGGGAAAAGTCTGGATGTGCCGATGAGGCAAGAGACTTTTTCTTCCCTCTTTGTTTCCTGGTGCCCGTGGAGCGGGGATTAAGAGTGCTGCTTAAAGGAGCTCCAGAGACGGGCATGAGCCGTGGCTAAAAGCGCGGACCCCAGAGACGGGCATAAGACGCTAAGGCTGCTGCTGCTGCCACCACCAAGAAGCCTGTGTGCGAGCACAGGTCACTATCCACACCCCGCTTCCGGGGAGCCTGTGCAGCCCGCCACTGCCAGGTCCCGGGATCCAGGGACAACTTCCCTGGGAGAACGCATGGCGCGCCCCAGGCTGGTGCAACGTAACGCCGGTCTCTGATGCCACAGGCTCACCCCACATCCGTACCCCTCCCTCCCCCAGGCCTGAGTGTGCCAGAGCCCCCGAATCAGCTGCTCCTTTAACCCTGTCCTCTCTGAGCAAACAACAGACGCCTTCAGGCGACCTACATGCAGAGGCGGGGCCAAATCCAAAGCTGAGCCCCGGGAGCTGTGGGAACAAAGAAGAGAAAGGGAAATCTCTCCCAGCAGCCTTAGAAGCAGCGGATTAAAGCTCCACAATCAACTTGATGTACCCTGCATCTGTGGAATACCTGAATAGACAACGAATCATCCCAAATTGAGGAGGTGGACTTTGAGAGCAAG
The DNA here is from genome assembly GCF_964270905.1 of Leucopleurus acutus. Classification (NCBI taxonomy): domain Eukaryota; kingdom Metazoa; phylum Chordata; class Mammalia; order Artiodactyla; family Delphinidae; genus Leucopleurus; species Leucopleurus acutus. The sequence goes on along the minus strand of NC_139162.1, from coordinate 45,256,770 downwards.
ATTTATAATTTTTTCCACTTTTCCTCTTTTTGTGAGTGTGTATGTGTATGCTTCTGTGTGAGATTTTGTCTCTATAGCTTTGCTTTCACCATTTGCCCTAAGGTTCTATCTGTCCTTTTTTTTTTTTTTTACTTAAAAAAGTTTTTTTTCTTAATAATTATTTTTTATTTTAATAACTTTATTTTATTTTACCTTATTTTATTTTATTTTACTCTCTTTCTATTTTTCTTTCTTTCGACTTTTTCTCCCTTTTATTCTGAGCCATGTGAATGAAAGGCTCTTGGTGCTGCAGCCAGGAGTCAGTTCTGTGCCTCTGAGGTGGGAGAGCCAACTTCAGGACACTGGTCCACAAGAGAACTCCTAGCTCCATGTAATATCAAATGGCGAAAATCTCCCAGAGATCTCCATCTCAACACTAGCACCCAGCTTCACTAAACGACCAGCAAGCTACAGTGCTGGACACCCTATGCCAAACAACTAGCAAGACAGGAACACAACCCCACCCATTAGCAGAGAAGCTGCCTAAAATCATAATAAGTCCACAGACACCCCAAAACACACCACCAAACGTGGACCTGCCCACCAGAAAGACAAGATCCAGCCTCACCCACCATAACACAGGCACTAGTCCCCTCAACCAGGAAGCCTACACAATCCACTGAACCAACTTTAGCCACTGGGGACAGACACCAAAAACAACAGGAACTACGAACCTGCAGCCTGCAAAAAGGAGACCCCAAACATAGTAAGAAGCAAAATGAGAAGACAAAAAAAATACAGCAGATGAAGGAGCAAGATAAAAACCCACCAGACCTAATAAATGAAAAGGAAATAGGCAGTCTACCTGAAAAAGAATTGAGAATAATGATAGTAAAGATGATCCAAAATCTTGGAAATAGAATAGACAAAATGCAAGAAACATTTAACAAGGACCTAGAAGAACTAAAGATGAAACAAACAATGATGAACAACACAATAAATGAAATGAAAAATACTCTAGATGGGATCAGTAGCAGAATAACTGAGGCAGAAGAACGGATAAGTGACCTGGAAGATAAAATAGTGGAAATAACGACTGCAAAGCAGAATAAAGAAAAAAGAATGAAAAGAACTGAGGACAGTCTCAGAGACCTCTGGGACAACATTAAATGCACCAACATTCGAATTATAGGGGTTCCAGAAGATAAAAAAATACCTAGAAACAAATGACAATGAAAACATGACGACCCAAAACCTATGGGATGCAGCAAAAGCAGTTCTAAGAGGGAAGTTTATAGCAATACAACCCTACCTTAAGAAACAAGAAACATCTCAAATAAACAACTTAACCTTACACCTAAAGCAACTAGAGAGAGAAGAACAAAAACCCCCCAAAGTTAGAAGAAGGAAAGAAATCATAAAGATCAGATCAGAAATAAATGTAAAAGAAATGAAGGAAATAATAGCAAAGATCAATAAAACTAAAAGCTGGTTCTTTGAGAAGATAAACAACATCGATAAACCATTAGCCAGACTCATCAAGAAAAAATGGGAGAAGACTCAAATCAATAGAATTCGAAATGAAAAAGAAGTAACAACTGACACTGCAGAAATACAAAGGATCATGAGAGATTACTACAAGCAACTATATGCCAAAAAAATGGACAAACTGGAAGAAATGGACAAATTCTTAGAAATGCACAACCTTCCGAGACTGAACCAGGAAGAAATAGAAAATATGAACAGACAAATCACAAGCACTGAAATTGAAACTGTGATTAAAAATCTTCCAACAAACAAAAGCCCAGGACCAGATGGCTTCACAGGTGAATTATATCAAACATTTAGAGAAGAGCTAACACTTATCCTTCTCAAACTCTTCCAAAATATAGCAGAGGAAGGAAGACTCCCAAACTCATTGTACGAGGCCAGCATCACTCTGATACCAAAATCAGACACATACAGACTGAAAGTGAAGTGATGCAAAAAGATATTCCATGCAAATGGAAAACACAAGAAAGCTGGAGTAGCAATTCTCATATCAGACAAAATAGACTTCAAAATAAAGACTATTATAAGAGATAAAGAAGGACACTATATAATGATCAAGGGATCAACCAAGAAGAAGGTATAACAATTGTAAATATTTATGCACCCAACATAGGAACACCTCAATACATAAGGCAAATACTAACAGCCATAAAAGGGGAAATCAACGGGAACACAATCATAGTAGGGGACTTTAACAACTCACTTTCACCAATGGACAGATCATCCAAAATGAAAATAAATAAGGAAACACAGCTTTAAATGATACATTAAACAAGATGGACTTAATTGATATTTATAGGACATTCCATCCTAAAACAACAAATGACAATGAAAACATGACGACCCAAAACCTATGGGATGCAGCAAAAGCAGTTCTAAGAGGGAAGTTTATAGCAATACAATCCTACCTTAAGAAACAGGAAACATCTCGGATAAACAACCTAACCTTGCACCTAAAGCAACTAGAGAAAGAAGAACAAAAAAAACCCCAAAGTTAGAAGAAGGAAAGAAATCATAAAGATCAGATCAGAAATAAATGAAAAAGAAATGAAGGGAACGATAACAAAGATCAATAAAACTAAAAGCTCGTTCTTTGAGAAGATGAACAAAATTGAAAAACCATTAGCCAGACTCATCAAGAAAAAGAGGGAGAAGACTCAAATCAATAGAATTCGAAATGAAAAAGGAGAAGTAACAACTGACACTGCAGAAATACAAAAGATCAAGAGAGATTACTACAAGCAACTATATGCCAATAAAATGGACAACCTGGAAGAAATGGACAAATTCTTAGAAATCCAAACCTGCCAACACTGAATCACGAAGAAATAGAAAATATGAACAGACCAATCACAAGCACTGAAATTGAAACAGTGATTAAAAATCTTCCAACAAACAAAAGCCCAGGACCAGATGGCTTCACAGGCGAATTCTATCAAACATTTAGAGAAGAGCTAACACCTATCCTTCTCACACTCCTCCAAAATATAGCAGAGGGAGGAACACTCCTAAACTCATTCTATGAGACCACCATCACCTTGGTACAAAAACCAGACAAGGATGTCACAAAGAAAGAAAACTACAGGCCAATATCACTGATGAACATAGATGCAAAAATCCTCAACAAAATACTAGCAAACAGAATCCAACAGCACATTAAAAGGATCATACACCATGATAAGTGGGGTTTATTCCAGAAATGCAAGGATTCTTCAATATACGCAAATCAATCAATGTGATAAACCATATTAACAAATTGAAGGAGAAAAACCATATGATCATCTCAATAGATGCAGAGAAAGCTTTCAACAAAATCAACACCCATTTATGATAAAAACCCTGCAGAGAGTAGGCATAGAAGGAACTTTCCTCAACATAATAAAGGCCATATATGACAAACCCACAGCCAACATCGTCCTCAATGGTGAAAAACTGAAACCATTTCCACTAAGATCAGGAACAAGACAAGGTTGTCCACTCTCACCACTCTTATTCAACATAGTTGTGGAAGTTTTAGCCACAGCAATCAGAGAAGAAAAGGAAATAAAAGGAATCCAAATCGGAAAAGAAGAAGTAAAGCTTCACTGTTTGCAGATGACATGATACTATACACAGAGAATCCTAAAGGTGGTACCAGAAAACTACTAGAGCTAATCAATGAATTTGGTAAAGTAGCAGGATACAAAATTAATGCACAGAAATCTCTGGCATTCCTATACACTAATGATGAAAAATCTGAACGTGAAATCAGGAAAACACTCCCATTTATCACTGCAACAAAAAGAATAAAATATCTAGGAATAAACCTACCTACGGAGACAAAAGACCTGTATGCAGAAAACTATAAGACACTGATGAAAGAAATTAAAGAGGATACAAACAGATGGAGATATATACCATGTTCTTGGATTGGAAGAATCAACATTGTGAAAATGACTCTACTACCCAAAGCAATCTACAGATTCAATGCAATCCCTATCAAACTACCACTGGCATTTTTCACAGAACTAGAACAAAAAATTTCACAATTTGTATGGAAACACAAAAGACCCCGAATAGCCAAAGCAATCTTGAGAACAAAAAAAAGAGCTGGAGGAATCAGGCTCCCTGACTTCAGACTATACTACAAAGCTACAGCAATCAAGACAGTATGGTACTGGCATAAGAACAGAAAGATAGATCAATGGAACAGGATAGAAAACCCAGAGATAAACCCACGCACATATGGTCACCTTATCTTTGATAAAGGAGGCAGGAATGTACAGTGGAGAAAGGACAGCCTCTTCAATAAGCGGTGCTGGGAAAACTGGACAGGTACATGTAAAAGTATGAGATTAGATCACTCCCTAACACCATACACAAAAATAAGCTCAAAATGGATTAAAGACCTAAATGTAAGGCCAGACACTGTCAAACTCTTAGAGGAAAACATAGGCAGAACACTGTATGACATAAATCACAGCAAGATCCTTTTTGACCCACCTCCTAGAGAAATGGAAATAAAAACAAAAATAAACAAATGGGACCTAATGAAACTTCAAAGCTTTTGCACAGCAAAGGAAACCATAAACAAGACCAAAAGACAACCCTCAGAATGGGAGAAAGTATTTGCAAATGAAGCAACTGACAAAGGAATAATTTCCAAAATTTACAAGCAGCTCATGCAGCTCAGTAACAAAAAAACAAAAAACCCAATCCAAAAATGGGCAGAAGACCTAAACAGACATTTCTCCAAAGAAGATATACAGACTGCCAACAAACACATGAAAGAATGCTCAACATCATTAATCATTAGAGAAATGCAAATCAAAACTACAATGAGATATCATCTCACACCAGTCAGAATGGCCATCATCAAAAAATCTAGAAACAGTAAATGCTGGAGAGGGTGTGGAGAAAAGGGAACACTCTGCACTGCTGGTGGGAATGTGAATTGGTACAGCCACTATGGAGAACAGTATGGAGGTTCCTTAAAAAACTAAAAATAGAACTACCATATGACCCAGCAATCCCACTACTGGGCATATACCCTGAGAAAACTATAATTCAAAAAGAGTCATGTACCAAAATGTTCATTGTAGCTCTATTTACAATAGCCAGGAGATGGAAGCAACCTAAGTGTCCATCATCAGATGAATGGATAAAGAAGATGTGGCACATATATACAATGGAATATTACTCAGCCATAAAGAGAAACGAAATTGAGCTATTTGTAATGAGGATAGACCTACAGTCTGTCACACAGAGTGAAGTAAGTCAGAAAGAGAAAGACAAATACCGTATGCTAACACATATATATGGAATCTATGAATAAAAAAATGTCATGAAGAACCTCGGGGTAAGACAAGAATAAAGACACAGACCTACTAGAGAATGGATTTGAGGATATGGGAAGGGGGAAGGGTAAGCTGTGACAAAGCGAGAGAGAGGCATGGACATATATACACTACCAAACGTAAGGTAGATAGCTAGTGGGAAGCAGCCGCATAGCACAGGGAGATCAGCTCGGTGCTTTGTGACCGCCTGGAGGGGTGGGATAGGGAGGGTGGGAGGGAGGGAGACGTAAGAGGGAAGAGATATGGGAACATATGTATATGTATAACTGATTCACTTTGTTATAAAGCAGAAACCAACACACCATTGTAAAGCAATTATACTCCAATAAAGATGTAAAAAAAAAAAAGACAAATAATACAACAAGCAAAACTCTTGAAAAATAAATGGGGATACTAATACTTTGTACCTCATGGATTATTGAAGTGATTAATTACTCTTAGAAGAATGTGCAGCACATAGCTAATAGAATATTTATTGTTAACAACTGCCTTCATAAAGGGCAAAGAAAAACATATTTTAATAGGAATTAGGTGCAATGCTGAAAGAAAAGAAAGAGCTCCTGGTTATTAGGAATAATGATACGGAGACAGTCATTTAAAATAGAAATTGAAAGCAAGTAAATTATTAAGCAAATTTTCATTTCCTTCTATTTGTACTTTCCACCGAGGAGGTGCCAATGTATTGATTATTGCTACAGTCTAATTTATTTTACCGCGTGGTATCACTATCATTGCATGATAAAGAAAATCACATAGGACTTCCCTGGTGGCACAGTGGTTAAGAATCTGGCTAAGACCACACACTACAAAACTCTTAGGGGAAAACAAAGGAAAAACACTCTTTGACATAGATCACAGCAAGATCTTTTTTAACCCACCTCCTAGAGTAATGGAAATAAAAACAAAAATAAACAAATAGCAGTTAATTAAACTTAAAAGCTTTTGCACCACAAAGGAAACCATAAACAAGACGAAAGACAACCCTCAGAATGGGAGGAAGTATTTGCAAATGAAACAAAGGACAAAGGATTAATCTCCAAAATATACAAACAGCTCATGGAGTTCAACATTAAAAGACAAACAGTCCAATTAAAAAGTGGGCAGGGGCTTCCCTGGTGGCTTACCGGTTGAGTCCGCCTGCGGATGCAGGGGACACGGGTTCGTGCCCTGGTCTGGGAAGATCCCACATGCCGTGGAGCGGCTAGGACCGTGAGCCATGGCCGCTGAGCCTGTGCGTCCAGAGCCTGCGCGTCCTGAGCCTGCGCTCCGCAACGGGAGAGGCCACAACAGTGAGAGGCCCGCGTACCGCAAAAAAAAAAAAAAAAAAAAGGCGGAAGACCTAAATAGACATTTCACCAAGGAAGACATACAGATGGCTAAGAGACACATGAAAGATGCCCCACATCACTAATTATTAGAGAAATGCAAATCAAAACTACAATGAGGTATCACCTCATGCCGGTTGGCATGGCCATTATGAAAAAATCTAGAAACAATAAATGCTGGAAAGGGTGTGGTGAAAAGGGAACCCTCCTGTACTGTTGGTGGGAACGTAAACTGATACAGCAACTATGGAAAACAGTATGGTGGTTCCTTAAGAAACTAAAAATAGAACTACCATACGACCCAGCAATCTCACTACTGGGCATATACCCTGAGAAAACCATAATTCAAAAAGAGTCACATACCACAGTGTTCCTTGCAGCACTATTTACAATAGCCAGGACATGGAACCAACATAAATGTCCATCGACAGATGAATGGATAAAGAAGATGTGGCACATATATACAATGCAATATTACTCAGCCATAAAAAGAAATGAAATTGAGTTATTTGTAGTGAGGTGGATGGACCTAGAGTCTGTCATACAGAGTAAAGTAAGTCAGAAAGAGAAAACGAATACTGTATGTTGACACATATATATGGAACCTAAAAAAAATGGTACTGATGAACCTAGTTGCAGGGCAGGAATAAAGACATAGACATAGAGAATGGATTTGAGGACACGGGGTGGGGGAAGGGTAAGCTGGGACGAAGTGAGAGAGTGGCATGGACATATATACACTACCAAATGTAAAATAAATAGCTAGTGAGAAGCAGCCGCATAGCACAGGGAGATCAGCTCGGTGCTTTGTGACCACCTTGATGGGTGGGATAGGGAGGGTGGCAGGGAGGGAGATGCAAGAGGGAGGCGATATGGGAACATATGTATAACTGATTCACTTTGTTATAAAACAGAAACTAAGACACCATTGTAAAGCAATTATACTCCAATAAAGATGTAAAAAAAAAAAAAGAAGTCCTCCTTTGTAACCCAACACTACCTCTCCAACACTGCCGTGAATCCAACCAGAATAAGCATCAGTATCCCCTGCATCCATGTTTATGTGCATCATAAAAAGCCCTAGGCTCCTTGATCATCTCTCTTTTCAGACACTCTACTCCCCATCAGTTGGATGTCCCATTTTCTCACCCCTCCTCAACTCCTGACATTTTCCAATATGCCCTCTGGAATTCACAGTCATAAACCCCTCTTTTATCCTCAACCACCTCCCTGAACACTCCCTTTACCTTTGGATCTAACAGAAACCTGGCTCTCTCCAGAGGACTCTCGCAGCCCTCTCTACGTTTTTTTTTTTTCCTCCCTACAGTCTCTTGCCACTGGGTCTGGAAGTGGGGCAGGTGTCCTCCTTGCTCTTATTACTCTCAGACCTTTCTCCCTTTGTCCTCCACAAAAGCTCTACCTTTGAATTTCATGCCAAGAGATCATATATAACTCACCACCACCTCACTGTTGCTGACATCTACCAAACACTATATTTCCTTCCCTTTGTTTTTTCAAAACTTGAGCTCCTGGCTCACTCGCTGCAACGCTACTACCCTTCTTTTATTCTTGCAATTTCAGTACACACCACACAGATGAGTCTGGCTTACTCACACTTACCTGTACTTCTTTTCCTTCTCTCATGGCTCATTCCCACCAGCATACCGATAGGTTACTTCTCCCACACCAGCTGCTGTTCCATTTTCATATTTACAGAAAAACTCTTCGAATATGTGGTCTACACTGTCTCCCATTCCTCTCCCCTCATTCTACGTTACCCTACTCCAATCCAACTAATAGCCCCACAGAAACTGCTCTCCACACATTCACGAATGACTGTGAATGTTACTAAACGCAACGCTCAATTCTTTGTCTCTGGCCCCATAGTTGCTGCTACCATATTTACACACACGGTTACGCACATGGTGACGCAGTCACAATCATATACATGCACAGTCACACCTAAATTACAATCACATACTGCTCCCGTCACCAGCGCACCGTCCACACACACACACACACACACACACACACACACACACCTCTACGGTTCCCGTGCGATCACTCCCACACCTTGCTTCTGTATCAATTTCACACAAGCATCCAAGGTTCCCTGTCGCGATCGCTACCGCGCGCGGACACACATACTCAACTCCCCACCGTCTTCCTTCTCACACCTGCTGGCTGGTAAAGCCTCAGACTCCGAAAATGTTAGCCCCTCACTGCCCTCTCCCGCAGCGGCGGCCTCGGCCTCTCAGGGGTCATTCCGCTTCCGGGTCTTAGACTCACTCGACTTTGCGGTTCCCTCAAGCTGTGGATGTTCCTCAGGGACTCGCGCACGACCCCTGCTATGGTCCTGAAAGGGCCGGTGTGCGGACAGAACTTTGCCTCGGATACGGCGGACACTGGGAAATGACTGGAGCCGGGACAACCTTTAAGAGCCCAGAGCCTAGTGGTCTCCATTCACAGGCCTCGGTCTTGGACCCTATCACTTCGCTCGGCAAAGACCATTGTCCTCACACCTCTCTATCTTTGACAAGCGTCAACGAATTCCAGGCCGCGTTTAGAACGCAAGTCTCAACTGCTGAGTCCACGCTGCTCTTCCTCCGCAAACAAATGGCCCTCTCTGAGAACTTGGACCATAAGCCAACTCGGTCTTTCGACGGGAAGTAGCCGTGAACGCGATGGCCCCCGGGAAATGTAGTCCAGAGCCGTGGAAACTACCTCTGGAAGGAGCGTGCAATTCTTTTCTTTGCAAGCTCGCCGCCTGGGCATGTGACACATATGATGTGGCAGAAAGGTCTTGCGCCTCGGCCTGGCCGGGTGGAAACCTCTTATCCCACAAGCCCCGGCTTGAGGGTAGGATAAAGGGGAGGATCTATGGGGCACCCCTCGGGAGAGGGAGAGGGGTGTCCCCTGTCTGTGAAGCCACTGGAGCTCCTCCTTGAACCCAGGTATAATATCCTTCACATCAGCGGACAAATACCTTATTCCAATTACCCTTAAAGTGGTTTAAATTAATGTTCATGGTTACATTCGTATTGTGTAAATGTTATTCATGTCTGAGCCATTCTTTTTGCTGAAGTTAATACTTGCCAGCTTTTCTCATTTGCGTCCTTTCCTATGTGCTTGTCATTTAGATGTATATCTAAACTTTCTGATGGAGGAGTAATTTTTTCAGTATTTTCAAAATCATCAGGTAAACTTTAAATATTTTTTCTTTAATTTTTTTTATTGTGAAATAGAAAACACCTGAAGAATACTGCATAGAATGTGTAAGTTCAGTGTAACGCCATACAAGTGAAGAAACAGTACATTGTTGTGGTGCTCCAAGGACAAAGAACAATATAAACTCAAAGGGCCAACATTGCCGGAACAAAGAGTTACAGGACTCTTATCACTCTGTCACATTGCGACCATTACAATGTCCCAGAGCCCTCCCAAGCAGCATGCCCTGTCCCTTTCCCGTCTCATATAAGGAAAGATATTTGTCCCGTTCTTCTCACGCTCTGCACACTGAAAGTATACATACCCTGTCCAATCAGCAGATGACTCGCAGCTTCCTTTGTTCCCTGGCTATAAAAACAGACCAGTAACCCTTGCTCAGGGTCTCCCTGGCCATCAGGAAGTCGGCCCGCTGTTCTGGTAGCGACCCTTCCCTCTAATAAATTCTATCTTCTTTTCATTCTGCCTTGTGTCTGGAAATTCTTTTCCAACCCACGTTCGTACCATGACAACTGTGGGTACCTCAAGAAGAAACACCCACCCTATATGATCATTTCTGACCCCTCAGACCCCAGCTGACCACTATCCTGATTGTTAATGTAATAATATCTTGTTTGTCACTTATCTATCTTTGAAATTTACATAAACGCAATCAAATTGTATGACTCTCTTACCTTGCTGAGTTGTTAAAACTCCTAACTGGATTAACTCAAAACTCCACACTAAAGGCTTTGCAGAAGTAAATGTATGCCCCCATTCAGGGATAAAAACTATTTTCCCCAGTTACTATGGTGTTGCAGGACCCCAAGATCAACCCTCCCTCCGAGGTTCAATGATTCACTGGGAGAACTCACAGCAAAACATACAAAGCAAAATCAGCAAAAAAGAAAAGGTGCATTGGGCAAAGTCCAGGAAAAACCAGCCACATGCTTCCAAGGATCCTTTCCCAGTAGAGTTACCCAGGCCATTAATACATGTGAAATAGTACCAACCAGGGAAGCTCATTAGAAATTCAGTACCTAGGGTTTTTATTGGAGCCTGGTCACATAGGCAGTCTCTGCCTGGCACATACCAGAATTTCAGACTCTCAGAAGGAAAGCAGGTATTTAGCATAAATTATATTGTTTGCACAAACACTTTAGGCACAGTAAGCCATTCTTATCAGTGAGGATAATGGGAATCTTCTCAAAATCCAAGTTCTAGTTGCAAGCCAAGGGCCAAACTTCAAGCAGGCCTTTCTAAGGATAAGAAGTCTCAGGTCTGCTACGTTAATCCTTTTCTGCACACTACTGTCCTAAACAAAATGTCTGGCTTTCAACAACAACAACAAATTTCAAGGCATATGAAAAGGCAAGAAAAATCAAGACACTCCCAAAACACAAAGCAACAATCAGAACTAGACTCAGGTGTTCTTAGCTTGTTGCTGCATAACTTCAATCTCTGCCTCTGCCCTCACACAGCCTTCTTCTATCTTCTGTCTATTGTAAGTGGATTTAGGTCACAACCAGATAATTGGGATAATCTCAGCTAGCGATCCTTAACTTAATTACATCTGTAAAGACCCTTTTTTCCAAATAAGGTCACATTCACAGGTCCTGGGGGGTTAGGATGTGGACATATCTCTGGGGTGTCATCATTAAACCCAAAACAACCTGTTACTATATTTAGTTTTATCCTAATAGATTTCCTTAGAATTCTCCTCTTATGTCACTGATCTCAGTGGTTTAGCAGAGCAAAGACCAAACTCTTGATCTACCCACCAAAACTTGCTCATTCTATAGTTTTATCTTAGTAAATGACAATTCTGGTCTTCTAGTTTCTTGGGCTGCAATGTTTGGGTTGGCCTAGGTTCCTCTCTTTCTCTCATATCCCACATCAAATCTATTATCAGATCCATTTAGCTCTATCTTCAAAATATATCTAGAATCCAACTATTTCTCCTAACTACCACTGCTATCACCCTAGACCGAGTCACCATTATCTCTTACCTGGATTATTCCAACAGCCCATTGGCTAGTTTCCCTGCTTCCTTTTTTGTCCCCCTACACCCTACTCTCTACTCAGCACCCCAAATGATGTCTTTTAAATATAAGATTATGTCACTCTTCTGTTCAAAACCCACTATTGCTTTTATATCTTGCTAAGACTAACCAAACTTCTTAAAATATTCTCCAAGGCCTTACATAATTTGTCCTCTCATTAGCTCTTTCACCTCATCTACTACTCTCTACTTTGTCATGCTGGCCTACTTACTGCTCCTTGGATACACCAGGCTTGTATCTAACTTATGGCATTTATGTTTAGCTGTTTTCTCTGCTTATAATGCTCTTTATCCAAATATCTTCAAATGTCACTGCTTCTTCCTTTTGTTTTTGATCAAATATTTTCTTCTTAGGAAGGCTTTTCCTAACCATTCTATTTAAAATCACAACTCCCTTGTCACTCATTATCTTATTTTCAAGCTTCATTTTTCTCTACAGATCTTACCTTTATCTGGAACACTATATACTTCATTTACACGTTCACTGGTCACTTTCCCAGACTAGAATGTAAACTCCTTGAGGACAGGAAATTTGGACCGTTTTGTTCACTGATGCTTTCCTAGGGCTTAGAACAGCACCTGGCACAGATAAAGGGCTCCATAAATATCTGCTGAATGAAGAAATACATTTTGACAGCAACAGGAAATAGGCATTTTCATAAATTTTTTGGTGGAAATGGAAAGTGATTCATCTTTTGTGGACTGCAAATACTTATACATAACCTCTGACCCAGCACTTAGAAGAAATCGAAAGATGCACATGCACATCTGTGCAAAGCTGAATATATAAGGATTTCATTCCAAAATTGCATAAACCTGAAAACATCCTAAAAATTCACTAATATAGTATTAGTTAAAGTATGACATTTCCCCAACCATAAAGCATTATACCACCATAAGAAAAAGGAATATATATTAATATGGAATGTCTTCTAAGAAATAATAGTGAGTAAAAAACAAGGTGCTTTATACTATACTAACATTTGTGAAAAATAAAGATGTTATATATACAGATATGTTGGTATAATCATAGAATAACTCAAAGTAGTTAACATAAGAAACTAGTCACTGTAGATACATGTGGAGAAGAGAAATACTGAAAGGGAGACTTCTTTTTTCACTATAACCTTATTTAAATTTTTAAAATCGATGAGATGATTCCTTTAAAAACAATTATGAAGTAAAAAACTTGGCAGAGAGGGGAGCTAAGAGGAAAGTAGCAATGATTTCTAAGCTAGCAGCTTCTCGTGGTAAAGGAAACTGCTGAAATATGACTGTGGGAAGTCAATGACAATGGTAAACTATAACCCTGAAGCTTTTAGCAATGGAAGGATAGAAAATGGAATGTAATAAGAAGAAACAGCAGCATGAAACATAAGAGTTTTAAAAGACTACAGATGTATGAAGGACTGACTGCATATGTAGGCTATGAAAATGAAGAGAATATGGTCCTCTAGGATGTGCTTAAATAAAGAGGGTACTGATAGAGGAAGAATGATGAGTGAAGGATTCACATCAACTAAAACTCAAGAAGAGTGGGGTCTATATAGCAAAACCTGGAAAACATTTTATGGTGTAAATTGCCTCACTGAACATCTATCTGTGCTCTCCCTTGTCCCAGGCACATCTGCCTGGTTCCCACTCATTCACTTGTACAGAAAAGGCTCCCACTCCTTTTCATTTCTTCTACTCACCACCTATGGCCTATTTTCTTGTCCTAACTTGAAGATTTCATGCAGTTTGGTGATGTGAGAGCCTGTATATAGGAAAATCACAAAAGGCTTGAATTCAAGCACCATCTCCAAACTCAGACTGACCTTGGGCCTTTAAGGAAATTACCACATAAAGAGGAACAAAGTAAATAACCTTTTGCCTTAAAGGTTGAGCATATACAATCATGTCACAGAGGGCTTGAGAATATCTGAAGCCTACATCTCAAAGCTGAACCCATTATGCCATGTAAAGATTCTAAATATATCAGAGATGTCACTTCACTTTCAAAAGTTGGATTATACGGAGAAGTTATCCATACATAATGTGGCTATGTTGCTCTAGTTCTCCAGCATCATATACCTATACAGCTTCCTCTAAACATCTTTTAATTGTGGCTGAGCCTCCTGGTTGAACTGAACAATCACATCTCTGAATATTTACCTCATCAACGTCTCCCAAGGAACAGAGAAGAGAAAAACGTCTGGGGATAAGTTTGTGGACATAACCCAAAACAGGCACCCCCATAATAAAATACACCCTGTTTAAAAAGCCATACTGATTCAGTATTCTATTCCAGAACAAAATGTTTGGAATCTTAAGTGTTTATATTAAAATGGTATAAGTTATCTATTATATCAACAGGGAGCTTTTTCTCCTTAAAATTGAATCTACAGGAAGACATATCCTATTATCTCAGTTTGAAGAGGAAATGAGGCTGAGAGGATTCAGATTCCTCCACTATCTCAGCCACCCATGCAGTGGCCCACAATCACGTGATGACACACATATTTTCATACACACACAATCTTGCCCTACCACGTGCACACACACACAATTACTCCCAACCACACAAGCCCACAATATGACCCTCCATCCTCACAAAGCCACTTATAATCTTGATCCCACCTCTCTCTCACACTCATCAATTTTACCTGCATGCAGTCTCTCTTCCATTCAACTAACCCCTAAATGTAGTCACACACGCAATCTCATCACGGTCTCACACTCGGGCCCTCCTTCACCCACTCTCGCATACGTGACTGGGCTTGTGGATTTCTCCCCTTCAAACTCCCTAGGCTGCTTTGGTCCCAGACACTCACGTCCTGCATTCGGGTTCGCTCTTCTGGCTCCCCGACACTTTCCGCAGCAGCTTGCCTCTAGGCATCTGCGCGCTCCCAGGGCAAAGCGTAATTCCTACCAGCCTCCTGGGCATTTAACTGAGGCCAAGTCCCGCCTCAGCGCCTAGGGAACGCAGTCTATCTTGGCCGGGTCCACTCCGCCGCTGGCAAAGTCCTGGACTACATTTCCCAGCAGGCTGTGAGGCCCAGGATGTTGTAGGGTGAGCGCCAAAACCTGAAAGAACCGCAACTTGAGGCTAGGATGTATCAAAGAAGTTGCACCAGACAAGGTAAACAGATAAGGAAGGCTTATTATAAAGACTATCGCAATAGGGAAGAGAGATTGAACTCAACTGGGTATGTAACAGTAGCTGGGGATTTATAGCCACTGGGCAGGGTGATGGAGTCAGTGCGGTCGACTTGACTAAAGTTTGGTCGAGGGAGTTCTTGTCAGCTGAGACTCGCGGAAGCCTCAGGTGCGCTGCCAGATCCAGGCTTCCGCGGCCAGGGGGAATCAGGATGAAGAGGAGATAGCTTTTGGTAGCCTGTCGCTTTCTGGACTACATCTCCCAGAGGCCTCTAGGCCTAGTGCTCCTTCCCGCGAGAACTAGACCTTCTCCTGAGGAGTGGACGGGATTTTCTGACGGGTTGGGGCAAACGGCCTCAGGATGCTGTGCGAGGTGCTGGACTCTATTTGTTTCAAGTAGAGTGGAGCGGTGCTGACCAGACCGGAGGAGTCGTAGGTGAGATGGCCTGGAGCCCGGGGTTGGAGCCGGCAGTGTCTGGAACCTCCGGCCTCTACGGGAGCCAGCTGGGAAGGGGCGATCGTGAGGAGCGTGTGTCTGATTGTGGTTGTGTCTCTGTGTCCGTGTGACCTTGTACCAAACAGTGAGGGCGGGAGACGGGCTTGATTGTGGATTTGATTGTGCAGGTGTGTTGGGGGTTTAATTGTGTGACCGGGTGTGGCACTGTTTGCGAGTGTGAGGTTCCTTGACCGCGGTTGTAAAACTGTGTATACACTTGGGATGTGTGTGTGTGTATTTATGATCATTTGCTGAGCCGTGGGTGTGGGATGGCTTAACTGTGAGATTTGTGTCTGTTTCTCCTTGGGATGTGTGTGTGTGTGTGTGTGATATTGTTGGTGGTAGGGTGCGTGTGAATTTGTCATTGTGTCCCCATGATGTATGTCACTGGGAATGTGAGTACGTGGGGGTGCCTATGACTGCGATTGTGACTGACTGTCTCCGGGGTGTGTATGATTGCGTGGCCGTCTGCAGCCCATTTTGTTGAGGTTTGGGGTGCCTGTGTGCCCGTGGTGTGAGTTCCTATGATTATGTATCCATATAGCACTGTAGGTGTGGGGCGCCTTTGTCTGTGCCTTTGTGACTCCAGCGCTCTTTTACCAGGAGACCTCTGTGAGCTCAGGGACACATTCTGCCCAGAACTGCAAATGACCGTGCTTGTCTGTAATGCTGGTATTGAGCAGGACGCCCAAGACTTGTCTGACCTAATATCTGTAGGTGGTGGGTGGTAGGTTGACTTGGGCTCCCAGAGAGCCGGGTTTTTCCTGACTCCTTTCTCTCTCTCCAACTCTTCTCTGCTTGCAGAGTCTTCCAGAGTGGAGTAAAGAATGGCTGTTGAACATCCACAAGGCACCTGCAAGGTAGCTTGTCGTTTCCCCTTGTTTCCTGAAATCCTCTTTTCTATGTCAGGATATGACTTGGTTTCCTTCTCTTGAAAATTCTTGCCTGTCAGGTGACCTGATCTATGGAATTTTTCCTTTGAGAAATGTGATTTGCTCCAAAATCCAACCCACACACGTGACTTTCTCTTCCTAATTTGACAAATGGTTTAATTTTTCTTTATGCCCTCTTAAAAATATATATTTCTTTTTTATTATAAAATGAAATTATCTTAAACAATTTCAAAAGTACAATTCCCAATGAAGAAAATTTAAATTCCCAGTTAAAACCAATGCTAACTTTTTGATAATTTCTTCTCAGTATGTTTTATGTACATATATAAAGTGTGATATTTAAAAATTGATTTTACTCAGCATTTACCATTTTATAGCCTACACTTTCACATAAAATTATATTTAAGTATTTCCCCACATAATTTAATATTGGAAACATTTTTAGAGGTGCATATTTATTTGAATGTCTGTCTTTTTTTTCCTTTCAAATTAGATACAGAAATGGCATTTAACACCCATTTGTAAAAATAATTATAAAGACCGATGTAAGGAATACCCAGGTCAAGAAAAAGAATACAGCCATCTCTAAAGCAGCCTCTGATGTACCCCTCCACAATTACAAACAATTATACTCTTCTGGTGATAACCACTGTGATCATTTCTTTGTCTTTCATTAGAGCTTTGATATGAATTCCCAAACCACATAGATTTAGTTTTTGTCTGTTTTCTATCTTTGTATGAATAGACATTCTTTTGTGTCTTTTTTCATGAAAAACGTTTGTGAGCTTCATTCATATTTCCTATAACTACAGTTCATTTTTTTCCATTGCTCTCTATATACTATCTTGTATAATAGTATCAGTTTACTACTTATCTATTCTACTCTTCATGGACATTTGACTTGCTTCTAGTTTTTGGCTGCTATAAGCAATGTGACTACAAATGTTTTGTGCACATATTTTGGTACACATGTGCTTGTATTTCTTTAATATATATACTAAAATTGTAATTAAATTGTTGAGGGATTGGGTTTGCGCATCTTCAATTTTACTAGACAGTGCCGGACTGTTCTCTAAATATACTATGCAAGTTTTTTCCTTGAATCAGCAGTTTAAAAAGGCTCCTTTTGTTTCACAGTCATGCCAGCTCTTGGCATTGTCACACTTTAAAATTTTTGCCAATTTGGTAGATACCTAGTGTTATCACATTTAATTGATATGCCTGTATTATCAATGAAATTGAACACTAATTCTTGCCCGCCTGGATATCCTCTTTTGTGAAATGCTTGTTCAAATACTTTGCTAATTTTTAACTGGGTTGTTTTTCTCTAACTGATTTATAGCAGTTGAATATATATATAAAATATATATACATAATATGTATCTTCTATATTTTAGTTTACTGTCAGTTGCACATGTGACAAATATTATCTTCTACTCTGACTTGGTTTTTCACTCTGGTGTCTTCGGGTGAATAGAAGTTTTGGATTTCAATGTGATGAAATCTTTTTCAATAGTGCTTGTTTAAGAAATTTTCTGCTACCTCAAGGTAGTGAAGATTTTCTTGTGTTCTCTTCTAAAAGCTTCCTCGTTTTTAGCTTTAACATGTATGTTTTTACACTACCTGGAATTGATTTGTGTAGGGTAGGGATTCAATTTCATTTTATCCCCCATGTGAGTATCCAGTTGCTCCAGTATCATTTATTGAAAAGTTCATCTTTTCTACACTGAGCTGCAGTGCCATTGTAGCCAAAAATCAAGTGACCATTATGGCCACATCTGTTTCTGGACTTTATGTTTTGTTCCATTGCTCTGTTTGTCTCCCCTTGCAGCAATACTCTGCTATCTTATTCACTGTGACTTTATAATATTTGGAACAAGTCCTCTTACCTTCTTGTTCCTCAAGAATGTCTTGGCTGTTTGTGTTTCTTTGCATATTCCATATACATTTTTGAAATAGTTTGGTTCCACTCAAACATCTTTTGGGATTTTGATCGAATTGCATTGTGTCTATAATTATGTGAGTAGAAATTTGGGGAATCTTCTAATAACATGAATCTCTCAATTGATATTACATTTTCTGCATGTTTCTCATCAAAGTCTTGATTATCTCCTGTAAATAGTCTTTGGCAGGGACTTCCCTGGCGGTCCAGTGGTTAAGACTCCGAGCTCCTGATGCAGGGGGCACAGGTTCGATCCCTGGTCAGGGAAGTAAGATCCCACATACCGCAAGGCGCTGCCAGAAAAAAAAAAATAGTCCTGGCAAATAGGAATAATTTAATCCATCGTATATAGTATTTCCCTTTTGTGTTGACTGCCAGGAATTTGAGCACTTCA
The DNA here is from genome assembly GCF_964270905.1 of Leucopleurus acutus. Classification (NCBI taxonomy): domain Eukaryota; kingdom Metazoa; phylum Chordata; class Mammalia; order Artiodactyla; family Delphinidae; genus Leucopleurus; species Leucopleurus acutus. The sequence goes on along the minus strand of NC_139162.1, from coordinate 45,237,950 downwards.
GAAATGATCAATTGTAGTAATAATCTTAGCCTGGGTTTTTGACATTGAATACCTATGATGTATGACCTTTGTGTATGATTAAAATTTTTTCTTTATTCTTAGCCTCCTCAAATACATTTTTGGAAGCGGGGGATATAAAAATGAGATATAGACTTAGATACAGATGTAGATATTTATTGTCTAATATTTTTATTTTAATAACATTCTTGTCTAATCAAGTCAGATTTGTGTGGTACCTTTTGCTGTTCTCCCTATATTATATTTCTTTTTTAACTACTCTTTCCATTTCTCTTCCCCAGTCCCCTCAACCCCCTCCCCCACACCCCTCCCCCACACTATCCTCCATCAGGCAGTGTCTGCCTCTGCCTCTTTGCCATCTATTCTCACTAACACTTTAGTTTAAATATTGGCTCCCTCAGAAAAAAAAGAAACAAATCATCCCTCAGGTTATTTTACCTACACTACTAGTCTCTGTAACATGGTATAAAAATTAGGGATTCTAGTATGAAATGTGACATCTGATCTCAGCTACACCACCTACGAGCTGTTTAACCTGTAAACAAGAGGTTCTTATTCTCAATGTTGTTGAGAATGAAATAAGATATGTAGAACACTTGGTACACATCAGAAATTCAATAAATGTTAGCTCCCCTCTCCTTTGTTTCCCATTCTTGGGACCTCTAAATCAATTATGGTATAAAGTGGTTGCCTAAAAGTCTTTTGGTGGGTCCCAAAGTCTTTTGGTGGGTCCCAAAAGATCTTTTTTTTTTTAAATTGCTGAGGTATAATCGACATATAACATTATATTTGTTTCAGATGTACAACGTAATGATTCAATATTTGTACATACAGTTGACCGTTAATGTGGAGGTTAGGAGCACTGACTCTGCACAATCAAAAATCTTCATATCACTTACAGTCGGTCCTCCATATCCATAGTTCCTCTGTATCTGCATTCTTGGATTTAACCAACCACAGATCCTGTAGTACTATAGTATTTACTACGGAAATAAATCTGCTTATAAGTAAAACTACTCAGTTCAAACCCATGTTGTTCAAGGGTCAACTGTATTGCAAAATGATCACCACAGTAAGTCTAGTTAACATCCATCACCATACATAGTTACAATTTTTTTTCTTATGAATTTTAAGATTTACTCTCTTCATAACTTTCAAATGTAATACAGTATTATTAAGTCTACACCATGCTGTACATTATATCCCCAAGCTTTATTTATTTTATAACTGGAAGTTTGTACCTTTTGACCCCCTTTACCCATTTCACCCAACCCCACCCCCTCACCCCCTGTCTCTGGCAACCAACAATCTGTTCTCTGTATCTATGAGCTTGGTTTTTGTTTGCTTATTTGTTTAAATTCCACATATAAGTGAGATCATAGGGTATTTTTCTTTGTCTGTCTTACTTCACTTAGCATAATACCCTCATGGTCCATCCACATGGTTGCAAATGGCAAGATTTCATTATTTTTCATGGCTGACTAGTATTCCATTGTGCATTGCCTACCTATTGTTATATTATTTGAATAGTTTGTATTATGTATTTGAATTTTTAAATTTTATGTCTCTGTGCTTGTACCTGTGCCATGTTTAGATCATTTCTTTTTTAAAATCTTTGAATACTGGGTCAAATATGTCACTTTTCTGAAGATAGCTGTATACTTTATTTCTTTCATTACAAAAAAATTATTTATTACAACAAATTTGTAAAACACAGAGAAGCACAAATAAGTAACAAAAGTTATCTATAATCCTGTCAGTTAAAGACAACTGCTGTCAATACTGAGAATTCATTTCTAAATGTGATCATACTATGGCTATTGACCTGTAACCTGCCTTTATCATGCCAAAATATCAATACATTGTGAACAACTGTCCATGTCTTTACACATTTATCTTTACCATGAGTTATGGCCTTATCATGTTACCATTTTACCAAGCCCCCTTTTTTGAACATGGTTTGCTTACAAATTATTGCCATTATAAACAATGAGCATCTCCTTAGACCAAATGCTAGTGCTTTCCTTTTTAAATTTTATTTTTAGTTAAATTATATTTAGTTAATAATCATAATTTTGTTATAAAAATAATTTGTATGTTATGAAGGGGTTCAGGTCTGATGTAACTACAATCCCCAATCCAAGGTATCTACTCAAAGTACCCAAAGGTAGCCACTGTTATCAGTTAATTATTTATCCTTTTAAAATATCCTTTTACATGCATACACATGTAAATGTGTATGTGGTACTGTTTTGTCACTTAAAAATATTTCTATATAAAAAGGATTATAAGAGTATCCTGCAAAATGTGGAAAGTAAATGAATTATAGAGTGGATCCAAGGATTGAGTTGGTTCACATAAAACACTTAAAAGAGGACCTGCCCATTTACTTAGTGTCAGTTAGTTATTGTTACTGTTTGTGCTTTTTATTCTGTGTGGAGAATTGTTCACTTAAGTATAGAGCTCATTTTAATTGCTTCATGTAAGGCCATATTTTATAATATGAAATCATGGAGATAATAGAGTACACATATTCTAAACTTCAGTAAACACTTCCAGTACACCCAGCTCTCTCTGCTAGAACCTGTGTTTCCACTGCCATTAGGTTACTTTTGGCTGCATAAGGCAGAAAAACACAACTGCAACAAATAGAACAGAGAGTTAATTATTTCATTTAATTTAAGCTGGTTATTCTTAACCTTGGTTACTGATGTCTGGGTCCCACTCCCAGCGATTCTGATTTAATTGGTCTGGGATATAACCTGGACATCATCATTTTTAAAAGATCACCAGGTAATTCTGGTGTGCTGCCACAGTTGAGAATTAATGACTTAAAGTCATACAAGATGACAAGAAAAACATTAAGAGTTAATTGGTCTGGAGTGGGGTTCAAGCTTTAGAATTTTTTAAAAAGCTACCTAATTGATTCTAATAGCAATCAATTCAGAACCACTGGCCTAGGCAAATCATGATTCATTTTCTGGAGCTGATGAAAAAAAGCTATGGAAAAAAATTCTTGTAGCAAGAAAGTAGAGGAGGGATGATTTTGAGGGGGGCAGTCAGTAGTATCTGTCATACCTGTGCCCTTACCAGCAATTAACAATAGGAAAATATCACCGTTTGGTCATTTTAGTGGTGTTTTGGGATAAAACCTAAAGGAGATGGTATACATACATGTTTAATCAGCAGTCTTCATTTTTTTTCAATAGCAAGGTTTGACTTTTGTGAATCTTACATATTTTAAATCTTCATTAATTTTTTTCTGCTTTTTTTTTTGAGATTCTTTTGTTGCAGTATTGAATTCAAATCAGTTTTATTTTTTAAAAGGAGTTTAATGTTATTAAATTTTCTTTTTGGGGGGGTAATTTTCTTTCCTATGTCCAGGTTTTTTACATGTATTGATCTCCTTTTCACTTCATTTCTAGGTATTTTATATTTCTATTTAGTTTCATATTTAACATTAGAATTATTTAGGAATATGTCTTGTTTTGGGTAACTTTTAAATTTTGATTAAGTTTCAAACTTGCAGGAAAGTTACAAGAATAGTACCAAGTATTCTTGGGTACTCTTTGCTCAGATTCACCAATTGCTTACATTTTGCCCCATTTGTATTATCATTCCTGTGTGCACTTGCAATTGTTCTGCGTATCTATATATGCATGTGAGGACACACACACATACACAATACACACATTTTATCTGAACCATTTAAGAATAAGTTGCATACATTTGCCTCTTTACCCTTAAACACTTCAGTGTGTTATTTCCTAAGAACAAGAGTATTCTCTTACATAACCACAGTACAGTCACTAAAATAAGAAATTTAAACAACAGTGCAATACTGTTATGTAACAGTCCATATACAAAATTTTTTGCTAGTCTCAATAATATTCTTTGTAGCAATTCATCCTACTTACACCACACCCTCTCTCCCTGACTTGCTATCCAGGATACAGTCTAGGATCACACACTGAATTTAGTTATCATGTCTCTTTTTAGTCTTTTTTTTTTTAAGATTTAATTTTATTTATTTTTGGCTACCTTTGGTCTTCGTTGCTGCAGGCTCAGTAGTTGTGGCACATGGGCTTAATTGCACCACAGCATGTGGGATCTTCCCGGACGAGGGCTCAAACCCGTATCCCCTGCATTGACAGGTGGATTCTTAACGACTGCACCATCAGGGAAGCCCCTTGGATTCATTTTTTAATCTGCTCCTTATTGTGGTTACGTTATTCATTTCAAATACTTTTAGGTTCATTTATTCCCTTTGTATTCTGTTTGATTTTTTAATTAATATTAATCCATTCTTGTTTATTTGATTGTATGAACATGGTTCCAAACATTAAAACTATACAAAAAGATACAGTTGGTGTCACTGTGCTCCCATAACCTTCGTTTTAGTGAATATTGTGCACTGAATTGTGTCCCCCCCCACCAAATTCATATGTTGAAGCTCTAACCCCCCAGTACTTTACAATATGACTATATTTGGAGACAGGGTTTTAAAAGAAATGATTAAAACGAGGCTGTTAGGGTGGATCCTAAACCAATCTGACTGGTATCCTTATATGAGAGGAAATTTAGACACACAAAGAGACACCAGGGATGCTCACACAGAGGAAAGACCATGTGAGAACACAGTGAGAAAGTAACCATCTGCAAGCCAAGGAGAGAGGCCTCAAAAGAAAACAAACCTGCTGAAACCTTGATCTTGGACTTCTAATCTCCAGAACTGTAAGCAAATAAGTTTCTGTTGTTTATATCATCCAGTCTGTGGTATTTTGGTTTGGCAGCCCTTGCAAACTAATAGTAAGTTATTTCCTCCTGGCTCATAGTATCTACTTGTTCCTCTGGAACATGCTGAGGTTGGACCCTTGTTACAGGTTTAGTGGCAACAGAATGGTTCTGGTGGGTCATGAGGAGAATTAGCATGCCTTTTCAGGTACTGCTCCAGGTGATGTTATTATAGGGTTTTCAGTCAGAGGAAAGCTAGTCTCCCGGACACTGGATTGCAAGCTTCCTCCACTGGTAAGAGAGGCCCAAAGCAAGTTGGAGGTTCAAGATTGTCAGTTTCATCTGGGTCCCAACCAGATGTCCCAGTTCCATATTTAAGGATATCATTCTTTCCCAATCAAGTCTCTACTTTTCACATGGAAATCATGGCAAGACTATGAATTCCTATTTATTTCCTTCCTGTTTCTTGGTTTACTCCAAGAAAACTCCAGATATCAAAATGGGTTTTCGATGTAGATGGCATGTAAGAAGAGATAAATGTGTTAAATTTGTTGTGAGTTCTAGCATATCTGAAAGGGCTGTTTCAACCAGTGCATTGGTTCTTTGGCAGGGCATGGGATTCTAATTATTATTTTCTCTCAGAAATTTGAACTTAGGACTTCTGGCTTAGAATATTTTTGGGAACTCCAAAGCTAATTTCATTCCTGGTCTTTTATTTATGCACTGTATTTTTACTGTTTGAATTCTTTTAGGATATTTTCTTTGTTCCTACTGTCCTGGAACCTAATGAAATTATATCTTAGTGTGAATAATTTTTATTCTTTATACTAGATACCAAGCGAGCCCATTTAATGTGGAGATTTGTGTCCTTCAGTTCTGGAAAATCTTCTTAAATGCTACTTTTAAAAACAATCTGTTTCTGTTCTCTTTGAAAGTTTTCCAACATACAGAAAATTAGAAATAATATTCAGTTCTTTGCCCCATATAGCCATCAGCTAAAATCACCAATTGTTAACATCTTACCACATTTGCTTTATTTTTCTAAATACACACACACGCGTGCGTGTGCATGCGTGTCCATTTTTTCCCCCTGAATCATTTGAAAATAAGTTGGGGACATCCTGACATTTTACCCTTAATACTTTTAGCGTACATCTCCTAAGTATAAGGACATTTTCCAAACAATAACAATGACATATCAAATCTTTGAAAATTAATATAAACTCACTAGTACCACCTCAAACATTTCATGTTCAAATCTCTCCAGTGGTTCCCCCAAATGTCTTTTTTTAGCTGATGTTATGTTTTTGTTTATTTACTTGGTTGTTTGTTTGCTTGATCTCAGATCCAATCAGGATTCATGTATTATTTTGGTTGTTGGGCTTCATTGGTCTCTTTTAATCTAGAACAGCCTCTCATTTTTGTTTGTTTTATATGACACTGAATTCAAGACAGTTGCCTTATAGAATGTCTCACAACCTCCATTTGTCTGATGGTTTTCTTATGGAAATAGGAGGCTTAGATTCAGCTTACCTATTTTGACAAAGGTAGTATGGTGTATTCTATTGCATTACATCAGAAGGCAGAGTGTCAGGTTGTTCCACTGTTGATGATACCAAGTTTCATCATTTAAGGTTAAATGATGGTACTGAGTACCAAACCTTTCCAGTATAAAGGTACATGTTTCCCTCTTTAATTAGTAAATCATATGTGGATTGATGCTAAGAGACTAAGTGAATATCCGTTATCTTGACCATTCACTTTCTGATTTTAGAATCCATTGAGAATCCTTGCCTGAATCAATTATTAGATTGGTGATTTCAAAATGGCAATTTTCAGATTCCTTCATTCCTTCTAACATCCTGCCTGATACTTGGCAGATGCTTAGCACACTTTCAAGAATGATCTCCCATTAGATGTTGACCTGGCTTGCATGACCTTCCAATGTCTTTCCTATTTTCTGTTCTTTTTTTAATTGAAGTATAGTTGATTTACAATATTGTGATAGTTTCAGGTGTACAGCAAAGTGATTCAGTTATATATATATATATATACATATATATATATATATATACACATATGTATATATTTCAGATTATTTTCCATTATAGGTTATATAGGAATATAGTTCCCTGTGTTATACATTTCCTATTTTCTACTTCCATATTTTTGTACTTTTTAAAGAGATTTTTCATTTATCCTTTAACTCTTCTAATGATATGTTTTTATTCCCACTTTATATTTTCATTTTCTAAGTATTCTTTTTTGCCTCTTATTCCTTTTATGTTATCCTATGCTTCTATCATGTGAAATGGCTTCTCATATCCCTCTGAAGATATTAGTGGTGGCTTCTGGAATTTTGTTTTCCTATGTGGTTTCTCTTCTAAGTTCCTTTGGGCTTTGTTTAATCTCTTTTATGGTACAGGATTTCCTCAAATGATGATATTTGTATCAGTATTATAGAGTACCAGTATTATAGAGTGGACACTAAGAAGCTGATTTAACTTTTTGTATGCCAGTTAGTAGACCTTCTTAAGTACGTAATGCTCCCATTTCTTAAGCCTTTCTGGGGTTTGCAGCATAAATCATCCCCTTCTGGGTTTTCCTTACTTTTGGGTTAGGTTTCATCTTTCTTTGTTAAGTTGTTCGTCATTTCTCTTCATGCTTTCCAGCTTCAAAAGTTTTGTTGCTATTTCCTCTTCAATTTTCTTTGACTTTGTGGGTTCCTTTTGTTAAAAAACCAGTTCATTCCTTTTAGTGAGATTTTTTTAAAGGACAGAAATAACCACATGTGATTCACTTTCACTGTTTGAGAGAAAGTATATCCTTTTCTAGAGAAATATTGTTTTTAGAAGTTTATTTTTAAGAATAATGAATTTTGAGACTAATTTATTATATTAGCCATTCAGTAAATGTATTTTGATCTTTTTGTGTGTGCCAGGGTTCAAGCTGACTAAAGTAACAGACATTACCCTTGCCTTCCTCAATCTTGGCTCTGTGGTAGCAGACAGACATTAAGCAAACATTCAAAAAAATATGAAATTTGCTGGGGACTTCCTGGCGGTCCAGTGGTTAAGACTTCACCTTCCCATACAGGGGTTGCGGTTTGATCCCTGGTTGGGGAGTTAAGATCCCACGTGCCTTGGGGACAAAAAACCAAAACTAAAACAGAAGCAATATTGTAACAAATTCAATAAAGGCTTTAAAAAATAGAGGAAATTTTCAATTGTAGGGGATAAATGTGTAATCATTCATTACCAAACACTAAACACAAAGACAGGAAGAAAAAAAGAAAAGTTAAAAAAGTGCTTTGAGAAAAAATGGCGAGATGTGCAAAATTAAGACTGAGTATTCAGAAAAGATATTTATTAGGGTATGCTAGTTAGCAGAGATCTGAACAATGACCAGGAACTTGCAGGTGAAGAGTGGGGGCAGTGGGAAGGGAGGTATGAAAGAATATTTCAAGCAGATTAAATTGTTGGGAGAGGGGCATGTTACAGTTTAGTGCATTTGAAGAACGAAGTAAGGCCAGTGTAACTATGGCTTATTGCTGATAGGAGAGAGGTATCATCTTGAAGAGGCAGGCAGCAGGCAGGTCTCTGAGGAATTTTAAAGACCAAGTTAAGGAGTGTGGATCTTATCCGAGGGACAGTGGGAAACCACTGAAGCATTCTGAGCAGAACAGTGCCAGACTGAATATCACTCTGGCTGTTAAGGGTGCAAAACTGGAAATGCAAGCAGCTAGATAAAATACTGCTTTCATATCCAAGTGAAAGATAATTTTGACTGGAATTATCTACTGACAGTGGGAATGGAAAGAACAATTTCAAGACATTTTTAGGCCGAGCCTAAACAAGCTTGCTGTTTGAGTATTGTAGGAAGAGAATGGAGCTGAAATGTTTTCACCTTTTGTGGCTTGAGTTATTTATTCAGGGTCTTAATTGATGTCTCTGAATCCTTTTATTTTCCTGGTCACTTTTATGGCATATAAGTCTTCCAAAATAATAGCTACCAAACACTGTGGCGTTACTTTATACAACGGTGTAAATATCAATACATTAATGTGATTTCAGAATTATTTCAATAATCATCAGAGCTGGGATTCAGAGTACTCATCTATCTGCATCCTCCTTGTAATTTTCCAGAAGTATCACATTACCTCCTATCTTCTTGTCCCTTTTCTCTGATTTTAAAACTACATTCTCAATTACTCTGCTTTTGGCCTTTGCTAAGTCCCCTTTTTTGTTCTCCCAAGGTTAGCCTCAAGACTTTGGATTTTACCAAATGGCATAAACAAACTATATTCTAACCACAACAGAATCTTCACTCTCTATTGCTCATTCCAGACTTACTCAGTTCATTAATATATATAGATAGATAGATATAGATATCTATCTACATTTTTTGTGTGTGTGTGGTACGTGGGCCTCTCACGCTTGTGGCCTCTCCCGTTGTGGAGCACAGGCTCCAGACGCGCAGGCTCAGCGGCCATGGCTTATGGGCCTAGCCGCTCTGCGGCATGTGGGATCTTCCCAGACTGGGGCACGAACCTGTGTCCCCTGCATCGGCAGGTGGACTCTCAACCACTGTGCCACCAGGGAAGCCCCTCATTAATCTTTCATCAAGATACTGCTACATCTGAAGTAACTTTGTCTTCTATCTCCATCAGATTATATGCAATTTATGACCATCTAGCCTAGATTTTTCCTTCCTGGTGTAGTTACTTAAAGCTCCAAACAACCCTAAGAAATGGGTTAAATGATAATTATACTCATTTTTAAATGTATATGACACTAGTTAACAAAATTGAGTTGGGGCCTGGACATCTTTATATTTATTGAGCTTCCCATGTCTTTAGGGTATTTTTATCTAAATCACTATTTAGGAACAATTGACTTAATCTATTTTCCTAAATAACTCCTTCACCTTCTAGTGTTTCTTCTCATTCTGTTTCCTTATCTGTTTGTCAAAATGCCCAATCATATATGAGAACTGTATAAGCCACTCTATATGAAAATGAGTTTCAGTTAAGTCTTTTCCTATCTATTATAAAAGTTTCATTTCTCCCAGAACACAAAAAAAGTGAATGTTTTTATATTTTCTTTCAGACTGTGAATCAATGTTGAGACCAAGAATTATTTCTGAAAAAGGATATTTATGGAATAGAATCATCCTGATGGGAGATAATGGAAAGACTTATAAAAAACAGCATTGAGTGTTCAAGTTTCAGAGGTGATTGGGAATGTAAAAGCCAGTTTGAGAGAAAACAGGAATCTCAGGAAGGACATTTCAGTCAAATGATATTTACTCCTGAAGACATACCCACTTTCAATATCCAGCATCAGAGAATTCATACTGATGAGAAACTCCTTGAATGTAAGGAATGTGGGAAGGATTTTAGTTTTGTATCAGTCCTTATTCGACATCAGCGAATTCATACTGGTGAGAAACCTTATGAATGTAAAGAATGTGGCAAGGCCTTTGGTAGTGGTGCAAACCTTGCTTACCATCAAAGAATTCATACGGGTGAAAAACCTTATGAATGTAATGAATGTGGGAAGGCCTTTGGTAGTGGCTCAAACCTTACTCACCATCAGCGAATTCACACTGGTGAGAAACCATATGAATGTAAGGAATGCGGGAAAGCCTTTAGTTTTGGATCAGGCCTTATTCGACATCAGATAATTCACAGTGGTGAAAAGCCTTATGAGTGTAAGGAATGTGGGAAGTCCTTTAGTTTTGAATCAGCCCTTACTCGGCATCACAGAATTCACACAGGTGAGAAACCTTATGAATGTAAGGATTGTGGGAAAGCCTTTGGCAGTGGTTCAAACCTTACTCAGCATCGAAGAATTCATACTGGTGAGAAACCTTATGAATGTAAAGCATGTGGAATGGCCTTTAGTAGTGGTTCAGCTCTTACGCGGCATCAAAGAATTCATACTGGTGAGAAACCATATATATGTAACAAATGTGGGAAGGCTTTTAGTTTTGGATCAGCCCTTACTCGACATCAAAGAATTCATACCGGTGAGAAACCTTATGTGTGTAAGGAATGTGGGAAGGCTTTCAATAGTGGCTCGGATCTCACTCAACATCAGAGAATTCACACTGGTGAGAAACCCTATGAATGTAAGGAATGTGAGAAAGCCTTTAGAAGTGGTTCAAAACTTATTCAACATCAACGAATGCACACTGGTGAGAAACCCTATGAGTGTAAGGAATGTGGGAAGGCCTTTAGTAGTGGTTCAGACCTCACTCAACATCAGAGAATTCATACTGGTGAGAAACCCTATGAATGTAAGGAATGTGGGAAGGCTTTTGCTAGTGGCTCAAAACTTATTCAACACCAGCTAATTCACACAGGTGAAAAACCCTATGAATGTAAAGAATGTAGAAAGTCCTTTAGTAGTGGTTCAGCCCTTAATCGGCACCAGAGGATACACACTGGTCAGAAACCCTATGAATGTAAGGAATGTGGGAAGACTTTTGGTACTGGCTTGAGCCGTACTCAACATCAGAGAATACATACTGGTGAGAAACTTTATGAATGTAAAGGCTGTGGGAAGGCTTTGGAGAGGGGTTCAGAAATTCAGCAACATAAGAAAAGTCATGCTGGTAAGAAGCTCTGTGAATGAGAAACTCTATAAATTGGAACTACATAATTAAGGAACCATACAATAAAGAGAATTCATACTAGTGAGAGTCCCTACAAATGTAATTAAGATACATATACTTATACTTTACCAGTTAGTCAGTCTGAGAAAATTCATACAGAAAATAAACACTCTGAATAAAATATTTGAATATTTTTATCTAGATTCATTACTTTCAGAAAATTCATACTTGTGAATATTATAAGTTGAAAAACCTTTTTATTGTATATTGCATTTATTTTAAGCATCAAAATTTATTTGGGGGCTAACCCTGCTACTTTCTTTTTAATGTTCTTAATTTTTTGTGAAGTATACAGAATTACTGATGCATTTTAAAATTATTTTAAATTATTGAGGGTCTAATTTACCCTTTTTCCCCTCCCCCATTTCTCATACTAACACCATTTATTTAATAACCATATCTATTTTTATATATTTTTATTGCATGTTTGATGGTAAGTTTATTTTTATACATATAAAGCTTCGATATCAGGTCAGTCTTTGTTTTTAAAATTTGCATATCTGTCTATGTATCTGTGTGTCACCCTGTTTGTGTTAAGTTACTGTTACTTTTACATATCCTTTAGTATCTTATGGATATGTACCTTTTGGAAGATTGTTTTATTTTCCTTTTAGAAACTTATACTATTCTTTTTGCAGAACAATTTTCCTCCATAAAAATGTAGATATGAGTAAAAAAAAATAGCTACAGTTATCTGTAATCTTACCAGTCATAGACAATCACTGTCAAATTCTTGGAGCAAATCCTGTAAGATTACATTTGGCATTGCTTTTGAGAGAAAGTGTGATTATGCTATAACCAGCCTTTAATATTCTTTGTCTGTGAATATATTGTTACTATTCCATTGGCTTAAAAGTGTTTACCTGTTTTTATCAAACCCCCATTTTGTCAAATACTGAAATTTTTGCCATGATAAAGAGTTACCTTGTTGGCCCCTTTTGAATGTGTCTGCTTTATTTATTTGTTGTCCATTTTAGAGATAATATGTGGCTCTCTTCTGCTTTTACTGATTTATACATTATAGGTAAAATTGTACTTCCCTTTGACTAACATCCCGACCTTAGTTACTTCCCCAACATAACCAACTTACTTATTCTTCCAGATCCTTTTGTATGCATATATGATGTGTTTATGGTAATGTGGGCCTAATTAGTGTACTTCAGAGGTTGGTTATGGGGATTCTACAGTTGTGCCCATCACATAATAAATACTTGGTTAGTTTAGCCATCATCATTGTTATCTTCTCAGTCTTTGTTATTTATGGAAAAACTTTTAACTGTGATCTATACCTTATTCAACATCAAAGACATTATCATGGAAAAAAGACATCTATGTAAGTGAATATAGGAAAAGTTTGATTAACATTTATTCCTTATTGAACAAGGAATAATTCATCTTAAAGAAAAATAAAGACTGTAAACTGTAAGAAGGAAAAATACCTCATGAAACTTAATGCTTCTAAAACTTAAAAAATAGAATAGATCCTTCATAAAAATCTGAACACTGAAGAATAACATCAGCCTCGTGGTGGCATAAGATGCCCATCAATTTTGCACACACATCCCCTTTTAACAACTAAAACTTGGCATACATCCACAACTTGCCTCTGTGGGTGTTGTGGGATCCAACACTGTATACCAATGGACCTGGGAGGAGTCTCAACAACCTGTGTATCAAGTAATAGGGGACAGTCCTTGGTATGGGCTGTTAAACAAGCAGGAGTCTGTGAACCAGCCCTAGTCCCTCTTGGCTGCAATTAAGGTAAACCTGGAGACTGCTGATTTGAGCAGACACCCACAGATGAGAGAGCCTTTTAGAAGTCCAGGTTTCCTGAGGAGAGATTCCAGCACTCTGTTGAAGCAGTAAAAAGAAAGTTTGAATGCATTGGAAAGAGTAAGATGAACTTTGCCAGCACTCAGGGCTGCATCTGAACAGAGCAAGGGAAGCAACTGCTGGTGTCTGCCTGGGCAGCACATTGGAGACAGCTCAGACCTCTGTCTATAGCTGACATGGGCTGAGCGCCCATGCAGGCCCCCCCCTCTTGCTTCAGCGCCCCCGACCTGGGGCAAGGGGCCTGGTGCTGGGAGAGGGGAAAGCACACACCTAAAGAAAACAGAGCCAGCTTGGGCCTGACCCTCAGGACTTCTGCTCCAACAACTTGGAATCAGACCCTGCCCCCAATAGGGCAGTGACAGCTACTGAGCAGAGAAGTCCCACCTCACTTCTAGCTCCAGCTCTAGCCCCTCCATGTCCAGCCCCACCTCCCACCAAAGTGATAGCTGCCAGCGCACACTGAGGGAAGATGTGATTGTGTCCACAACAAATCCAGCTCTCCCACCAAAGGCACTGGGCACCTGCAGTCTGTATAGGGACACTCCCCCATAAGAACATCCCTTTAGGACTGCAATAGGTAACTTTCATCTAAGTTTACAGAGGCAGAGAAAGTTAAGCAAAATGAAAAGTCAGAGGGACTTCCCTGGCAGTCCAGTGGTTAAGACTCCATGCTTCCACTGCAGGGGTCATGGGTTAGATCCCTGGTCAGGGAACTAAGATCCCACATGCCATGTGGCGCAGCCAAAAAAAAAAAAGAAAGAAAGAAAAAGTCAGAGGGATTGGTCTCAACTGAAAGAGCAAAAGAAAGCTCCTGAAAAAATAATGAAACAAATAATTAACCAGATAAAGAATTCAAAGCACTGGAAATAAGAATGTTAACTGAATTAGGGAAAAGAATAGATGAACACAGTGAGAATTTTAACAAGGAACTGAAAATATTAAAAAAAACAGAATTGAAGAATTAAGTAGCTGAAATAAACACACTAGAAGGAAGAAATAGCGACTAAATGACAAAGAAGAATGCATAAGGGATCTGGAAGATAGACCAATGAAAATCACCCAATCAGAACAGCAAAAGTGTCTACAGCCATACCACCCTGAATGTGCCTGATTTCAGAAGCTAAGCAGGGTCAGGCCTGGTTAGTACTTGAATGAGAGACTGCCTGGAAATACTGGGTGCTGTAGGCTTAAAAAAAAACAGACACAGCAAAAGAAAAAGAAAAATTTAAAAATGATAACCTTTATGTGATCTTTTTAAAAAATTATTTATTTATTTATTTATTTAAGGCTGCGTTGTGTCTTCGTTGCTGTGCACAGGCCTTCTCTAGTTGCAGCAAGAGGGGGCTACTCTTCACTATGGTGTGCAGGCTTCTCATCACAGTGGCTTCTCTTGTGGAGCACAGGCTCTAGGCACGCAGGCTTCAGTAGTTGTGGCATGCAGGCTTCAGTAGTTGTGGCACATGGGCTCAGTAGTTGTGGCACGCAGGCTCTAGAGTGCAGGCTCAGTAGTTGTGGTGCACGGGCTTAGTTGCTCCGTGGCATGTGGGATCTTCCCGGACCAGGGCTTGAACCCGTGTACTCTGCATTGGCAGGTGAATTCTTAACCACTGCACCACCAGGGAAGTCCCCATTTATGTGATTTTGGGGATAACATTAAGCATACCAACATGTGAATTATACAGGTCCCAGAAGAAGGGAGAGAGATGGGGATTGAACATGTATTTGAGGGGCTTCCCTGGTGGCGCAGTTGTTAAGAATCCGCCTGCCAATGCAGGGGACATGGGTTTGAACCCTTGTCCAGGAAGATGCCACATGCCACGGAGCAGCTAGGCCCATGTGCCACAACTACTAAGCCTGCGCTCTAGAGCCCGCGAGCCACAACTACTGAGCCCACGTGCCACAAGTACTGAAGCCCGCATGTCTAAAGCGTGTGCTCTGCAGCAAGAGAAGCCACCACAATGAGAAGCCCGTGCACCATAATGAAGAGTAGCCCCTGCTTGCCGCAACTAGAGAAAGCCCACATGTGGCAACAAAGACCCAACACAGCCGAAAATAAATAAATAAAATAAATAAATTTTTTAAAAAAATAAATAAAATTTTAAAGAAAGAAAGAAAATATATTTGAGGAAATTATGGCTGAAAATTTCCCAAACTTGAAGAAACATATCCAAGTAAAGGAAACACAGAGGGTCTCAAGATGAACCCAAACAGGCCCACATAAAGGCATAAAATTAAAATGATAAAAGTTAAGACAGAGGGACTTCCCTGGCAATACAGTTGTTAAGACCCTGTGCTTCCACTGCAGGGGACATGGGTTCCATCACTGATCAGGGAACTAAGATCCCACATGCCTTGGGTCATGGCCAAAAACAAACAAACAAACAAAAAAAGGATAAAGACAGGATTCTGAAGGGAGCAAGAGAAAAACAAGGGTCATGTATAAGGGAATCCACATAAGGCTAGCAGCCAATTTTTCTGCAGAAACTTTGCAGATCTAAAGGGAGAGGCATAACATATTCAAAGTGCTGAAAGGGAAAAACATGCAACCTAGTATAGTCTACCCAGCAAAATTATCATTTAGAATCGAAGGAGGCATAAAGAACTTCTCAGAAAAGCAAAAAGTAAGAGTTCATCAATACTAAATCTACCATAAGAGAAATGTTAGAAGGACTTCTCTAAGTGGAAAAGAAGTAAGAATCTATAGGAAAGGGGAAATCCCACTAGGAAAAACAAATATATAGTAAAGACTGAGGGTCAACTACTTAACTAAGCCAAAATGAAGATTAAAAGACAAAAAAATTGTTAAAGCAAATATAACTACAATAAACAGTTAAGAGATAAACCTGGAGATGTTAAATATGTCATTAAAAATACAAAATCGGGGACTTCCCTGGTGGCGCAGTGGTTGAGAGTCCACCTGCTGATGCAGGGGACACGGGTTCGTGCCCCAGTCTGGGAGGATCCCACATGCCACAGAGCGGCTGGGCCCACGAGCCATGGCCACTGAGCCTGTGCGTCCGGAGCCTATGCTCCGCAACGGGAGAGGCCACAGCAGTGAGAGGCCCACGTATAGCAAAAAAAAAAAAAAAAAAGAATACAAAATGGGGACTTCTCTGGTGGCTCAGTGGATAAGGCTCTGCACTCCCAATGCAGGAGGCCCGGGTTCAATCCCTGGTCAGGGAACAAGGTCCCACATGCATGCTGCAACTAAGAGCTCGCATGCCACAACTAAGGAACTCATGTGCCACAACTAAGGAGCTGGCAAGCCACCAGTAAGGACCCCCACCTGCCGCAACTAAGGAGCCCACCTGCTGCAACTGAGGAGCTGGTGAGCCACAACTAAGGAACCTGCAAGCCACAACTAAGACCCAATGCAACCAAATAAATATATTTTTAAAAATACAAAATGTGGGTAGGGGAGTAAAAAGTGTAGATCTTTTAGAATGTGTTTGAATTTAAATGACTCCGTTTAAAACAAGTAGATATAGGTCAACATATATGAACCCCATGGTAAGCACAAATCAAAAACCTACAACAGATACACAAAAACTAAAAAGAAAGAAACACAAGCATACTACTAAATAAAATCATCAAATCACAAGAAACAAAATGAAGAAATGAACAGAGAACTACATAAACAACCAGAAAACAAGTAATAAAATGGCAATAAGTACATACCTATCAATAATTACCTTAAATGCCAATGAACTAAGTGTTCCAATCAAAAGACAGGGTGGCTGATTGGATAAAAAACAAGACCCATCTATATGCTGCCTACAAGAGACTCATTCCAGAGCTAAACACACACACAGACTGAAAGTGAGGGGTTGGGAAAAGATATTTCATGCAAACGGAAATGACAAGAAAGTGGGAGCAGCAATTCTCGTATCACAAAAAACACTTTAAAACAAAGTCTATACCAAAAGACAAATAAGGGCATTATATAATGATAAAGGGATCAATCAGAAGAGGATATTACACTCGTTAACATATATGTCCCCAATACAGGAGCACCTAAATATATAAAGCGAACACTAACAGACAGAAAGTGAGAAACTGGTAATAATATAATAATAGTAGCGGACTTTAACACCCCACTTACATCAATGGGCAGATCATCCAGACAGAAAATCAATAGGGAAGCAGTCGTCTTAAATGACACAATAGACCATTTGGACTTAATAGATATCTACAGGACATTACATCCAAAATCCGCAGAATACACATTCTTTTCAAGTGCACATGTAACATTCTCCAAGATAGATCTCATGATGAGCCACAAAACAAGTCTCAATAAATTTAAGAGGATAGAAATTATATCAAGCATTTTCTTTGACCACAACAGTATAAAACTAGAAATCAACAGAAAAATGGGAAAAGAACAAATATGTAGAGACTAAACAACATGCTACCATAAAACCAATGGATCAATGAAGAAATCAAAGAGGAAATCAGATAATACCTCAAGACAAATGAAAATGGAAACACAAGTCTCCAAAATCTATGGGATGCAGAAAAAGCAGTTCTAAGAGGGATGTTTATAGTGATACAGGTCTTCCTCAAGAAACAAGAAAAATCTCAAATAATCAACCTAACCAACTATCTAAAGGAATTAGAAAAGGAACAAACAAACCCCAAAGTGAGCAGAAAGAAGGAAATAATAAAGACCAGAGGGGAAATAGATAAAATAGAAACAACACAACAACAACAAAATAATAGAAAAGATCAATGAAACCAAGAGGTGGCTTTTTAAAAAGTTAAACAAAATTGATAAACCTTTAGCAAGGCTCACCAAGAAGAGAGAGGGCCTAAATAAATAAGACATGAAAGAGGAAAAATAGCAACTGATACCTCACAAAGAAACAAAAAATCATAAGAGAATACTACAAAGAATTATATGCCAACAAATTGGACAACATAGAAGAAACAAATTTCTAAAAACACAAACCTGCCAAGGCTGAATCAAGAAGAAACAGACAATTTGATCAAATTGATCACTTGTAGTGAAATTGAATTTGTAATAATAAAACTCCCAGTAAACAGAAGTCTAGGACCAGACAATTTCACAGGGGAATTCTACAAAACATGTAAAGAAGAGCTAATATACCTACCCTCCTCAAACTATTCAAAAAAATTGAAGAGGATGGAACACTCTCAAATTCATTCTATGAGGCCATCATTACCCTGACACTGAAATCAAACAAAGACACTACAGAAAAAGAAAATTACAGGCCAATATCTTTGATGAATATAGATGCAAAAATCCTCAATAAAATATTAGCAAACTGAATCCAACAGTATATAAAAAGGATCATAACACCATGATCAAGTGGGATTTATTCCAGAAATGCAAGGCTGGTTCAGTATTCACAAATCAATCAATATGATACACCACATTAAAAAAAGGATTGTGTCAGTAGATGCAGAGAAACTGTTAGACAAAATTCACATTCACTCATGATAAAAACACTCATCAAAGTTGGTATAGAGGGAACCTATCTCAATAAAGGCCATTTAGCACAAGCCCACAGCTAACATCATACTCAACAGTGAAAGGCTGGAAGATTTCCCTCTAAATTCAGGAACAAGACAAGGATGCATATTCTCATCACTTCTATTTAACATAGTATTGGATGTCCTAGTCATAGCAGTCAGACAAGGAAAAGAAATAAAAAGCATTCACATTGGAAGGGAAGAGGTAAAACTGTCACTATTTGCAGATGACATACTTTGGGTATGCAGAAAACTCTAAAGTCTCCACCAAACTTTAAACTTCAAGTATTGTCATGTAGTTTCAGCCCTATTCCCAAAAGGCACTTACCCTCAACTAATGGCATTTGCTCCCATATTTCCAATTATTTTCACGTTGTAACTTATGAAGCAATTGAATATATATTTGAATATATATTTTTCTTTCTGCACCATTTTCATCACCAATTTTTCAACCTTATTGGGGCTCCTTGTTATCTTATAAGCTTTAAAATAAATAGCACACATACAAACTGCCTTAAGGCAAAATACAGGGTAAGCATGACAGTGTGTTGAAACAGTACATATGCATAACATTCCAAAGAGTGCTGGACAACACTCTCTCTTCACTCTTCTCACCTGCCAAAGTATGCAACAGAATAGTTGAAGTTCATCCAAATGTCACAACATTGTAAATGTGTTCCATGTGATGTTCTCTAACTGAAAATGGTTGTATAGAATAAATTGATGTTTGACTTTGCCTAAAACCATACAATGTTCTCATATCAGTTCTTATAATGTATTTATTTAGTGTGTTTTGGAGTAAAAGTCACTACTTTGAAAGAAGAAAAGCATCATTGTAGAAAAAGTGCTTTAACTTTTGGAAGCTTTTGAAGCAAAAAGTCATTACTAAATAGTCATCTTGTGAGATGTTTGTATAAATTTTCATTTTTATCTGAAGTTAATTTTCTGGATGTATTTTTTAATTTTTATTTTTTGCCTAGCTTTCTAGTAAGTATTGTTCAAAATGTAACAATGTTCCTAATATATTATTAATATTTATATATAATATATTAATAGCATTTTATATTTATGTTAATATATATTATGTGTTATATATATTTTTTTTTAATTTTTAATTGAAGCATACTTGATTTACAATGTTGTGTTAGTTTCTTTTTCTTTTTTTTTTTTTGGTTGCGTTGGGTCTTTGTTGCTGCGCGCGGGCTTTCTCTAGTTGCAGTGAGCAGGGGCTACTCTTTGTTGCAGTGTGTGGGCTTCTCATTGCGGTGGCTTCTCTTGTCGCAAAGCATGGGCTCTAGGCACATGGGCTTCAGTAGTTGTGGCACGCGGGTCAGTAGTTGTGGCTTGCAGGCTCTAGAGTGCAGGCTCAGTAGTTGTGGCGCCCAGGCTTAGTTGCTCCACAGCATGTGAGATCTTCCTGGACCAGGGCTTGAACCCGTGTCCCCTGCATTGGCAGGCAGATTCTTAACCATTGCACCACTAGGGAAGTCCCTATGTTATATATTATTAATATGTAATATATATTAATAGCAATTTTCACATAGTCAAACATTATTTCCTAGAGAGTCTCTCATGGTCTTCCATGTGCCCACTGCTTCCATCTGGACAGATTTTTCTTTACCTCTGTTTCCTAGCTGTTGTCCTTGTTTTCCTGGTTTATATTTACACTGAGACCTTCTCTTGCCCCTCTGCCATGTTGCTTTTTTCCCCCTGATTCCTTGTGTAACTCTTTGCTCTTTTAGTACTTGATCTTAATATAACACAACCTCTACTACTCTCTTAGAAAAAAGAAGTCCACAGAAAAGGCTGAAAGAAAGTATTTCCCTCCCAAAGCCATTCAGTAAAGACTGGAGGAAGAGACTCCTTCAGATGTGAACATGATGTAAGACTTCAAGGAACACACACAAAAAAATCAAGGAAACATGATACCACCAAAGGAATACAATAATCTTCCAGTAACCATCCCCAAAGAAATGGAGATCTGCAATTTGCCTGATAAAGAATTCAAAATATTTAGGAAGTTTGGTGAGAAAAAAGAAAACACAGAAACACAATTCAATGAAATAAAAAAACAATATACAAAAAGTTTAACAAAGAGATAGAAATCATAAAAAAGAACCAAACAAATTTTCAAGCTGAAACAAGCAATGAATGAAATGAAAAATGCAATAGGGAGCATCAACAGCAGATTTAATCCAGCAGGAGAATGAATCTGTGAGGTCATAGATAGGTCATTTGAAATAACTCAGAGGGGAACAAAGAAAAAAGAATGAAAAAAAGTGAAGAAAATATAAGGTCTGAAACCATAAAACTATTAGAAGAAACTATTAGAAAAAATCATAGGGAATAGCTTCTTGACACTGGTCTGGGCAATGATTTTTTGGATATGACACCAAAAGCACAGACAACAAAAACAAAAATAAACAAGTGGGACTACATTTAACTAAAAAGCTTTTGCACAGCAATGGAAACAGTCATCAAAATGAAAAGGCAACATACAGAATGAGAGAAGATATTTGCAAACCACATGTCTGATAAAGCTATTAATATCCATGATATATAAAGATTTATACAACTCAACAGCAAAAACAAACAAAAAGTGAATAACCTCATTAAAAAATGGGGAAAGGACCTGATTAGACGTTTTTTCCAAAGAAGATATATTAATGGCCATCTGGTACATAAAAGGGCTCAACATCACCAATCATTAGGGAAAAGCAAATCAAAACCACATTGAGATATCACCTCATACCTGTTAGGATGGCTTCTATCAAAAAGACAACATAGCACAGAGAACTCTACTCAATACTCTGTAATGACCTATATGGGAAAAGAATCTAAAAAAATGTGGATATATGTATAACTGATTCACGTAGCTGTACAGCAAGAACTAACATAACATTGTAAATCAACTCTACTCCAATAAAAGTTAGTTTAAAAAAATGCAACAGGGACTTACCTTGTGGTCCAGTGGGTAAGACTCTGCACTCCCAATGCAGGGGGCCAGGGTTCGATCCTTGGTTGGGGAGCTAGATCCCGCATGTGTATCACAACTAAGAGTCCACATGCCGCAAATTAAGAAGCCCATGTGCCACAACTAAGACCTAGGGCAGCCTAAAAAAAATAATAAATAAATATTTTTTAAAAAGACAAAAGTTAAGTGTTGGCGAGAATGTGGAGAAAAGGAAATCTTTGTACACTGTTATTTGGAATGAAAATTGGTAAAGCCTTTATGGAATACAGTATGGAGATTCCTCAAAAAATTAAAAATAGAACTATTATATAATCCAACAGTCCCATTTCTGGGTATATATACAAAGGAAACAAAATCAGTATCTTGAAAAGTTATCTGCACTCCCATGTTCATTTTTATTGCAGCATTATTCACAGTAAGATATGGAAACAACCTAAGTGTACATTGATGGATGAACAGATAAAATGGATATGAGATATTCGTCACTCACTGGGACCTTCTCTTGCCACTCTGCTGTGTTGATTTTTTTTCTTTTTCTATTGATAGATAGTTAGATATACATACATATAATGGAATATTATTCAGCTATGAGAAGGAAGGAAATTCTGCCATTTGCAACAACATGGATGTATCTAGAGTACATTATGCCAAGTGAAATTGGCCAAAGACAAATACTATATGGTTTAATTTATGTGTATATCTAAAAAAAAAAGAAAAGGTCCAACTCATAGAAGCCGAATAGAATGGTGTGGTTATTAGGGGCTGGAGGGTGGAGGAGATAGGGATATGCTGGTCAAAGGGTACAAGCCTTCATTTATAAGATGCTTTGGGAATCTAATGTACATTGTGGTAACTATACTGTACTTGAAATTTTCTAAGAGAGTAGACCTTAAGTATTCTCACCCCCCCACCCCCCAAAAAAGAGAGGTAAGTATTTGAGGCAATGGATATGTTAAATAACCTTGTTGTGGTAATCATTTCACAAAGTATACGTATGTCAAATCATCACTTTGTATATTTTAAATATGTACAATTTATTTGTCAATTATATCTCATTAAAGCTGAAAAATCTGTTTTAAATAAAAGGAAAAACAATAAAAGAGGAAAAAGAAAGAAAAAGGGTTCATAGGAGATACATATTTGAGCCATTGCTTATCTAGAAATGTCCTATACAACCCTCGCATTAGTGTGAATTTTGGCTGGATAAATAACTCTAGTCAAGAACTCATTTCTCTCTTATTATTGAAAAATTCATCACATTTTTTTGGTTTATTTTCTTTTGTTCACTTGTTTTTTCATTTCAGGGTACTATTGAGCAGGCCATTGTGTTTCTGTTTCCTGGTGCCTTCATGTGACCTGTTTTCTGATTGTTGAAAATGTTTGGGTCTTCTTTATATTCCTATTATTGTAAAATTTTATCCTTTGATACCCTGCCAAGGGGCTACCAGTTACTTATAACTTGAGTTTTCAGGGGAGAGGAGGAAGCAGGAGGGTACTCCTCTTTATTGAGAATATACTATATGCCTGTTGGCTTTTTAATTGCGATATTTGTCTTAAATGAATTTAGTATACTTTTAAATTAGAAAGGATCTCGGAATCCTCACTGTGCACAGGAGCTTTTGTCTGAAAGAACTGGGTTGTGTGAGACCTGCTCACTGATTAACACTAACTCTCTATTCTTCACTCACATCACAGGCATTGACCCCAACCTGTTTGCTCTCCATTTCTCTTCTTTCCTGTAAAATTCTCCTGTACTTCCTCTACTTTTATCTTTTTTTTGTCTTTCCTTCCATCTTGAAATCATTTATTTTCATTACACAAGTTTTCATTTCAGGAATTTGTGATATTCAAGGATGTGTCCATAGACTTCTCTCAGGAGGAGTGAGAATGCCTGGACTCAACTCAAAGGAATTTGTACAGATATGTAATGTTGGAGAATTATAGCAACCTGGTCTCAGTCGGTAAGCACAACTATCTCCAAAAAGTCTTAGTTTGCCCTCTGGATTATGTGCTTCCCCCAAGAAGAATTTTTCAATGCTTTTCATATATCCTATGCATTTCTTCTCCCTATTCCTAAAGAAATGGCTTGAGCTTTGCAGAGTCTGGGAAGCATCGTTGGGCCTAAGGCCAAAGTTCCATCTTCTGTGTTTTTTGTGGCCCTTGCAATAGTGACATCCTCCTTTATTTGCTGATCACAGGACAGGATTTGAGTGCTGGAACATCTACAACA
Organism: Leucopleurus acutus; assembly: GCF_964270905.1. Lineage (NCBI taxonomy): Eukaryota > Metazoa > Chordata > Mammalia > Artiodactyla > Delphinidae > Leucopleurus > Leucopleurus acutus. The sequence goes on along the minus strand of NC_139162.1, from coordinate 45,213,990 downwards.
TAAAAGTCTTTCTTCTCTCATGAGTAGGACTTTCCATTCCCAAGCCAGAAGTGATCTCTTTATTGGAGCAAGGGAAGGAGCCTTGGGGTGTTTTTGACGGTGAGCTGACAAGGGGCCTGTATCTAGGTAAGCGACTGACGGTCATGCAAGAGGAGAGGAGTGCAGGATGTAACTTAGTTGTTCAATGAGGAGACCATGTCTTTGAGATATTTTGGGAAATATCCCCTCAGAGGTCCACAACTATATAGAAAAGTAAACCTCACTATGAGCTTCCATATGCCCACACCGCCACCTCCAAATAACCCTATCTCTGCTTCTTTTCTCTCATTTTTCCCTCCTATTCATAGCAGGTGATTCTGATGACAAGCTTCTACCTTTATCTGGGATCTTATTCCTTCTTATTGGTTCACTCTCTTTTATCTTTTGGGTTATATATGTGTCACTCCCTTGGAACGTTTTGGTATTTAGTATATTTAGTTTTTGGATTAATTATTTATGTATTCATTCTTTCAGCCAACACTCCCTTATATTCTATGTGTGGAGGATATTTTTCTAGGAGACATAGAGGTTATAAAATAATATGAACTATTAAGAAATGTATAGCCTGAGGATTGGGAAAGTATCTTTTCAAATCATTCAAAAAGTACAATTAATTGTAAGAGGAGTTCACATATTGCAACCAGAAGAAATGGCTAAGATTGAAATATGGAAAAGCCTCACAGAGCTATAATAGTTGGAGCCTTGGGAGTGATTGCAGTCACCTTGGTAGAGAGTTTTGGGTGTAAAGGTTATGTACTTGTAATGGGAAGGCAAAGACTGCAGACGAGAAAAGACTAAGGTAAAGGTCGCTGATCAAGCAATCGCATTAATGCATGCAATCAACATAATAGGGTGGGAGTGAAGGATGACTTAAGGCAGAGGGCACAGTAACTACAAAAGTCCTGAGGCAGGCAGGCTCATTGTGTATGAGAAGCACCAAGGGCTAATCTGTCTAAGACAGAGTAAACAAGGAAAGGAGTATGAGATGTGATCAGAGAGGTGTATGTTGGAAAGAGTCAGTTTATGGTGACCTTGTAAATTGTGGTTGAACTTTTTCTGAGTAAAATGGGACATAAATAGAATATTTTAAGTGGAGGCTGTTCCTTTCTGAAGTCAGCAGCTCTTGGAAGGTTTCTGATTAGGACTATTTGTTGGTCAACAGTTATGTTGACGTGATGGTGACAGTTTGGGATGAACTGGCCAGGTGTTGGACAGGGATAAGAGTTGAGAGAGATTAATGGTCCCTCCCTCTACCCTCACCTCAAAAGGTCTAAGTGTTCTATACCCAATGATCAGGGTTGTTCCTCTTCTACAGCCATATGATCAGTCTCCAACCAGTCCCTGCAGCAATCACTTCATTCTTTTTCCAATATCCCCCATGTCTTATTCATACCGTATGGCATAACTCATCCCTAGATGCCTCAGCAGTTTCTTACTATACCTGTGCTATCCTAGAACCTCCTCCATTCCTGTTGTGTGGACCATGCCAGCACCACCTTAAGAGTCATCAGCTCGTGGTGATCATTTTGTAATGTATAGTATATTGAATCACTATGTTGTGCACCAGTAACTAACATAGTGTTGTAGGTCTATTATACTTCAATGACAATAAAAAACAAACAAACAAACTCATAGAAAAAGAGATCAGATTTGTGGTCACCCCAGGCAGTGGGTAGGAGGAGGGGGAATTGGATGAAGGTCGTCAAGAGGTACAATCTTCCAGTTATAAGATAAATAAGGACTAGAGATGTAATATACAACATGATTAATATAATTAATACTGCTCTATGTTACATACAAAAGTTGTTAAGGGAATAAATACTAAGAGTTTTCATCACAAGGAAAAATTAATTTTTTCTTTTTCTTTTGTATCTATATGAGATGATGGATGTTCACTGAACTTATTGTGGTAATCATTTCATGATGTATGTAAGTCAAATATTATGCTGTATACCTTAAACTTATACAGTACTGTATGTCAATTATAGCTCAATGAAACTGGAAGAAAGAAAAGTTAGATGAGGGAAGGGATGGGACAAGGGGAACCCTGAAGGAGTCTAGCTTGCCCCTACCCCGATGTGAGGAGCAGAGTTACAACTGGTCTCAGCACACAATTTTGCCCCAGCCAAGGGCCCAAGTCCAAAAAACAGGAAGGGCTGAGAAGCTGTGGGAGACAGTACTGACTGCTGGACATTTACTTCATGTCAGATTTCACGTTATCCTCACGAGCACTCTTGGAGAAAGGTGCTATTAGTCTATTTAAAAATAAAAACTTAGGGAGGGAGAAATGGGGAGGTAATAGTAAAATGGTTCAAGTTTCAGATATACAAGGTAAGTCCTAGAGTTTACTGTACAGCCTAGGGCCTATAGTTAATAATATTGTATTGTATACTTGAGCATTTGCCAGGAGGGAAGAGCTGACAGTCTGTGTTCTTATCACACAAAAAATAATAATAAATAAAGAGGGTGGGAGGAGACTTTTGGAGGTGATGGATATGTTTATGGCATTGATTCTGGTGATCATGATCATGATCATGATATGTACTTATCTCCAAACTCATCAAATTAATGCATTATCAGTTTTTTTGTATTATATCAATCGTACTTAATAAAGTGGGTTTTTTGGGGGGGTTAAATATTTATTTATTTATTTGGCTGCACTGGGTCTTAGCGGCAGCATGCAGGATCTTCGTTGTGGCACAGAGGAACTTCATTGCGGCATGCGGGCTCTTTTAGTTGTAGCATGCAGGCTCTTAGTTGCGGTGTGCAGGATCTAGTTCCCTGACCAGGGATTGAACCTGGGTCCCCTGCATTGGGAGTGTGGAGTCTTAACCACTGGACCACCAGGGAAGTCCCAATAAAGTGGGTTTTTTTGTTTTTTAAAGATATTAATGTAGTAGGCAGAGCACAGGCTCTGAACTCAAGAGAGAACTGGTTTTGAATCTCAGTCCTTGCCTTTGCTAACATGAATAAAATTTAAAATTCCTCCACTTTGAGGATTTTGGGGGGTTACAAAACATAGAATTTGGGCAAGCATATAGGTGATAAAAGGTGATAAACATTATTTTTCCCCTTAAAAATAAAACAGAAATTTAAAACATCACCTCATATTCACGATCATTATCATCAATATCCATAATTGCTAAATTCAGCAAGTACAGCCAGGAGACAAAAGAAGTACTAGGTTAGAGTTTCCCAGCCCCCTTTTCTCCAAGGGTATGTGTGGAAGGCAAAAAGGTAGAGTGAGAAGTTAATCATGTGGATTGGGTTTCTGACAGCAGTCTGGGCCTCTTCCATCCTCTCCAACCTCATAATTAAGCATTCTATTTAAATGGAAGGTAACATTTTGGGAGAATTGCCACATTTAGTGCCCAAACTGCCTGTCTTAATTATGTGCTCCACTGGGAGCTGTCTCAGTTGTCCAATTATCTTTTCAGTTTCTCCATCTTTCCATTTTCCATCTTTCAATGGCACCTGCTGCCTGCATATGATACAGGGCATGAAAGGTCCAGTGAATATTCCACGTAGCTGCCTATTGCAGCGTATGTTTTGGTTATAAGGTGGCACTATTGTCTGATTGGATATGTTCAGGGAATCCAAGTAGATAACAATGTAACACATCTATGGCTTAGATGACCATACTATTCCATCTAAGAGTCTTTGCAAAGTATGGCCCCCATCTGCTGTGTGGACAGGTTGGCAGTGCTATACACTGAAAGGGTGTCTATTGCAGTCAATTCCCACCAGTACCTTTGGGTGGAACAGAGAGAGCCTATATGGTCTATTTTCCAGGACTGGCCAGGTCTAGTACCCCTGGCTATGTGTCCAAGAGTTCTCTTTGCTACTCAACTGCATAGCTGACAGTCTAGGCATGTTTGCTGGGCTTTCCTGACCTCTTGTGTTGGAATCACTATGTCTCATTTTGGGGCTCAGTCCTGAATTATGGATGGATTATCTATACACATGTGATTGTGAATCCAGGTGGCCATGGCCCTTACCTGGGTCCTTATCTGATGATCTCATAGATTCCATTCCAATAAATTTCTGTTGTTTTAATCCACCTAGTTTGTGGCACTTTGTTGTAGTAGCCCTAGGAAACTAATATACTGGTTGACAGTGTCAGAAATGTGCTGTGTCCAAAACCCAAGGGGATGTCATTGCCTAGTGGACACATTTTTTGCCATAGGCTCCAGTCTGCGTATTGTCAGTTGCTGACACTTGGTCCTCATAAAACCCTTTTCAATGGGCATCCACATGGTTACAACCAAGGGATGTGGGTCTTGTGCAATCTCTTGCCATAATGCCTCATCCTCACAGAGGCTGAAACTTAATTATCCAGTTGTCCCACCGCCAGGTACAACACCACATCGCCAGTGCATTGGCTCCTGCCCATGAGTCAGTGAAAATGTAACAAGGTACATTTTGAGGGGTATTTTCCAGGGGAAGCATCGCAGCCTGCAGTTCCTCCCATTAAGCAGAGTTCTCTTTTCCATGCACAACTTTAAGCATTTTTCTTTGAGGCTGCACAGCAGCAGTGGTCTAGTACATCCCATCTGTTTTTAACTTAGCTGATATGTCCATGAACCAGGCCCAGGAATACTCAGGAATCTTAGTGTATTGAAGCTCCCTAGAAGCTCAAGGTGCTGGAACAGACACTGCATCTGACATAACTGCATCTGGAGAATGACTAGTCACTTATTCATGTAGATGTGAAATGCCATGAATGACCAGTTTGCCTCTTTTCTGGATATTCCACTTCCACTTAATAATGAATGCTGTTGTACAATATTCACTTTGTTGGTATTCACATTTCTAACCCAGGATAGGGATGTTTGTGTAACACAACCTGCTATTGGTTTGTTACTCTTCAGTATCCAGTGACTAATAATGAGCCAGTAATTGTCTCCGAAACGGGGTATTTTGTTGTACTGGCTTGAATAGTGTCCCCTCCAAATTCATGGCTACCTGGAACCCATAAATGTGACTTACTTATTTGGGAATACAGTCTTTGCAGATATAATCAAGTTAAGATGAGGTTACACTGGATTAGGGTGGGCCCTAAATGCAATATGACTGGTGTCCTTATTTTTATAAAAGGCAAATTTGGACACAGTGACACGGCCATACAAAGAGAACGCCATGTGATAACAGAGCCAGAGACTGGAGTGATATGTCTACAGGCTAAGGAATGCCAAGAATTGCCAGAAACCACCAGAAATAAGGAAAAAACAAGGAAAGATTCTCCCCTAGAGCCTTCAGAGAGGCCAACACCTTGATTTCAGACTTCTGGCCTTCAGAACTGTGAGACAATAAATTTCTGTTGTTTTAAACCAGCTAGTTTGAGGTACTTTGTTGTGGCAGTCCTAGGAAATTAATAATACTCGTTGATGGTGTCAGACACGTGCATGTCCAAAACCCAAGGGAATGCCATTGCCTAGTGACCACATCTTTTTGCCACAGGCTCCAGTCTGCAGAAATGTCAGTTGCTGACACTTGCAGCTCAAAAGCCTTGTTAGGGCTGACTGGCCAGAATGGAAGGGCAGCCTGTACAGCTTGTTGGATAGTTTCTAAGGCCTGTTATTGGACAGTGCCCCTTTTGAGTGATCTTATATAGTGAGTTAGGAGGATCCTCATGTGAGGTATGAAGTGCCTCCAACACCCAAACGTGCCTATCACATGTGCCTCATTTTGTTTGCTGAAGCTTTTAAGGCCAACAATTTTTCTTTAAAAAGCTCAGGGCTTTTTCTCTGGGCAGCCCACCTGGTTTCCAAGAATCTTCCTTCAGTGTTTAGCCCCTGTATCTTATTGGGATCTTAATCTTCCAGCCCTGGTTCAGATAATTGACTCATCTTATGAAAGGCAGTCTATATGCTGTGCTTAGCCCTTCCAATCGGAATAATGCCATCAATGTAATGGTAACAGGACATCTCTGGTGATATTTCAGCCTTTTTAGATCTTGGCCTATTCACTAATGATGAATTGTGAAGAGTTTAGGTAGCCTGTGGCAACATGATAAAATAAAGGTAATTAGAAACTTGTGAAGGCAAATTGGCACTGATTTGCAGAATGCAACAGGATGCTGAGAAGGTATTAGCAATGTCCACCAACCATGGCAAGACAGACTCCTTCAGTCTGCATTACAGACTCTGTGATTGTTAATACTGGAACTGCACGTGTGAGAGAGACTACTGCCACGCTGAGCTTCTGGTAGTTCACAGTCCAGAGCCAGATAACATTGTATTTTTCACTGGCCACTGAGGGCCATTATGTGACATAGTTTCTTTTTGCACCTCTTCCTCCACTAGCTCCTTGATCAGTATAGTGACCTCTGACGTCTTCTACTCCCTCTGTCCTCCTTCCCTAGCACCCTATACTACTTCATAGTAACTACATGACTATACTGAAGAAGTCTAGTAGGCTCCAGGTTGGGTACTTGCGTCACTACCACTGTTCTAATTGTGGCATTTCCCCATTGGGAACATCTCTAATGGTCAAGAGAATTATTACCTATAATTAACACATCTATTACCACAACACATTCAGCAGTATCAGTTACAACCACTTGAATGGGTATTGCTCCAAAAGAGTCCACCTGTAAAGTTATACCAGTCTATTGATCAATCTGGAAATTACTTTCCAAATTATTTCTGGAAGTTATTATTAACTGCTTCAAGTAATTTTTTTGACCACACCCAAGGGTGCTTTCTAGCACCGCAGTAACTTATGTCCCAATGTCCAAAAGGGCTTAAAATGTTTGGCAACCTTGGTCACTGTCAAGTCCCCAACATACCTTGACCAGTGCAGGTGGCCTTGGGTCCCTCTTAGGGAAGGATGAACCTTTGCCTTTACTCCAGTCCTATTTGTTCTTAAAGGCAGTAAGGAAAGAGAGGCACTATTGAAGGCACTGGATCAACACCAATCTAAACAGTACAGAACTCTACAAGAGGATCCAGATTCTCTTGGTCCTCTTCCTGTTTGCCCAAATTAATACTAAAGCTGGCAGGTATCTTCCCCTGTTACAGAAGATATACAAATGGACACATCAGGTAAATTCAAATGAAAACCACCATGCACCCACCAGAAAGGTTAAAAAGGAAACACATAAAGTGTATGTTAGGTATACAGAGCAACTGGAACTATAATACATAGCTGCAATCGGAAAACCACTTTGGAAAACCGTTTGGCAATGTATTACTATAGTTAAACATATGCATAACCTATGACCCAGCAATTCCCCTCCAAGATGCACACATATACACAGCAAAATACACAAATGAGACTGTTCAAAAGCACTATTCCTAGTAGCCCCAAGCTAAAAACAAGCCAAATACCATCAACAATGAGAGTAAGCGAACTTTATCAATTAATCTCACAAACTGGATATTTGGCAAAAGAAGTCAGACCAAAGGGGTTAGAAAGTGTGCATACAATATGATTGCATTTATGTTCAGTTCAAAATCAGGCAAAACTAATCTGTAATATTGTAAGTCATGTGATGGATATCTTTACAGGAGACCAGTAGGGGACTTCTGGGGTGCTAGTTATGAAACTGATCAGAACACAGTGGGGGCCTCCTGGGCACAAAAACCTTTCTGTGTCCCCAGTTTCTTATTTGCAGGATAAAGGCTTCAGCCTCCTAGACCTTCCTGAATACCAAAGAGCAGATTCAAACAGTTACTAATCAAGGAAGTAAGGGAATGCAGAAACCAAGAATGAGCAGTCAAGAAACTATAGTGCATGGGACTTCCCTGGTGGTCCAGTGGTTAAGGCTCCATGCTCCCAATGCAGGGGGCATGGGTTCAATCCCTGGTCCGGGAACTAAGATCCCACATGTTGAGTGGCATGGCCAAAAAAAAAAAAGAAAAGAAACCGTAATGTAACCATTAAAGCAGGATCCTGGTTCCTCCTCAAGGGATATACATAATCATATCTTTGCGTTCTTCTGCAGGAACTAAGGCTCCCACCTAGGTGGAGGAAGGTAACTTCAGGCTGAGCACAAGAGTCCTGGAACACTGCCCTATTACCTCACCACCAGTCAGAAGAAAGTCACACACCCTGAAGCCCTCACCCCAAATTTTGCCTGTTAAAACCAGCAGGGAGTTTGGGGTTTTTGAGCACAAGCCACCTGTTCTCCTTACTTGGACCTGCAATAAACCTTTCTCTGCTCCAAACTCCAACACCTCAGTTTGGCCTCACTGTGCTTCAGGCACACGAACTTGTATTCAGTAACAGTTACTCTAAGTTCGAGCAATTTATGAAAAATCACCCATCTTTAACGATTTGGGCACTTTTTGGCATGTTACATTCAGAAAGTGGACTTTAAACACTTTATTTATTTATTTTTAATCAAAGAAACTGTATCAGGAACAGCTGCACAACCACACCCCCAAGGTCACAAACTGAAGCAAATGCACTCACGAGCAGTAAAGGGTCACTCTCCTTACGTCCTCCTCCACAGGCCAGGCTGCAGTAACGCCCTGGAGATTCATCTCCTTTAGCCTCCTCGGAATCCGCTCTATCTTCCCTTCCACCTGCCAGAGCCTTCAGACTCTGTGGCGGTATCCAGCGCCAACCCGTGGTAAGCTGAGGCTGAGAGAACAGGACGACCCCTTTTGGCCCTCTGGGACTCCTAGTCCACACTACATGTCCCCGAAGTCCCCGCGGCCGGAAATAAGCTTCCCGTCAGAGCGCGACCGTTGGTGCCAGAGCGCGACCGGAGGTGCCAGAGCGCGACCGACCGGAGGTGCCACATCACAGCTGGGACGGCAGACGCGCGGAGTGATTTGCGGAGTCAGCGGAGGAGCCGCAGCTCGCGGCTTGTGCTTTTGGGACGAGTACGGTTCTGAGAGGGGCTCGGAAGGTTTGGGTTGCTGGCTCTCTCGGATCTTTTGGGTACTGGACTACATTTTCCAGAAGCCTGCGGGTGTAACGTTACTTCCTACTAGGTTGTCAGCGCTGTTAATGCTGGAACGAGCTGAGCTGCGCAGCGGCTGTGGGAGCGCGGACTCTTGATGTGGACCGGACCGCTGGGACCCGGCAGGACGCCGGAGAAGCAGAAGGTGAGGCGTTTTCTGAGCCCCGGGACAAAGACCGGCCGTGTCTAGAGCCTCAGGCCTTAGCACGCCACTGTGTGTGTGTGTGTGTGTGTGTGTGTGTCTGTGTAACGTGATGTGCCTGTGGGACTGCATGATTTTGTGTGACCACTTGAGAGAGTGGTAATTGTGTCTTCAGACGTGAGAGCTGTTGTGTTAAGCTGCGAGAATGACCAGATAAAGAAGCTTGTCTCCAAGTCACAGACCTGATGTCAGAATGAGAATTTTAGAGCCAGAAACAGCCTCACGTTCGGGGGGCTGAGAAGAGAGGAGGCAAAAATCGAGGTAGTAAGATTCCAGTTTCCCCTCAGGAATCCACCTGGGGAGCCCTATGCGGATTCTCGACTTCCACTCTGGTTCCCAAAGAGGGAGGGCATCATTGCTCAGGTCAGTCGCTGAGCTTCGGCTGAGTGTCTACTTTAACTCGTGGGGTGGGGGCCGTGGGGTGGGGCAGGGAGAGTAGAAGATGTTTGGTTCTAACAAATAAGTCTGCGCTCAAAGAAAGGCTTGGTGTCTCAAGATTATTTAACTCTTACCAACTTCTCTGACACAGATGACCAGAGAACAAGGGAAGAGTAGCTGTTGGACAACTAAGATTTTTATCCAAGGTAAGTTGTTTTTCTCTTTTTTGTCTCTGAATTGCTTTCTGGATTTTCAGGATATATCTTTCTGTCCTCGAAAATCTATAGCAAGAACCCTTTTAGTGATCTGCTTCTTGGGCGTTGCTATTCCAAAGAATAATGGGGATGGGGGGAAGTTAGAGGAATGGACCCAAAGAAGATGTTCCACTCCATTTCTCTCTTTTTAACCTGAGGTACACATATTCGTGTGCCAAATATTTTAATGCCGCCTGTATACATAGTCCTTTTCTAAGATTTTTGAAGGAATAGAATAAATCCCACAGAGTGAAATTTGAAGCCTTTCTTTTAGTATTTTCTTCTCAATTTTATTGTTTAAGAGATGATATTGTAAGTATTTAAAAGGTTCAAAAGAGCATTCAGCAAATTCTCCCTCCCAGCTCTGCCGTTAGTCACGGAGTTTTCCCACTTCAGAGGGCAACCAGTGTGACTAGTTTCTTGAGTACTTCCAGGGGGATTCTATGCATGTATTAGTACATGACGGGCTTATTCATTTTTAATAGCTGAACTGTATTCCATACTTCTTCCATGTTTAAAAACTGACCCTTACTAACTTTCAGATGGCTATCAGTCTTTTACTATTGTAAATGGTGGTGGGATAAATATAGATGCTCATTTGATGAGTTTATTAGTAGGATGAATGCTACTTTCTGGGCCAACTTATGTGTGGACTTTAAATTTTAATACTTCTTGCTATATTTTCCCTCAGAGAGGCTGTATCGTTACTTTACTAATCACTATTTTTTGATTTTATGTTTTATCCAAGGTACTTTGCTAGTTGTTGGAAAGCTTAAGAAAATTATTAATATGCTATTGTAGAGTTTTCAAACTATGGTGTTGTTACCTTATTTTTTGTGTGTGTGGTAAAATCAATTCACTGAGCCATGATCAGCATTTTTTTTAACTTTTTATTACGAAAAATTCAAACTGTACAAAAATAGACAAAATAGTAATGAACCTCTATGTACCATCCTTTGTTCAGCTTCAATAATGATTGACTCATAGCTAGTCTTGTTTGATCTATACCTCTGCCCACCCCAGAATTATTTTGTAGCAAATGCCAGATGTTGTTGTATTACTTCATCCATAAACATTTCAGTGTGTATGTGAATGATGAGTCTTTTAAAAAACTTAATCACAATACCATTATTTTCTCTCAAACAATATTTCTTTAATATCAGATATCCAGTTAGAGTTTAGACTGCCTCTCCGGGCATATCTTTTTTAAATTTTAAAATTTCTTTGAATCTGGGTCCAAATAAGACCTATGTGTTGCGATTGGTTTATAATGTATTTGTTGAAGAAACTGGGTGATTTGTTCTGTATAGTTTCCCACAGTCTGGTATCATTAACATGTTTTTCTGTATTTCCTATAGATTAAGAGCCTTAGCCTACATGCACCAATTTGAATTTCCTGGATGGGATCAGAAGGAGATCCCAGATTAATTTTCAACACTTTATAATCCAAATATTGGGGAAGGTTTCCTGGGTAGGGAAAGTTCAGGCTCAAATGGACCACATACCAGGTGGACAGTTGCTTCTCCCATTGGACAATCTATGGTTAATGGGTCTGAGGAGAGTATGTGCCTTCAATCTGACCTACAGCCCTTATGAAATGGCAGCAGGATTGAAAATCCATAAAGTTAGAGGGAGACATTATTATTAAAAGACCTCATATGTGATGAGTCTTCATGTGCCTGGAGGGTGAGACATGCTCCCTCTAAATATAGGAAACAGTGATAAGGAGGTTTCCTAAAGTTTCTTTGAGATGTGAGTCAGACAGGAGGCCTTAAATTAAGAGAGATTAAGGCTTGAGGCAAGAGAGAGACACATGTAGGTGTCCTTTTGCCACACTGCCATTTATTTATTTTTCACATCTTTATTGGCGTATAAATGCTTTATAATATTGTGTTAGTTTATGGTGTACAACAAAGTGAATCAGCTATATGTATACATATTTCCCCATACACACTGCCACTTAAAAAAGGGAGCTGTTTAGGGGCTTCCCTGGTGGCACAGTGGTTGAGAGTCCACCTGCTGATGCAGGGGACACGGGTTCGTGCCCCGGTCCGGGAAGATCCCACATGCCATGGAGCGGCTGGGCCCGTGAGCCATGGCCGCTGAGCCTGCGCGTCCGGAGCCTGTGCTCTGCAACGGGAGAGGCCACAACAGTGAGATGCCTGCATACCGCAAAAAAAAAGGGAGCTGTTTAAAGAGACCATTGTGTCTCTTAATTAAGCCAGCTGCCTGGGACCTATTGGGAGATGAAAGTTCCATTGAATGCCTTTCGCAAGAGCCCAACATTGTGTGTTTTGAGAAGTGAAATGTATGCCTTGGTCACTACTGTAATGTCTTGAACTCTGAAGGGAATAAGGATTGTCCTGGTGAGTCCTTGTGTATGTAGAGACGAGTGACTTTGATTTATATTTGAGTATCTGTAAGGCAAGAGATTCCCAGATTTCTTTACCCTTAAAGGGACAACTCTTAGGCAATGGCCCAAGAGTTTGTAAAAATGTGCAGATGGGACCATTTGTTTGTCAGGACATTTGTGCAGAGATGACTTCCTAAAGTTTGACCACTTGTTCTGATCCTTGGATCCTGTCCTTTATGGGGGACATCCTAGTTAAGGAATGGAAAGCAGCAACATTCCACTTAGCTCCATCACCTATGATGGTGGCAGTGCTATTCATAAAGTCTGTGGGCTCACATTGCTGTTTACTTAGTTAAATCCCAGGAGGATTCCTAGTCAAGGGCTCTGAGGGAGGGGTGACCTCCTCTAGCACCATGGCATCTGGCAAGGGACTAAGGACAGGGAAGACCACTCCCTCCTGTAGGTGGAACATTCCAGAGGGCTCAGGCTTGGCTGAGCCTATGGGATGTACCTGTGCTGAGTTTGTGGGGGTGCTGCCTCCATGATCCAAGGCACAGTAGGCATCTGGGTTCAGAGAGTCCCAGGCTTAGGGTCTTTGAAAGCCTTTATCTCCAAGAGATCTTAGTATATAGCCAGCAGTTGTCACTCTAGTGGTGTATAGCATAGGGCCAAAAGGGGCACTTTCTTGCATCTTAAGCCTGTAGGCACCTGGTGGCCATCAGAGGGGGTTCAGAGGCATGAGAGGAGGTTGCTGCAGCCTCTGCAGAGGAGTCTCTGAGGGCACTAACAGGAGTGACTGCTGATTTTAATTTGAACAGATTCTGGAGCCTTTTATTGGCAGGGTTCCTTTCCAAGGTGGGATGATTTGTAAGTAACGGCATCAGTGAGATTAACTAAAATTTGTAAGTAAGGAATATGTTGCTTCCAGACCCAAATACGACTGAAAGACATTATGGGTGCTGAGAGATTTTACTGTAGTTTCTTGACAGTGTCAGGCATAGAGTTGCCCTGTTTTACCAATACTTTTCAGGAATTTAATGAAGGTGTCAGGGCTTTGCATTATGTGTGAGGCAGTGGCCTATGTCTTTTTTTGTGAGCTCTTTTGTGAATATTTTTATGTCCTTAATGAGCAAGTTAAATGAATCTCCTCAGAGGAGGACGTCGTCCATATAATGTCATACCTGTGCTCCTGGAAAAAGGTGGATGCAGTTAAGACTATGTACAATGGCAAGGCTACTGAGGTATCCGTGGGTAGCCTGGCAAAGGTACATTGTGTTAGACCTTGATAAGAGAGGTATTTAGGGTGTGGGTTTAGCAAACTTCCTGTGAAGAGGAATTGAGAGTTTTTAGCCATGACATCAACATTGGGTCAAGACAGCACTTGTGAAATATTTTATCACAGGCTCATACCTCATGCCACACACAAAAATTTACTCAAAATGCACCATCGACCTAAATGTAAGAGTACAAGCAGCCAAAGGGGAAAAAAATACATAAATTGGATTTCCTCAAAATTAAACTTTCAAGCTTCAAGGGACACCACCAAGAAAGTGAAGATCCAGCCCACAAAGTGGGACCCGAAATTTGAAAATCACAAGTTCAGGAAGGGAATTGTATTTTGGAATATATGAGGAATTATTACAACTGAAATAAAAAGACAAATAACCAAAATTTTTTTATTCCTTTTTCCTTTTGGCCACGCCACGACACATTCCCCAACCAGGGATCGAACCCATGTCCCCTGCAGTGGAAGCACGGAGTCTGAACCACTTGGACCTCTAGGGAAGTACCACCAAATTTTTTAAATGAACAAAGAATTGGAATATACATTTCTCCAAAGAAAATACACAAATGACAAATAAGCACATAAAGATGTTCAACATCATTGTGGAAATGCAAATCAAAATCATGACATACCACTTCAGACCCACTAGAATGAATTTAATGCAAAAGATGGCGAAGATGTGGAAAAAATGGAACTTTGATGTATTGGTGGAACTGTAAGATGATGCAGCTGCTTTGAAAAAGAGTTGGCAGTTCCTCAAAAAGGTAAATATGGAGTTACCATATGATCCAGCAATTCTATTCCTAGGTGTTTATATCTAAGAGAAATGAAACATATGTCCACACAAAAACATGTACATGAATGTTCTTAGTAGCATTATTCTTAGTAACAATAAGTGAAAACAATGCAAATGTCCATCAACTGATGAATGGGAAAAATGTGGTGTATCCATACAATGGAACATTATTTAGCAATATGTATAAAGGCAAAGGTACTAATCTATGCTGCAGCATATGCTAACCTTGAAACATTATGTTATGTGAGAGAAGCCCATCACAAAGACCACATATTGTATGATTACATTTATATTAAATGACTAGAATAAGCATATGTGTAGATATAAAGAGTAGATTAGCAGTTGCCAGGGTCTGAGGGAACAAGAGTGGGAAGTGACTGCTAAGGGGTATGGGGTTTTGGGTAATGAGAATATTCTAAAATTAGATGGTTGTGCATCTCTGTGAGTATACTAAAAACCACTCAGTTGTATTTTTAAAAGGATGAATTTATGGAATGTTGAGTTATATGTCAGTGAAGCTGTTACGAAAAGAAAGAAGTATAAGGAAGATTCTATAGCCAGTGGGGGCAGAGAGTGGTTAAATTCACAGACCTGTTTGCTGATCACGTAAGTGTTAATTGTATAAAGAATCTAGCGCATAGTATGTGCTCTATGGAAATTATTTGTTGTACAGCCACTTTCTCAAGTCATCCCCAGCCTTACATTTACAGGCAGAATGATGTTCAGCAGGATAACAAGGGAGTGCTGCCTCCAGAATTCCTGAGTTCAGCTGAGGCCATGATTGGATGCAACAGGCAGCCTTCTTATTTTGTTTTTAATTTTTTGGCAACGCCATGTGGCATGCGGGATCTTAGTTCCCCAACGAGGGATTGAACCTGCGCCCCCTGCAGTGGAAGCGAGGAGTCTTAACCACTGGACCGCCAGGGAAGTCCCCAGGCAGTTTTCTGTTAAAGGATGTTTTGGGGAATTCCCTGGCAGTCCAGTGGTTAGGACTCTGTGCTTTCACTGCCGAGGGCCCAGGTTCAGTCCCTGGTTGGGGAACTAAGATACCACAAGCCATGCAGCCAAAAAATAAATTAATTAAATAAAACTTTAAAAAATTAATTAAAAACAAAAAGAATGCTTTGGATTTGTTCTTTGGTTACTTGATGAGTCTAGTGTGACTTCGTGTGGCCTGGATGAAGCCTACAATTTGTTCTCAAAATGCTTCTTGCACCTTGGAATGTGAGAACGAGCCAGGGAGGCACCCTGAGCTATTTATATTTAGTGTGTTGAGTCTGGGGGAAAAAGGCAGATCTTAGTTGTGGGAAGTGTTTGTTCCAAGATTTGGCCTACATGGATACAGAGCACTTCTAGGCCTGAGGGCCCCATCAATGTCCTTGAAGCAGGTATGACTTGGATACATTTTGGATCAGAGGCCCCTAGTCTGAAAATATTAACCACTCAGGACAGGTCAGAGAACCCTACGAACATCATAGGAATTGGGTACTGCTTTAGCATAAATTAATTCTTCTGTATCTATGTTTTTTGGGATTGGGGAAGGGATTTGATTGTTTATATTTCTGCAAATCTCAGTATATATATTGGGGCATGGAAGGGACCAGGTGCCATGAAAAGGGAAGGAAATATTTATCTTAACTTAGTCATTTAGAAGGAAGCCTATTCTCATAGTTTCCTTTTTCTTTCCTGACTCTGTATTCTCAGGACTCAGCACTTCCCCAGAGGAGGACTAATAATTTTCCCTTCTAAGCCATGCCCCATGTGAGTTGGTGTTTTTTCTTCTCCTCATCAAATAGTCATTGTTTTCTAGCATATGAATGCTCAATATTCTTATCTCTAGATTTTCTGCCTCACTAAGCCCCACCCCTCTCTTCTCTAGCCATATTTAGGGATCCATTCTGCAAATCAGGAAATGTATTAAGGAAAGAGTAGAACCTCTTGTGTCAGAATGTGGTTTAATGAGATGGGACTACACATGCAAAATTCATTCTTTCTCACTGACCTCCATTTTCTGGTTGATGAGGATAGAAAATTGCTGTTTATCTCAGAATGTGGTGAAATCTTTGGTCTGTGAGGCTTTTAAGATTGGAAATGTGATCAAATGTAGGATTGAGAACAGAGAGAGAGCATGTCACGTCAGTGAGTACCTCAGAGGCGAATACCAGTGACAAGGTCCATTTCAAATTTGAATAGAATGTGTAAGTCAGGGGCCACATCTGTGTGAGTTTAGCTCATCTTTCATTGGTTTTCTGTTGCTCAGAATAAGCAAAGTGTACAGTGAGCAATGATGAGTGGTAAAATGATCATCCAGAGGGTTAGATATTTGCGAATTTTAGAAACAGAGCTGATGTTAGAGAAGGAAAACAAACTAAATACTGGAAAATAAGAAAATGATTACAGGGAATTCCCTGGTGGTCCAGTGGTTAGGACTCTGTGCTTTCACTGCCAAGGGCTGGGGTTCAATCCCTGGTGGGGGCACTAAGATCCCACAAGCTGCGCTGTGCAGCAAAAAAAAAAAAAGGAAAAAAGAAAAAGATTATAATTATAATATGGAATATTATATACCTTATAAAAATGATGTCTATGAAAGGATTTGCCAGGACAAGGAAGAATATTATTGCTAAGTTATTCTGAGACTTGAGTTGGAAATAAATTCTTAAATTATATAGAAATCTTATTTTCTAAAATAAACATTTTTTTTTTTTTTTTTTGTGGTACGCGGGCCTCTCACTGCTGTGGCCTCTCCCATTGTGGAGCACAGGCTCCGGACGCGCAGACTCAGCGGCCATGGCTTACGGGCCCAGCTGCTCCGCGGCATGTGGGATCTTCCCGGACCAGGGCACGAACCCGCGTCCCCTGCATCGGCAGGCAGACTCCCAACCACTGTGCCACCAGGGAAGCCCTAAGATAAACATTTTAAAAGATATTTGGAATGGGCCCATCAGTTTTGTTTTTTTCTCTTTTTTCTCCCTCCCTTCCTCCTCCCATCCTCTCTTTCTTCCCTCCCTTCCTTCCTTCCTTTTTCTTATTTTCAATTCTTTAAAGGGAAGAGGGGAGGAAGGAATTTGCAACTTATTTGAGAATTTGCATATGTTATGTGCTTGCACACAGTATTTCATTTAATCAGAGAACTCCACTTACCTGGCTTTTGTTCATTCTTGTAACTGTTCACAAAAAGCTATGACAGAGTAATAGGAATGTTTAGAAACTATTTAGGTGCTCTGCATTTATCACACTCTCTTCCTTTCTGTTACTTAGCCATATTGCAAGCTTCCAGCTTCAACATATTTCTGTTTTGGCCACTTTATGTAATACTTTTCTTCTCTCATTACTTCTAAAAAATATTTCTTTATTTACCATTAACCATGGGTTGTCATTTCAGAGTTTGGTGTCATTCAAGGATGTGGCCATAGACTTCTCACAGGAAGAGTGGGAGTGCCTGGACTTGCAACAGAAGGATTTGTACAGAGACGTGATGTTGGAGAACTACAGCAACCTGGTCTCACTGGGTAATTTTGTCTGTTCCTAATAATTCAGCTTCAGTCTTTGTGAAATTTAGAAAAGTTTCCAAGTGCCTAGCTGAATTTCAGACCCCTAGTCCCAAATAAATTTTTTGTGCTTTATAAACTTTGAAATGGACAGCTCCATTGGGCACTTTTATCTACTCTTTTCTTCAGATATCCTTTCTCTGAATCTTTCTGTAATTGACCTTCTTACTTGAGGAACAGTGGACTCAATTTTAATTCTGGACAAACAGAGTGTAACCGTATCTATTTCCATTCTTATAAGCAGGATTTTCCATTTCTAAGCCAGATGTGCTCTCCTTATTGGAGCAAGGGAAGGACCCTTGGAAGGTTGTACGGGATGTGACAAGAGGTCTGAGCCCAGGTGAGTAAGAGATCATCAGGCAAAGGGAGGCTGTTGTTAAATTCCTTCATAAGTTGGCCACACCTTTGAGTTATTAGCTCCAAAGTTCTCCTCACAGACCCAACCAAGGCCTTTTACTCCTAGGCCTGTAGAGTAAAATCCTGAGCCCTGGAGGACAAAACTGTTTTAGCATCAGTTACCTAAGGAATCCCCTTCTTTGCTCCATTTACCACTTCCCTTGTTTTCTTTCATGTTCCCCTGTATTTTCAAACAGGGAATAGCCCTCCTTTTTCGGTGATAACCATTTTAACATTTTATATTTTTGACCCAGTGAAACCTGTATGAGTCTTTATCCAACAAATATTTTTAAATACCCTCTATATTATAAGTATTGAGAATATAACAGTAAACAAGAAAAATTCCATATCCCCATTGATCTTTCCTAGCAGAAGAAATAGTAACAAATAAAAATATACAAAGAGTGATGAGTGTTATGAAGCAAAACAAAAAGCATAGAGAATCACAAAGTAATGGGGGCAGGTGTTCTTATAGAAAGAGTGGTTAAGGATGGCTCTCTGAGGTGCTTGCATTTGAGGGGAGACATGAATAGAGTAAGCCATGCAAATTCTGGGAGAAGAGCAGGTTTTTGTTTTTTAGGGTTTTTTGTTTGTTTTTTGGCCACCCTGCATGGCTTGTGGGATCTTAGTTCCCCAACCAGAGATCAAACCCAGGCCCTCGGTAGTGAAAGCTCAGAGTCCTAACCACTGGACTGCCAGGGAATTCCCAAGAAGAGCAGTTAAGGCGGAGGGACTAGCAGTTGCAGAGGAACTGAGGTAGCAGTGAGTTTGATCCTTTTGAGGATCAACAGTTAAGTGTGGCTAGGGTGAGTCAGGGAGAACAGAAATAGAAGAAAATAATGTATCAATATAGATTCATCAGTTTTAACAAATGTACTGCACCAATGCAAGATATTAAGTTATTACTGATCAGGGAACCTGGAGGGGAAGGAAAAGGGAGCATGTGGGAACTCTCTGGACTTAATTCAGTTTTTCTGTAAACCTAAAACTACTCTTAAGAAATAAAGTCTTAATTAAAAAACATAAGATAAACTATAGCATGGGTTCATAGCAATTCAATTCAGATTCTGAATTATAGGCTTTTTATTTAACCCTTTTTAAGATCTTACAGCTGCATCTATTTTCTCCCATTCCAGGAGTCCCAATTATCAAGGACACTAAGAATGATGCAATTAGAATATCACATAATTACATATTTTATCCCACATTATACAAGAAGCCTCTAAAATAAGATCAACACTACAACTAACAATATGATTACTCAAAACAGTTTGAGATAATTGTTTTCGCAGTTTTTTGTTCCCTTCGTAGGGTATATCACAGTCAAATTACTATGTTTGAAAGTTATTTGAAGTAGTTTCCTTGTATGGTTATGCCACCAATTGTAAATATTGGTTCTTTTTTTTTTTCTTTCAATTTTTAAGCTGTGCTTTCTTGTAATTTAATTTTGTTTTATAATTATTTAATATATTTATATACCACCAAAGTCAAATCTACAAAACAAGTTATATTCAAAGAAATCTGACCTCTATTCCTGGTTCCTCCACCTGTTCCTTCCCTACCCTGTAACTATGGGGTTTATTCCTCTCCCTTTTTAAAATAAAAGCAAATGTGTATTATACATTTATACTTCCTCTACCTCCTCTCCTTCCTAATATAAAAAAGAGCATAACTATACATACTTTCGTTGACATTTCTTTTTTTTTTTCTTAATTTATTTTTGGCTGCATTGGGTCTTCGCTGCTGTGTGTGGGCTTTCTCTAGTTGCGGTGAGTGGGGGCTACTCTTCATCGCGGTGTGCGGGCCTCTTATTGCGGTGGCCTCTCTTACTGCTGAGCATGGGCTCTAGGCACATGGGCTTAGTTGCTCCATGGCATGTGGGATCCTCCTGGACCAGGGCTTGAACCCATGTCCCCTGCATTGGCAGGTGGATTCTTAACCACTGCGCCACCAGGGAAGCTCGACATTTCTTTTACAATTAATAGTGTATTTCAATCAGCACTTCATATTAATATAAAGAGATATTCCTTTTTAACTGCTTCATAGTACTCCATGATGTGGATATACCATGATTATTTCAACCAGCCACCTACTGATGGACAATTGGGTTATTAATCTTTTTCTGTAACAAATTATGCTTCAGTGAAAACTTTCTGCATCAAAAATTTTGAAATTTGCTGGTGCAATTAAAAAAATTTTTTTTATTGCTTTATTTTTTTGTTTGTTTTTTGGCCATGCCACACAGCATGTGGGATCTTGGTTCCCTGACCAGGGATCGAACCTGTGCCCCCTGCAGTAGCAGCGCGGAGTCTTAACCACTGGACCACCAGGGAAGTCCCGCTAGTGCAATTTTGAGATAGAGTTCACATAAGTATAGATATTTATACATATCTATTTTTTCCCAGCTTGTCCTTTTACTTTCCTTAATGTGTTTTTGACATGCTAACCTTTTCTTTTGTTTTTTACTGTAACATGGTCATTTTTTAAAATTTTACTTCTACATAGATAATTAATCCAACATCATTTTTTTTTTGGCCCCACCACACGGCATGTGGGATCTTAGTTCCCCGACCAGGGATTGAACCCTGCAGTGGAAGCATGGAGTCTTAACTACTGGATGTGGGAAGTCCCAATGTGGTCATTTTTATCAAGTTGTGATTTGGAAAAATTTCCCCATTCCTAAGTTATAGAAGAAGTCACCCAAGTTTTATTCTAGTTATTTCTGTGTTTTCATTTCTCTGAGTAAGGGTATCTGATCCATTTGGAATTTATCCTACTGTAAGCTCTAAGGTACTAATGCAATTTCATCTTTTTTTCTCTATGTTTATCCTTATGTCGTGTTTTTTTTTGTTTTTGTTTTTTTAAGGAAGAAGGAAGGTTTCATTATTTGCAGCAAGTAAGGAGAGCACTGGGGATCTTTCCCAAAGCAGTGTCTCCTATGTTTATCCTTATGTTTATCACTTTCATTTATTAAAAAAGAGTCCATCTTTTCCTTACTTGTTTTAGCTGCTACTGTTACTGTATGCTAAATTTGCACTTATAATTGTGTCTATTTATGGATTTTTCTTTTCTGTTCCATTGGTTGCACTGACATCTTATGAGTATGATATTCAGTTTGAGTCCACCATTTCTATCTTAGAAGTTTCATTTTTCCAGGAATATGAAAATAGCATTTGTTTACTTGTTATCTTACAGACTGGGAATCCAGGTGTGAAACCAAGAAGCTATCATCAAAAAGAGAAATTTATGAACTAGAAGCATCTCAATGGGAGATAGTAGAACAACTTACAAGCCGTAAGTGTGAGTGCAAAAGTCAAGATGATAAGGAATGCAGAGACCAGTTTGAAAGCCATTTAGGAAATAAAGAGGGACTTTTTAGGCAACTAGTAGTCTATGAAGAAATGCCTAATTTTAGTCAAACCACATCCCTTACGTTACAACAGAGAATTCATTCTACTGAGAAATTCTATGAATGTAAAGCGTGCAGAAAATATTTTATCCTTGGCTTTCAACAGACTGAACATCAGAAAAATCATTCTGATGAAAAATTCTATGAATGTAAAGAATGTGGAAAGGCCTTTATTTGGGACTCACAACTTACTTACCATCAGAGAGTTCATGTTGCTAAGAAACCCTATGAATGTAAGGAATGTAGAAAAGCTTTTATCTGTGCCTCGCAACTTATTTGTCATCAAAGAATTCATACTGGAGAGAAACCTTATGAATGTAAAGAGTGTGGGAAGGCCTTTATTTGTAGCTCTCATCTTACTCAGCATCAAATAATTCATACTGGTGAAAGACCCTATGAATGTAATGCATGTGGGAAGGCCTTTTTTCGTGGCTCACAACTTACTTACCATCAGAGAGTTCATACTGCAGAGAAACCCTATCAATGTAAGGAATGTGGAAAGGCCTTTATTCGTGGCTCTCAACTTACTGAACATCAGAGAATTCATACTGGTGAGAAACCCTATGAATGTAAGAAATGTGGGAAAGCCTTTAGTTATGGTTCACAGCTTACTCTACATTATAGACTCCATACTGGTGAAAAGCCTTATAAATGTAAAGATTGTGAGATGTCCTTTATTCGTGGCTCACAACTTACTGAACATCAGAGGATCCATACAGGTAAGAAACCACACGAATGTAAACAGTGTGGAAAGGCCTTTAACTATGGCTCACAGCTTATTCGACATCAGAGGATTCATACTGGCGAGAAACCATATGAATGTCAAGAATGTGGGAAATCATTTATTCGTGGCTCACAACTTACTGAACATCAAAAAATTCACACTGGTGAAAAACCCTTTGAATGTAAGGAATGTAGGAAAGCCTTTATTCGTGGCTCACATCTTACTCAGCATCAGAGAATTCATACTGGTGAAAAGCCCTATGAATGTAAAGAATGTGGAAAGGCCTTTATTTATGGCTCACAACTGTCTCAACATCAGAAAATTCATACAGGTGAGAATCCCTATGAATGTAAGCAGTGTGGGAAGATCTTCATTTGTGCCTCACAACTTAATCTACATCAGATTTTTCATACTGGTAGGAAACCATATGAATGTAAGGAATGTGGTAAGACTTTTATTCGTAGCTCACAGCTAACTTACCATCAGAGAGTTCATACTGGTGAGAAGCCCTATGAATGTAGTGAATGTGGGAAGGCCTTTATTCGTGGTTCACATCTGACTCAGCATCAGAGAATTCATACTGGTGAGAAACCATACAAATGTAACGAATGTGGAAAGGCCTTTAATCGTGGATCACAACTTACTCAACATCAGAGAATTCATTCTGGCGAGAAGCCTTATAAATGTAATGCATGTGGTAAGGACTTTAGACGTCATTCACACCTTACTCAACATCAGAAACTTCATAATGGAGAAAAACTGTATGAAAAAATTAATTTAGTAAATCCTTTACCTGTTTGTCCATGACATTCACCTTTGGGATATCAGAAAATTCAGGTTATGAATGTGAGAATCCTTTTTTACTTAAACTCATAAGTAACTCACCTTCAGAGAATTCACATTTAAGAAAGGCTAGATTAATATAAGTGCAGAATTACTTTCCATCATATTTCAATCCTAGTTAGACATTAGTGAATTCATATGAGAGCTCAACCCTAAAATGTAGGGTTCTCTTGTACAGTATCACCTGAGCTCCACCATTTAGTATGTGGGTGTTCCTTTGCAAAAGTTACTTAACCCCTGTTTGTTTTAGTTTCCATTAATATCACATATTTCATCATAGTGTTCTGCAATTTAAAGAAGTAAATACATATACCGTAAAGCCTTAAAGCAATGTGTGCTACATAGTTAATGCTTAATAAATGTTAACTATTATTGTAAACGTTACTTTTATTTAGTGTTTTAATCATTACTTTTAATCTTACTTTACAGAATTCAAATGAGAAGGAAACTTTACAAATACAGTACATACGGTAAATCTTTCATCACTCTTACTAAGCCTCAGATAAATCATTTTGGAACAAAACATTCTAATATTATTAATGTGAGGTTATACCTGATTCTGAATCAAAATTCTTACTAAAAGGAAACCCTAAGGGGAAAAAAGTGTTTTGCCCTTACAAATAAAGCTGCTTGTGAACATTTTTGTATAAATTTTTGCGTGAACATAAACTTCCATTTCTCTGGTCTAAAGTTTAAGAGAGTAGTTTCTGGGTTATATAGTAAATGAACATTTCTCTTATAAGAAATGGACAAATCATTTTCCAAAGTGGCTTTTCCATTTTATATTCACACCAGGAACATGAGTGACAGTTTCTCTGTATCTCTACCAGCATTTGGTTTTTTCACCATTTTTTAATCTTAGCCATTCTAATAGGTGTGTAATGATATCTCTTTGTGGTTATAATTTCCATTTCCCTAGGGGCTAATGATGGTGTGCTTATTTGCCATCCCTGTATCCATTGTGGTGAAATGACTGCTTCATTTTTGAATTGTATCTTTTTTTTTAACTGTTGGATTATGAGAGAGTGCTTTCTTTATTCTAGACAATACTAGTCCTTTGTTTGATATGTAGTTTGCAAAAATTTTCCCCAGTGCGTAGCTTTTCATCCTTTTAGCAGGGTTTTTTGAAAAGCAAAACTTTTTAATTTTGATAAGGTCTAGCTTATTACTTTTTCCTTTTACGGATTTAGCTTTTGGTGTTAAATCTAAGGACTTGGGCTTCCCTGGTGGCGCAGTGGTTGAGAGTCCACCTGCTGATGCAGGGGACATGGGTTCATGACCTGGTCCGGGAAGATCCCATATGCCGCGGAGTGGCTGGGCCCGTGAGCCATGGCTGCTGAGCCTGCACGTCCGGAGCCTGTGCTCCACAGTGGGAGAGGCCACAACAGTGAGAGGCCCACGTATGGTAAAAAACAGAAAACAAAAAAACCTATATATATATATATATATATATATATATATATATATATATATATATATATGGACTCCTTTTCTAGCTCCAGATCCCAAAGATATTCTCCTACATTTTTGCCTGAAGTTTTCATGGTTTTATGTTTTGCATTTAAGTCTGTGATCCATTTTGAGTTAATATTTGCATACATTATAAACTTTAGCTTCATGTTATTTCTTTGTTTTTGTTGCCTTATGGGTGTCCAGTTGTTCTAATACCATTTGTTGAAAAGACTACCTTCAATAAATTGATTTTGTGCCTTTATATTTGTGTATGTCTATTTCTGTATTTTCTCTGCACACGTCTGAGTGTGCCTATCCCTCTGCCAGTACCACCCTGTCTTGATTACTGTCACTCTATAGGATTTCTTAATATTGAGTAGAGTGATTCCTCCCACTTTACCTTTTTAAAATTGACTTAACTATTCTAGATCTTTTGCCATTTCATATAAATTCTAGAATAAAGTAACCTATATCTACAAAAAAAAGAGTTTGCTGAGTTGTAATAGAATTTCAATTTGGGGATAATTGACATCTTTACTCTCTGAGTCTTCCAATCCATGAACATGATATGTATCTTCATTTTTAGGTCTTTATTATGGGTTTAATTGTGTTCCCCAAAATATTCAAGTCCTAACTCTCAGTACCTGTGAATGTGACCTTATTTGGAAATACAGACTTTGCAGATGTAATCAAATTAAGGTGAGGTCATATTGGATTAGAGTAAGCACTACTCTAATGACTAGTATCCTTAAAAGAAGAGGGAAATATGGACACAGACACATAAGGAAAGCCATGTGAAATCAGAGGCAAGGTTGGAATGATGCATCTACAAGCCAAGGAACACTAAGGCTTACTAATAACTATCAGAAACTGGAAAGGGCAAGAAAGAATCATCCCCTAGCACCTTTAGAGAAAGCATGGCCCTGCCAGTATCTTGATTTTGGACTTCTAGCCCCCAGAACTGTAAGAAAATTAAGTTGTTGTTTTAAACTAAGTTTGTGGTAATTTGTTATGGCAGCCCTAGAAAACTAATATAGTCTTTGATTTCTCTTATTAGGATTTGTAATTTTTGGCATACAGATCACATACATGATTTATAAGTGTATATCTAAGTGTTTCATTTTCTTTGGAAAAGTTGTAAATGGTGTGTTTTTCCTTTTAGCTATTAATCACTAGTATACACAAATTATGTACATATACATATATACAAATCAATATACAAATTATATAATTGGTGAGTTCTACAGCAAAGCCATAGACTAATATCAATATAATTTGTATATGGGTTACAAATAACTTGTATATTGATCTTATAATCTATTATCTTGCTGCAGAACTCACTAATTAGTTCTGGAAGTTTTTGTTTTGTACATTCCTTGGGATTTTCTACATAGATAATCATGTCAGCTATAAACAGGGACAGTTTTTTTCTTCTAGTCTGTCTTTTGTTTTTCTTCCCTTATGGTGACTATTACTTCCAGTGTTATGTTGAGTAAGAGTGGTACAAGCATATATCCTTGCCTTGTTTCTGATCTTAGGGGGAAACTCTCAGTCTTTCACTATTAAGTATTATGTTAGCTATAGGTTTTGTGTAGGTGCTCTTTTTTATTTTTTTATCTTTTTTATTTAACATCTTTATTGGAGTGTAATTGCTTTACAATGTTGTGTTAGTTTCTGCTGTATAACATAGTGAATCAGCTATATGCATATGTATATCCCCACATCCCCTCCCACTTGCGTCTCCCTCCCACCCTCCTTATCCCACCCCTCTAGGTGGTCACAAAGCACCGAGCAGATTTCCCTGTGCCATGCAGCTACTTCCCACTACCTATTTTATGTTTGGTAGTGTATATATGTCAATGCTATTCTCTCACCTCGTCCCAGCTTACCCTTCCCCCTCCCTGTGTCCTCAAGTCCATTATCTACATCTGTGCCTTTATTCCTGTCCTGCCCCTAGGTTCATGAGAACCTTTTTTTCTTGTTTTTAGATTCCATATATATGTGTCAGCATACAGTATTTTTTTTTTCTCTTTCTGACTTACTTCACTCTGTATGACAGTCTCTAGGTCCATCCACCTCACTACAAATAACTCAATTTCGTTTCTTTTTATGGATGACTAATATTCCATTGTATATATGTGCCACATCTTCTTTATCCATTCATCTGTCAATGGACGCTTAGGTTTCTTCCATGTCCTGGCTATTGTAAATAGTGCTGCAATGAACATTGTGGTACATTGTCTCTTTTTGAATTATGGTTTTCTCAGGGTATATGCCCAGTAGTGGGATTGCTGCGTCATATGGTCATTCTATTTTTAGTTTTTTAAGGAACCTCCATACTGTTCTCCATAGTGGCTGTATCAATTTACATTCCCACCAACAGTGCAAGAGGGTTCCTTTTCTCCACACTCTCTCCAGCATTTATTATTTGTAGATTTTGTGATGATGGCCATTCTGACCAGTGTGAGGTGACATCTCATGGCAGTTTTGACTTGCTCTTCTCTAATAATGACGTGCATTTTTTCATGTGTTTGTCAGCAATCTATATCTTCTTTGGAGAAATGTCTATTTAGGTCTTCTGCCCATTTTTGGACTGCGTTGTTTGTTTTTTTCATACTGAGCTGCATGACCTGCTTCTATATTTTGGAGGTTAATCCTTTGACAGTTGCTTCATTTGCAAATAGTTTTTCCCATTCTGAGGGTTGTCTTTTCATCTTGTTTATGGTTTCCTTTGCTGTGCAAAATCTTTTGAATTTGTTTATTTTTTGTTTTTATTTTCATTACTCTAGGAGGTGGGTCAAAAAAGATCTTGCTGCGATTTATGTCATATAAATATTAAAAAGAGTTTAATAGTGTCTGGCCTTACATTTAGACCTTTAATCCATTTTGAGTTTATTTTTGTTTATGGTGTTAGAGAATGTTCTAATTTCATTCTTTTACATGTAGCTGTCCAGTTTTACCAGCACCACTTATTGAAGAGTATGTCTTTGCTCCATTGTATATTCTGGCCTCCTTTGTCATAGATTAGGTGACCATAGATGCGTGGGTTTATCTCTGGGCTTTCTATCCTGTTCCATTGATCTATATTTCTGTTTTTGTGCCAGTAACATACTGACTTGACTACTGTAGCTATGTAGTATAGTCTGAAGTCTGGGAGCCTGATTCCTCCAGCTCCATTATTTTTCTCAAGATTGTTCTGGCTATTCGGAGTCTCTTGTGTTTTCATACAAATTGAGCAATTTTTTGTTCTAGTTCTTCGAAAAATGCCATTAGTAGTTTGAAAGGGATTACATTGAATCTGTAGATTGCTTTGGGTAGTATAGTCACTTTCACACTGTTGATTCTTCCAATCCAAGAACATAGTATATCTCTCCATATGTTTGTATCATCTTTAATTTCTTTCATCAGTGTCTTATAGTTTTCTGCATATAGGTCTTTTGTCTCCTTAGGTAGGTCTATGCCTAGGTATTTTATTCTTTTTGTTGCAATGGTAAGTGGGACTGTTTCCTTAATTTCTCTTTCAGATATTTCATCATTAGTGTATAGGAATGCAAGACGTTTCTGTGCATTAATTTTTTATCTTGCTACTCTACCAAATTCATTGATTAGCTCTAGTAGTTTTCTAATAGCATCTTTAGGATTCTCTATGTATAGTATCATGTCATCTGCAAACAGTGACAGTTTTACTTCCTTTCCGATTTGCATTCCTTTTATTTCTTTTTCTTCTCTGATTGCTGTGGCTAAAACTTACAGAGCTATGTTGAATGATAGTGGTGAGAGTGGGCAACCTTGTCTTGTTTCTGATCTTAAAGGAAATGGTTTCAGTTTTTCACCATTGAGAATGATGTTGGCTGTGGGTTTGTCATCTATGGCCTTTATTATGTTGAGGTAGGTTCCCTCTATGCCTACTTTGTGGAGAGTTTTTATCATAAATGGGTGTTGAATTTTGTCAAAAGCTTTTTCTGCATCTATTGAGATGATCATATGGTTTTTCTCCTTCAATATGTTAATATGTTTTATCACATTGATTGATTTGTGTATATTGAAGAATCCGTGCATTCCTGGAATAAACCCCACTTGATCATGGTGTATGATCCTTTTAATGTGCTGTTGGATTCTGTTTGCTAGTATTTTGTCAAGGATATTTGCATCTATGTTCATCAGAGATATTGGCCTGTAGTTTTCTTTTTTTGTGACATCTTTGTCTGGTTTTGGTATCAGGGTGATGGTGGCCTCGTAGAAGGAGTTTGGGAGTGTTCCTGTCTCTGCTATATTTTGGAAGAGTTTGAGAAGGGGAGGTGTTAGCTCTTCTCTAAATGTTTGATAGAATTCGCCTGTGAAGCCATCTGGTCCTGGGCTTTTGTTTGTTGGAAGATTTTTAATCACAGTTTCAGTTTCAGTGCTTGTGATTGGTCTGTTTATATTTTCTCTTCCTGGTTCAGTCTCAGAAGGTTGTGCTCTTCTAAGATTTTGTCCATTTTTCCAGGTTATCCATTTCATTGTCATATAGTTGCTTGTAGTAATCTCTCATGATCCTTCGTATTTCTGCAGTGTCAGTTGTTACTTCTCCTTTTTCATTTCTAATTCTGTTGATTTGAGTCTTCTCCCTTTTTTTCTTGATGAGTCTGGCTAATGGTCTATCAATTTTGTTTATCTTCTCAAAGAACCAGCTTTTAGGTTTATTGACCTTTGCTATTGTTTCCTTCATTTCTTTTTCATTTATTTCTGATCTGATCTTTATGATTTCTTTCCTTCTGCTAACTTTGGGGTTTATTTTTTTTTGTTCTTTCTCTAATTGCTTTAGGTGTAAGGTTAGGTTGTTAATATTTGAGATTTTTCTTGTTTCTTTAGGTAGGGTTGTATTGCTATAAACTTCCCTCTTAGAACTGCTTTTGCTGCATCCCATAGGTTTTGGGTCATCGTGTTTTCATTGTCATTTGTTTCTAGGTATATTTTATTTCCTCTTTGATTTCTTCAGTGAGCTCTTGTTTATTTAGTAGCATATTGTTTAGCCTCCATGTGTTTGTATTTTTTACAGTTTTTTCCTATAATTGATACCTAGTCTCATAGCGTTGCGGTCAGAAAAGATACTTGATATGATTTCAGTTTTTTTAAATTTACCAAGGCTTGATTTGTGACCCCGGATATGGTCTATCCTGGAGAACGTTCCATGAGCACTTGAGAAGAAAGTGTATTCTGTTGTTTTTGAATGGAATGTCCTATAAATATCACTTAAGTACATCTTGTTTAATGTGTCATTTAAAGCTTGTGTTTCCTTATTTATTTTCATTTTGGATGATATGTCCATTGGTGAAAGTGGGGTGTTAAAGTCCCCTACTGTCATTGTGTTACTGTTGATTTCTCCTTTTATGGCTGTTAGCATTTGCCTTATGTATTGAGGTGTTCCTATGTTGGGTGCATAAATATTTACAATTGTTATACCTTCTTGGTTGATCCCTTGATCATTATATAGTGTCCTTCTTTATCTCTTATAATAGTCTTTATTTTGAAGTCTATTTTGTCTGACATGAGAATTGCTACTCCAGCTTTCTTTGATTTCCATTTGTGTGGAATATCCTTTTTCCATCCCCTCTCTTTCAGTCTGTATGTGTCCCTAGGTCCAAAGTGGGTCTCTTGTAGACAGCATATATACGGGTCTTGTTTTTGTACCCATTCAGCCAGTCTATGTCTTTTGGTTGGCGCATTTAATCCATTTACATTTAAGGTAGTTATCAATATGTATGTTTCTCTTACCATTTTCTTAATTGTTTTGGGTTTGTTATTGTAGGTCTTTTCCTTCTCATGTGTTTCCTGCCTAGAGGAGTTCCTTTAGCATTTGTTGTAAAGCTGGTTGGTGGTGTTGAATTCTCTTAACTTTTGCTTATCTTTAAAGCAAATCCTTGCTGGGTAGAGTAATCTTGATTATAGGTTTTTCCCTTTCATCACTTTAAATATGTCCTGCCTCTCCCTTCTGGCTTGTAGAGTTTTTGCTGAAAAATCAGGTGTTAACCTTATGGGGATTCCCTTGTATATTATTTCCCTTGCTGCTTTTAATATTTTTTCTTTCTATTTAATGTTTGATAGTTTGATTAATATGTGTCTTGATGTGTTTCTCTTTGGGTTTATCCTATATGGTACTCTCTGTGCTTCCTGGACTTCATTGACTATTTCCTGTGTTAGGGAGATTTTATACTATAATCTCTTCAAATATTTTCTCAGACCATTTCTTTTTCTCTCCTTCTTCTGGGACCCCTATACTTTGAAGGTTGGTGCGTTTAATGGGTGGAGTTTAGGAAGGGGTGGAACTTAGGCAAGGGAGGGGTTTAGGGTGGGTGGGGCCTAGGCGGGGGGGGGGTGACGTTTGAGTGTGGAGTGGGGAGTGGTGGGGCAAAGTTCAAGTGTGGGGTGGGGCCTCTGCTTAAGACCTGCACAAAGGGGGAGAGGCAGCACGTCTAATGCAGGGTCTCTACAGTGTGGGGTTTTGGAGTTTGGAGGTAGAGCCCTGAGTGATGGAGTGTGGGTGGGGTTTAGGCCCAGCTTGTTGCAGGGGGTCTCCGAGTGTAGAGGTAGGGTGCTGGGTGGGGGTAAGGGCAGGGCTTTGGTTCTGCATGGCAGGAGAGGCTCCAAGGGCAGAGGATTAGGCCTGAGAGCCCAACAGTCTCCCTGGTGCCTAAGTGGACAGGGAAAGCACTGGCTCTGTTCCCTTCTGTTCCTTTGCGCCCCTCCCCACTGTCTCCCACAGGGTCTCCCTTGTTGCCACTGGACCCCTAACCGTGAGTGGGCCCCACTGGGTGTAGGAACTCCTTGCCTCCCCTAGCCACCCCTCAAGTGTGCTGATCCCAGAGGTCTGGCCTTTACTTTTGCTCCCCCATCCCTCCCTCCCACTCCCTCAGGACGCACGTGGCTGGAGGGGGCCTAGGTGGGCAGAGGATCAGGCCCGGGATCTCAGCAGGTTTCTGGGGGCCCAAGTGGGCAGGGGAAAGCTGGCCATGCTCCCTTTTGATCCTCTGCCTTCCCAGTGGTTCCCCAATTTCCCCCTTCGGGCATGGGTTCCCTTCCCCTCCCCCAGCCGTCCCTCAGGGTCGCCAGTCCCATCCCACCTCCACTTCTCCTTCTGCTTCTCTCCCCTCATGCCCCACGTCCTACCCAGTTGCTGGGGGTTTCTCCCATACCCTTTGGTACCATGGTCCCCCACTGGTGCCTGGTAGGTGCCCTAGTTGTGAAGAGGTGTAAATTCCGTGTACTAGTAGCCATTTTGACTCCACCCTCCCGGTGCTCTTTTTAAAATTGAAGTTGTTCCCCTCTGTTCCTAACCTCTTAAGGTTTTTTTTTTTTTAATCATGAATGGATGTTGGATATTATAGAATGCTCTTTCTGCAGCAATTAAAATTTTTCTGAAGCACTTGATCATAGGATTTTTCTTCTTCAACATGTTGATATGGTGGATTACATTGATTTTTTTTAAATGTCAAATCTGTCTTATATACCTGTAATAAATCCCACTCAGTATGTTGTATAATTTCCTTGTTGGATTTGATTTGGTAACATTTTGTTGAGGATTTTTGTGTCTAAAATTATGATGGTTTTTTTTTCCCCCCAAGTCTTTGTCTCACTTGGGGATCAGTGTAGTACTGGTCTCATAAAATGAGTTGGGAAGTGTTTCTTCTATTTTCTGGAAGAAGTTGTGTAAAATCTGTGTTCATTCTTCAAATGTTTGTAATAAACTGCCAGTGGAGACACCTGGGCCCCAGGATTTCTTTTTGGGGAGCTTTACAGTATAAATTCAGTTTCTTTATGGTTATCTGGTTATTTGGGATATCTGCTTTATCTCAGTTGAGATTTAGTAGTTTGTAGGGTTTTGTTTTTATTTTTATTTTTAGCCATGCTGCACAGCTTGCGGGATCTCAGTTCCCCAACCAGGAACTGAACCCGGGCCATGGCAGTGAAAGTGCTGAATCCTAACCACTAGACCACCTCCCTAGTAGTTTGTGTTTTATGAGAAATCTAGAACAATTAGTTCTACACTTGAAATTTTTCAAAACCCCTCCCCTAATAAAATTTTTGAAGCTCATTCTGTGAGGCTAGTACCATAGCCCTAGTTTCAAAATCAAACAAGAGCAGATAATAATAGATAAATGCTGTAAATGATAATAGATATAAATACTCTACATAAAACATAAATAACATCTAACATACAATTAAAAGAATGCAAAGGAATACCACTTATCCAGAATGTCTGATTTACCTTTTCTAGGTTAATTATAATTCCAGAGATTAGAAATTATATTTCTAAGACTTGTTTATGATGGAAAGATAACTTGACACAGCCTCAAGTCATTTTCGTTCCCTTAGTATATGGTTTTAGAATATGATGTGTTTCTCAAGCTTCTTTGAGCGTGACCCAAATGAAGAAATACATTTGAAATGTATTTCCAGTACGTAAAGAAATTTAAATTAAAATTTCATATAATACTGTTCCTTGGAGAAGTTCATTGAAACCACATTTTGACTGAATGCTTAATAGCTAAGTTTTAAAATCAATATTTGGCTTAAGACAAATGCACCAAAATAAAAACAATTCTGGTATACAAAAAATAATCTGAAATTTTTTTTCTTGTTTGATAGATTGTGTTAAATGGTTTCAAGTTTTTATTCCATCATGAAATTTTGAGAGTTTTTTCCTCGAGGTAGGAAATCTTTTTTTTTTTTTCTTTTTAGGTATAGATGACATAAACATTATTTTAGTTTCAGGTGTACATGATTTTTCCATATTTGCATACATTGCAAAATGATCACCACAGTAAGGCTAGTTAACATCTGCCACCAGATGGAGAGGGTGTGGAAAAAAGGGAACTCTCCTACATATAACATAATTTATGACCGTCAGTAATAGGGGAAAAGATAGCCTTTTCATATTTTGGGACATTTGCTGCGCATGCACATATAAATTACACTCCTTTATTTTACAGAAAGAGATTGATTCCAAAAGATTTTTTTTTAAGTATTATTTATTTATTTATTTATTTTTGGCTGCATTGGTCTTCATCGCTGCGCATGGGCTTTCTCTAGTTGTGGCCAGCGGGGGCTACTCTTCATTGCAGTGAGTGGGCTTCTCATAGCGGTGGCTTGTCTTTGTTGCGGAGCACAGGCTCTAGGCATGCGGGCTTCAATAGTTGTGGCACGCAGGGCTCAGTAGTTGTGACTCACGAGCTCTAGAGCACAGGGCTTAGTTGCTCCATGGCATGTGGGATCTTCCCGGACCAGGGCTTGAACCTGTGTCACCTGCATTGGCAGCCGGATTCTTAACCACTGTGCCATGAGGGAAATCCCCCAAAAGATTTTATAACAACCAAAAATGTGGAAGACAAAACTATAAACCCTTAAGAAGATAATGTAGGAAGCTAAATTTATGACCTTAGTGTAAGATAATGATTTCTTAAAACACAAAAAAAGAACACTCTTTAAAAAATTTTAATAAATCTGACATTGAACTTCTATTTATTAAAAGATTCCCTAGAGAATGAAAAGACAAGCTATAAACTGGGAGAAGATATTTTCAACACATATGACTAACACAAAAACATCCAAAATATTTTTTATAAAGTTCTATAATTAACAATGACAACCCAAGAAAAAAATGAGCACAGAACTTTAAGAGGCATTTCATGTTAGACAAATGGCCAATAAACATATGTTTCAAAACAAAAAAATTTAACCTTAATCAGGGAAATGCAAATTAAAACCAAAATGAGATTTCATTTCATATCCATATACCAGATTGGCCTAAACTTAAAATTTTCAGAATTTCAAATGTTAGTAAAGAATAAAAATTGAAAAATCTCCTTTGGAAAATATTGCACATTGTCTAGTAAAGCTGAAGATATTTGCATGCTCCAAATACCCTATGTTTAGTGATACCACATTCATAATATATATCCTAGAATAGAGGCTGGCAAACTATGGCCCACTGGCTAAATCCTGCCACTGCCTGTTTTTGTAAATAAAGTTTTATTGGAACACAGCCACACTCATTCTTTTACATATTGTCCATTGCTGCTGTCATGCTACAATGGCAGAACTGATGAGTTGTAATAGAGGCTATTGGACCTGCAAAGTCTAAAGTATTTCCTGTATGTCTTTATATGGAAAAAGTTTGCACACCTCTGCGCTACAGCAACCTCTGCATATCCATCAGTAAACATGTACAAGAATGTTTATAGCAGCACTGTAATATCAAATTTTGAAACAATCTACATTGCTATTTATAGAAAATGGATTTAAAAACATGATATACTCACGCAATAGAATACCATACAGCAGTGAAAATGAATTATAGCTATATGGCTAAATCTCACACTAATATGTTGACAAAGAAAGCAAGTCATAGGGACTTCCCTGGTGGTCCAGTGGGTAAGACTCCATGCTCCCAATGCAGGGGGCCCAGTTTCGATCCCTGGTCGGGGAACTAGATCCCACATACCACAACTAAGAGTTCACATGCTGCAACTAAGAGCCTGCATGCCCCAACTAAAGATCCTGCGTGCCGCAATGAATATCCAGTGTGCTGCAACTAAGACACTTAGCAGCCAAAATAAATAAATATTTTTAAAAAGCAAATCATAGAATGTATATTTATATAAAACTAAAATATATGCATAGATAAACAACATAGTTTTGGAGTACATGGTTTAAACTATAAAGAAAAACAACAGAATTATGAACACAAAATTCAGGATAACTATTATGGTTGTGGGGAGAGGAAAGGGAGTAGATATGTAAGGGTCTTCAAAGTTAGTAGTAATATCCTCTTTCTTAAAATAGGTAGTTGGGGG
This sequence comes from Leucopleurus acutus, assembly GCF_964270905.1. NCBI lineage: Eukaryota > Metazoa > Chordata > Mammalia > Artiodactyla > Delphinidae > Leucopleurus > Leucopleurus acutus. Next base: position 45,178,565 of record NC_139162.1, on the reverse strand, counting down.
CTTCCCTGGTGGCGCAGTGGTTGAGAGTCTGCCTGCTGATGCAGGGGACGCGGGTTCGTGCCCCGGTCCGGGAGGATCCCACATGCCGTGAAGCGGCTGGGCCCGTGGGCCATGGCCGCTGAGCCTGCGCGTCCGGAGCCTGTGCTCCGCAACGGGAGGGGCCACAGCGGTGGGAGGCCCGCGTACCGCAAAAAAAAAAAAAAAAGGTAGATGGTACACAGGTTTTGCTGTATTGTGAGTCATTACACCTTAAATATATTTAATAAATATTCTTTTATATATACCCAAATTTAATAGAAACTATCTTTGAAAGCTACCAGTTAACAGAGGGGATGAAAATTAAATTCTTTTGCTAGGTCATACTGAAGTGGACTTAATTTTAATTTCCCCCATTGTACTGTAGCTTCTAAGGCAACTTTTCAAATAACATTGTAATAATTCCTGTTAACTGCAAAACTGAACTTTATTAGGTAATGGTTTCACCTTGTGTGATTTCTCCTCACTCACCTAGACTCTTGTCGCTTGTCCTTTAACTACGTTTATCTCATGATTCAATAAGGACATTATAATGAGATTAGAACCTAACCATCTTACATATAGCAAAAGATAAGGAACAGGCCAGGCTCTGGCTGTTCAATAACTGAACCCCAATTCCATGGTTATCAGGAAAGCAAGGCCATCCTAGGAAGACCTAGAAAAAAGTGTGAACAATGGGAAAATAAAGCTATGGGCAGAGTTGTCTTTGCACAACTCTGCAAAACTCTATTTTCTGAGAACATGAACCAAAAATTCAGACAAGCACTTGGAAAAAACACAAAGGGACAAACAAGCTCCAGATGATAGATTTAAAATTTTGGTAAGAAGATGTCCTTCTCTAGCCAGATGAGATCCCTCTAGTTTTCCAGCATAGAGTTCAATGATCTCTACTCCTCTTAGAAGTCTTGAAAGTCACTAGCCCTGCAATGACAAATTCCTAATCACCCAAAGCCAAGATCAAGATCTAGGAGATGGCCATCATGAATGAGGAACTATTCAGATATGTTCCAGCATTCTGACAAGTGTAGAATGATTAGAAGAAATTATGATGCTCAACAGATTCCATGTAATCTTTAATATACATGTCACAATAAAACATACACCATATTAACAACTTTTAATAACTCAGTCATAAATACTCAAAATGTATTCCATCATTACTTCAAAACACTAATGGTCTGTTTTTAAATATTATGAACATTTGAAAGTTATATGAATTTCAATGCAATATTTTATGTTTCAAAACACGGAAAAGGCAGATTATTAAACAGTATATAGTATATGACATCATTTTCTGTGACTATATAAATATATAAATGGCACTTGGTAAGATAAACCTAGAATGTGGTTATCTCTTGGCTATGAGATTATCAGGGATTAAGTTTTTTTTCTTTTTAAGTTTATTTCTAAAGTTTTCAATAATGACCATTTATTATGCTCAAGAACATGTATATTTTTCTAACATTTTTATACTTGGTTAAATAGAAGCTGTTTTCAAATAATAAAAAAAAATAGAGACTCTGGATAATTTTTAAACTATTGCTATGTTTTTCCTAATTGGAGTTTATTGTGAGTTCTTGAAATTTGAATGAGTGTTTTGTTTGTGAAATATACAGTCGTGTGTTCAATTCCTGCCTAAAACATAATTACTGGAAGTTATTTAAACCTTTTGCTAAAGGTTTAAATACCTTTAATAGTGCTAGTACCTAAAATAGTGCTAGTCTATTTAACTTTACTTCTGAACCAGCCCAATTGGGCCAAACTATCCCAAACAGCTATCAAATTGCCTTATTCAACTATCTTCAGTTTTGATTTAATAAGGTCATCAAAAGAAAAACTGCAAGTAAAGCTGACCTCACAAAATCCATTACTATCAAGAGATTCTGGGCTTCCCTGGTGGCGCAGTGGTTGGGAGTCCGCCTGCCGATGCGGGGGGCGCGGGTTCGTGCCCGGGTCTGGGAGGATCCCACGTGCCGCGGAGTGGCTGGGCCCGTGGGCCATGGCCGCTGGGCCTGCACGTCCGGGGCCTGTGCTCCGCGGCAGGAGAGGCCACAGCAGTGAGAGGCCGGCGTGCTGCAAAAAAAAAAAAAAAAAGTCCTTTATATTTTGTACATGAGATAACAGTAGTCCCTGTGGGAAGAATATATCCCTCCACTGAACTTCCAGAACATGTATTTGTAACTTGGAAATGACTTTTATATACTCTTAGAATTACTTCAGTACAGCTTTTATCTTCTTTGCTAGGCTAAAATAACTTTTCATCTTTGTATCTTTCTTAAGTACCTAATACATTTTATATTATAATGCTTGATAAATATCCTCATCTTTAACCTAACTCTTCATTTTTATTGATTTCTCAGAAGTAACAATCTGACAGGTGCCCATAAGTGAATGCAAAAGAGTGCTGATGGGAGTATCATTTATTATGTTGAAAAAAATGGCAACATAATGTTCATCATAGGGATTTAAATAAATTGTGGTAAATCTAAACAATAGAATAGGACTATCTATCCAGCCATTCACATATATTATATAGCACATTAATAATGAACATGGGTAGATATCACCAATATAATACTGAATTAAATATTTAAGATTCATTCTTGTTAATTTAAAATTTATTATCTTTATAAATCCAAGTTTATTGGATGCATAACATTCCATTGCATGTGTACCACAAATAACTATATCTTTGTTAAGGATATATATTTGAAAAGATCATCTCAAAAAATCTCCTCAGAAAGTGGCTAACTCCAGGCCTGGGACAGAGAATGTACAATATAAGTCTTGAATACCTGTGTCAAAAAGTAAGGAATTGCTCAATGACAAATGGGGATTACAGGAGTCAGCTTGAGAGGCCAAATTTGTACAATTTGAGCAAAACAAAGAATGATGGTAATAAATGGACTAAAATACTTTGTTCCTTGTGCTAAAATACTTCAAATGACAAAAAAAATCCATCAGTTAGAGATACTCAAAATAGAAAACCCAGATATAGAGAAGAAAAGGGGGGAAAGGCAAAGCTTTTATATAAGAGAATGATAAAATTAAAAATCACCACTGCAAGCCCTAATTTTATAACTTATTTAGGCAAGAATCATCAACGGATGCTAAAAACATTAGGCAAAATGTTATATGTGAAATGGTCTCAAAATATTCCTGTCAGATTACTTCTTGACTTACAAAGAAAAAAAGCAACGTTTATTATGGAGAAATCAGGTACACACACTACTCAAATCAAAGTGATCAACTTTAGTATTACCAATAATGGATCAAACTTAAATTATGTGCTTCTTGATGTGATACAATAGGAAGTATACAGCACCACCCCTAGTATTCTTGTAAAATATATTTAAACTTAACCTAATCATGACAAAACAAACAAATCCAGAATGTTAGGCACTGTACAAGACAAACGTTCTAGATTCTTCGACTCTTTAAAATGTCATTGTGAAACACAAAACAGGTAAGGAGAATACTGCTCTACATTAAAAAGATATGACCTCTCTCCACCATGTGAGAAAACGGTGAGATGGTTACCCAGGAAGGGCTCTCACCAGGAACCAAATCTGCCTGTACCTTGATCTTGGAGTTCCCAGCCTCCAGAACTGTGAAATATAAATTTTTTTTTTTAAAAAGGGCCCATCCAATGCAATATGTGACCTTGATTTGGATTGTGTATTAATTTTTAAAATAAATTTATTTATTTTATTTTTGACTGTGCTGGGTCTTTGTTGCCGCACGCTGCGGGCTTTCTCTAGTTGTGGTGAGCGAGGGCTACTCTTTGTTGCGGTGCGCAGGCTTCTCACTGTGGTCGGTTCTTTTGTTGCAGAGCACGGGCTCTAGGCGCACGGGCTTCAGTAGTTGCAGCGAGTGGGCTCGGTAGTTGTGGCTCACGGGATCTAGAACGCAGGCTCAGTAGTTGTGGCACAGGGGCTTAGTTGCTCCGTGGTATGTGGAATCTTCCTGGACCAGGGCTCGAACCCGCATCCGCTGCATTGGCAAGCAGATTCTTAACTACTGCGCCACCAGGGAAGTCCCTGTATCAATTTTTTTTAAATGCACATATAGGATATCAGGGAAACAACAAAGGCAATTTAAATACAGATTATATATTAGATATTATGAATCAATGTTAAATTTCTTACGTGTTTTCTTGATAATGAATACTCATAATGTTGCACTTACTCATAAATAGAGCAAAAAACAAACAAAAATATGTAAATAGGTGTAGACAGAGATTAAGAAAATGGTGAAAAATGTTAAAAACTGGTGAATGTATGTAAAGGATATAGAGTGTACATCATTATAATATTCTCTTGCTTTTCCTATAGCTTAAAATTTTTTTAATAAAAACTTAGTGAAAAATAATTATAAAAACACTAGAGTACCTTAAATACTTTCCTGAGATCACTGATTAAATGTCTGACTCATATGTGCTGGTATAAACCCCAATCTATTGGCAGAAGGTCAAAATCATTGGCCAGCATTGATAAAGATTCTCAAAGAAAATGATCCAATGCCAGGAAAAAGAATATACTCACCAGTGCTGTTCATGGGTAACCACTACCACAGGGCTCTAGTTGCTGGGTTGAAGCAGTAACTAATCCTTAAGGGTCTACAAGGTCAAAATAGGCCATAACATAAATCTGAAACTGCCAGCTGATAAACAATAAGGCACCTGGGGCCTATGAAAAATTATTGCCTGAGTTTCCTTCCTCTCTGCAGTCTTTTGCATGTTTTTCTGGATTTTGTCTGCTTCCACAGAGTTTAGGATTCTTGACTCACTTTCTTGTTCCAAAATCTTCAACGTCTCCATTTTTTTTGAATTTTAAAATTAAATACATGAGTAATATGTTTTCCTTGTAAGGAAAAAATAGATTATCAGTAATGCTTAAAGTCCTCTTTGTCACTTCTTCCCCTTTACTGTAAGTCCTCTCTTCTAGCCTCAAAGGTTACCATTGACAGGAGCCATATCCTTCCAAAAAATATATACTATTTTTTATATTAAGTATATTGCATGGTATGCTAAAAAAAAAGTCCTCCTCAGCTCCTGCAGTCTGTATTTCTAAAGGTCTTCACTTTTTTGGGTCAAAGTACCTCTGTCAATCTGATAAAGCTGCCTATACTTTCTCTGAAAAGAAAAATCACATTTATCTATACATACAAAATGTCACAAGTTTAACATACAATAAGAAGCCCATCCACATGGAACCTATTCATCTCAGGTTAATAATTCCTGTTTTTTACTTTAAACAATAGCCTCCTTTCTCTTGCAAGAAATCATCACAACTACTCAAAAGCCAAATGAGATAACCCAGAATCAAACAGAGATAGCTTGAGATCAATGCATGCTGTCCAATTTGAAACCAGAATGTGTATCTCTTAAAAAAAAACAAAAAACAAAAAACCAATCTACGTCTCCCATGTATACAATGACAAAATTTTTGCTCCACTTTAACACTTCGACTCCCTCTAAGTCAGTGCAATTTGACCATCTTTATTTCACATAGCTATACTGGATCAAGCACACAGGTTCATTCATTCAACTATCTTGGACACCAAACTTGCTACTCCATTCACATTATTTGGAAGAGATCAAAGTATTTGGTAAATGGTCCTGAAAATCAGACAAGCTTTATTAGCTTTCCCCTCCGAAGGAGTGGTGAAATGACAGCTCCATCTCCTTTGTGTTGGAAATTCACAAGTTTGTGATTATTTTTTTTTAAAAGGCCATGAGGTCTTGATGCAAGCGAAGGCAAGTCCAGGCTTGCCAACAGACCTACAGCCCTAAGTTCTTTGCTCTCTGTGAGCCAAGGTATGTTCAAAAGAAAATGGGGACAAGGGCTTGATCTAGAATTCAGGAAATCTGACTAATGCTGGACTCTAATGAAATTCACTCTTCTTATGCATAAAGTTATTTTATTGTTTTATTAGTTGGATGGCCTCTCAAACTTACCCAATAATATCCCCTTAACAGTAGAAAAGAAAGAATGTCTACTTTGAAGGGCTGTGGCAGAGGAAAAAGCGGTTACCCTAGGGCTACCTTTGAAATTATCTTTCTTAAAAAATAAAACAAAACCCAACTATATTGATTTTATGCTCTTCCCCATAATATATTTATTTGATCCAATAGAAAAATCATGTCTAAATTATCTGCCAAGTGAATAACCTTTTCCAGATCATCAAGTTAGTGTTCAAGGAAGAAATAATTTGACCATCCATCGTTTTCTCACAGTCACATATATGCTCTTTTGCTAGTCAAACTCCTAACATTCTGAAGATATAGGCACAAGAAAAGTACCTTTATATTGACACAAATCATCACCAGTCACACAACCACACTCAATTATGGCACAAAACAAACTACAAAAGTAGAAGTCCCTTAATATGTCAGACAATCCCACACGGTTATAAAATGCTATTACCGCGCAGCTTCAAGTACGAATAACCTCACACCCGACAGCATGTAGAATCACGCACAGGCAGCAATAACCATACACTCGGCCACTGAGGGACTCCCAGTCCACCCGAAAATATCTCGCGTTGTCTCACAAATATTCACAAGCACCAAAGGGCCTAACAAGGCACACAGAGGGTCTCATGCCAGTCTGACGCTCAGGCTGGTCCCCTGCACCTGCCCCACCGGCGGGTCCCACTTTCTCCTGACGTGTATAAGACCCCGAGCCCACTCAACACTCGCCGCGGTCTCAGGGGCCAACTGCCCGAGGCGAGCGCGCCCCACGCCTGCGCACTCAGCGCAGGCGGGCTCTCCCAGAAATCCCCGGGGCGCGGCAGTTGGGGCGAGTTAGTTCTAGCAGCGGGGGTCCTCGAAACCAGCGGAGAGTTTGTGGGCTGGGTCTCTTAACGTTCTCGCTGGCCAGCCACAGCCTGCCCGGAGTTGGACTACATTTCCCAGAGCCACCGCGTCCCAAACGCGGCTTCATTTCCGTTTGTTCGCGCGACTTGGGGACCTCGCGTGGGGAGAGGGCTGCGTCTGAGGGAGAGTTTGGCCTGGCTCCTGCAGGGCGGGCGAACCCGAAACCGGGCTGGGATCCCGGGCACCAGGTCCTGGACCCTGAACTGCACCCTCTGTCGAGGTGAGTATGTCCGGAATGCCAGGGTGGAAACGCTCGGAGGAAGCGTCACTGGAATTACGTGGGTGGCCGTGTCTCCTGGTGTTTTGTGTGTGTGTGTGTGTGTGTGTGTGTGTGTGTGTGTGTGTGTGCGCGCGCTCGCGACAGCCAGCCTGGTATTGGTGACTGTATGGGCGAATGGTCGTGTGCTACTCTGGTTTTTTGTGTAAGCGTTTGTGTGAGTGTGAGTTGTTTTGACTCTGAGGCTGTGATAGTACTGCTATGACTTTGTTTGTGACCGCGTGCTTCCTTGACTGGAAATATGCTTATGTGACAGTGTAATTGCCTGTGGACTGCGTGCTTATGACTCTGAGGTGTGCGACAGTGTTGTTGTGACAGGGTGTTTGGAAGTGCTTGTGTTACTTTGAGGTTTTGTATGTGTGTTACTAGGGTTTGCCTGTGAGTTCGAAGTGCTACGACACTGTTTCTGTGACACGAGGTTTGTGATTGCTTGTTTCCTTGACCTGGTACTTGGTTGTGTTTTTCAGACTATCTGATTGGATGACTGTGTGCCGTTTTCATGACTGTATGAAGAGAGTAAAAGTGCTGTTGTGAAAGGTTATTTTGGGCTGTGTGTGTCCCCAACAGGGTGCTTGTGTATGCTTGAGTGATTGTGTGTATGCTCTGTGTATGATTGAGTTTTAAGACTAGGTGGTCAGACAGTGTAGCATTAACTTGGTGATTGTGACTCTGGCTGTGTAACTGTGGAAATGTGATTGTGTGTCACTTTGTGAGTCATTTGTATATTTTATAGTCTGTGATCTTATGGGAGTTTAGTGGGGTACAGAGGTAAAATTGCATTTTGGTAATTTCTGGCCAGCCTATGGATTAAGAATCCCTTGTGGCTTTGTCCTTCTCTGAGGACTTGACTTATTTCTCTTTTGATCACAGTGATTACCACCCCCTACCCCCCACCCCCCATTTCACACATTGCCTGTAGTGCTTCATTTTTCATATCCATCCTTAGTTTGCCCTGGGATTGTAGATGTAGCTTCCCTGCTGCTTGCTGGTGCTCTCTCACCTTATAGCATTAAGGGTTTTGGATGCAGAGAAGTGACAGGGAGGAAGAAGTCAGAAATTTGAACCCCTGAATGAAGAGTATTAGTTATTTCTAAGGCACAGATCTGGACTTGAGATGAGAATTTTAGAGCTGATAGCACCTTCAAGACAGGTCACTTGGAAATGTAATGGGATTCCAGGAGTGGGAATACTTCCAGAGAGTGTGCTAGAGGAGTCAGCCATACACTTGAGAACCTGTAGCACTCCCCTTCAGGACTCCATCTCCAGCAGACAGCCTTGAATTGAGAAGCAAATTCTAGCCCAAGATGGCTGTGAACTTGGCCCTTCTTTCTAATACAGAAAGTGCAGAACTGTTCTAGTCTCCTTTTGACTTTCCTCTATGTTAAATGAGGGGTAGATTGGTGGCGTTCTAATTTAGAGTATACCCTAAGAAAGGCCCAGTATCTCATGATTCTTTTTTCTTTCCCTGAGAATAGCGCCCAGAGGAAGAAAGAATGGCTGTTATACAATCAGAAGCAAGCTCCAAGGTGTGTAGATGTTTTCTCTTTGTTTCGTGAAATGCCTTTGTTTTTTCAGGACATAGGAATCTTTGGGTTTTTGGGGGTGTTTTTTTTTGTTTATTTATTTTTGGCGGCGTTGGGTCCTCGTTGCTGTGCGCGGGCTTCTCTAGTTGCCGCGAATGGGGGCTACTCTTCGTTGCGGTGTACGGGCTTCTCATTGCAGTGGCTTCTCTCATTGCGGAGCAGGGCTCTAGGCGTGCAGGTTTCAGTAGTTGTGGCATGTGGGCTCAGTAGTTGTGGCTCGGCTCTAGAGTACAGGCTCAGTAGCTGTGGCTCACAGGCTTAGTTGCTCTGCAGCATGTGGGATCTTCCCCGACCAGGGCTCGAACCCGTGTCCCCTGCATTGGCAGGCAGATTCTTAACCACTCTGCTGCCAGGGAAGTCCCGAATCATTGCTTCTTTTTGCAGTTTCCTAGGTAAGCCTTCTCAAATGATGGAGGGGCAAGGCAATTTTCTGTAGATTGAGAGCAAGGAATATGTGCAGTTAATTGTGATAGATGCTTCCCAATAGCGGTTAAATTAAGGAAGAATGGATTTAAGTTCCATAAATTTAAAAATGAAGAGCTCTTTTGTGTTATTTCTGACATAGCAGCATTCTGTTTTTTTAACTTTTTTAAATGTTTGTTAATTTTCAGAGGTACACAGAAGTGTACCTCTGTACTATCATATGCCCAACTTAAAAGTTTTCACTTGCCAATCTTATTTCAGTTATTCTGCCTTCAGTTCAAAATACCTCCTAATTTGCCTTTTTATTTCTTCTTTGTCTTATGAGTTATTTAGTAACATGTTATTTAGTTTTCAAACATTTTAAGGATCTTCCAGAGGTCTTTCTGCTACTGATTTCTATTTTCATTCCATTTTATTCAGAGAATATACTTTGTATGACTTGAATTCTTTTAAATTTATTAAGATTTATTTTATGACCCAGAATGTGTGGTCTATCCTAGTACATGTTTGGTGTGCACTTGAAAAGACTGTGTTCTGCCACTGTTGGGTGGAATGTTCTATACATATCTGCTAGGTCAGATGGATTGGTAGTATTTAAATCTTCTGTACCTGTATTGAATTTGTTGGATTTACCTCTTTCTCTTTGTACAGTAGTTTCTATCAGTTTCTGCTTCATTTATTTTGAAGCTCTGTTATTAGGTACATAAATGTTTCAGATTATATGTCCTAATGTTGAATTGAGTCCTTTATCATTATGAAATGGTCTTGTAATATTCTTTGCTCTGAACATTTACTTTATCTGATATTTAATATAGCCACTTCAGCTTTCTTTTCATTAGTGTGAGCATGGTATATCTTTTTCTATACTTTTACTTTTAACCTATTTGTGTTCTGATAAAGTACATTTCTTGTAGGCAGCATTTAGTTGGATCTTGTGTTTTTATCCAGTTTAACAATACCTGTCTTTTAATTGGAGTGTTTTTACCATTTATATTTAGTGTGATTATTGGTATACTTTGGGTCAAATCTGTCATCTTTCCATTTATATTTGTTCCATCTCTTCTTTATTTCGTTTTCCATATTTTCTGCTTCCTTTTGGATTGAGAGAAAGAGTTTCAAAATAACAATACCAAAGTTTTTACTAATCTTATGAATATAGAAAACAACCAAGACTTCTTGGAGTTCAATGGGATATAACCCACTAAGGATCTATAATCAAATTACTGTGTTTTTAAAGTCACCTATAATAACACCTTTCATATAGTTAAGTCATCAACTTGAGAGACACAGGCTCATTTGTTTCACCTTGCTTTCTACTTTTAGGGATTGTTTTCCCACCACTTTGATTTAATTTTGTTTTAAAATTAAATAAGATATTTACATATTTCTAAAATAAAAATTATAGATCAAGGTGAATTTAGAGAAGTCTAGCGTCCATTCCTGTCTCTTCCACCTTGTTTTTCTTCCCTCTGTAGATAACTACTTGTGCTTCTCTTTGGTTTATTCTTCTATTTTTCTTTCAAATGAGATATATATATATATGTGTGTGTGTGTGTTTGTATATGTATTTTTTATCATCTTCATTCTTAGTCAAAAAGGAGCATTCCTTGTATGCTGTTCTGCACTTTCCTTTTTTTTCCTCACATATTTAATGTATCCCAGAGATCACTGCATAAGCAGCCTATAGAGATCCTCCTCATTCTTTTTAATAGCTTCATTTTATGTTGTGTGGGTATACTGCTTTATTCAGCCAGTCTCCTACAGGTGGGCATTGGTGGTTTTTTCCCCAGTGTTTTGTTGATAATTGTGTATATTGTTTCTATGGTTTATCTTTGGAGCAAATTTCTAGAAGTAGCCTACTTTTAGTTTATTTTAATGCTTTTGACATAAATTCTACCCAAATCACAACCTTGAGTAATAATAAAATTGGCCCATTTCCTCATTTTTCCCCTTTCTTACTTTTTTCTCCATTACCCAAATTTTCAAAAAAAAAGTCTTAGAGTCTGTCTTTATACTGTTAAATATTCTTTTTTCTCTGAATTTATTGAGAATTTCTCTTTTTCACCATAACATGCCCTTGTTTTAAATTTCAGGAAGCTATTATTTCCTAGTTTTATGACATCAAAATAGTACATGTTTGTTGGAATGATTTAGAAAATACAAAAGGAAACAAAGAAGGAAGAAAATAAAAATTACTCAGAAACCCTCCTTTGGAATGAATCATAGTTCATATTTGGAATCTATCCTTCAAGTCTTTCTTTTTTACTTCTTATTATGGAAAAATTCAAACATATACAAAGCTAAAAGTACAGTGTAAGGCACCCCTGTGTACTCTACCCATCACTCAGCTTCAACAAATATCAGTTTAAGGCTAAACATGTTTCATCTATGGTTCTACTACTCTCTCCCCCGACCCAAAAAAGCATGGATTATTTTGAAGTAAATTCCAGATATATAATTTCATTCACAAGTATTTTAGTGGGTGTTTCTAAAATATAAGGACTTTTTATTTTAAAAACAAAACCACAATGTCATTACTATTAAAAAGAACTCAGTACTCTCTTAATGTCATAAAATAGCCAGTTAGTGTTGTTTTCCCCATTGCCCATAAATATTTTTTTATGGTTTGTTAGAATCAAGATCCAAACAATGAGCTCGGTGCTTGTGATGACCTAGATGGGTGGAACGGGGGGTGGGGGTGGGGGGTGGGAGGGAGGTCCAAGAGGGAGGGAATGTAGGTATACATACAGCTAATTCACTTCATTGTACAGCAGAAACTAACACATTGTACAGCAGAAACTAACACAACACTGTAAAGCAATTATACTTCAATAAAAAAAAACCTGTCCAAAAACAAGATCCAAAGAATGTCCGTTTAATGTAATAAGAAGATATATTTCTTAAATCTTTCTTTTTCTCTTTTCTTTCAGTTTTATTTGTTCCAGAAACAGAGTTTCTTACAGAGTTACCCATATTCTGGATTTTGTTGATTGCATATATGTGGTGTTATTTAACATGTTCCTTTAACCCTGTATTTCTTGTAAACTGGCATTTGTAGAGGCTTGATCAGGTTCAGGTTTTTTATGTTTTTGCTTGTTTGTTTTATGCTAATCCTTCATACATAATCATATATACATCTATGAAGTAGTGAATATTTGTTTGTTTTCCTTTATGTGATGTTAGCAGCGATTGATAATCTTCATTTGGAATCCATTATTTTATCAGAAGTCACAAAATATTATTTAATTCTATCATTTCTTCTGCATTTATTAGCTGGGATACTTCTGTAAAGGGAGAGCCATCCTCTCATCAATGTCTTGGTTACTCTGAAGTATAGCTTATGCAAAAAAAGTAGAATAAAAGCTTGATTTTACTCTCATTTTTCAGCATCTTCCAAAGTTTATCGTGTGTTTTCCTTTTAAATTATCATTATGAACTTGTAGATTCAAATATATTTGGTATGTTTCAGTCTATAGCAGTTATTCTTATTAATACTCAAACTGTCCATCTGTTGCCAGTGGGATCCTCTTTACTACCTCTGATTTGGCTCCTTTTGAATTCCTTTTGATTACTGTTGGAATTTGTGGTAGATTCCAAACATTCTGGTGTGACAAGATGTTCTAGGCCCAACTTGTCCATTTTCCTATGTTAAACATGAAATCAGCCACTTCTCTGTGGAGCCCTGGTTCCTTTTAGTGAGAAGTGGTTTTAAGAAGCCACAATTAGGATAGTTGGAGTTCTCATTGCTTCTGGTTGTTATTGCTTGTAGGTCTTTACAGAGTTGGTTAAATATGTATTTTTTAGAAGGAGAAAAATACATCCTGAGTTTATAATGATATTTCCAATTGAATTTAAAGGTTATAGAGTTTTTCTTGATTTTTACATTTGTATTTCTTTTTGTACTCTGAAAATCTTTATTCTTAATAACGTTAAGATAATTACATACTTGCTTTATTCTCATTGAGGTATGTGTGTGTAATCATTTCAGAATTGTCTGTTTTAGAATAACAATGCCAATATTATTAATAATTTCTTTTATTTTATAAAACTTTTAACATTTAATAAATTTATTATTATTAATATTAATAATAGTATAGTTACTGAAAAACAGCTATTTGGTTATCTGTTATTAGTTATTTGGTCTGTAGGTTATATTGCACTAGGAATCTAATGTCAAATGTACGTATTTGAAAATTCCTTGAAATAACCACTTCCTTTCTGTGTTTACCCTGCTAGTATTTGAACAGGTAAGTTTGTTTCACTTTGCTTTCGGTTCTTAGGGATTTTTTTCCAGTTTGATTTAATTTTGTCTTACAGTTATACAAAACACACTCACAGTTCCAAAGTCAAATGGATTCTATTTGATACCACCTTGTAATATTTTGTGTGTGTTCACGAGAGATATTGAGCTAAAATTTTTTTCTTGCAATATTTTTGTCAGGTTTTGATATTATGGGTTTTTTGCCTCAAAATGTAAAAGAGATTGTCTACTCCTTTTCTTATTTTCTGAAAAAGTTTGTGAAGGAATAGTATTATATCTGCCTGGTAGAACTTACTGAAGCCATCTGGGTCTTCTCTGTAGACAGGGTGTTTTATTTTGTTTTACTAAAAATTCGATTTCTGTAATATCTATGGGGCAGTTTATATTTTCTATTTCTTCTTGTGTGACTTTTGATAATTTGTGTTTTAAGGAATTTGTCCATATCGTTCATATTGTCAAATTTATTGGCATAGGGTAGCATTATCCTTTTAATGCCTGTAAGATCAGTATTCTCTTCTCCATATTGGTAATTTTTTTTCTTCATAGACTTGCTAGGAGCTTATCAACTCTATTAGTCTTTTGAAAGAACAGATTTTTTGCTTTGTTGATTCTCTGTTAAAATCCATTTTGGATCAATTGTGGATTTTGTGTTTATTTCTATTATTTCTTTTCCTCTTACTTTGGGCTTCATTTGTTCTTTAGCCAGCTCCTTAAGGTGGGAACTGATGGTACACATTCCTTTTTTCCTACATTTAAAGCATTTTCCTTTAAATACTGTTTTTGCTGCAGCCCACAAAATTTGGTAAGTTGTGTTTTTATTGTCATTCAGTTCAGCATATTTTTTAATGTCTTTTGTGATTTCTTCTTATGAGTTATTTAGAAGTGTGTTTAATTTGCAAATATTTGGAGGTACTACTAGACCTCTTACTGTTATTTCTAATTTAATAGTGTGTGGAAAAAGACCAGAAAATATACTCTGAATGATTCAAATTTAAAATATTTTTGGTACTTTGTTTCTTTCCCACACCTGACTTAGTGCCTAGCCATGCATTGCAGTATCCTAAGGAGTTGCAGTCCAAGGACTCAGGCCTCCCAGCCAGCCATGCTTTTATGCACATCTGCCTTCCTACCCCAAGTGCCTCCATTACGATACCTCTTTATCAGGCACCGACTTCCTTATCATGTATATGGAGGCAAACCTTGAAGATACTTTTTCTCCACTGTGACTCAGTACTCAATACTTTTCTACTAGCCCTTCCCCCATCTCTCTCTCCATGAAGTGGGAGGGGTCTTTTGTTTGGTACTCCCTTGGCAGTGAGATGGTTCCATAAACCTGTGTTTATCCATTAGACCTTCTCTAGGTGCTGTTCCATGGGGGAAAATGGAACAATGGGGGAGTCAGCACTGTCTCTGGGTTAGCCTCTTGCTTATACTAGCTGATTAGTAAGTAATTAAACATTAAAGGCTTGACTGGTACTGTCATTTGGCTGTTGTCTTGTCTTCGTCAGCTTTTCTGACAACCAGCAGCTCAGCTCTATCTAGCACAGCTCAGCTCTTGACAGTTGAGTGTGGTATTCTTGAGAGTTGGGTATGGTATCAGTTATATCATGGTACTTGATAGTGTTGTATAAATCCTCTATATTGTTACTGATTTTTAAGAATCTACTTGTTGTATCAATTACTGAGAGAGAGATGTTAAAACTTCCAAATCTGATTGTGGATTTGTCTCTTTCTTCCTTTAGTTCTTTCAAGTTTTACTTTATATATGTTGATACTCTTTTGTTATATCTTTACACATTTAGGATTGCTGTGTTTTCTTGATGAATTTATCATTTATTGCCAGTGTTACTCTTTGTCTATTTTGCCTTATATTAATACAGGTACACAAGCTTTCTTATGCTTAGTGTTTGTATGGTGTATATTTCTGCATTTAACTTTTTTCTAATCTTTATTGGAGTATAGTTGCTTTACAATGTTGTATTAGTTTTTTGCTTTCTCCATTTAACTTTTAACCCATCTGTTTATGTTTAAAGTGCATTTCTTGTAAAGAGCATACAATTGGAATTTGCTTTTTTATCTTGCCTTGACATTGTCTTTTTATTGGAATAGTTGGACTGTTTACCTTTAAGTTAAGTAAAATTTAGTTTAAGCCCTGCCAGGGATGGGAGCATCCATATACATGTCTTTTATGAAGAACTTGGCACTTTTTGGAGTTTAATTCATTTAAATGTATTTGTGTCTTCAGCTCTGTGATGATTTTTTTTAAATTCTGAATTTACATCTTATCTGAATTCTTTGTTTATCGTTACGATGGGCACAGTTATCGTAGCTGGAAGAAGTGGAATTTCTAATTAAATATTTATTGATCACCTGTATCAGTGATTCTCTGTAGGGGCAGTGACTTTCCCTAGGGATGTTTTCGAAATATAGCTGGGTTCTTTTGAATGTTTAAATAACTGGGTTGAGGGTGAAGGCTTCTGGCTTTTGAAGGACTGAAGCAAACCATGGATCTAGATCACAGCTTAGAAAGCTTTTCTGTAAAGGGCTAGACAGTACATATTTTAGGCTTTATGGGCCATATGGTCTCTCTTGCAGCTGTTCAACTCTGCCATTATAGTGTGAAAGTAGCCAAAGACAGTATATAAGTGAATGAATATAGATGTGTTCCAGTAAAGCTTTATTTTTAAAAATAATTGGTGGGCAGTAGTTTGCCAACTTCTAGATGTCCTGAAGTGCACAACAAAGAAATTGTCTGTGACCTGCTAAATGAGGACCATAGCTGGGGGTAAAATGTGTTTATAATTATCTGGGTCTGGCACCTCTCACGTAAAGCATTTTTTGCCTGATTTTTTTTTGAATTGCTGCACTTATCTATTTTACTATTCATGGTTTTACTGTCAGCTAAATCTTCCAGGAATGCTACCATAGTTTGATTGAGAAAAGATTGTACTTTGTTTTATTCGGAAATTTACTGAGTTTTTTTAAACCATTTTAAAAAGTTACAGCACTGATGGCAACACTGCTTGTGATAAGACTTGCTAGTATCACATACTTGTAGAAGTCTTCATTTGTAGTAATGCATTTCATTGATTCTACACACACATACACACACATACATACATATATGGCCTTTTTTTAAAATGTCAACTATAAATAAAAGATGTCAACCATATTAAGTTAAATATTGTAATCTTAAAAATCTAAATGTGTTCATTTTAAGTAGTTGTAAGCCTAAGTATTTAACTATTTGAGCCTTCTATGTAGTTGTATATGGTTATTAACATATTAAAGTTTAACAGTTGGGCATTATCTCTGTTTTTGATATAATGTATATGTGTGTTTTATTACCTATAAGTTTCATTTCAGAAACAGTAAAGACATTGTAAATGTTTCCTCTTTGTATATAGAGAGAGCATTGAGTTTGACCAGGGTAAGAATCACCACCTGTATCTCCCCTGCTTAGTGTATATTTTGGGGATGGGAGAAAGAGACAGGAAGAGGAGAACAACAAAGATAACTCTAACTTACCCATTTGGAGGTTTGCAAAAAGCATGGTCTCATGGTTCTGTTTCTCCTCCCCAGTACTGCCTTTTCCAGACTCTGTGCTTCTCTAAGATAGGAACCCAGAAGATGATTGATCATTTCTTGCAGCTGTAAAAACCATGGCTCAGGTAAATCAGTGTTTCCTTGTGCCCTCTTTAAATAATCACTTTTTTACAGAATACGTGCATGTTTGCATTCCTTATTCCTAAAAGTTCCTTCCTGACTCACCCCATTCATGAGTGTGCTTTCCAGTTTTTTCCAGTCTTATAAGTGATAGTGTCTTCCCTAAGTATGTCTTTCTAATCTAACCTATATTCACATACTTATGCAAAAGTCCAATGAGCATCTTTGACTGGGAACACTGATATAACAAAAGCAGAGTCCCTGATTTTTTAAGATTTGTACATACCACCCATGAGAAAACTTTGACTTTCTCTTTAGACCTACATTTCCTGGTTAGACAAGATAGGATTTGGTCTTGACTGGGCTTAGTGTCCATACATGGCAAACCTCGTGCTTTGTGAGCTTTTAAGATAAGGAACATATTAGGGATTGAATACAGAGAGATCAGGGATCTTCCTTGGGAATCCGTGATTGACGAATACCAGTAACATGGATCATTTTGAGATTCAACATTTTGTGCTAATCTTGAATGTGTAAGTTTAGATTATCTTTTCTACCTTTATGTTGCTTAGAATAAAGAAAAGGTAAGTTTTTAAGTGATTAATAGTAACAAGAAAGATCATTATTCACGTGATGATGCCGTTGAGAATTATAAACTCCCAAAATTAAAAAATGCTTACAAGGTTTTTATGTAACCTAAAGTGTTCAATGATGCACACTTATTAAGTCAGATATATTCATTATATGGAGCTATTCTACAGTCTGTTAAAAATATTTACTAAATTATTGGTAACCAGGAAAATGCTTATGTAATATTCTGATATAATGGTGAACCTGAGGTTTCAATAAATTCTTTAATTTTATGCAAATCTTATAAGATAGAGATTTTATAAGGTTTTGCAGAAAACTATACCAAATTTTTTCTTTCTTAAATAGAGAAGAAGAGAAACTTGCATTTGTTGAGAATGCATGATATGTAAGACACCTATTGTACAGGGTGCTTGTGTATGCTATTTCTTTCAATTGGGACATTGCATTTACTTTATTAATTCTCAGATTTATGTGTAAAATGAGATATTCTATATGCAGGAAATATCTACAGCAACAGGCATAAAAAGGAACTTCAGAAGCACCAATTTCTTTAGTGTCTTATCCATGTAAGAGGCTTCCCAGCCTATTTGCTCTGTTGCCTTCTTCGTGGAGAGCTATCATCTCCCCTTCCATTGAAAAAATATTTTCTTTATTTCCACAACTAGTATTATGTTTGTGTTTCAGAGATCAGTGATGTTCAGGGATGTTGCCATTGACTTCTCTCAGGAAGAGTGGGAATGCCTGGACTCTGCTCAAAGGGATTTGTATAGAGATGTGATGTTGGAGAACTATAGTAACTTGGTGTCACTAGGTAAGGATATCTACCCCTAGTATTTCAGGATCTACCTTTGGAATGGCTGCTTTCTTTTCTGTTATTTCAATGTTGTTTTTAAGTGATTAACTGAATTTCTTATTATTCTCCAAGGAATAGTTTCAAATTACTGGAAGTAGACATGGATGGTTTCATTGGGCACATTTATCTTCTCCAGCCTTCAAATATAATTGCCTGTCTTCCTTCTGTCTTGATTTTCCCATCTAAATGATGACTTTAGTCTTTGGACTCTTCAAGTCGCTAGAATATAATTGTCTCTTGCCCCTTCACTTCTCTTTCCCTCTGTAACAACCCTTTTATGTAAACTTGGGAGTCATTTCCTTTCCAGATTTTTTTTTATATTTAGATTTATATCATTTGTCTCCATTCTTTAAAATGTACTCATTTATTCAAAATATATTTATTTATTGAGGGGCCTATTCTATGCCAATGACTGTAGTAGGCATTGGAGAAATAATGATCTAAACAAGGTTCCTATTTTGGTGAAATTTACATTCTTGTGGGAGAAATACAAAATAAATAAGGAAACAAAAATATATGTGTATGTGTGTGCATATTTATGTGCATATATTTATTTATTTAATAAATATAAAAATTGCAGGTAGCAATAAACAGTATGAATAAAGGCGAAGTAGAATAGGCAGAGAAAGAACTAAATGGGGAATGGGGGGGTAGGTTATTTTAGATAGGTAGATTTTGTAGAAACCTCTCTAAGAAAGTAATATTTGAACAAAGACTTTACCAAAGTAGGGGCATGAATCAGGCCAGTATCTGGAGGAACAGTATTCCAGGCAGTTGGAATAGTAGGTGTAAAGGACTTGGGCTGGGCATTAACTTTGTAGGAGGAACAGAAAAACATTATATCTAAAGAAAAGTGAATGATAGAGTAATAAGAAATAAGGATAGTTAAAGAATAGAAAAAAAGGAGTTGAAATTTTATTCTCTAAGGTGGTGCCCTCTGAATCCTGGCCGAAGCAAATGCAAATTCTCTCTGGAGGAAAGTAAGAGGGCTTTTAGAATTCTCACAAATTAATCAACAAAAGATGAGCTCACAAAGATCATCAAACCCACGAGGAAACAGGTCACAGGTGAGTTGATAAGTAATCTAAGGAAACAACAGATCGCATGGTAAAAGATTTAACATATTGGAATTTTTAAATGTAAATATAAACTATTGGTGAAATACTTAAATAAACTAAATTACAAAAATGAAAAGCAATAAAAGATTTTTATAAAGGAACAGATGTGAAAGAGAACTAAATTGAACATTTCTAAAGGTTCTGTTCTTTTTAAAAATAATTATTCTAAGGTTGATAAATTTGCATGAAAATTATTCTCTCTATAAAAAGACGTCATAAAGAAAGTAAATGACAAGTCGTGAATTGGGTGAAGATAATTGCAATGCATATTGACAAGAATTAAGTTAGTATCTAGAATATAAAAAGCTCCTATAGAGGTAAATTACCTTTTTGGAAAATTGGGTAAAAGACATTTATAGGCAGTTCAAGGAAAAGGAAATGCAAATAGCCAATAATCATGAAAAACTGTTCAACCTCACTAGCAATCAGGAAATGCAAATTAAAACCACAGTGAGATAATTATTTCACATGCCCTAGATTGGCAAAAATAGAGAAGTATGACCAAGTGTTTACAACTTTTAAATGCAGAAGTGCTATATACCTCATTATTCATAAAAGCCAAAAAGTGGAATGACCCAAATGTCTATCAGCTGATGAATAGGTGAGTAAAATTGGTATATCCTTACAATGGAATATTAGTCAGCAATAAAAAAGAATGAAGTTCTGATACATACTACAATACGGATGAACCTTGAAAACATGCTAAATGAACGAAGCCAGACACAAAGACTACATATTGTATAATTCCATTTATATGAAATGTCCACAATAGACAAATCCATAGAGACAGGAAGTAGATTAGTGGTTGCCCAGCACTGAGGTGGGAGCTGGGAGGTGAGGGTGGATTGGAAAATGAAAATGGGGAAATTGAAAATGACTGCCAATAGGTATGGGGTTTCTTTTTGAGGTGATAAAAATGTTATAAAATTTGATTGTGGTGATTATTGTACAATTCTATGAATATACTAAAAACTGTTGAATTGTATGTACTCTAAATGAATGAACTGTAGGTATATGAATTGTATGTGAGTAGATCTGTTTTTTTAAGTGTACTGTACCTTACTGATGTCAGTATCAATTGGCATAATCACTTTGGAAAAATATATAGAAATTATTTCTAAACTTTTAGAAAAGTATTTATTTATATTTATTTGGTTGCACTGGGTCTTAATTGCAGCACACGGGATCTTCATTGTGGCATACAGGATCTTTAGTTGCAGCATGTGGAATCTTCTAGTTGTGGCATGCAGGCTCTTAGTTGCAGCATGCGGGATCTAGTTCCCTGACCAGGGATGGAACCCAGGCCCCTTGCATTGGGAGCATGGAGTCTTAACCACAGGACCACCAGAGAAGTCCCTATTTCTAAATTTATATGCACTTTGGAAATAGCAGGAGTCCTTTTAAAAATTCCAGATCCCAGGCCACATCCCAGACCAATTAAATCACAATCTGTGGACACGGGACAGAGATATTATTTTTTGAATTTCCCTAGGTTGTTCAAATAAATGTTCAGCCATGTTTGGTAACTACTGTAATATGATATTATCTGAGAATTTATTTTTAAAATTTAATTGTTATTGCCAGTATGCTTGGATTTATTTCTCTCCTATTTTATGCTTTTGGATTACTCTGTTGATCTTCTTTGCTTCCTTTTAAAATCTTTCCTTAATCAGGATGGGTACAGTTTTTTTGTTTTTTGTTTTTTTTAAACTCCACTTCCTCCCTTGTTTAGTTTGGAAGGTATACACTATTTGTATGCTTTTACTGGTTATCTTTAATTTTTTGTCACATGCATTTTATTCATTTTAATGCAAATGCAGTTTTGTAGTTTCTTAAATTATAATGATGTTAGAAAAAATATACATTTTTAATGGAAATTAAATATTTTACTAGATATTAATTGTTTTTATTAATAATAAAACATAGTTATTCAAGCCACATATAATATTTGGTCTGCATACTACTTTGTAGAGGTCTTGTAATAAACTATATGCCTCACTCTCATCCCTAGGATTTCAAGGCCAACAAGTTAAAAAACACAGATATCAAGGACTGTATCTACCTTG
This sequence comes from Leucopleurus acutus, assembly GCF_964270905.1. NCBI lineage: Eukaryota > Metazoa > Chordata > Mammalia > Artiodactyla > Delphinidae > Leucopleurus > Leucopleurus acutus. The sequence goes on along the minus strand of NC_139162.1, from coordinate 45,156,811 downwards.
AAATAAATTGGTGGCCGCTGTGGCAGTGAATTGAGGTTTATAGAGAGATGTGATATTTTCATCTCTATGTCAAATACATATTTTATTTTCACAAAATTCTTGTCAGGCGTGTACCAGCAGTGTATGACTTACTCTTTTTCTACACTTTGACCAACACTAGATATCATCACTTAAAAATATCTGTAAATTTGTAGATAAAAAATTGAATAACATATTGCTGTGATTACTGGTGAGTTTAAATATTTTGAGAGTATTTCTGCCTGTTTTGGTCATTTAATCATTATCATTATTGTTTGTGTCACTTAACAAGTACATACTTAAGAAAGGCTATAGTTAATGTCTCCCTTCTCCCAGGACAATATAAAGAATCTTAGAATGTTTTAACTTTGGTTAATCTTTCCTATTTAATATGTTATTGTTGACTAATATTTTAATTCTGTTTTCTTTTAACCTCCCAAAATGGGCATTATTTTTGTTTTAAAAAATGGCAATATTTGATTGTAGATTTATTCACATGAATATCGTTTTATTTGCACACTATTCATCTTCCATCATACCTGCATACTGCGATCATTTTATTTATCATGAAATACATTAAGCAAGACCTATTGTTAGTAAATACTCTTCATTTATATTTCTGTTGTTGCAATATAACCTTGTTTCATCTTCATTCTTGCCTGATGATTTAACTGGGTATGGAATTCTATACTGACAATTATTTTTTTCTCAGCATTCTGTAGATATTATTCCACTGTCTTCTGGCTTCTGTTGTTGCTCTTGAGAAGTCTACCATCTGTCTCATTGTTGTTCCTTTTGTAAGTAATCTGTATTTTCTCTCTGGCTGTTTTAAGATTTTTTTTTAAGATCTTAATATAATTGATTATATTGTTTTATTTCTAGAACTTGTTATTTTCCCTCTCCCCTAGATCTTACTTTTCTTCTATATATTCTCTTCCTCATGGTTTTGATTTTATATTTTCATATATTTTAAGCATTTATATTACATGTGTCATTCAACAATTACAATTTCTGGGGAACCGGTCTAATTCTGCAGTTTCTTGCAAGCATAGGGGCTCTTGTGTAATGATGAATTATCCATAGCATTTTTTCTTCTTTTCATTGAGAGTCTAGGGCAAGACAAAAATATACCTTGTCATTTTCCTTTGAGATCAGATGGATTTTTCTTTTCCTTTCTCTGAACTGTAGGCCTTGGACAGTTCTGATTTTGTGAAGAGGTTCAGTGCTAGTCCTTGACGTTTAGTGGGCCCAAGGCTTTTTGTCTCTTGGGTTTTTTTCATTCCAGTAAGGTATAAACTTTTGGGCAATTGAAGTCAACAAATGTACTGAGGGTAGCTGTGACTTCAGAGCATGCTGACCTCTAGTATCTGATGATCTCTTCATTTTGCCCCCTTTGGATCTGCTTTATTTTCCTTTAAGCATGGCATACTTGTAAAAGGGTATTTGATATATATTATCTAGCATTTCATGGTGTTTTGGGGAAATCTGATGCACCATTCACATACTTTCAATATTGAATCCTTCTTTCTTTGAACATGCTATATCTACTTTTCTTTTTATGTTCTTCTGTAAAGTTTCATTGCCTTTTTAAAAGGTCTTGCACATTTCTTGTTAAGTAATTTCCTCAGTACTTTATAAATTTTGTTGATATTATAAATAGAAATATTTTGTTCTCAGACAAAAATCATATATATACATACATATATAGGTAGAGCAAAATATTGCTTTCTGTAAATTGATAATAACCTTATAGAAATATCTAATAGTTTTGTGATGGATCATGTTGGATTTCTAGGTAGATAATTTTGCTCTCTACATATAATGTGTGATCCCTTTCTTTTCTATTTGTACCATTTTGTGAAAACTAATCAGTAGGAGCTGAATATTTGACTGTATCACAATTTGAAAACAATTATTGTCTTTTTTCAGACTTTATTGGGAGTGCTTCTAATGTTTAATTTAAAGTTTTTTTATTAAGTATGTTTCTGTCGGTTTCTGGTAAATACCCTTAATTAGGTTAAGGAAGAGCCATTAGAGTTTTTAATAGACGGTCTGAAAATACATTTTCTGATGTTGAACTATTTCTGCATTTGTGGGGTAAACCTTATTTGATAATGATATATTAGTCCTTAAATACACAGCTGGATTCTATGTTGCTAATATTTTCTTTTAAAAATTTACCTATGTTTGTGAGATTGGATTAGTTTTCCACAGACTGGACTGTTTGTGAGCTTTCTTTGTCCAGTTTTGTTACCCGAGCTCATTTAACTTTGTAAAATGACTTGGGTGGATTTCCATGTTTTTTTATGTTCAACAACAGTTATATATGATCTTGCCAATAATACCATCAGTCATCAGTATCTGTTGCTTTTTAGGAGCACAGACATTGAACTCAAATTTTAAATTCTTAAACAAGTGGCCCAAATGGTCAATTATTGAAATCAATCAAGATCTCTAAAACAAAGGAGCCTTAGTTTGGGGAGACAGCCTGATTCAGCCTGCCTCTTTATCTAATCATGTGCCTGGCAATGTGTTTATTTGATCCAGACATGGTTGAAGTGAATGCCTTGACAGTCAAAGCTTAAGTCATACTCTTGCATTACAAAAAAGAAAAAAAAGCCAACTGTAAGGCTTAACACTATAGGAAGGCATAGAGAAGAGTTGCAGAACTTCTGTGCCCTCTCCAGGTGCACCACCCTTCTAGCACTTCAAAGTGTTCACTGACCCAGAAGCTCTCTGAACCCCTCCTGTTAGGATTTTTCATGGAGGCTTCATTATGTAGGCATGATTGATTAACTCAGTGGCCATTAGCAATTAATTCAAATTCCAACCTCTCTCCCTTTTTCAGAGGTGGGAAGTGGCTGAAAGTTCCAATGCTTTAATTACATGGTTGGTTCCCCTGGCAACCAGCTCCTGTCCTTGGGGGCTTTCCAAAACTCACCTCATTAACATAAACTCATGTGGTTGAAAGGGACATGTTATGAATAACTAAAAACATTCTTTTTACCTTTATCACTCAGGAAATTCTGAGAGTTTAAGGAGCTTTCTCCCAGAAAACAGGGACAAAGTCCAAATATACTGCTTCTTATTATATCACAATATTATAGTCCTCTACTTTGACTGTGGATTTATCAGTTTCTCTTTGTAAGGCTATCAATTTTTGCTTATTTACTTCAGAGCTAAGTTGTTAGTTGCCTAAGGCCATGACTGTTCTGATTCCTCTTGCCTGACTCTAAGATGATTGCCCTGAGCTGATTTCACTGGAAACTGATAAAGAACTCCTACAAACTTAAGCTTCATCAACCTACCTCCCTGCACCCATAGTCATTCTGCCTCTTTTCCTATTATCATAGATGAATTTCTGTGCTTTTATCTAAGTCCAGTACCTCCACTTATATACTAAATGCCAGTCCTACTCATCTGTTTGAGGACATTGTTGAAGTGATTGCTCTCTTAGTCTCCTGAAACATCAGCTTGTCTATATCTGTTATAATCATTTTTATCAGCATGTTACCAAACTCAGGTTCGGCTATTCACCACTTGAAAGCTAATACTTGAAAGACAAGTGTTGGTTAGAAAAGAAAAGGTTGCTTTATTCAGGAGGCTTGCAACCTGGAGAGAAGGAGGACTTCTGTCCCAGAACCAACTCCGAAGATTCTGCTTGGCCATGAAAGTTTTTAAAGGGATAAAAGGGGAAACGATCTCAGTTAATCATTAAGGTAGCGGGTCAGATTCCTAGTCATTTTCCATTACGTGCAGACTTACTGACTCTTGTGATCTTCCTTTAGATGCTATCTTGTTCATGTAGTTTGCTCGTGGGATTACTGAAAGGAAGGCTGGGGAAAGGATCTTGTCATCCGTTAATTACTTAATCTTCATTTCTGCTTCTTTAAGGAAAGAATCAACAGATTAGGCAGGGCATTGTGTGATCAGTAGATTTCAAAGGTGTGATTGGGCTGGAGGTTAGTTAAGCATGGGGGCATCTGGTGTAAAAGTTAGTTAAAATATAGCTTCACTGAAGTGACAAGGCAAAAGGCCTTCTGCAAAGTGCTGGTTCCTGCAAAGAGTTGTTTCTTGCAGAGAGCTACTTAAAAGCACACAAACATGTAAATTCGCTCATCTTAAAAGGAAAAACAAAACAGACACAAATCTCTAAACACATATTTTCCTCTTGCTACAGCCCTATTTCTCTGCCACTTTCTACAACAGAACTTCTCAAAAGAATTTTCCATGCTCCCTACCTCCAGCTCTTCTCCCATGCTCTCTTAAATCTGCTTCAATCAAAATTTATCCCCATTTCTCCACCAAAACTATCTAGTGAAGATCACTAGTATCCTCCATATCACTAAAGACTTTGTTAAATGAGAAGTCACCATTTACCTCATCTTTCAGCATGTGACATAATTGATCATTCTTCCTTAAAACACTTGCTTCACTTGGCTTCTGGGATTCCACACTCTCCTAATTTTTCTCCATCTTCCTTGTCATTGGCTGCTCCTTCATTTTTTTTTTTCTTTTTTTTGGCTGCTCCTTCTTAATCTCCTTTGCTAGTTTCTTCTCATCGACCTGACCTCTAAATGTTGAAGTGCTCGAGGGCTCAATCCTCAAACTTCCCTTATCTTTTCTTCCCTTCTCTTCCCATCTCTTCTGTGTCCAAAGGCTCCCTGGATGATTTCATCAAATCCCATAGTTTTAAATGTCATCTATTTGTTGACGATTCCCAAATTTATAAATCTAATCCATGTATGTCCCCAGAACCCCATATACGCCTGTCTACTCAACATCTTTACCATGTAAAGTCCAAAACCAAATAGTTCAAAACCAAACTCTTGATATTCTCTCCCAAACCTTCTACTATAATGAAAAGTTCACAGTAAACAGCACATTTATTGTTCTAGATGCTCAGGCAAAATACTTAGAGTTTTCTTTGACTTTTCTCTTTCATATTGCATGTCCAATCCATCATCAAATCCTCTTCATTCAGAATATATCCAGAATGCAATGACATCTCACTTTCTCCACCCCTTCCTCCACACTGTAGCCTGAGCCATGTGGATTATTGCTATAGCCTCCTAACTTCTATCCACCTAGCTTCTGTATTTTCCCACTGACTATCTTTTTTTTTTAATTTAAACAAAATAACCAGAAGGATCATTTTTAAGCAAAGTCAGAGTTTGTCATGCTGCTTCTCACAACCTTCCAATGACTCCCCATCTCAGAGTAAAAGATTTCTTAAAATTGCTAAGACTAAGATTTCCTTGTCTTTTTCCTTTGACTCCAGAGGATTTTTTTCCTCCCTCTGAACTGTAGGCTTTGGATGGTTCCAATTTTGTGAAGAGGTTTATTTCTAATCCCTGACCTATTATTGGTCCAAGGCCTTGTCTCTTGGATTTTTTTTTTTAATCATTAAGATTCAAATGTAGGCCATTGAAGACAGCAAATGTCCTGAAGATAGCTGTGGCTTCAAAACATGTTTACCTCTCTAGTTTCTGTTTTTTATTTCATTGTGTCCCCTGTGGATCTTCTTTACTTTCTTTTATGCTTGGCTTACTTTTAGAAAGTGGTTTGTCATGTTTTATCCAACATTTTTTTGTGTGTTCTTCAGGAAATCTGATGCACCATTACATATCAGGTGTATCCACTGTCACAGTCATAATATACAACAGTTGCATTACACCCTTAAAATCCCTCATGCTGTCTCTTTGTTGTCAAATCCTTCCTCCTTCCAACCTATGTAAACTGACCTATTTTCAGTCCTACAGTTTTGCCTTTTCCAGAATATTATACAAATGAGAATCAAAATTTATAGCCTTTGGGGTCTGGCTTTTTTCACTTAGTAAAATATATTTAGGATTTATCTATATTATTGCATAAATCAATAGTTTCTGTTTATTGCTGAGTATTGTTCCATTGTATGGAAATACCAGAGTTTGTTGATTCACTCACCTTTTGAGGGACATTTGTGTTTCCATTTTTTTGGCGATTATTTATAAAGCTACTGTGATTTTTGGTGTACAGATGTTTATCTGGATATAAGTGTAAATACCTATGATTGTTGGATCATATGCTGCATATATGTTTATCTTTATAAGAAACAACCAAATTGTTTTTCATCATGGTTGTACTGTTTTGCATTCCCATTGTGTAATGTATGAGAATTTTGTGTGTGTTCTTTTTCTTGATCTATATGTCCATCCAACCTACTCTTTTTAAAATAGAATACCAGGAACTTTATCACTCCAGACTCTTTCCCTTATATTGAATAATTGCTTTTTTTTCTCTCCAACATCCCCAGCATTCCGTAAGATTACAGAAGCCTTTTGTTATGTCTTTGACCTGTAGCAGTGCCTGAGAAATGATAAAAGATATTCTTCTGGGATGAACAAATAGACTTGCCTTGGATAGAAGAGTAAATAAGAAAAAACATGAGAGGGCATAAAGAAACAAAACAGGGTGAACTAAAAATAAGTAAACAAAAGCAACTTGGTATTTTCATTGGTTAGGATAGGGAGAACTAAAGAAGATAACCATGGTTAGTACCTAGGAAGTAGTATGCAAGAGGCTAGGCAATTGGAGAGGTATATGATCACTTTTTGCATTTTTATCTTAAATTTAGTATGGATGTACTTTTGTTTGCATCTGTAGGGAGGTATTGGGGAAGACACAGATCAGTGGTTTCCAGGCATCTTCCCCTAGGGTGAAGAGAGATCTACTGCAAAGGGATGGCACAAGAGAATCTAGGAATAGTAGAACTGTTGTTGTTTATCATTATTGTGGTGATGGATACATAACTACAGCCCTCATAGGTCCGTTTCTTTTGTCTTTTTTCTCCTGATTTTTAGTTAAGTTGTCTTTTATCCTCATTCACCTGGTCAATTTTTATTGAGAGCTAGACATTGTAAAGAGAAATTATAAAAGCAATTTTAAGCCTTCATCTTCAGTGAAGATTTAGGTTTGCTTATGACAAGCGATCTTGAATTACCTCAGTCCAGATATCTGAGTTTGAGATGATTCAAATATGATTCATACTTCAGACCCTGCCCAGACTGGTCTACTGTTTCTCCCTATTCCTCATTGTAGCCCTCTGGGCTCCCAACCCAAAGTATGGAGAATTTATGTTGAGTCTTGTTCTCCAATTATTGTCACCCAAGACCCATGAAATGGTCCAAAACACTGTTTAGTTTCTCCACATCTCACTTGCCTTTTCTAGAATTGTAAGACCTCCCCAAATGGAAAAGTAGCCCCAAATGTTGGACTTATTTCTCTGAGTTTTCATATCTTTCAACTTTTAGCCCACCAACTCTTTATTCTTATATGAATTCTCTAATGCCTTCAGTCAGGTGCCATTTATATTTTGTCCAATTTGTATAATTGCTCTCGTCATTAGAAAGGTTCATTTAAATTACCTAGTCTTCTGTTACCAGAAATAGATGTTTAAGATTCAGGAACTGGCATTTAAATTGAGACCTTAGGTTGAGAATTGGCTTATATAGAATATCTCATTCAGAACAGTCCAGAGACCTAGGACAGGCTCTAGGTAGTTGTAAGTTGAAATAGGCTTTGTGATTTTCAGAGCTAAAAGGAAGCTAATATGTTTGGCAAATAGTGAGCAAAGCTGAGAAGGCTCATGGGGAATCAGATACTTAGGCAGGAACCATGGAGAGCTTCCTCAAAGTCATGGAAGGCATTTGGATTTTATTTTAGAAGTTTAATTTGGAAGCTATTTTAAAATTTTAGGCAAAGATAGCTAATCATAATCTGAAGTTGAATCAGAATCTGTTAGTGGAAAGCATTAAAACTAGAGATTTCCAAGCTCTTTTTTCTGATTCACTAGATTCAGATTCAGTTAGTCTTGTGTGGTTATTTGGGAATCTTTAAGGTCCCTAGGTGATTTTGATCCCCACCAAAATTTGAGAACTACGGACTTATAAGGTTTTCTTAATCTCTTCCCTTATCTTCTTTTTTTAAAATTAATTAATTTATTTGTTTATTTGTTTTTGGCTGTGTTGGGTCTTTGTTGCTGCACAAGGGCTTTCTCTAGTTGCAGCGAGTGGGGGCTACTCTTCGTTGTGGTGTGTAGGCTTCTCATTACAGTGGCTTCTCATTGTGGAGCATGGGCTCTAGGCACATGGGCTTCAGTAGTTGTGGCTCGCTGGCTCTAGAGTGCAGGCTGAGTAGTTGTGCATGGGCTTAGTTGCTCCACAGCATGTGGGATCTTCCCAGACCAGGGATCGAACCTGTGTCCCCTGCATTGGCAGGTGGATTCTTAACCACCGTGCCACCAGGGAAGTCCCTTCCCTTATCTTCTAAGTGTAGTTTTCATTATTCTCTGATCACTCGTGTGCCCTTTATACATATTAATATATGAAATCATTCTAAACTAATGTTTTTTCAAACTCTGGGTAGCAACACATTACTGCAGCATGAAATCAGTTTAGTGGTTTTTGACTTTTTGTGTGAGATAGAGAAGGTGGGATGGAGAGAAAAAGATGACTAGAATAGTGTAGTGTAGAATAGAATAGAAAACAATAGGTATTGTTTTATGAAACTTTGCATGTATCAGGTTGTGATGTGAAAGGCAAGTAGTACACAATATTTGAAAAACTCTGAGGTAAGCCAGTTATTTTCTATGGATATTATTTCCATATATATTTTTTCACATATAGTTTTTTCTACTGTGGAAGGTCTTTTGAAAGACAAAAGAAATTTTTGATGTTCTCTTATTTTTCAGACTTGCCTTCAAGGGGTGCAAACAAGGACTTAACTCCAAAAGAGGATACTTATGAAACAGAATTATCCCAATGGGAAATGAGTGCCAGGCTTGAAAACTGTGATCTTGAGGAGTCCAATTCCAGAGATTATTTGGAAGTCAAAGGCACATTGGAAAAGCAACAAGAAAATCAGGAGGAATATTTCAGTCAAGGGATGATCATATATGAAAAAATGTCTATTTTCAATCAGCATACTTACTTATCTCAACTTCCCAGGTGTCATTCTACTGAGAAACCCTATAAATGTAAGGAATGTGGGAAGGCTTTTAGACGAGCTTCACACCTAACTCAACATCAGAGTATTCATACTGGTGAAAAACCCTATGAATGTAAGCAATGTGGGAAGGCCTTTAGTCGTGATTCACAACTCAGTCTTCATCAGAGACTTCATACTGGTGAGAAACCCTATGCATGCAAGGAATGTGGGAAAGCCTTTACTCAGAGCTCACAACTTATTTTACATCATAGGATTCATACTGGTGAAAAACCATATAAATGTGAAGAATGTGGGAAAGCCTTTATTCGAAGCTCACAACTCACCCGACATCAAAAAGTCCATACTGGGGAGAAACCTTATGAATGTAAAGAATGTGGGAAGGCCTTTACTCAGAACTCACAACTTACTCTGCACCAGAGACTTCATACTGGTGAGAAACTCTATGAATGTAAAGAATGTAGAAAGGTCTTTACGCAGCTCTCACAACTTATTCTTCATAAGAGAATTCATACTGGTGAAAAACCCTATGAATGTAAGGAATGTGGCAAAGCTTTTATTTGTGGCTCACAGCTTTCTCAACATCAGAAAATTCATAATGGGGAAAAGCCATACGAATGTCAGGAATGTGGAAAAGCTTTTATTCGCGGCTCATTACTTATGCAACATCAGAGGATTCATACTGGTGAAAAACCCTATAAATGTGAAGAATGCGGGAAGGCCTTTATCCGTGGCTCACAACTTACTCAACACCAGAGAATTCATACCAATGAAAAGCCCTATGAATGTAAGGAATGTGGAAAGACCTTTAGTCATGGCTCACAACTTACTCAACATCAGAGGATTCATACTGGTGAGAAACCCTATCAGTGTAAGGAATGTGGAAAGGCCTTTAATCGTGGCTCCCTCCTTACTCGACATCAAAGGATTCATACTGGTGAAAAACCCTATGAGTGTAAAGAATGTGGAAAGACCTTTAGTCGTGGCTCAGAACTTACTCAACATGAGAGAATTCACACTGGTGAGAAACCCTATGAGTGTAAGGAATGTGGGAAGTCTTTTATTCGTGGCTCACAGCTTACTCAACATCAGAGAATTCATACTGGTGAGAAACCCTATGAATGTAAAGAATGTAGAATGGCCTTTACGCAGAGTTCACATCTTTCTCAACATCAGAGACTTCATACTGGTGAGAAACCCTACATATGTAATGAATGTGGGAAGGCCTTTGCTCGTGGCTTACTACTTATACAGCATCAGAGAATTCATACAGGTGAGAAACCATATCAGTGTAAGGAATGTGGGAAGGCCTTTATTCGTGGTTCACAACTTACTCAACATCAGCGAATTCACACTGGAGAAAAACCCTATGAATGCAAGGAATGTGGGAAGGCCTTTAGTCACGGTTCTCAACTTACTCTACATCAGAGAATCCATACTGGTGAGAAACCCTATGAATGCAAAGAGTGTAGAAAAGCCTTTACTCAGAGCTCACATCTTTCTCGACATCAGAGAGTTCATACTGGTGAGAAACCATATCAGTGTAAGGAATGTGGGAAGGCCTTTACTCGTGGTTCACAGCTAACTCAACATCAAAGGGTTCATATCAGTGAGAAATCTTTTGAATATAAGGAATGTGAAATAGACTTCAGTCATGGCTCACAAGTTTATATATGAATTATCTGATGCTTGTGACTAATACAGAGAGCCTTCTCTGGTCATTTATTCATTATCATCAAAGAATTCTTAAAATGTGAATATGCAAACACATTTGCTTCATAAAGTTCAGCATCAGTGAATTTGTATGGGGGAAAGATAATGATAATGTAATCCATGTAGAAAAACCTACTAAACTTTAGCAAATTATAATAGGGAATAATTCTGTTAATGTAAATATAGGAGGACTTTTAGCTATAGCATGTCTTTTTCAACATCATCTTGACTCAGTTGATTTCCTTTGTGACATTTAACATGATAATTAACCACTGCTTTGGTTTAATCAGTTATCAGATAAACCTAAGACTAATTCCTTATAAGATTCTTGGAAGTATTATGTAAGTAGTTACATAATAAAGTTCTTAGGACAGTGCCTTCAACATAGCATATCACAGATATAAGCTACCATTATGACTCATGTCATTTTAGAGAATTTGCATGAGAGGAGGACATTTATTAGTATAATGAATGTTGAGAATCTTTCATTAACATTTAACCCTGATTTTTTGAGTGGGAGGCACTGTATGCTATAATGAATATGAGAAAGCTTTCATTCACATCTCATCCCATATGCTGTACGAGGAAATTCATAGAGTAAAAAAAAAACCACCTGTACATTTAATCAGTGGATTGCTGAAGAGATGTGAAGTGAATTGTAACAAAGTCCAAAAGCTCATATTTTCTACCATCTCTGACCACAGTTCAAGAATGTACTTAGAAATGAAAAAAATTGGATAGCCAAAATAAATCTTTATACTAGGAAATTTTTAAAAACTTGAATGCACAGCTTTTGAATTAAACCAAAAAACTGACATTTATAGACTATTTTGCTATGAAAACTGATAAGAATCTGTGTCAGAGACTGCTATTTCCCTACCCAATATTCATTTTCCCTTCTTCAGTAATAGAATTCTTGGCTGAAAAGCTATCTCAGCCTCCCTTGCAGATCCACAAGATGTAAGTGGTATTTGTATGAATAGGACATTTAAGAAATCCTTATTTCCTCCCTGCACTTTTTTTGTTTCCCTGCCTACAATGTGGATATTTAATCTGCACCTCTGGCAATTTTATGGGGACCTTGAGAATGGTATCTGGGTATTAAGGATGTTGGAGCAGAAATACAGAACACGTCTACACCTATGCTGATTTTATGAAACAGTCATACCAATTTGGGTCTGCCTGCCTTCTGTATTTCTTTATATAAAATTAAACTTCTTATTTGTTGATGCTGTTGTCATTTTGTTATTGACATTAATAATTATTATGGATATAAAAGTTTGTACCTGGAAGTGGAGTGCTATGGGTAAAAGAAATCTCAAATATGGCATTAACTTAGGGCGATGGAGAATGAGGATCTGCTCATTTCAGGCTAGGAAACTGAAATGAGCAGACTCCTTACCATCTTATAAGGAAGATCTTGTACCAATTAAGGCTGTAATGTTAGGGGAAATGGAAGGAGTGATTCAGAATGTGTGTGTTGGATGTTTCTTTCTGCTTTCAGTAATGTCCTGTGAAAGAGATGAATTTAGTGTACAATTAGCTACAGAGAGGCTGCTAGCAGAGATTGAAAGTGACATTGCTTTGTTAAGAGATGCTATGTCAGGCCTGCAGGTGCTCAATCCAGGTTGATGGTAAATTCACAGTTTTGAAACTTATGGGATTCAAAACACCAAACCGATTCTCTACCCCCAACTGAAGCCATTTATAGTGATTTAAAGTAGCAGTCTGAACAAAAAAGTGAGACCATTGCCCCAACCATGCAAAGGCAGTGAGCCTCCTAGCAAAGATGACTTTAAAATGCTTTCCCCACCCAAGCCTGTCATTCTAAAATTAGTTATATTTATTAAGTATTTACTGTATTCCAGCTACTATCATAGGTGTTTAGGATATACTGTATTAATGAGCAATTCTAGCAGGAGGAGATGGAATAATAATAAATTGTAGAATATGTTAGAACATAAATGATATGGGGGGAGGTCATTCAGAAGGAGTTGAGAGGAATATGATAATATTTTTTGCTGTATGAAATAAAATGATCAGAGTCGACCATGGAGAAGGAAAGATTTGAGTCAAGATTTGAAGGTATGAAGGAGTCTGCAGTTATCTAAGGGAAGAGCATACCAGACAGAGGAAAAAGCTAGAGCAAAGGCTTCACAATGGGACTATGCTGGTGTATTTGAGGAATATCAGGGAAGCTACTGTAGACGTCTGTGCAAGGAGATGATTGATAGAGGAGGTCAGATAACAGGGCCATATCTTGTAAGGCATTGTAAGTCATTGTGAGCATTTTGGATTTTATTCGGAGGGAAATGGGCAGCCCTTGGAGAGTTTTGAGCAGAGGACATGATCTGACATGTTGCTATTAAAACAAACAAAAAAAACTAAGTGGGTAGGAGGCTATGGCATTAATTAAGATGATGGTGGCTCAGACCAGGATGGTAACAGTGGTAAGAAGTGGTTGGATTATAGATATATGGTAAATGTGATGGAGCAGGCAAGATTTGTTTAGGGACTAGATGTCAGTTGTGAGAGGAAGATAAAAGTCGAGGGTGACATTAACTCAAAGGTTTTGGTTCCTAGCAACTGGAAAGATGTGTTTCCATCAGCTGAGATATGGAAAGCTACAGTTCCATCAGTTTTGTGGGAGAAGACTGGGAGTTCAGTTTTGAATGTTTGAAATGTCTTTTAGACACAAAATGACAATGTTGAGTGGGCACTTGGTTGTTCTAGCTTGTACTATGGTAGAGATTATATTAATTTGGTAGTTATTGCCTATACTTACTTAAAATAAGGAGGCAGGCTAAGATTTTTAAGGACCTACATGTAAATGAGAGAAGAAGAATAGCAAAGACCGATCCACAGTGTGTTCCAGCATTAAGAGTTCAAGGATAAAAGGACAGACCAGCAAAAGACGCTAAGGAAGACCATGAGATGGAAGGAAAACCAAGAGTCTGACATTACAGAAGCCAAATGAAAGTGAGTCAAAGGAAGGATAATCAATGGTATCCGTTGGCAGGTTACATAATTAATTGTGCAAGGCTTGAGAATTGGCTACTGGATGTAGCAATATTGATGTTACTGTTGACCTTGAAAAGAGCAGAGTTATTTTTGTTGTCTTTGTTTTAGAGTGATTGAAGTGAAAGCCTGATAAGAGAAATTGGATACACTGTTTGGAGATGTTTTGCTGCAAAAAAAGCAAAGAAATATGTTAATAATTAGTGTAGCAGTAGGAATAGGAGTATTTTTGTTTGTTTTCAGGATGGGAGAATTAATAGCAATTCTGTATGCTGATTGGAATAATCCAGTAAGCCGGGGGCGGGGGCGGCAGCGAGTGGATGATTCAGGACAAAGAAGTGAAAATTACTGGAGCAATGACCTTATATAGGTAGAGGGGATAAGATTAGTGGATGGAAGGATTAGGTTTTTAGGTGATACCATGGGAGGCTTATTCCTGGCAATAAAATGGCAGGATATGGGGTGCAGATGATGGGAAGTGAGTAAATGACATAGAAGAAGTCTTGGGAAGTGTTCCGATTCCTTCAGTGCTTTCATGAAGTGGTAAGCAAGGTTAGCTGAAAGTATGGGAGATGAGAAGTTTGGGGTTTAAAAGAAAAGAGAGAGGAAATAGTCACTAAAATGAGATAGTTAACGTACAGTATAATTAATTGTTGCCTGGGAACTTTAAAAGGCTAGAAAACTGAAAGAGCAAGGGGGCCAGTAAGCAAAAGAAATCATCAGGCTTAAAACTGTATTTACCCGACGATCTTTGGCATTGTAATTAAACAATAGCAAGTAGTTTGAAAGCTTCCTGAGGGAAAGCTTTGAGGTAAGTGTTCTGTTAATGAAACCCTAACCTAGCCTGCAAAAGCCTATGACTCAAATCCCCCAAACAGTCTCCAGGCTATGGTACAAATCCATCAGGAAATGACCTATTTATGTAAATTGTCCATATGAAACTACATATGTTATGAATATATATATACATATATAACTCGAATGTAATCTTTTTCTATTTGTTTTTTTAAATATATAAACTATATATATTTTTAATGTGCCTTGCTTTTTCACTTAACACGTTTTGGCAATCGTTCAAGTTTCTATTGCTGCGTAATGACTGCCCCAAACTTGGCTTAAAATATAACAATCATTTAGCTCACACATCTACAAAAATTTGCACAGGGCTTGGCAGCAACAGCTCATCTCAAATGGGGTGGCTTGAAAGCTACGTGTCACTTGATGGCTGAAGGCTAGAATCATCAAAAGACTCACTTGCTCACATGCCTGGCAGTTGATTCTGACTGTCAACTGGACTGCAGGATGGTCAGCCACAATACCTACATGTGATATCTCTATGTGGCTGTTTAACATGATGACGGGTTCCAAGAGTGTGTCCCAAAGAAGAAGAAGTGCATGTAACTTTTATGATCTAACCTCAGAAATCACATAACATCATTGTGTCATACTCCTTTGGATGAGGCAGTTACAACTCAATGAAAGAAGTGTCACAAAATAAGAAGAGCTAGTAGAATAGGATATGTTGTGGCCATTATTTGGAAAATACAATATGCCATAAAGATGTTTCCAGGGGACTTCCCTGGTGGCGCAGTGATTAAGACTCCGAGCTCCCAATGCAGGGGGCCTGGATTCGATCCCTGGTCAGGGAGCTAGTTGCAACATGCATGCGGCAACCAGTAGTTTGCATGCCACAACTAAGGAGCTGGCAAGCTGCAACTAAGAGCCCACCTGCCGCAACGAAGGAGCCTGCCGGCCGCAGCTAAGGAGTAGGCGAGCTACAACTAAGGAGCCCACCTGCCGCAACTAAGACCCAGTGCAACCAAATAAATAAAAAGATGCTTCCATACCTAGTCTTGGAAGTCACATAATTTCACTTCTGCCATTCTCTATTGCTTTAAGCAGCTACACCTTTTTTAAAATTTCTGAAGCACTTATTTTTTATTATTGAAATATAGTTGACATACAATAAATATGTTGTTTCAGGTGTACTACATAGTGATTTGGAATTTGCATACATTATGAAATGATCACCATGATAAATATAGTAACATCCATCCCCATACAAAGTTCTTATTATTGACCATATTCTGTATGTTGTGTATTGCATCTCCATGGCTTATTTATTTTGTAACTGGAGACTTGTACCTCTTTATCCCCTTCACCTATCCCCCTGCCCCAAACACCCGTTCTCCCCTCTGGCAACCACCCATTTGTTCTCTGTATCTATGAGTGTTTTCATTTTGTTTGTTTTTTAGACTTTACATATAAGTAAGATCATATGGTATTTGTCTTCGTCTTATTTCACTGAGCATAATACCCTTTAGATCCATTCATGTTATCAAAAATGGCAAGATTTCATTTTTTATGACTAATATTCCATAGAATATATATACCACATATTCTTTATCCATTCATCTATCGATAGACACTTAGGTTGCTTCCATATCTTAGCTTGTAAGTAATGCTGAGGTGAACAACTGGGAGCATATACCTTTTTGAATTAGCGGTTTTGTTTTCTTTGGGTAAATACCCAGAAGAGAAATTGTTGGATCATATGGCAGTTCTATTTTTAACTTTTGGAGGACTTTCCATACTGTTTTCCATAGTAGCTGCATCAATTTACAGTCCCACCAACAATGCACAAGGGTCCCCTTTTCTCCACATTCTTGCCGACATTTGCTATTTGTTGTCTTTTTGATGGTAGCTATTCTGACAGGTGTGGGGTGGTATCTCATTGCAGTTTTGATTTGCATTTCCCTGATGATTAGTGATGTTGAGCGTCTTGTCATATGTCTATTGGCCATCTGTATGTCTTCTTTGGAAAAATGTCTATTCAGGTCCTCTGCCCATTTTTTAATTAGGTCATTTGTTTTTTTGATGTTGAGTTGTATGTGTTCTTTGTATATTTGGGGTATTTACCTCTTATTGGATATATTATTTGCAAATATTTTCTCACATTTAGTAGGCTTCCCTTTTGTTTTGTTGATAGTTTCCTTCACTGTGCAAAAGCTTTTTAATTTGATGTAGTCCCATTTGTTTTATTTTGGCTTTTGTTCCCTTGCATGAAGAGACAGATCAGAAAAAATATTACTAAGATCAATGCCAAGGATCATACTAGGCAGGCATATCTTGATGGGAGAGTGTCATGTTTTAAGAAAGCTTATAAGATGGGATATATTTCAGTGGGCATTCTCGGAAAATATATTTTGTCCCTGAGAGCTTCTCAGATATGAAGAGTTCTTTGTTCTTATGGTGGCATATAATTCTTATAGCTATATATTATTCTTTTGTTGATGTACCATAATTCTGACAGAATTCCAAAATTCTCATTTTCCTCCTGGGCACCTGGCTACCCAGCTCGATAACAAATTTCCCATTCTCCCCTAACAGTTATGGTCCTGTGACTCAGTGAAACATTTTCAGAAGTGATATGCAATTTCCCTCTCATTTGCTCAAAGATTAATTTCTATAAGAGTGTATAAATAAATCCTAATGCATCATTAATTCCAGTTAAGGTAAATATTTAATGTGGCTATTAAAGGATATATTTTACTTCCAGTTCTAGATCAAGATGGAGTATAAAGAAATATCAAACTGTGGTAGAAGAGTAACTGCAAGATGTAAAAGAACTCTGAAGAGTACCCAAAGGCTGAGCAAGAATATCAAAGAAAAGATAAATTTTGAAGGTGGGCCCCATCTCTAACTCTGGGGTTCAGTTCAAATTTCACAGAAGGTGTGGTTTCAGCCCACTGGATGGTGGAGAATTTGGGTGGGTTTCCAGGGCCAGAGCTGATCTATAGTCATCGAACAAACAGGAAACAATCCTTTGGGACACAACTGAATTGCAAATGGTATCGTTGAGGTACTGGTACAAGGTTTGGAGAACACGGTGTCTGCATTGAAAGGGCGATGGGAAACTGCCGAGGCATAAGTGACCCACAGCTTCTGTGTGGGCACCTAGGGAGAGTCAGAAGCTGCTGTGGCCCAAGGACTACAGTTCACATTATCTGCATCAGGAAGTTAGTCTGTTGGCCTTGCCTGGGCTGCAGAGTTCCAAGAGACTATATGCTCTCTAGGTACATGGCTGGGGCAAAACAGCACTGAATGTTCTCACATACCTGCACTACTAAACAGTCATACAGGAGGAGCAAGAAAAAGCAAAACACTGCACACCAGGTCCAGTAAGAGAAGGCTATTGAAAAGCTCAACATCATGCTCATTCTAAAGGAGAAAATGCTTAGAAGCCAGTCCATTATAGTACAGCAGGTACTGAAAGTTAAATTTGGAGCTGTGAGGCAATAAATTGATAACTGGCACAAGGGTGGATGAATATCTTCAAAATGCAAACTCCTTTCAGTCAGAAAAACAAATAAGTGAGTTGAAAATTGTAGAAATCCATACACATTTTACAGAAAAGAAAACCTAAATTATCAATAAACATAAGAAAAATTGTTCCTCCTCATTAGTAATCAGGGATGTGAACCAGAACTACACAGACACCTGCTCACAAATGTCTATTGGCAAAAATAAAGTTGGCAAGTATCAAGAGTTGGTGGGGATTTGGAGAAATGGTAATTTCATCTGCTGGTGAGAGTGAAAATCATAACTACTTTGGAAACATAGGCAATACCTATTAGCTTTAAAGATGCATATGCCCAATGACTTAGTATATAGACATATTAAGCATATAGATATAGAATAGATATATCCCCTATAGAAAACTTACACAGATATACCAGAATATAAATACAAATATGGTCCTAGTGACATTGTTCGTTTTACTTTTATTCAGTCTTAGAACTATATAATTAAATGTTTATAGAACATTCCACCCACTAACAGCAGAATATACATTCTTTTAAGGACTCAGAGCATTCACCAAGATAGATTGTATGCTGGGTCATAAAACAAACATCAACAGATTTAAAAGAATTGAAATCATATAGATATGTTCTCTGACCATAATGGAATCAAACTAGAATTAATAAAAAACAATAAGAAAACATCAAACACTTGGAAATTATTCCACACACTTAAATAATTCATGGGTCAAAGAGGAAGTTTCAAGGGAAATAAAAAATGTATTGAACTGTAAAATTGAAAGTCCACAAATATTCGTAACAGCCTTGTTTGAAATAGCCAAAAACTGAAAATAATTCAGATGTCCTTTAGCAAGTGACTGGTTAAAAAAAACATGGTACATCCACACCATGGAATAATAATCAGCAATTAAAACTTTAAAACAAAAAATGAACTATTGACACACACAGCAACTTGGATGAATCTCCAGGGAATTATGCTGATTGGAAAGAAAAAAACAATCTCAATAGGTAGCATAATATATGATTCCATTTATATAACATACTTGAAATGCTAAAATTATATGATGTAGAAAATATTAGTGAGTGCCAGGGATTAAGGATGGGGGAATGAAAGAATAGGAGGGATGTGGTTATAAAAGGACAATTCAATGGATTCTTGTGATGAACTGTTCTATATTTTGACAAAGTTGGTGGATACACAAACCTACATGTGATAAAATTGTATAGAACTAAACACACAGAGACATGTGGATACACATACAAATGAGTACAAGTAAAACTGGGAAAATCTAAATAAGATAATCAGAGTATATCAATGTCAATATCCTGGTTGTGATATTGCCTTATAATTTTGCAAGATGTTATTTTGAGGAAAACTGGGTAAACCATTGGATATGTATAATATGTAATAATATATAATAAATATATTAAATGCTGACTTTCAGTCATTTTACTGGTTTTCCCAGTAAACTTTTTTTAAATATAAATTGATTTATTTATTTTTGGCTGCATTGGGTCTTTGCCGCTGTGCGCAGGCTTTCTCTAGTTGTGGCGAGTGGGAGCTACTCTTTGTTGCGGTGCTCAGGCATCTCACTGCAGTGGCTTCTCTTGTTGCAGAGCTCAGGCTCTAGGCGCAGGGGCTTCAGTAGTTGTGGCTCGTGCGCTCTAGAGCACAGGCTCAGTAGTTGTGGCGCACTGGCTTAGTTGCTCCACAGCATGTGGTATCTTCCCTGACCAGGGCTTCAACCCATGTCCTCTGCATTGGCAGGTGGATGCTTAACCACTGTTCCACCAGGGAAGCCCTCCCAGTAAACTCCTGATTGGATGAAGCTTGCCTTCTCATAGATTCCTCCAGAAGGACTATGGGAATGCACACATATTGAAAACTATTTTTCTATGGCCTTGTACTGGAAGGAAAACTTGGCTGGATACAAAATGCTTGGTCCACACTACCTCTTGAGTTTTTAAAAAATGCTGTCCCTTCTTTGCATTTCTTTTTAGTTTTCAAGAAGTGTAATGTCACTACCCTCTCCTCCCAAATGGCGAAATTAATAAAAACCTATGATTATGCTAGAATTTTGAGAATATTTGCTTTACATTTCTAACTAGTTTCACTATTTTATTTTATGTATCTATTTATTTTTGGCCTCACTGCGAGGCATGCAGGATCTTAGTTCCCTGACCAGGGATCGAACCCAGGCCACCTGCATTGGGAGCACAGAGTCTTAGCCACTGGACTACCACGGAAGTCCCCTCTTCTTCATTCTTGAAAGAAATTTTGCTAGCTATAGAACAACTGTCAACATTTTGTTTTTGTTTTTCTCTTTCAGGATGTTAACTATACCATCTCACTGTCTTTCATGGTTTCTGATAAGAAATGAGCTGTTAATCTTATTGAAGCTCCCTGGTATGTGACAAATTGATTACCTCTTGCTGCTTTCAATGTGCTGTCTTTTCTTTGCTTGTCAATAATTTAAATATTACATGTCTCAGTGTGTACCCCTTTGAGCTTATCCTACTTGCAGCTTATTGAGAGTCTTGGATGTATATATTTCATTTCTTCATCATGTTTGGGGAGATTTTGGCAGTCATTTCTTCAAATATTTTTCCTGTTCTTTTCTCTCTCCTCCTTCTGGGCTCCTATTATACATATATTGGTATGCTTGATGTCGTCACACAGGTCTCACAGGTTTTCTTCATTTTTCTTCACTCTTTTTTCTTTGTGCTCTTCACACTAGATCATTTTAATTGCCTTATCTTCAAGTTCACTAAGTTTCCTGCCTCCCTCAGATCTGCCATTGAACTCCTCTAGTGAATTTTTCATTTCAGTTATTGTACTTTTCAGTTCCAGAATTTCTTTTTAGTTCCTTTTTATAATTTCTATCTTTTGACTGACATTCATATTTGTTCATATATTTAAAAAATTTCCTTTAGTTTTTTTTGTCCATGGTTTTCTTTAGCTCACTGAGTATATTTGAGATAGTTCGCTTAATGTATTTGACTAGTAAATCCAATGTCTGGGTTTCCTCAGTGATAGCTCCTGTCAAATTCTTTTTTAACATATGAATGGGACATACTTTTCCTTTGTCTTTATATGCCTTGTAATTTTTTGTTGAGATGTGGACATTTTGACTTTTTTTTCTTTTTTTGTGGTACGCGGGCCTCTCACTGTTGTGGCCTCTCCCGTTGCGGAGCACAGGCTCCGGACGTGCAGCCTCAGTGGCCATGGCTCACGGGCCTAGCCGCTTTGCGGCATGTGGGATCTTCCCGGACCGGGGCACAAACCCACGTCCCCTGCATCGACAGGCGGACTCTCAACCACTGTGCCACCAGGGAAGCCCTGAGATGTGGACATTTTGAATAAAATAACGTAACTGTGGAAATCAGATTCTTCTCCTCCTCAGGGATTGCTGATTTTTTTGTTGAGGACTGCAGCCATCGATTTGTTTAGTGACTTCTCGAAACTCTTTTTGGAAAGTGTGTATTCCATGTTGTGTATGGTCGCTAAAGTTTCTGTACTATTATCTCTGAGGTCAGGCAGAGATATTGATTAAAGATTCAATCTATCAAGTAAATATAACAATTATAAACATATATGCACTGTCTTAGTCAGCCTAGGGTGCCATAACAAAATTCCATAAATTGGGTGACTTAAGAAACAGAAATTAATTTTCTTATAGTTCTGGGGGCAGAAATTTGGAGATCAGGGTGTCAGTATGGTCACTTCTTTGTCCAAGCACAGAGAAATAGAGTGACCAACCTCTCTGATGTCTCTTCTTATAAAAGCACTAATTCCATCATGAGGTATCCAGCATCATGACCTCATCTGACCCTAATTACCTCCCAAAGGCCCCATCTCCAAACACTATCACATTAGAGGTTAGAACTTCAACATATGAATTTAGGGGTCACACAAACATTCTGTTCATAGTATACTCCTACAAACAGAGCTGAAAATTATATGAAGCAAAAAATGACATGATTGAAGGTAGAAATTTTTACACAATAGTAGTTAGAGACTTCAATACTCCACTTTCAGTAATGAACAAAACAGTGAGACAGAAGATCAGTTAGGAAATAGAGAACTTGAACAACACTTTAAACCAACAGACATATACAGTACATACCCAATAACAGCAGAAAACTCATTTTTTCTCAAGTGCACATGGAACATTCTCCAGGATAGATATATAGTAAGCCACAAAACAAGTCTTAGTAAAATTTAAAAGACTGAAAATATACCAGGTATATTTACCAATCACAATAGAATGAAACTAGAAATAACAGTAGCAGTAGGCAAGTGGGAAATCCACAAAAAATGTGGAAATTAAACACACTCTTAACCAACGTATCAGAGAAGAAATCACAAGGGAAATTAGAAAATATCTTGAGACGAATTGAAATAAAAACACAAGATACAAAGACTTACAGGATGCATCCAAATCAGAGGGGAAGTTACAGCTATAAATATTTACATTAAAAAAAGAAGAAAAACTCAAATCAATAACCTAACTTTAGGGACTTCTCTGGTGACACAGTAGTTAGGAATCCACCGGCCAATGCAGGGGACATGGGTTCGAGCCCTGTTCTGGGAAGATCCCACACGCTGTGGAGCAACTAAGCCTATGCGCCACAACTACTGAGCCTGCACTCTAGAGCCTGTGAGCCACAACTACTGAGTCCATGTGCCACAACTACTGAAGCCCACATACTGAGAGCCTGTGCTCCACAACAAGAGAATCCACTGCAATGAGAGGCCACCACAATGAGAAGCCCGTGCACTGCAACAGAGTAGCCCCCGCTTGCCGCAGAGAGCCCGCGCGCAGCAACAAAAACCCAACTGCAGCCAAAAATAAATAAATTAATTAATTAAATTAAATAATAAGAAACTAACTTTACACCATGCGGAAATAGAAAAAGAACAAGCTAAACCCAAAGCTATCAGAAGAATAGAAATACTAAATATTAGAGCAGAGATAAACTAAATAGAGAATTCTATGTAAAAATAATCAACAAACCCAGAAGTTGGTTCTTTGAAAATAACAGCAAAATTGATAAACCTTTATCTATGAGTATAAAGAGAGAGACAGAAGAATTAGATCACTAAATCACTTTCCGAAGTGAAAATAGGGATGTTACTATCGATTTTACATAAATGAAATGGATTATAGGGCTTCCCTGGTGGCACAGTGGTTGAGAATCTGCCTGCTGATGCAGGGGACACGGGTTCGTGTCCCAGTCTGGGAAGATCCCACATGCCGCGGAGCGGCTAGGCCCATGAGCCATGGCCGCTGAGCCTGTGCATCTGGAGCCTGTGCTCTGCAATGGGAGAGGCCACAACAGTGAGAGGCCCACATACCGTAAAAAAAAAAAAAAAAAAAATTATAAGAGAATAATACAAACAGTTGTTGGCCAAGCAAAGGGATAACCTTGATGAAATGGGCAAACTCCTAGAAATACACAAATACAAAAACCAGCTCAAGAAGAAATAGATCTTAACAGACTTATAACAAAACAGGCAATTAAATCAATAATCACAAACCTCCCAACAAAGATAAGCTCAGGGTGGCTTCACTAGCGAATTCTAGAATAATGAACACCAACACTTCTTAAAGTCTTCCCAAAAATTGAAAATTGAATTTAAGGGAAAACTTCCAAACTCATCCTATAGGTGGTCAACAATAGCTTGATATCAAAGCCAAAACCAAAACCCAAAAAAAAAGTCCTAAAAGCCAGTATCCCTTATGAATATAGATGCAGATATCCTCAACACAATACTAGCGATAATATGCTAGTTATACACAGTGGCCAAGTGGAATTTATCCCAGTCCTGTGAGGGTGTTTCAACATATGAAAACTAATGTAATGTCCTACATTAATAGAATGAAGAGGAAAATCTGAATAATCATATCAATTGATGCAGAAATATGTCTGAGTTAAAACTATAAATCTCTTAGAACAAAACATAGGTGTAAATCTTTGTGACCTTAGATTAATGGTTTCTTTGATATGATACCAAAAGTATAGCAATAGTAGAAAAAATAGACAAATTGGAATTCTTCAAAATTAAAAACTGTTTTGCTTCAAAGGGCACCATCAAGAAAGTAAAACGACACCTAGAAAATGGGAGAATATGTTTATAAATAACATATCTGATAAGTAACTTGTCTGAGTCCTTTTGCTATAAGGAATTCCATAGCTGAGTGGCTTTTACACAACAGAAATGTATTTCTCACAGTTCTTGAGGCTGGAAAGTACAAGATCAAGGTGCTGGCAGATTCCATGCCTGGTGAGGGTCCACTTTCTGGTTCTTAGATGGATGTCTTTTCACTGTGTCCTCACATAGCAGAAGGGGCAAGTGAGCTCTCTGGGCTCTTTTTTTTTTTCCTTTTTTTTTTTTTTTTTGCGGTACGCGGGCCTCTCACTGCTGTGGCCTCTCCCATTGTGGAGCACAGGCTCTGGACGCGCAGGCTCAGCGGCCACGGCTCACGGGCCCAGCCGCTCCGCGGCATGTGGGATCTTCCCGGACCGGGGCACGAACCCGTGTCCCCTGCATCGGCAGGCGGACTCTCAACCACTGCACCACCAGGGAAGCCCTCTGGGCTCTTTTATAAGGGCACTAATTCCATCTGTGAGGACTCTGCCCTCATGACATAATCATCTTCCAAAGGCCCCACCTCCAAATACCATTACATTTGTCATTAGGGTTTGACATGTGAATTTTTGTTTGGTGGGGGACACACCAACATTCAGACCATAGCAGAATTTGTATTTAGAATATATGAAGCACTCTTACAGTTCAACAATAAAAAGAACCCCACTGTTATGGACTGAGTGTTTCCCCCACCCCACCAGATGCATATGTTGAAATCCTAACCCACAACTGGAAGGTGCAGCCTTTGGGAGGTAATTAGGTCATGAGGGTGTAGTTCTCATGAATAGCATTAGTGCTGTCAAAAAAAAAAGAAACAAAGAGATGAGTTTTCTCTTGGCTATGTGAAGGTATAATGAGAGGGTGGCCATCTGCAAACCAGGAAGACTGTCCATCCCAGACATCAGATCTGCCAGTGCCTTAATCTTTGACTTCTAGCTTCCAGAGCTATGAGAAATAAATGTTTGTTGTTTAAGTCACCCAATTTATGGTATTCTGTTATAGCATCCTGAACTAAGACACCAATTTAAAAATTTGAAAAGGATTTGAATAGACATTTCTCCAAAGATATACAAATGGAAAATAAACATGAAAGGATGCTCAACATCATTAAGGAAAGGCAAATCAAAACAATAGGTAATAAGTACCACTTCACACCCACCAGGATGGTTATAATCTAAATGATGAACAATAATAAGCACTGGTTTAGATGTGGGGAAATTGGAACCCTCATACATTGACCCTGAGAATGATGTGGTAACTAGAAAACATTTTGGTAGTTCCTCAAAAAGTCAGATGTAGAATTACCATATGATCTATGGGACTTCCCTGGTGGTCCAGTGGTTAAGACTCCACGCTTCCACTGCAGGGGGCACTGGTTTGATCCCTGGTCGAGGAACTAAGATCCTGCATGCCACTCGGCATGGCCGAAAATGAATGAATGAATGAATGAATTTTAAAAAAAGAATTACCATGTGATCTAGGAATTCCACTCCTAGTTATATATCCAAAAGAAATAAAAATATATTTTTAGTTTTTTGTCCACACAAAACTTGTACACAATGTTCAGAGCAGCAATATTCATAATAGTCAAAATGTGGAAACAATCCAAATGTCCACCCACTGATGAATTGATAAATAAAATGTGGCAAAACCATGAAGTGGAATATTTGGGGCAATAAAAGGGAATGAAGTTCTTACCATATGATTCAGTAATTGGGTTCCTTGGTATTTACCCAAAGAATCTGAAAACTTATGTACACACAAAAACCTGCACATAGATGTTTAGAGCAGCTTTATTCATAATTGCCAAAACTTGGAAGCAACAAAGATGTCTTTTGGCGGGTGAATGAATAAACAAACTGTGGTACATCCTGCCAGTGGAATATTATTCAGTGCTAAGAAGAAATTAGTTATCAAGTTATGCAAAGACATGAAAGAAATTTAAATTCATATTACTAAGTGAAAGCAGTCAGTCTGAAAAAGCTACATACAGTATGATATCAACTATACAACATTCTGGATAAGGCAAAACGAAGGACACAACAAAAAACTTATTGTTGCCAGTGGTTAGTGGGCAGGGATAAATAAATGGAACACAGGGAATTTCGGGGCAGTGAAACTACTCTGTATATTATAATGGTGGATTTGTGTCATCATAACGTTATCCAAACACATACAATAAAAAATACCAAGAGTAAACTCTAATGTAAACTCTGGACTTTGGGTGATAATATGCCAATGTAGCTTCATCACCTATAACAAATGTACCACTCTAGTGGGGAATGTTGATAATGGGGGAAGCTAAGCGTGTGTGGGGGTGGGGGGTCATATGAAAAAAATCTCTGTACCTTTCACTCAATTTTGATGTGAACCTAAAACTTCTCTAAAACATAAAGTCTATTTTTTTAAAAGGAGAATGAAGTACTGATACATGCTACAACATGGATTTTGAAAACATTATGCTAATGGAAAGAAGTCAGTCATAAAACACAACATATTGTATAATTCCATTTATGTCCAGGATAGTCAAATTCATAGAAGCAAAAAGTAGATTAGCAGTTGCCAGGGCCTGGAGTGGTTGGGGGGAAATAGCGAGTGATTGTTAATCATACTGATGGTAAGATGTAGTACACACAAATGGTAACTATGTGAGGTGATGTATGTGTTAATTAGCTTGATTGTGGTTATCATTTCAGTGTATAAATATATGAAAACATGTTGTACACCTTAAATATATATAATTTTAATTTGTCAATCCTACCTCAATAAAGCTGGGGGAAAAAAGGAATGATGGGGGAAGAAAATGCAGTAAGTAGGATATAAAACTCTCAGCGTAAAAATATAGTCATTCTCAAAACTCTGATGCCTGGAAGGATAGTCACCAAATTGTTAACAGTGATTGCATCTGGAAGGCAATTGTATACGAGCTTCTTTCTGAAGAAAATGGTGACTATGGATTGGATGAATGGTGAATATGGCATGCCTGAGGTATAGTGAAGGAATAACTGACAAAAGCAAACATTACTTAAATTTTTTTAATTATGAAATAAACATATAGAAAGATACAGAGAATAAAAACCCACAACCATCAATTTAGAACTGGCCAGTTATTTTTTAAAGAAATTAATGATTAAGATACCTCCCTTTGCATCCTTTCCTCAATCTCATTTTTCTCCCTCCCCAGAGGTCATCACAATTTGATGATTATTTCCATAAATGTTATTACACTATTTCCATATGGTATTTAGCCATGAAAAATATACATAGTGTTGATTTGCATGTTTTCAAACTTTATATAAATAAGTGGAACCATATCACACAAAATACCCTCTAGTTCGATTTCAATAGTTTCTGAGATGTATCCATATTGATAAAAGTATCTCTAGTTCATTAATTTCAATTCTTATTTAAACCCTAATGATTGTTTTGCTTACCCTAAACTTTTCATTTTCACAAACAACACTGAAGTGGGTCTTCATGTACATCTCCCTGAACACATAAGGAGAGGCTCTGTAGAGGTTTAAGTGTGGAATTGCTGGGTCAAACAGTATCCACATCTTCAACTTTACTAGATATTGATACATTATTCTTTTTAAAAAACTATTTTCAACTGCACTGTATGAATATTCCTATTGCTCCACATCTTCCCAGTAATAGGTACTGTGATGCTTTTTTTAATGTGATGATTTTGAAATAGTTCATTTTATTTTTTTCCTTTACTGCCATGATATACATTGTCAATTATTTTACTACTCCCAAATCCATCCTTTCTCTACTGGTATAAACCAACTTTATCATATGCAAAATTTCTACAAATAGATTAGATTCGATAATTTTCTTGTTCTTTAGAATTCACACTTCATAGTTGAATTTCAAAACATAGCTGTGAAATTAAAAGGGCAAAAAGGCCCATTGAGGAATTTTGCTTGGAACTGCAGTGAAGTTGTAAATTAGGAGTAACTGATAACTTTGTTATTTTGAGTCTCTTCAGCCTAGGCTATATAATACCCTTCAATTTATTTTATTGTTCTTCAGTTTTCTGGGCCTAGAAAATCTATTGTTTTAACTCCATGAGGACATGGTCTTTGTATTGATCATGTTATCTCCTCATGTCTAAATCAGTGTGTGACAAACAGTACTCAAAATTCACTGAATGAAAGTATATATATGCATGTGTATATATATATAAATGTAGTCAAACTACATTTGACTGTAGTTTTCTTTCCTCAGTCCCCTTTTGGTTTCAATTTTATAATCACTTGATAAAAATTTACATACTTTTTCTATGGGATGAAACAGTTTAAATGCTTTTGAAATCACCTAGATTCACCCATTCAATTACCTGGGATTGATGTCTTTTTATGCTACAGTATAAATTTCTGTTTATTGGGTTTTTGGAGTTAATTGCAATACTCTGTTCTTTTCTTGATCTAAATATAAGTTCTGCATTTTTCTCAGTGAATCTTCATTTTATTTAATTAGTATATCCAATTGTTTCTTTAGAAATCTCCTAAAACTGGTTGTGTTATAGTTCTACTACTTTTGTCTATATCAATTACTCACCTAGCGTACAAACACTCCCACATATATTCTAAAGTTTTTAGGTTTCCCCAGTTCTGACCTGCTGCTTCCCATGATGTTCTGCTTTATCCACTAAGGAATCTTGTTTTAGCTGTAAGGATTAAATGAGTTAATATATGTTGAGTATGCAGAACAGTGCCTGGTGCAAAGTAGGCACTCAATGCATGTTAGCTATTATTATTAAATTGAATATCTGCTATATTTGATGCACTATGTTAAGTACTCTGCATGCAAATTTTTTACTTAATATGCACCAATCTACAATAGACACTATTTCATTTAATACTCACATTTCTACAATACAGTGTCCTTTATTATCCCTATTTTAAGAATTAAAGAAAACCCTGAGGTTTAGATAAGTCAAGCAAGTTACTCAAAATCACACAATGCTACAGTAGTGGTAGAGCTATGATTTTCCAGAATCTAAGCTCTTAGACCTGGGAAGTGCCTAGTGCCCAGAAAGACTGGAATAAAATAAGGCTGAAAGGTATCTAAGAACCAGATAATGAAGCTCCTCATAGACAGTTTTAAAGACTGTGGATGCTAGCTTAAGAACAACAGCAAGCCAAAAAAACTTTTAACTGGAGGCAGTGATGTGTGTATTCTTACACTTGAAAAAGATCAGTTTGGGTGCATGGTGGAAAATGAATTTAAGGGGACCAAATGTTGATACAGGAAGACCTGTTAGAAAGCTATAGAGTGATCCAGGTGAGATGAATCTTAGACAAGGATGACAACATTAGAGATAGAGAAAAGAGTATAAATTCCAGAAGTATTTTTGAGATAGTCTACAGGACTTGGTGATTGACTGGATTGGGTGGTGACAGTGACTCCCCAAAATGGATTCTCTGATGATGAGCAAGGTGTGCATGCTGTCTGAAGGTTTTCTTGCATTCCTTACATTCATAGGGTCTCTCTCCAGTATGGATTCTCTGATGTTGGGCAAGGGACCCACAGTAACTAAAAGCCTTTCCACAAACATTACATTCGTAAGGCTTCTCTCCAGTATGAACTCTCTGATGTTGAGTAAGGGATGAATCATTGCTAAAAGCCTTCCCACATTTAATACATTCATAGGGTTTCTCTCCAGTATGAACTCTCTGATGTTGAGCAAGGTAGGCAATCTGGCTGAATGCTTTCCTACATTGCTGACACTTATAAGGTTTTTCTCCAGTATGAATTCTCTGATGTTGAGCAAGGTGTGAATTCTGGCTGAAAGCCTTCCCACATTCCTTACATTCATAGGGTCTCTCTCCAGTATGTATTCTCTGATGTACAGTAAGGTATGCACGAAGGCTAAACGCTTTCCCACAGACATTACATTCATAAGGTTTCTCACCAGTATGAACTCTCTGGTGTTGGGCAATAGATGATCTATTGCTAAATGCTTTCCCACATTCAATACATTCATAGGGTTTCTCTCCAGTATGAACTCTCTGATGTTGAGCAAGGTAAGCAAACTGGCTGAAGGCTTTCCTACACACTTTGCATTCATAAGGTTTTTCTCCAGTATGAACTCTCAGATGTTGAACTAGGTGTGCATTCTGACTGAAGGCTTTCCTACATTCCTTACATTCATAGGGTTTCTCTCCAGTATGAATCCTCTGATGTTGAACAAGATTTGATCTCTGGCTGAAGGCTTTCCCACATTCTATACATTGATAGGGTTTCTCTCCAGTATGAATTCTTTGATGAAGAGTAAGGGATGAGCTCTGACTGAAGACTTTTCCACAGTCATTACATTTCAAAAGTTTCTTCTCTGTATAGATACTGTTGGGCTTAATAGCCATTAATCTTTTTTTAAAGCTTTTATGTGTGTTATGTTTATGTACTTTCTCCTCTTTGGGGATTATCTGTTGTGTATGAAGTAGTGTGCTGGGATGGAAACTTCCCCAAGTTTTGTTATATTCTTGTCCTCTTTCATCAACAGGGGCTTCTTCGTGAGTGATTGTCTTTTCCTTGAAACATGCCTTCTGATTCACTGGTTGCCTCTCAAAGTGGCCCTCACATTTCCATTCTTCTTTCAATTTGGAGTACTCAAGGCCACAGCTTGTAAGTGTTTCTATTACTTTCTGAGATGATCGCACTTGATAAATGTCCTGCTTTGGGGTTAACTCTTCAGTCTCACACACAGATTCCCAGTCTGAAAAATAATAAGAAAAAAAATGTCTACTCTATTATGTACCAGAAAGTACATTTATGAAAGTAGTTCTGAAGTGTGTAAGAACAGAAACTGAAAATAGATCATAGAGAAACTTGAGGAGGAATGATTAGAATTATAAGAAAATCAATAAGGTAAATCTCAGATCAATAAGGACTTATGTAGGTGACTGGACTCAGTTATAATTTTATGCATGTATGAATAATACAGGAACTGAAATAATCTCCATTTTTATAGTTACTTCTTTCAAGAACATTTATTGAACCTTGTACCAGGTACAAGGTTCTATATGCTTTCATATTGGAGTAAATGAAGATCCTTACCTTCATGGATCTTATGTTCTTGGGGGAGACAGAAAATAAATGCTAAATAAGTAAATTTTATTGTATGTTAGAAGGTACTAAGTGCTATTGAAAAAGAAAAGCAGGGTAAGAGAGACCAGGAGTGTTGGTGAAGTCAAAGTAGGAATCATTAATAAGTTAACCTTAAAGCAGGACTTCCCTGGTGGCACAGTGGTTAAGAATCTGCCTGCCAATGTAGGGGACATGGGTTCGACCCCTGGTCCAGGAAAATCCCACATGCCGCAGAGCAACTAAGCCCATGCGTCACAACTACTGAACCCACATGCCACAACTACTGAAGCCTGCACGCCTAGAGCCCGTGCTCCACAACAAGAGAAGCCACTGCAATGAGTAGCCCATGCACTGCAACAAAGAGTAGCCCCAACTTGCCACAACTAGAGAAAGCCCATATGCAGCAACGAAGACCCAACTCAGCCAAAAACAAACAAACAAAAAATTAAAGCAAAGATTTGAAGGAAGTGAAAAAGTTAGTTACTTAGATATTTAAAGAAAGAACATCCTGGGCAGAAGAAACAGCCTAAAAGTAGAAGCATGTTTGGATTGTTTGAGGAATAGCAAGAAGGCCACTGTGGCTGGAGAGGACTGAGTAGTAGGAGATGAAGTCAGGGGGTAAAGGATAATCAGATTATTAAAGCTTTAAAGGGCACCTAAGAAATTTGGTTTTACTCTGAGTGAGATAGAGAGCCACTGAAGTGGTGTGAGTACAGAAGTGATATCTAGTTATGATTTAATGAAAATACTGGAAGGTGGAAAGCAAGGGGAGAAGGAAGGGGACCTACTATTGTAGCAATCAGTGTGAGAAATGATAATGATTCAGACCAGAGAGATATCAGTGGAGGTATACAGAGGTGGTCAGATTCTAGGTATATTTTATAGGAAAAGCCAGGAGGATATACCAACAGATTGGATATAGAATGTAATAGAAAGAGATGAGACAAGCATGTCTTCAAAGTTTATGGTCTGAACAATGGAAGGATGGAATAGCCATCAACATCGATGGGAAAAGCTATGGGTACAGCAAGCTTAGGTAGTGAGGTATAGAAGATCCAGAGTTCAGATTTAAACATCATAAACTTAATATGTCTTTTAGACTTTGAAATGGAAATGTTGAGAAGGCAGATGGACACATGATACTAAGTTTAAGGTAGAGGTCTAGGATAAGGGGTTGTTATCCAAAATATATAAGTAGCTCATACAACTCAATATCAAAATAACAAACAACTTGATTAAAAAACGTGCAGAAGAACTTCTTTTCCAAAGAAGACATACAGATGGCCAACAGGCACATGAAAAGAAGTTCAACATCACTAACCATTAGAGAAATGCAAATCAAAACCACAGTGAGATATCACCTCACACCTGCCAGAATGGCTATCATCAAAAAGACCACAAATAACAAATGTTGGTGAGGATGTGGAAAAAAGTGAACCCTCCTACACTGTTGGTGGGAATGTAAATTGGTGCAGCCACTGTGGAAAACAGTACAGAGGTTCCTCAGAAAACTAAAAACAGAGCTACCATATGATCCAGGAATACCACTCCTGGTTATGTATCCGAAGAAAATGAAAACACTAATAAAAAAGATATATGCACTCCAATGTTCAGAGCAGCATTATTTACAATAGCCAAGATATGGAAGCAACCCAAGTATCCATCAACAGATGAATAGATAAAGATGTGGTATATATATACTGATACAATAGAATATTACTCAAGTCATAAAAAATGAAATTTTGCCATTTGCAACAACATGGATGGACCTGGAGGGTATTAGGCTTAGTGATAAGTCAGACAGAGAAAGACAAATACTGTATGTTATCACTTATACGAGGAATCTAAAAAATAAAACAAACAAATGAATATAACAAAACAGACTCACAGATACAGAGAACAAACTAGTAGTTACCAGTGAGGAGAGGGAAGCAGGGAGAGGAAAGATAGGGGTAGAGGATTTAGAGGTACAAACTACTATGTATAAAATAAATAAGCTACAAGGATATATTGTACAGCACAGGGAATAGAGCCAATATTTTATAATTATATAAATGGAGTATAATCTATAAAATTTTTTAAAAAGTTTATGTATTTATTTGTTTATTTTTGGCTGTGTTGGGTCTTTGTTGCTGCATGCGGTCTTTCTCTAGTTGTGGTGAGTGGGGGCTACTCTTCATTGCAGCATGTGGGCTTCTCATTGCAGTGGCTTCTCTTGTTGCGGAACACAGGCTCTAGGTGCGTGGGCTTCAGGAGTTGTGGCTCGCGGGCTCTAGAGTGCAGGCTCAGTAGTAGTGGTGCACAGGTTTAGTTGCTCTGTAGCATGTGGCATCTTCCCGGACCAGGGCTCAAACCCATGTTCCCTGCATTGGCAGGTGGATTCATAACCACTGCGCCATCAGGGAAGCTCCTCTATATAATTTTTAATCACTATGCTGTACACCTGAAACTAATATAATATCGTAAATCAACTATAAAATTCAGAAAAAAAAAAGAGAAGTCTGGACTAGAGGTTTTTAAATTGGGAGTTGCCAGCATATAGATGGTATTTAAAGAGACTAAATTACTAAGAGAATGAGTGTAGATAGCAGAGAAAGGAGCAAGGAGTGAATCCTGGAGCACTCCAACATTAAGATATTAAGGAAAAGAGAAGAAACCCAAAGAGATTAAGAAGGACAAATGTAAGCAAGAAAAAATCAGGGCTGAGAACATTAATACCACATGATATTAAAGGTTATAATAAAAATCAACTTGTTCAATGATTTATACTGAAGAAGTATAAAATACACTTTCACAGTAACATACACAGTTTGGAATATATTACTAAGAAATGTCACAAAGGGGATTCCCTGGCAGTCCAGTGGTTAAAGGCTCTACGCTTTAACTGCTGAGGGCACAGGTTCAATCCCTGGTCAGGGAACTAAGATCCCCCAAGCCGCGTGGTGTGCCCCCCCCCGCAAAAAAAGACAGCTAGTAATAGTAACCATTAATAAGAATTATCTTTCTTTATATACAAAGTATACATTGGGACTTGCAAAATACCACATATGAATAATTAGATAAATAAAAGAATAGAATATAGAATAGAATATAAAAGCTATGGGGGAAATTACTGTACTATTTATACTTCTTTTTTTCAAATAAGAATATTATTTTGCAATTTTAGAATCAATTTTAAAAAACAATAGAAGAAAGCATAAAGAAAATAATTAGTCTCAGAGGATATCTTTAACATTGACAACAACAACAACAATGAAGAGGGAAAAAACCCTAGAAATAAACTTTATAAGAAAAGAACAAAAGCTTTACAATTCTGATGGACCACCCCAAAAAATTTGAATAAAGGGAGAAGATACACACTTTGCTTTTGTATATGAGGAACCAACAATGTAAAGCCACAAAGTCTGACTAAATTTACCTATTATGTCCGTTCAATTACAGTCAGAGCCTATTGTGATTTCTTAAAAGAACTGTGCAATAAAGAATTTGGCAGACCTTTGTCCCTATTT
Organism: Leucopleurus acutus; assembly: GCF_964270905.1. Lineage (NCBI taxonomy): Eukaryota > Metazoa > Chordata > Mammalia > Artiodactyla > Delphinidae > Leucopleurus > Leucopleurus acutus. Next base: position 45,121,997 of record NC_139162.1, on the reverse strand, counting down.
CCCAGGAGGTAACCTCTAAGCCATCTAAACTCCTGGAAGGAGTGTCTTTGTTATTCATGTTGAGCCCTTTGGACTACACCTGATGGTTAATACTAGTAAGGTGACTCATGATGAGCCCCTAGATAGTTTTTGCTAATGAGATAGATGACTCAGGCTGGAGGCTAACCATGCTGGAAAGACGAACCATATGATTAAAGGGTTGGGGCTTTGAGCCACCATGATATCAGTCTGACTTTTGGGAAAGGAAGGAAGGCTGGAGATTGAGTCATGTTGGGTAATGATTCACTCAATCATGCCTACATAATGAAACAAAACAAACAAACTCTGGACACTGAAGCTTGCGAGAGCTTCCCTGGTTGGTAATATCCTTTTGAATATTGAGATGCCTGGTGGGCCCTCAGGACAACAGAAACTTCACATTTGCAACTCTCCCAGCCCTCATCCTTGGTGTTTCTCCTTTCGGCTAGTTCTGATTTGTAGTCTTTGTTACAGTAAAGCTGTAATGATAATATATAGCTCTTGCTCTGAGTACTGTGAGTCATTCTAGTAAATTATTAAACCTGAGGGTGACTGTAGGCACTCCCAAACATGTAGCCAGCGGGTCACAAATGAGGGTGGCCCTGAGGATCCCCTAACTTGCAGCTGGTGTTTGAAATAAGCACAATCTTGTGGAATGCTGTCCTCTCACATTTTGCAGTTTGGCAAACTCACTGCCAGAAAAAAAATTTTTTTTTTTTTTAAGGAATTCCCTGGCAGTCCAGTGGTTAGGACTCGGCACTTTCACTGCGTTGGGCCCGGGTTCAATCCCTGGTTGGGGAATTAAGGTCCCACAAGCTGTGTGACATGGCCAAAAAAACCAAAAGCACCATGAATAAAAAAAAAATTTTTTTTTAAATCCTAACATTCATCAAGAAAATAAACATGAATCCAGGATAAACTATATGTTAGCCATAAAACAAGTCTTAATAAATTTCAAAAGATTGAAATCAAATTAACTATCTTTTTTAATCGTAATGGAATGAAACTAGAAATCAATAGCAAAAGAAAAATTGGAAAATCCACACATGTGTGGAAATTAAACAACACACACTTAAACAACCAATGGGTCAAAGAAGAAATCACAGAAGAGTTTAAAAATATCTTAAGACAAATGAAAATAAAAATATGACATACCAAAATTTATGGGATGCATCAGAAGCAGTGCTAAGAGGGAAATTTATAGCTGTGAAGGTTTACATCACAAAGGAAGAAAGATCTCAAATCAACAATATTAACAAACTAGAAAAAGAGCAAACTAAGCCAAATCTAGAAGAAAGAAGATAATAAAGATTTAAGCAGAGATAAACCAGATAGAGAATTAAAAAAGCAATAGAATCAACTAAACCAAGAGTTGTTTTTTCAATAAGATCAACAAAACTGATGAACCTTTAATGAGACTAAGAAAAAAGAGCAGTTCAACTAAAGTCAGAAATGATTCTAGCCAGAGCAATCAGGCAAGAAAAACAAATAAAAAACATCCAAATTAGAAAGGAAGAAATAAAATTGTTTCTGTTTGTAGACAACATGATCTTACATGTAGAAATCCTAAACACTCCACAAAAGAAAAACAAACACCTGTTATAACTAACAAATTCAGCACAGTAGAAGAATACAAAGTCAACACACACAAATCAGTTGCATTTCTATACACTAACAATGAACAATCTGAAAAGAAAATTAAGAAAACAACTCCATTTACAATAGCATCAATAAAGAATAAAATATTTAGGAATTAATCAAGAATGTGAAAGACTTCTACAATGAAAATTACAAAACATTACTGAAAGAAATTAAAGATATAAATAAACGAAGAGGGGCTTCCCTCGTGGCACAGTGGTTGAGATTCTGCCTGCCGATGCAGGGGATGTGGGTTCGTGGCCCACTCTGGGAGGATCCCACGTGCCGCGGAGCAGCTGGGCCCATGGGCCATGGCTGCTGGGCCTGCACATCCAGAGCCTGTGCTCCGCAACAGAAGAGGCCACAGCAGTGAGAGGCCCATGTACCGAAAATAAAAAATAATTTAAAAAATAAAATAAATGAAGACATTCTGTGTTCATGGATTAGAAGTTAATTAGAATTTAATTAGAAGGGGTTAATTTCCAGAAGTTAATTAGAAGTTAATATGTCCAAACTACGCAAAACTATCTAGAGATTCAATGTAATACCTATCAAAATCCCAATGCTTTATCCAGAAACAGAAAAATTGATCCAAAAATTCATATGTAATCTCAATGGACCCTGAATAGTCAAAAGAATCTTGAAAAGGAAGAAGAAAGTTGGAGGTCTCACACTTCCTGGTTTCAGAACTTATTACAAAGCTACAGTACTCAAAACAGTGTGGTGTGACATAAAGATAGATATATATACTGATGGAATAGAAAACAGAGAGCTCAGAAATAAACCCTCACATATATGGTCAAATGACTTTTCACAAGCATGCCAAGACCATTCCATGGAGAAAGGACAGGTTTTTCAATAAATGGCGCTGGAAAAATTAAATATCCACATGCAAAACAAAGAAGTTGTTACACCATATACAAAAATTAACCCCAAATGGATCAAAGATTTAAACCTAAAACTTAACACTAAAATAATCTTAGAAGGAAACATAGGGAAAAATCTTCATGACATTATAATCGGCAATGATTTCTTGGTTATGATACCAAAAGCACAGGCAAGAAAAAAGTAGACAAATTGGAGTTCATGAAAATTAAAGACATCAAAGGACATTAATCAACAGAGTGAAAAGGCAACCCACGGATAGAATGGGAGAAAATATTTACAAATCATGTATCTGAAAAGGGGTTAATATCCAGAGTACATAAAGAACTCCTAAAACTCAACAAGAACACAATTAGATTATCAGACTGGACAAAAAAATGTTTAGCTATATACTGTTCACAAAAAGAACACATAGAAAGTAAGAGAGTAAAGGGGTGGGAAAAACTAAACTAAGGAAATATTAACAAAAGAAGGCTAACATAGTTATATTAATATTAAGCTAAATAGTTAAGGGAAGAATCATCACTAGATTTAAAGAGTAACAATAATATAAGAATTCACCAGAAAGATAATCCCCCAAACGTATCACCTTATAAAACACTTGCAAAATACTGCTCAAAGAGATTTTTTTTTAAATCCATAAAGACACAGAAGAGTTGACCAGCACAATTAATGAGCTTAATCCAATGAACATATATAAAATGCTGTACTCCACAAGCAGCACACAGACATTCTCCAGAACACACAGTATATTTACCAAAATTAACCCCTAAGATGTAAAAGAGGTTTCAAAGTATTTCAAAGAATGCATGTTAACTAGACCGTATCCTCCAATCACAATGTAGTTAAACCAAACAAAAACCTTCAATTTGCAACTTAAAGCTTCCAAATAATTCATAGTCAAGAAAAAAAATCAATGGAAATTAGAAAATGTTAAGATATACAATGATAACAAAAATGTTACATACCAAAATATGTGAACTATATTCCTAATATAGTCTTAAATGCTTATAATAGAAAAGAGAAAGCCTCAAAAACACTGAATTATCTAAGTTTAAAAGCCAGCAAAAAAGAGAGAGAGAGAAAATAGCATAAAAAATATAGGAGGAATAAAATAGTAGAGGAGAAATACATGAAAAAATTTTAAAGATAAATTAGAGAGGATCAGTGAAGTAAAAAATGTCTGAAAACATTAATAAGTTGAAAGATTTGTTTATCCCTTTTTAGAAGGAAAAAGAGGTCATATTTACATATACTACCAACTTCAGATAAGAGAAAATAATGAATAATTTTATCTAATAAATTTTAAAACTTATATGAGAATTATAAATTTTTAGAAAAAAACCATAACTCCATGACTATAAGAAGAATAAAAAACACAAAATCTTATAACAGAAATTGAATTAATAGTTTAAATTCTTTTCACACACAAAAAATCCCAGGCCAAGATGAACAAAGTTCTACCAAACATTCAAAAGACAAATTTGTAAAATTTTACCCAAATTCTTCTAAGGAAGAAAAAGAGGAATACTCACCAACAGATTTTATGAAACTAGGACAATCCTGATTCCAAAATCTGACAAGAAGAGTACATGAAGGGAAAAACTGAAGGCCAACCTCACTGACAAACATAGATGCAAAATAACTAAACAAAATATTGGCAAATAGCAGCTAGCTATGAATGGAAAAGATGAAGATGGGTTTGTCTCAGGAATACAAGATTGGTTCAACATTAAATATGTAATTCACTACATAAACAGATGAAAAGGTAAAAATCATCTAATCATCTACAGTTACAAAAAAACATTAAAACTCAAAATCTTTACACAAACAAAACCCTAGCAAACAGTAATGAAAGGGTATCTACCAGAAACATTTAAACATCAGAATTATTAATTACAAAATATTAAAGCACTTTCATTGAGACCAGAAGTTGATAAAAATGCCTGCTATCACTACTTTGGTTCATACCATATTGGTGATCTAAGACAGGGTAACAGAAAAAAGAAATTAAGGGTATAAGAAATTAAAATAAAGGAACTGCCATTATTCACAGACATGCCTGCCTACAGAAAAATCCAAGGAAATCTAAAAATTACTAGTATTAATGGGAGAGCTTGGCAACGTTGCTGGATATAAGGTCAAAGTACAAAAGTTAACTTTATTTCTATGTATGAGCAACAAATTGAAAACACAGACAACATTTAACACAGGAACAAAACTAAAATGCCTAGGAATTAATCTAATAGAAGATGTGCATGTCCTTTATGGAGAAAATTATAAAACATATTTGAAGGAAATTTAAAGACCTAAGTAAATGGAGAGATAAACTACGTTCACAAATAAAAACGAATTCCAAAATTGATATATAGAATAAAATTTGGACCAAAAGCCAATAGCTTTTTGTTGTTTTCTAGTGGAAATTGACCTAAATTTAGTTAGATGGCCAAAGGGCAAACAAGAAATTCTGAAGAACATAAACAAGGTATAGGGACTTACCCTAACAGATATTGAAGTATTACATTAAAATATTTAAGATAGTGTGGTACTGGCGTAAGAAAACAGAGATCAATGGAATGGAACAGAGCTCAAAATCAGACCCATAAATATACTATAACCTGATATATTAAGAGGTAACATTCAGAACAATAAGCAAAGAGAGCTCATTTCTTCAGTAAATGTCTGAGACATTTGATTTTAGAAATTAAATACTTCAATCTCAAAAATCAATTTCAATTGGATTATGGCCCTAAATGTAAAAGGAAAATCTTTAGAAGACAATTTGAGAACACCCATATGACTTCAGAATATAGAAAGGTTTCTTAAAACAAATATCAAAATCAAAAACATAAGCTACACAAATCAAAACCACGAGATATCATCTCATACATTTCACAATGGCTATCATTAAAAAGACCACAAATAACAATGTGAAGAAAGGGGAACCCTCTTGCACTGTTGGTGGGAATGTAAATTGGTACAGCCACTATGGAAAATAGTACAGAGGTTCCTCAGAAAACTAAAAATAGAACTACCATATGATCCAGCAATTCCACTCCTGGGTACATATCTGAAGAAAACAAAAACACTAATTCAAAAAGATACATGCACCCCAATGTTCATAGCAGCATTATTTACAACAGCCAAGATATGGAAGCAATCTAAGTGTCCATTAACAGACGAATGGATAAAGATGTGACATATATACCTATATATATATGTATGTGAATATATATAATGGAATACTACTCAGTCATAAAAAAGAATGAAATTTTGCCATTTGCGGGTATTAGGCTTAGTGATAAGTCATACAGAGAAAGACAAATACTGTATATTATCACTTATATGTGGAATCTAAAAAATAAAACAAACAAATGAACATAACAAAACAGAAACAGACTCACAGATACAGAGAATGAGCTAGTGGTTACCAGTACAAAGAAGGTATGGGGGAGGGGCAGGATAGTGGTAGGGGGTTAAGAGGTACAAACTACTATGTATAAAATAAATAAGTGGGAATTCCCTGGTGGCCCAGTGGCTAAGACTTGGCGCTTTCACTGCAGTGGGCCTGGGTTCGATTCCTGGTCAGGGAACTAAGATCCCACAAGCCACATGGCACAGCAAAAAATAAATAAATAAATAAGCAACAAGGATATATTGTATAGCACAGGGAATATAGCCAATATTTTATAACTTTAGAGTATAGTCTATAAAAATATCAAATCACTATGTTGTACACCTGAAACTAATATGATATTGTGAATCAACTATACTTCATAAAAAATACATATATTCCCCAAACTGAACAAAAGACTTGAGCAGGCACTTCACAGAAGAGGAAATCAAAATGGCCATTTATATATATAAAAAGATGCCAAATTTTTTTAGTAGTCAAGGAAATTCAGATGACAAGTATAAGGAGATAATATTTCATACCCGTCAAAATTGCAAAAAATTTGTCAATTCTGAATGTGGAGCAATGAGTACTCTTACACACAGCTGTTAGCTGTTAGAAATGTAAATTAGTACAAGTAATCTGGAAAGTAAAATAGCATTATGCAGTAAATTCCTGGCTATATTCTCTACATGAACTCCAGCATATGTACACCATCAGTCATGTATAATAAGGTTCATAGCAGTAACATTTATAATAACATAAAACTGAAACAACTCAAATGCCCTTCAATGCATAAATTGTGATTTTTCACAGTGGAATACATTATATTTCAACAGGAAAAAAAAATTCAATAAAAAATAGTCACTAAAATCAATATGGATGAATCTCAGGAATATAATTTTGAGTTGAAAAAAGTCAGAATTATCTGTATACTATATTTCTAATATATTTCCATATATAAAAAATTGAAAACATGCAAATATAAGTATTTTGTTTAGGGCTATATGGCACCAACAATAAAGAAAAGTCAAGAAATGATAAGCAAAATTGTAGGATAATGGTTACCCTAGTGAGTGGTAGAGATGGTTCAAGAGTAGGGAGTGATATATCGCTAGGCAGGGGCCCTTGAGGGCCTAAAATGGCACTGACAACCTTCTATATCCTAAGTTAAGAAGCAGGTACATTTTTTGTTATATTATTACCTAAAGTACATATTTAGTCTAATATATTTATGTGTGTATGATTTATTTAATAATAATAATTAAATAAAATTTAGCCATGTATTCTTTGATACTACAGTTCCATATCAAAATTTTTCCTTAGAAAACTGAACATGAACATAAAAGACTGGGGAGAGGTAGTAGAAGGGGTGGGGATGGGTTGGGGAGTAGTGCTGACAGAGATGTTTACAATGACCCTAATTTTCTTCTGAACTTTAAGTCCTTCATTTCACCTTAATGCTTCCTATGCCTATCTGAAAATCCTTCCTACACCACAAAGCTAACCTCTTAATCTCTTCTCCCTTAAATGTTTTCTAGCTTTTGACCTTTTTTTTTTTGGCCACACCACACCACACCACATGTAGGATCTTAGTTCCCTGACCAGGGATCAAACCCATGCCCCCTGCAGTGGAAGTGAAGAGTCTTAACTACTGGACCATCAGGGAAGTCCCTGACCTGTGTTTTTGTTAAAGACCATCTTCCCAACTAAGCAGACTCCTCTCTCACCTCTCTCTGAGCTTCCTTCATGTCAGCTTTCTTTTCATGTGTGCCATTTTCAGCCATATTTTATCACTGCTACAAGCCTATCAACTATTTGATTATTTACATAAACGTATAATACCCTAGCATCTTGCAAGTACTCTGTTTAAAGTACAAATTCAATAAATGTTGATTAAAGGAATGAATGAACTGACCATTAAGAGAAAAATGAGGCATTTAGAGATAAACTACTACTATTATAATACTAGCAGCTAACAGCTTTTGAGCTCATAATATGAGATAGGAACTGTTGAAAGCACCTTAAAAATATTATCCCATTTTATAGATGACAAAACAAAGGCACAGAGAGGTTAAGTAACTTGCTCAAAGTTCCACTGCATGTAAGTGTCAGGATTTGAACTTGTTACTTCAGTTACAGCTGTTTGTGGTTCATCAAAAGTTCAAAAGTTCATCAGATTAGGAAAAGATTTTTTAAAGACTGGAAGAGGTTTATGAGACTGGGAAGGAAGGGGACTCAGAATAGATAAGAGGGGGCAAAATGTGAAAGGAGAGACAGTTTAGAATATCAACTTTGGGAGAACACACTAAAAGGACTCAAGCTTCTACTAAGACCTAGGACATTTGAGAGGAACATGCCAACAACAAAGAAGAGTGAAGAGGTGTGATACCTTTGAGTCAAGCTGGACTGTCACCTGCAAAGGTTTTTGCCTGCCTATTCCTCTTCACTCACCTGAGCACAAGTCTTTTGTCAGCTCTCTCTTTACCATCCAGGGCTCCTTCCCTTGTTCCAACAATAATATCACACTTGGTTTAGAAAAGCAAAGTCCTGCATATAAGAAACAGAATTTGGTCATGCTGTAGATATCCCAGAACTCACATCCAATTCTTTGATCATCAGGGAAGAGGGAGCTTGCAGTAAGCCAGAGAAAACTGTGATAAGGACATGTATTCAAAGGACAGGGAAGTTGAAGCTTCCAACACAGATTAATAATAGACCTGTTCACTGCCAACTCCACAAATATTAACCCGTTACTTTGGCACAGGCAGCAGACTTTCAGCCAAGCACTACAGATGCTATCCAAAAATTCACAACAATGGTGGTAGCAAAGTGCCCCTTATGAGTACAAGCTCAATTTTACAAGAAGATATTATTACCCAGTGATACCAAGATCCTGTAGTTCTCCAACATCACATTACTGTACAGATGCCTCTGAGAAGAATTCAGACAATCCCACTCCTCTTGGGAGAAGTCTACAGCCACATCTCTGAAGGTCACCAACTCCTGAAATGAAATAAATAAATGAAGTGAAACAACCTCATCTCTTCCCATACTCACCTCATTCATTCTGCCCCAGGCACACAGGGCTCTCCCATATATTACATTCTCAAATATGTCAAGAATGTTCCCCCTCAGGGCTTTTGTGCTTCTCAGATCATTCTGTATATAACAAAAGCAATGCTCTTACCCAAGTTGCCTATTCCCCTAACCCTCCTTATTTTTCTATATGGTACTTATTTTGTTATTTATTGTCTGCTCCCCACCTCCATTAAAATGTGAAGTCCATGAGGGCAGAGTATGTTTTTGTTTTGGTCACTGCTATATACCAGTTATCGAACAGTATCTGGCACACATGAGGCATTCAAATACTTGCTGAATAAACTAAATTAATGAATGAATGCTTTGCAAAGTTCAAGAAGCTATAAGAGGATCAAAAATGAGACCATAAAGTGCTTGCTGTATCTCTGAAAACTGTTCTAGATCAAGCAAAACAAATGATCAATTCCATTAAAATTCAAATACTTTTATAGAGAGTACTTAAAATTTTGTGTAAAGAAATGAGTGTTCCACTCATAATACTGGTTTTTTTTTTGCGGCACGCGGGCCTCTCACTATTGTGGCCTCTCCCATGGCGGAGCACAGGCTCCGGATGCGCAGGCTCAGCGGCCATGGCTTATGGGCCTAGCCGCTCCGCGGCATGTGGGATCTTCCCTGACTGGGGCACGAACCCGCGTCCCCTGCATCGGCAGGCGGACTCGCAACAACTGCGCCACCAGGGAAGCCTCATAATACTGTTTTTGCTTATAGGGGCTGAGTAAAGTTCTTAAAAACTTGGAGCTATGTTATGATTCAGCTGGATTTCAGGTTTCTATAATGTGACCACCTGATGAAAACTAACATACATTACGTGTTTGTGTGTGGGGATGGATACACACACACACACATACACACTCGTAAATTGTTTTCTTTTCTTACAAAATTAGAAGAGGTGAATCTGTCAAAGCAAGATTTTTAATTGGGCATTTGATACAATTTTGTCATAGTTTAAAAAACTGTCTCTACAAAATAAAAATTCTTAAAATGTTTTTTCAACACACAGTAACTTTTCTTCTTATTTAATTATATGAAGTAGTTTGTGAATTTCGCTCTCTGCCCTAGCAATAACATCCTTCATATACTGCAGAAACGCTCCTGTTAAGAGTTTGTTTCATGGGGTATACATGCTTCCAAAAATGTTTTCCTTAGCTTACATAAATATGTATAATAAATGTATAAATTTTTTATATACAACATACACATTTTTTCACTGAGTCTTTAATTTATACAGTCAATGAAAATAATTACAATGTCAACATAAAGAGCTTAAACTCTAACCTTAAAATATTTGACCTCTAACAAAGAACCTCTTAAAATATTTGAACTCTAACCAAATACTTGGTTTCAAAATCCATTCATAATTAAATCAAACCAGTCTAAAGAAAGTCAACAGTTCTCTTAACGTTTTTGCCTTACAGAAACATGATTCCCAACGGAGAAGACAACTTTCCCTGAAGCCCTGTCATGTGGTGACTGTCTTATTTCTCACATCCCTTGTACACAGCACATGGAGGTGAGGTAGGTGACCTCTTTGCTCCTTACACTTGTTCCCATACCACTGCCCCACCCTCTTTCCTAAAATATACCTAGTTTTCAACCTCATGAAATCAGGCTATGTCACTATCACTTCTTGTTTCCATTATCTACCAATTCCTCGTAGATGCAAATTCTCTGTCATTACTTGAACACTTCAGCATCTAACTCACTGTTACTCTCTCCAATGGTACTCCCATTAAACGTACGGGAGTACCCATATGTTTCAATATCCATATAAATAACCCTCCCAACAGCCTGGCCTCTCAGTTCTCTGACCCCATCTTCTCCAATAAGCCTGTCTTCCACACTTCTACAGTCGCTCACTTCATGATCATGCCCTAGACCTTGTCGTTACCAATAAGTACAAAACCCTCCATAATCTCAACTCTCCCACTCTCACTTCTACCTCCTATATTCCAGTTTTTTCCCTCTGGTACCCCAATTAGGATAATTCTTCCACCACACTAGAACCTACAAATCACTGATCTCACCACGTTTTCACTGTTCTTCACTCCCACATACCCTCACTTCCTAGAACAACCATTTGTTATAATCACCCCCACGCATATACCCTCAACTGCCCGGCTCCCTCTCACTTAACGATACTCACCTGGTTAAACCACAGCCATCACTCAGCATACTCTGTTTCTGGAAGCTGCACAGCTGAACTTTGCTAGAGAAATCATGCTAATTGGTCTCACTTTAAATTCATGATCACTAACTTCCAGGGGGCCAAAATGATACATTTCTACCTACATACATGATATATTTCTCTAGTCCATTCATTTCCCCCACCCTCCTAAATGACCATTTGATACTTTCTTCTCTCTTCTCAATCTTCAATACCTCCCCCCCATCCTTTCTCTCAGCTAAGGATCTTGCTTTGTCTCACTGAAAAAACAAAGCCATTTTAAGAGAATTTCCACAAATTCCCACAACATCTACACATCTACTTGCATCTGGCCCATAAACTCTAACTTGATCCTATTACTATAAATGAACAGCCCACTCTCCTAGCAAAGGCCAAACCCCTCCACTTGTATCCTAGACCTCAGCTGCTCTCAGCTTCGCAAGCAGTGTTCCAGCAATTCCCTCCTCTCTCCTCTTCATCTTCAATTTCCCTTTCTATTGAATCTTTAACATCAGCCCACAGACATATACCCATCTTTTAAAAACCTTGTTGACTACAGTTTCTCCTTCAGTTACCACTCATTTCTCTTCTTCTCTTACAGCTAAACTGTTTTAAAGAGTTGTCTATACTTTCCATTGTTTCTCTCCCTGAAATGAAGAGGAATGACATAATATGACATACGTAACAGGATCACTTTGGCTGCTCTGTTGGGGATAGCAATAATCCAGGTGAGAGATATTGGTTTATACCAGAATAGAAACTGGTGGTAGTAATAAGTGGTCAGATTTTGGATATATTTTGAAGGCAGGACAAACAGAATTTCCTAATGGAAGACTTTTAGCTTGAACATCTTAGATGGGGAAGTATGTAAGAGTTTTCTAATTGATTTTCCTGTTTCTATCCTTGTCCCATTCAGTTTATTGTCAATAGCAGCCAGAGTGATCCTATTAAATGGGAATCAGATCATGCCACTCCTATGCTCCCAAACTTCCAATGGCTCATTTCACTCAGTTTGAGACATCTAAATTTGAGGTATCCATTCCACAACCAAATGAAGATGCTGAGTAGGCAGTTGGATATATGTGTCTGGATTTCTGGGCTGTATACAATTTGGTAGTTGTTGACATATAGATGGTATTTAAAGCCGTGAAACAGAGTGAGATCAACAAAGGAGTGTAGACAGAGCAGAAAAGAAGACTAGGATTAAGCCTTCTTAGTTAATAGGTGCTTAGCAAAAATCTGATGAATGAATGAACATTTGGACAGAGACCAGAATGAAGAAGTTGGTCTGTATCTGGGGGAACAGCATTCTAGGCAGAGGGAACAGTAAGTGCAAGGCCATGAGTTAAGAATGTACTCAGATCACTACAAGGAAGCTAGTGTGGCTGGAACCAAGTGAGTGAAATACAGAGTGGGAAAAATTAGATGAGGTCAGAGGGTTAGCCAGGGACGAGTTTATGTAGGGCCTTGCAAGCCAAGGCAAGGACTTCAACATTTATCCAGAATCAGGTGGGAATCCATTGGAGGGTTTTAAGAAGTGACATGATTGGTCACCCAGAAAAGTTTCAGCAGAAGGAAAATTAATGTCTGCTTGTTTTGAAAAGCAGGAAAATATTTCAGGAAAGAGAAAACACCAGCTCACCTGGTACATGGCTTTAAGAAGTCCAACAGCCATTCTTTCCTCCCCTTGACTCTTCTCTTGGGAAATGGCAGTGTCCTTAGATGAGTGAGATGGGTAAGAGAACATGAGAAACTAGGCTTTCCTTGCAGCATCCAGAATCAGTAGCTTAGAATTTTTCTGCTTCTCTTTCCTCTGTTGCACCCTTCCCTCCAATAGAGAGAAGGCAGAATGGAGACCTAGGAATCCTCTTGCATGCAATTTAACCTGTGCCTAAATCACTTCCTAATTTATTATTTTAACAAGAGATTTTCTAGATTTTACAAATAAAAACTCCAAGTAATGTAATCATTTGCATAAAGACACACAGCTAATAAATAACAGCACCGAGATCAGATAAAGGTCTTCCTGATTCCACTTTCCTTCTCCTCTCCAGTAGGTCAGTGGTTCTGAAACTTGGTGGCACACTGGCATCACCTGGTTAGTTTTAATAGATACTGGTGGCACAGAGTCTCACTCAGCGCCCCCCCCCCGCAAAAAAAAAAAAAAAAAACATACAATATACACACACTCACAGATTCTTAAAAACTACAGCGCCAACCACCATCTTACACAGATCACATTGGCCACGGGTACGGGCAGTTTCACACCGTCACCCTCTCCCATAGTCCCCAGCCTCAAATACTAGGATATCACAACCGGTGATCTCACACTCCAGTCACAAAGAAGCCGAGGATACAGGAACAACGGGAGACAGAGAGTACCCTCCCGCCCCCGCTCACAGTCTCGCCCTCTGTGGCACCAACCATCGACTCACTCGCACCCACAGTCACACAGATACGATGTGTACAGGCACATCGGGTGGCAGGCTCACGCACCGTAAGATCTCAACCCCGTCTCACACGAAGAGTCACACAGAAGGCCCGGGGACCGACGTCAGGGTGACCCACAGGCCGCTCCTCAACCCACTTCCTACCTGCAGAACTGAAGTGCCGGAAGACCAGGTTCAAGTCCGGAAAACTCGGGTAACCTCCTCTCGGGCCCACCTCCTGCCCTGAATCTGAGGGAACCCAGCCTCCGCGGGCCCGGAAAGAAACGACCGGGCCTCCGGAGGACACAAAGGCGCAGCGGGCCCAGTGCTCGCGGGGACCACTGGGAAATGTAGTCCTGACCAGAAAGAGGCTCGGCACCCGGGAGTTCAACTCCCACAGCTCAGCTCCTCTGGGGGTTCGTAACACCGCCTCCTGTGCCCCGGCTCTTGCCACGCTGACCTCTCCCTGGCCTTGCAGAAGGAGCCTGGAAGTCCCGATGATTCCTCTCAGCTCCGAGCCTGGGTCTGCCACAGAGACTGGCCGAGCGTCACACTAGACGGTCTGGGATTGAAGTGCGCAGGCACAGGGTTTCGGTTCACCTCCCTAAGCAACGCAGCAGAGAATTACAAGCCTTGGGCTAGTCGCAGGGGGCCGGGTGGTGTGTGGGCGCGCGCTAGTGCGCTCGCGTCTACACAAAGTGCGTGAAGAGTGAGTCCCTCTCTTTGAGCTGGGGAACCTGAAAAAAGTGTGTGGTGTGTGGTGGGCAGTTGGGAGTGGAGTGCGCAGGTGCATTATGCTTCCACCCAGTCCCGCCTTCCCTAGGGCGTTCTTTCTCAGGGAATGGTTTACCTTGAAGGCAGGAGGGGAGGGGTCAGGGTAGAGAGTGTCATCCTGTGCATATGGTTCCTGTGTTTGTGATTTAGTGACGGTGGATGTGACTGTGTCCCCTCCCCTCTTCCTAAAATGGCTCCTATGTCGGGTATCTTCAAAGTTCCCTACGTTCGGATACAAATGTCACATTTCCAAGAGGGCTTCCCTGATTACACTTCTCCCCCGACACTTCACGGCTCCTTAACCTGACTCTATACCCCCTTAGAACAACAGTGATTATATTTTGTTTTTATTTAAGTTTCTGTCACCTGACTGATTTTGTGAGTTAGTGCACCACCCTGTGATTCTGTCATTTTATGTTTCTGTGAGAGTAACTATGCAAAACTCTGTGTGTTGGAGTGAGCATGGTGCATTTCTGTGACCATGTGTGTGATTGTGTGTGACATTTGTGATGTTAACTGTGAGAATGTGCTATGATAGAAAGTGACTGACTGGTGGAGAATGGAGTAGGACTGTGGTATGATAGTGTGTACGGCAGACCGTGAGGATTATACTAATGGATGTAGGTTTGTGTGAAGAATTCTGCCCTGTGGTATCCGATTAGAAAGCACCTACTGTGTGCCAGATGCTATGTGAGGTGCTGGGATAGACACAGAGAAAATAAGCTTTAAAAAATGATGAATAAAATATTAGTGAGTGCAAGGGGAAATTCAAGAGACCTATTATATGTGTATTTGGATAACAAATAGATATCTGGATCTACACAAAGGAGTGAAGAGCACCAGAGATGGTAACTACAGGGTTAACACATAATACTATTTTCTTATTATTTAATTATTGCCAAAATACAAATTACTGTTTAAGCAAGAATAAAAACAATGTAGTTAAGCGTATCTATATTATTAATATATATGTTAACAAATATAGAAGCAAATTGTATGACAACAATAGCACAAATGTCAGGAGAAGATAAATGCATGGAAATAAACTAATGTAAAGGTTCCAATATTCTATGGGAAGTAATATAATATCACTTGAACGGACACTGTTAAGTGAAAGATGTACATGCTAAGCCCTAAAGCAACCACTTAACTAACAAAATGAAGAGTTATTGCTAATTATCCAACAAGGGAGATAAAAAGGAGTCATAAAAATTACTCAGTTAATCCAAAAGAAGTCACAAAGAGGAGAAGGGAACAAATTACAGGTGGGAAACAAATAGAAAGATAGAAGGTTTATATCAATAATCAGATTAAATATAAATGATCTGAACATCCCAATTAAGAGGGACTGAGTATCAGATCGGATAAAAAAAAGCACAACTCAACCATATGGTGCCTATGAGAAATTCACTTTAAATATATACCAATAGGTTAAAAGTACAAGGATGGAAAAAGATATACCATGCTAATGCTGTGTAAAGAAACCTGGAATGACCTTGGATTTGGCAGTGGGTTCTTAGATATGACACCTAGAGCACAAGAAGCTGAAGAAAAAATAGATAAATTGGACTTCATCAAAATTAAAAACTTCTGTGCATCAAATGACATCATCAAGAAGGTGAAAAGACATCCCACAGAATGGTGAAAATACTTGTAAATCATATATCTGATAAGGGTTTAATACACAGAATATATAAAGAACTCCTAAATCTCAACAACAAAAGGACAACCCAATTCAAAAAGTGAGCAAAGATGTGAATATATATTTCTGCAAAGAAGATATATAAATGGCCAATAAACACATAAAAAGACTAAACATCATTAGTGATTAGGGAAATGCAAATAAAGCTATGAGATACCACTTTATACCTACTAGGATGGGTATTTTCAAAATAACTGAAAATAGTACATGTTAGTGAGGATGTGCATAACTTGTAACCCTTGTACAATGATGGTGAAAATATAAAATGGTATAGTTTGGCAATTCCTCAAAAAGTTTAGCATAGAATTACCATGTGACCCAGCAATTATGCTCCTAGGTATATATCCAAAGGAACTGAAAGCAGGGACTTGAACAGATACTTGTATTCCAATGTTTATTGAAGCGTTATTCAGAATAGACAAAAGGTGGAAAAAACATGAATGGATAAACAAAGTGTACTATACACATACAATGGAATATTTTTCAGCCACAAAAAGGAATAAAGTTCTGACACATACAACATGGATGAAGCTTGAAAAATTTATGCAAAGTGAAATAACTCATATGCAAAAGGACAAATATTGTATAATTCTGCTTATATGAAATATTTGGATTAGGTAAATTCATAGAGAAAGAAAATAGATTAGAGGTTACTGCAGGGAGGGAGGAATTAGGAATTATTGCTTAGTGGTTACAAAGTTTCTGTTTGGGTTGATGAAAAGTTTTGGAAATAGATAGTGGGGATGATTGCACAACAATCATCTACTTAATGCCACTGAATTGTACGCTTAAGAATTGTTAAAATGGCAAATTTTATGTATTTTACAATAATATAAAAATGTATGTTATGTATTTTACAATAATATAAAAATATAATAATGTAGTATACCAAAAATCATTGAATTACATACACTTTAAATGGGTGAATTATATGGTATGTAAATTACATCTCAATAAAGCTGTTAAAAAAAGAAAGCTGGATGGGACTTCCCTGGTGGCGCAGTGGTTGAGAGTCCGCCTACCGATGCAGGGGACACGGGTTCGTGCCCCGGTCCAGGAAGATCCCACATGCCGCGGAGCAGCTGGGCCCGTGAGCCATGGCCGCTGAGCCTGCACGTCCGGAGCCCGTGCTCCGCAACGGGAGAGGCCACAACAGTGAGAGGCCCGCGTACCGCAAAAAACAACAACAAAAAAAGAAAGCTGGAGTGGATATAAATATCTACAAAGCAGGTTTCAGAGCAAAAAATATTACAGAGATAAAGAAGATCATTTCATAATAATAAAGTTGTCAGTTCATCATAGAGAATAACAATTGTAAATGTTCATGCATCTACTAATAGCATCAAAATACATGAAACAAAAACTGATAAAACTGGAAGGAGAAAGAGATAAATCCACTATTACAAGTCAGAGTCCAGTTATACTCTCAGTAATTGCTAGAACAAGTAGACAGAAAATCAGCTAAAACATAGAAGATTTGAAAAACACTATCATTTGAACTAATTGATATTTGCAGAGCACTACAACCAACAACAGCAAAAAATACTAATATTTTTCAAGTGCACATGGAACATTTACAAAAATAAAACATATTCTGGGCCACAAAACAAGCCTCTTTCCACAATGGAATTAAATTAGAAATCAGTAACTAAAAGATATCTGGATAATTATTGAATATTGTATTTGGAAATGTACACATGTCTAAATAACACATGGATTAAAAAAGAAATCAAAAAGGAAGTTAAAAAGTATGTTGAACTGAAAGAAAATGAAAACATATTACATAGCAATTATGAGATGCCACTGAAACTGTGTTCAAGGGGAAATTTCTAGAAACTAGATGTCTATATTAACAAAAAAAGGTCTCAAATCAATGACTTCATCTTCCACTTTAAGAAACCAGAAAAAGAAGAGCAAATTAAACACAGTGTAAGCAAAACAAAGGAAATAATAAATATCAGAGCAGAAATCAATGAAATAGAAAACAGAAAAATAAAGAAAAATCAATGGAACCAAAAGTTAGTTATTTGAGATTAATAAAAATGATAAAACTGTAGCAAGACTGGTCAGGAAAGAAATGGAGATATATCAGGAATGAGAGAAGTGACATCACTACAGATTCTACAAATGTTAAAAGGACGACAAAGTACAGCATAGAAACTTTAATCCAATATATTAAACAACTTAGGTGAAATAGAAAGATTTCTTGACAGACACAAACTATCAAACCTTACTAAAGAATAAATAATTAACCTGAATAGCCCTATATCTATAATATAAATTGAATTTGGAATTAAAAACCTTCCTACAGGGACTTCCCTGGTGGTCCAGTGGTAAAGAAACTGCCTTACAATGCAGGGGATGCGGGTTCGATCCCTGGTCAGGGAACTAAGATCCCACATGCCGCAGGGCAACTAAGCCCATGTGCCAAAACTACCGAACTCGCGCGCCTCAACTGGAGCCCACAGGCCGCAAACTACAGAGCCCACGCACCCTGGAACCTGCGCGCCACAACTAAAGAGAAAACCCCCACGCCACAGCTAGAGAGAAGCCCGTGCACCACAACGAAGAGCCCGCATGCTGCAACTGAGACCCAGCCCAGCCATAAATAAATAAAATAAACAAATAAATAATAAATAAATCTTAAAAAAAAAACCCTTCCTACAAAAAAAGCCAAGTCCAGATGGCTTCACTGGTGAATTCTATGAAACATTTCTATTTAATTTTAATTTTTATTAAACATTTAAAATACTCGTAAGCATTTAAAGAATAAATAATAAGAATTTTATACAAACACTTCCAGAATATTGAAAAGAAGGAAATTCTTCCCAATTCATTCTATGAGTTAACTAGACAAAATTACCCCACCTCCCCTGCCCCCACAAAACCTACAGATTAATATCCCTCATGAACCTATTTGCAAAAAGTTCTTAATAAAATTTTAGCAAATTGAATCCAACAATATAAAAAAATGATAATGCAACAATGGCCAAGTGGTGTTTATCCCAAGAATATAAGATTGGTTTAAGATTTGAAGTCCAGTGTAATTCAACATATTAACAAACTAAAAGAGAAAGAAAATACAGTATTGCCATCTCAGATGCAGAAAGAGCATTTGACAAAATTCAACATCCATTTTTGATAAATACACTTAGCAGAAAAAGAAAAAAAGCTTCAACTCAGTGAAGGCCATCTACGAAAAATCTCCAGCTACCATTTCACTTAATAGTACAAAACTGAATGCTTTCCTTCGAAGTAAGATCTTGGCAAAGATATTCACTGTCTCCACTTCTGTTCAATCTTTTATAGAAGGTTTTAGCCAGAGAAACCAGGAAAGAAAAAGAAATGAACAGCATACAGATTTGATAGTGTGATGAAGAGCCTAATTTCATTTTTTGATGTTTGCCTGCTTATAGCTTTAAAAAAGAAAACCAAACCAAGAAGTTTATTTAAACAACAAGTGCTTGTCTTGAAGGGACAACTATCTAGGATTTCTTTATTTTTTAAAAATTAATTTTTAATTGGAGTATAGTTGAATTATGATGTCGTATTAGTTTCTGCTGTACAGCAAAGTGAATCAGTTATACATATATCCACTCTTTTTTAGACTCTTTCCCCATATAGGTCATTACAGAGTATTGAGTAGAGTTCCTTGTGCTATACAGTAGCTCCTCATTAGTTATCTATTTTATATATAGTAGTGTGTTCATGCCAATCCCAATCTCCCAATTTATCCTACCTCCCCCTTCCCCCTTGGTGGTCATAAGTTTGTTTTCTACATCTGTGACTCTATTTCTGTTTTGGAAATAAGTGTATTTATACTATTTTAGGATTTAGTTCTTTTAGAGTAATTTATCCCTACTTAAAGAGATTACCTTACTTGTGACATCTACATAGAAAAAAGTCATAAAATTGTCCTTGGTTTAACAATGATAAATGAAAAACATTAAAATTCTCCAGCTGAACAAGGTATGCAAGGATTTTTTTTTTTTTTTTTTTTTGCGGTACGCGGGCCTCTCACTGTTGTGGCCTCTCCCGTTGCGGAGCACAGGCTCCGGACGCGCAGGCTCAGCGGCCATGGCTCACGGGCCTAGCCGCTCCGTGGCATGTGGGATCTTCCCGGACAGGGGCATGAACCCGCATCCCCTGCATCAGCAGGCGGACTCTCAACCACTGCGCCACCAGGGAAGCCCTGCAAGGATTTTTTGTATTCCTTTTTTTTGTTAAATAGCGAGAGCAAAATAACTTACTGGCATATAAAGATAAGAGGTGACCAAGCATACCACTAATAGAAAGGCAACCTTCTCACAGAACTAGTATTTTCCCCCAACCCATTTTCATTTGATGTCAATCAAAACATACCATTGGCCATAATTTATTTTTTAGGAAAGCAATATGCTTCTGTATACACCAGTTACTTTACGTACAATAAAGGAATGGGGAAGAGGAAAATGAAAGACTAGAGAAAACCGTACTGTAGTAGTTAGGATGTTGTGGAACCAAATTGCATTTTTCTAATCGAGAATGTCCTTTTGGTCTGTAGAACAGAGTTCTGGAGTAAAGTAGCAGGTTCCTTTTTTAGTAGACACCTCCTGTCTGTTGCTGGAACACATCATTTGTATCTTCATCTTCCATTTCCAGCTGTGTAGGTGAGTCTGTTTCATTGATTGGCTGCCAGTCAAATTGGAATCTGATCTGCCTCATTGACAAACCATGTCATTCACAATAGACTTTCATTAGTTTACTAAGTGGTGTATGCCTCTTAATCTTAAAGTGCACCACAGAACCATCCTACCCTGCCACCTTCAAATTAATATGATCATTGTACTCAGTCCTTCCTTGGTCTTTTTGTCAGCCATGGTGATCTCCGGAGTCTCCTCAGCTGCTGTTTCACCAGATCCACACCAAACACGCACACAAGCAGCACCAGGAACAGCAGAAGAAGCTGCTTACAGCTTTGAGCTTCACTCCTTATTTCTCTTGTGCCCCCAATCTGGGCAAGCTCAGCTCCTCTCTTTTTTGACACTAGCGGGAGATTTAAACCACACAAGCCTCTGCCATAAACGCTCCACGCCAATTTCCTTTCCTTGCTTTTGCAAACAACTTGCAGACTTTCTTGGGACACCTTTCTTGCTTTTCCTAGAAAGCTTCATTGTGTGAGTAATAAAAGTTTTCATACCCTCTTGGTGTGTGTGTGGCGTCATCAGTCTCAACATCCCAACCATATTTTGGGTGAGTGGGCGGGTCCATACTATATCTGCCGATTGCAATAGGAATAGATATCACTGTCTTTTCTTACAGATGACATGATCATCTATGTAGAAAATCCAGTGGAACCTCCAAACTCTAGTAGAAATACTAAGTGACTTAAGCAAGGTATCAGGCTACAAGATACAGAAATCAATTGTATTTCTTATATACCAGCAATGAACAATTGGAAATTGGATTTTTTTAAATATCATTTACAATGCATCAAAAACTCTGTAATACTTAGGGGTAAATCTGACAAAATATTTCATTATCTGTACATTAAAAAATATAAAATATTGCTTAGAGGAATTAAAGAAGATATATATTGTGCTCATATTGTGTCTTATGGTTATGAGAGTCACCATTTTAAAGATGTCAGTTCTCCCCAATTGATCTATATACTCAATACAATCTCAGTGAAAATTCCAGATAGATTAAAAAAATAAATAAATGGACAAATTCCTTCTAAAACTCTCCTTGGTGTTTGAAATGAAAATTTGTTTTCACACACATGAAAAAATTGTACATGAATGTATATAGCAGCTTTAGTTATAACAGCCAAAAGTTGGAAACAACCCATATGTCCTTCAATGAATGAATGGCTAAACAAACTCTGGCATATCCACATGGACTTCTACTCAGCAATAAAAAGCAATGAATTACTTACACATGTAAAAACGCTTATGAATCTCCAGGGAATTATGCTGAGTGAAAAAGTCAATAGTCCAATTACATACTTTATAATTCCATTTACATAACATTCTTGAAGGGATAAAATTATAGAAATGGAGAACAGATTAGGGTTGCCAGGTCTTAAGGAGGGGGTTAAGAGAAGGAGGGAAGTGGGTATGGCTGTAAAAGGACAACATGAAGTATTCTTGTGATGATGGAAATAACTTGAAAGTATCAATGTGAAGGTTGTGATACAGTGTATAGTATTGCAAGATGTTACCACTGGGGGAAACTGGATACTGGGTATATGGGATTTCCCTGAATTATTTCTTACAACTGCATGAGAATCAAGAATTACTTCAAAATAAAAAGTTAAAATTTTTTAAAAAGCTAGGCCGAAAAGAAAACAAATTCTAAGGTAGTAGACCAAAACCCAACTACATTAAATGTAAATTCACTAAATATGTCAGAGTAAGATTGTCATTATTTTTAAAATAATATTGTTTAATGAGACATACTTTAAAAAAAAAACAGAATGGTTAAAAGCAAAAGCGTAGAAAAAGATAATGCACTAGCCGAAAGAAGGATGGTGAAGCTACAGTAATATCAAAACTAAGACAAAAAGTGATATTATAAAGGGTAGATTCCATAATTTCCTATTGGATCAATCCAACAGGAAGCTATTACAACTCTAAATATGTATCATCCAACAAGAAGCTTTAAAATATATAAAGCAAAGCTTAACAGAAATAAAAGGAGAAATAGACAAATCTACAAGTATAAAAAATGAAATCAGGAAGCTGAATGGACATAGAACCAACTCTGTTCTCATCTTTTAACAAAATACTTAGCAAAAAATAATTCTTACAGTTGACAGAAAAATGTACTGTTGGTAAAGACACATGAGACAAATAAGCAAAACTTATTTAGAGGACATGTTCTCTCTCTGCAGTGTTTGGGAGCCTCTTTTCCCTTCCCAGAAAGAAATTCACACTTTTCAGAAACAGTGCCCATTATCATCTAGTGAAAGGAAGGCTGTGAAAGGAAGACTATCTTATTCTGCTTCCTAGAGATAACATAGTTCCTTAGGCTTTGTGTAGCTTCCTGATATTTAGCATGCTGTAGTCTACTGTATTCTGTTCTCTTTGCCAACATACTATTGCACAAAAGCATACAATAGTGTTTTCTTGGATATTTTCTCCATTTTGGTCTCTACTGCAAAATTATTGCAGTGAGTCTTGTTTTTGTGGTACGCGGGCCTTTCACTGTTATGGCCTCTCCCGTTGCGGAGCACAGGCTCCGGACGCGCAGGCTCAGCAGCCATGGCTCACGGGCCCAGCCACTCCACGGTATGTGGGATCTTCCCGGACCGGGGCACGAACCCGTGTCCCCTGCATCGGCAGGCGGACTCTCAACCACTGCGCCACCAGGGAAACCCTATCAATTGTTTTTAAGTTCTTAAATCAGAGTGGAACTCATATGAAATGTTGAAAAAAGAAATCGGGTCTTTAGGGCAAGAGTGACATATAGTCCGGGTTGCTGGATTCTTAGGTTTTTGCACCTGGTTACTTGTCTACTTTTCAACTTACACTTTTCACTCCTGATGGCGAGGCTACTTTGAGTTATTGACATGACCTTTCATTTGATGGCTCAGTGTCTTTGCCTTCTTCAACATCTTTATAGATTACCTGTATCACTTCTGTCCATATAACACACATGGAATATGGAGTAACACAGTGTAAAAAAAAAAAAAAAAAGCCTAGGTGATTCCAGTAATACACAATCACGAATCTCTATAATTTTTTTCCATTTAATATTTTGGTGACTCATGTATTGACTTAACCATGTAAATTTCAATATTGTAACAGGTGCCCGTCAGAAAAGCAGAAACACAAAGAACGGACAGAGCACATTGTCTCTGAAAAACTGCAGAGTCAGAATCAAGAGGTCACTAGAACAGACGACGCGACCATGGTCACACGAATGGTCGCAAACTAGAACGACCCTAAAGTCACCGGACCTCAGAGTCCCTCGACCCCGTAGACTCCCTACCACAAATTCCACCGCTGAAAGCTCCCACACCCGATCACGCAACGGTGCTCCTCGCTTTTCTTTTCTTTTTTTTTTTACTCCTCCCTTTTCTGACTGCCTCCAGGAGCTTGAGGCTCAGGCTGGCCCATCACGTCTCTTCAAGGTGCCCAGACCTTGCCCCACTTTCACCCCACTGAAGTCCAGTCCCAGGTGGAGCCGGGACCAGACGGAACGAAACCGACTCAGCGGTGCTTCCCTCACGGACCAGATACCGTAACGCCTAGAACCCAAAGATCCAGACAACTGTAAGGAGGAGGCGACTTTTCGCAGAAAATAGATTTGGGCCGAGACGGCCTCTGGGAAATGTAGTCCGGGGCAGGAAAACTGCGGACCTTTTCACATTCTTCTCAGCACCAAGTGGCACTCCCAGGCTCCGAGGGCCGGACTCACTGGAGGCAGCTGCCGCAAAACTCTCAGCTGAGGCCCCTCGGCAGATCTGAGAGCCCCTCAACGCAGCGGTTGCTTATTCCCGCTACTCGTCAACTGGAAGGCCAGTCCTCGCGGCGAGCCGCGAGGGGCTCTGGGAAGAGTTATCCTGCGTCTAACGGACCGAGGCTTGTGCTGCCTTCGGACACAGCCGGCACTGACCTTAATGGATTACCTAACTCGGGCTGCACCGGCTGTGCCACTTGGGCAGCGCTGAGGTGCGGAATTGGGGCCTGTGTCTGCGGGCTCGGTGGTGAGTCCTCGGGAAGTCGCGAGCTCAGAGTCCGGGACTCTTTGTGCTGGGTGGAATAGGGGCCTGCGGACCACCCGGTGCCTGTGTTGTTGGAGGAGGACGCCGGGCAGGGCTTTGCCTGTGCGGGTGGTTCCCTGAGGCCGTGGGAGCGACGTGTGAAGGACTGTGAGCGTGTGGCTTGATAGGACTTTATTTGCCAGGCATTTGTCTGTGACTGATATGGCCGTGGAGTCGTGTGTGCAGGCGGATTTTGTGGATGTGCTTTTCCTTTTCTGTTTCACTATGAACGTGGCTGAAAACCACGATAAAAGGCAGAGTTCGGTTGTGTGTGTAGATTTGTGAGACTATTTGTACCAGTGCTTCATTTCTTTGGAGATGGTAATCGTAAATATGTTTTTCTATGAGATATCAATAGCCCCAACACGTTGTTTCAGTATTTATTTAAAATTTTATTTCTGTGTAATGGCCACGTTGTTTTGTGTGCTTAGTAACAATACTCCTTGCCCCTCACTCCCCGCCCCAAATCACAAAATAAAGAAAAGCTCCAAGAAAACAAAAATCATTTATACTTCTACCATAAACTATCAAAATTTATTTCCCATCTTTTCACCCCTCCCTCTGTGAATACATACATATGCATTCGTATATTATAAAATTGGAATCACGCTATACATACAGTTCTGTAATCTACCTATGCCATTTAACAATGTGCAGTTAATATTTTTCCATTTAAACAATTACGCATATATGTCATCATTTAAAAGTTTTTTGTATGGTATTCATTTTAATGCATTTACACCTGTTGATGGGTAATTTGGTTTTTTTAACTTCTTGCCATTATATAGAATGTGTTTATCAGCAACTATTTGGCATGTTATCATGCACTTTCTTAATTTTTTTTGGTGGGAGGCAGGCTCTTAGAAGTGGAACTGATAGGTTTAGATATATATGCTTATTAAAGACTCCCAAATTCTATCCAGTTATTCTCTTGTAAGGTTCCAATAATCTACAGTATTATTGGCATAGTATAAGATTGCCTATATTCATACACCCTTGATAACAATGGTTATCGTTAGTATTAATAATCTTTGTTAACCTCATAGATGTAAAATAATTTCTTTAATTTGCAGTTATTTAATTACTACTGAAGTCAACCATTTAAAAATCTTTTTTTGTGTGAATTATGTGTTTTCTAAGGTGTTTTTCTAAAGCAGTGTTCTATTTTCAAATTTCTTTTCCAGGTTCTTCAGGTACTGAGGATTCATTCATTCATCCACTCACCATTTATTGAATGCTGCGTGTGACAGGAATAATTATAGATGCTTGGGATATAACATTGAACAAAGGAGACAAACTCTCTGCTATCATGGTACTTACATTGTTGTGGGCCAGATAATAAATGAGGTAAGTAAGTTAAATATAACATACATTAAATAGTGAAACATTCTAAGAGAAAAGTAAAGCAGGAGGATATATAGAATCAGGGATGAGACTTGGAGTTTTAGATGGGGTAGTTAAGAATGCATCCTGAAAATGTAATAATAAAGATATGAAGGAAATACAGGTGCTAGTTATGCACATAATTAAGGGAAGAGGGAACAACAGTTAGAAAAGCCCTGAGATGGGAATATGCCTGTTACAAAGAGGCTGGTGTGGCTGAAATAGAGCAAATGAGAGGGAGAGTAGTGAGAGATGGGAGAAGAAAGGTAATTGGAGGGAAGGAGGGCAGATCAGATTGGGCCTTATGGGCCCTGTTAAGGATCTTGGCTTTTTACTGTGAATGAGATGGGAAGCTATTGGAGAGTTTTGAACATACAAGTGATAGTATCTGCTTACGATTTAAGAGGATTGCCTTGGTTGCTCTGATGAGAGAATTATGAGAAGAAGAATAGGGGAAGAGGTCAGGGACAAGGGCAGAAGCAGAGAGACCAATTAGGAAGCTATTGCATTAATCTAGGGAAAAGATGTTGGTGACCTGGACCAGAGTAGTAAAAATGATGAGAAGTAGTCGTGTACTGGATATAATTTAAAGGTAAAGCTGACATAATTTGCTGATAGAACTGATGTGGAGTGTAAGTGTGACAAGATGACACAATATTTTTTAATCTGAGCAACTTGAAGAATGGAGTTGTCATTAACTGAGAAGGGAAAGAAGGTAGGAAGAACCTGGGGCATAGAGAGATAGTGAGATTTCAGTTTGGAATATTGTATCTGAAGTATGAGATGCCCATTGGACATTCAGGTGGAAATATTAAGTTGGCAGTGGGATATACAAGTCTGAAGTTCAAAAGAAAGTTCTGAGACCTAGGTTGGAGACATACGTTTGGGGATTATCAGCATATAGGTGATATTTAAGGAGATCACTTAGAGGGTAGATGGAAAATGATAGACGTAAAGGACTTATCTCTGGGTCACTTCAACATGAGAAAGTCAAAGAAAATGAGGAGGAACCAGCAAAAAAGACTGAAAGGGACTACCTAGAATGGTTGGGAGAAAACCCCAGTTATGGTGCTTAGTGCTACTGACATGGTCATTGTTTCTAGGCTTTTTGTTTTGGTGGGCAGAGCAAGGAAATATATTTTAGTTTTTTTTAGTAGCTTGATTCACATACCATACATTTTACCCTTTAAAGTGTACAACGGAATGTTTTTCTAAAAAATCCACAGGGTTGTGCACCCATCACCATTGTGTAATTTTAGATCATTTTTGTCCCCCCTGAATTATCGTACCCATTAGCAGTCAATCTCATATTCTCCTCCTTCCTCCCAGTCTAATGAACCACTAATCTGATTTATGCCTTGATGAATTTGTCTATTCAGCCATTTCATATCAATGAAATCGTACAATATGTGGTCTTTTGTGACTGACTTCTTTCACGTGATATGTTTTCAATGTTTATTAACGTTGTAGCTGGAAATATACTCTTAACAGAGTAGACCCCATGAGTTCATACTGCTATTTGCAATAAAAAAAATTTAGAATTATAGAGTTTCTACTTTAGTTTCATTTTTGTGTCTTTTATTTATTAATCCATCCATCTGTAGATGTGTATATGTATATATAAATAAGATAGTTCAGAGCAATATTACTAGTACTTAAAATATTCCTACTGCAAATAATTTAATATTTCTTTATAGATCTATTTGCTTTGGGGTTGTCTCTCTAGGGACATATAACCCAATTATTGTGCTTTAAAGTAACTAGAACTAATTTCTCTGTGTGTGGTTAAGCCACAAATGTAACATATGAGTAGGTTCATTTGTTTCATTCTGCTTTTGATTTTTAGGTATAGCTTATGGGTTTTTTTGGTTGTTGTTGTTTTAATTTAATTTATTTAATTAATTATTTTAGCTTTTGTTTTAACATTTGTTTTAATTTTGTTTTATAATCATGTAAGACATTTACATGGTTGGAAAGTCAAATATGCAAAACAAACACACAAAACAAAGAGAAGTTTTGTATTGTTTGCAAACAGGGAGCACGATGCCTCCAGCTTTGTTATTCCTTCTCAAGATTGCTTTGGCAATTTGGGGTCTTTTGTGGGTCCATACAAATTTTAGGATTGTTTGTTCTATTTCTATGAAAAATTCCATTGGAATTTTGATAGAAATTGCATTGAATCTATACATTGCTTTGGGTAGTATGAACATTTTAGCAATATCAATTCTTCCAATCCATGAACACGGAATTTCTTTCCATTCATTTGTGTCTTTTTCAATTTCTTTCATCAGTGTCCTATAGTTTTCATTGTATAGTCTTTCACCTGCTTGGTTGAGCTTATTCCTAGGTGTTTTATTCTTTTTGATGCAATTGTGAATGGAATTGTTTTCTTAACTTTTCTTTCTGATAGTTCATTATTAGTGCATAGAAATGCAGCAATTTCTGTATATTTATTTTGTATCCTGCAACATTACTGAATTCATTTATAAGTTCTAACAGTTATTTGGCAGTCTTTAGGGTTTTGTATGTATAATATCATGTCATCTGCAAATAATGAAAGTTTCACTTCTTCCTTTCCATTTGGATGCCTTTTATTGCTTTTTCTTGCCTAATTGCTCTGGCTAGGATTTCCAGTACTATGTTGAACAAAAATAGTGACAATGGGCATCCTGTCTTGTTCCTGGTCTTAGAGGAAAAGCTCTTAGCTTCACACCATTAACTATGGTGTTAGTTCTGAGCTTGTCATATATATCATTTATTATGTGAGATACGTTTCCTCTATACCCACTTTGTTGAGAGTTTTTTTTTTTTTTTTTTTTTTTGCTGTATGCGGGCCTCTCACTGTTGTGGCCTCTGCTGTTGTGGAGCACAGGCTCCAGACGCACAGGCCCAGTGGCCATGGCTCACGGGCCCAGCTGCTCTGCGGCATGTGGGATCCTTCCGGACCGGGGCACGAACCCGTGTCCCCTGCATCAGCAGGCAGACTCCCGACCACTGCACCACCCGGGAAGCCCTGTTGAGAGTTTTTATAAAAAATGGATGTTGAATCTTGTCAAATACTTTTCCTTCATCTATTGAGATGATCATGTGGATTTTTATCATTCATTTTGGTAATGTGGTGTATCACATTTGTTGATTTGTGGTTATTGAACCATCCTTGCATCCCTAGAATATATCCCACTTTATTGAGGTGTTTGATTCTTTTTTTTAAAATTTTTTAAAATAAATTTATTTGTTTGTTTTATTTTTGGCTGCATTGGGTCTTCATTGTTGCACATGGGCTTTCTCTAGTTGTGGCGAGTGGAGGCTACTCTTCATTGTGGTGCACAGGCTTCTCATTGCAATGGCTTCTCCTGTTGCGGAGTGTGGGCTCTAGGCATGCGGGCTTCAGTAGTTGTGGCTTGTGGGCTCTAGAGTGCAGGTTCAGTAGTTGTGGTGCATGGGCTTAGTTGCTCCGCAGCATGTGGGATCTTCCCAGACCAGGGGTTGAACCTGTGTCCCCTGCACTGGCAGGCGGATTCTTAACCACTGTGCCACCAGGGAAGCCCTGAGGTGTTTGATTCTTAATGTATGTTGAATTCATGTTTGCTAATATTTTGTTGAGGATTTTTCATCTGTGTTCATCCGGAATATTGGCCTGTGATTGTCTTTTCTTTTAGTATACTTGTCTGGTTTTGGTATCAGGGTAATGCTGGCCTTGTGAAATGAGTTTGGAAGCGTTTTCTCCTCTTCTATTTTTGGGAGATTTTTAGAAGGATTCGTATTAATTTTTCTTTGAATGTTTGGTAGAATTCACCAGTACAGCCATCTGGTTCTGGATTTTTGTTTGCTGGGAGGTTTTAAATTACTGATTCAACCTCCTTACTAGTAGTCGGTCTGTTCAGATTTTTTGTTTCTTCATAATTCAGTCTTGGATGGTTGTATGTTTCTAGGAATGTATCCATTTCTTCTAGGTTGTCCAATTTTTTGGCATATAAATTGTTTGTAATAGTCTCTTATCTTTTGTATTGTATTTCTGTGGTACCAGTTGTAACATCTCTTTTGTTTCTGATTTTGTTTGAGTCCTCTCTCTTTTTACTTGGTGAGTCTAGCTAAAGGTTTGTCCATTTTGTTTATCTTGTCACAGCATCAGTTCTTGGTTTCATTGATCTTTTCTCTTGTCTTTTTAGTCTCTATTTCATTTTTTTCTGCCCTGATTCTTGTTACTTCCTTCCTTCTACTAAGTTTGGGCTTCTTTTATTCTTCTTTTCTAGTTCCTCAAGGTTTAAAGTTAGATTGTTTATTTGACATTTTTCTGGGTTTTTGAAATAGGCATTTGTTGCTATGAACTTCCTTCTTAGAGCAGTTTTTGTTGCATCCCTTAAGTTCTGGTGTATTGTACTTCCATTTTCATTTGTCTCAAGATATTTTTGATTTTGCTTTTGATTTCTTTGTTCCTATTGGTTATTCAGTAGCATGTTGTTTAGTTGCTACATATTTCTGAATTTTCCAGTTTTCTTCTGGTAATTGATTTCGTTTCATACCATGTGGTTGGGAAAGATGCTGGATATTATTTAAGTCTTCTTAAATTTGTCAAGACTTGTTTTGTGGCCTATCATATCCTAGAGAATGTTCCATGTGCACCTGAGAAGAAGGTGTATTCAGGTGCCTTTGGATGGAATTTCTGTATATATCTATTTAGTCTATCTGGTCTAATGTGTTGTTTAAGGCCAATGTTTCCTTATTGATTTTCTGTCAGAACGATTTATCCATTGTCTTATTGTATTGCTGCCTGTTTCTCCCTTTAGACCTGTTAATATTTGCTTCATATATTTAGGTGCTCTTATGTTGTGTGCATATATATTTACAAATGTTTATCCTCTTGTTGGATTGACCCCTTTATCATTATGTAATGCCCTTCTTTGTCTCTTATGGCAGTCTTTGTTTTAAAGTCTGTTTTGTCTGATATAAGTATAGCTATCCCAACTTTCTTTTGGTTTCCATTTGCATGGAATATCATCATGCAAAAAGATGGGCCCTTCAGTCTGTGTGTGTTCTTACAACTGAAGTGAATCTCTCATAGGTAGCATATTGATGGGTCTTGTTTTTTTTATCCATTCATCCATTCTGTGTCCTTTTGAAAGCTTTTCTTTTTTTGTTTGTGTGGTACGCAGGCCTCTCACTGTTGTGGCCTCTCCCGTTGCAGAGCACAGGCTCCGGATGCGCAGGCTCAGCGGCCATGGCTCATGGGCCCAGCCACTCCGCGGCACGTGGGATCCTCCTGGACCAGGGCACGAACCCATTCTGTGTCTTTTGATCAGAGAATTTAATCCATTTACATTTAAAGTAATTATTGATAGGTATGTATTTATTGCCATTTTGTTAATTGGTTTTTGGCTGTTTTGTAGTTCCTCTGTTCCTTTCTTTGCTATTTCTTTGTGGTTTGATGGCTTTCTTTATTGGTATGCTTAGATTCATTTCTCACTATCTTTTGTTATCTACTGCAAATTTTTGGTTAATGGTTACAATGAGACTGACATAAACCCACTTATATTTATAATGGTCTAATTTAAGTTGATAATAATCAAAGTTTGAATGCATTCTAAAGCTTTACATTTCTATCCCTGCCCCCCCCATCATTTTAAAAAATATCAAACGCTTCACAAATTTGCATGTCATCCTTGTGCAGAGGCCATGCTATTCATCTCTATATCATTCCAATTTTAGTATATATGCTGCTGAAGTGAGCACTGGGAGGTTTCTGTTGACCTGTCTTCAAGTTCATTGATTTTTTCCTCAGTCATGTTGAGTCTACTGATGAGTCCATTGAAGGCATTCTTTTTTTTTTTTAGAGTTCCATCAGCACTAAGCAATTTTAATTTTAAAAAATTATCTCAGAGTAATTTCAAACTCACAGAAAATTTGCAAGTACATTACAAAAATACTCCCTTATTGCCTTCACCCAGATTCACCAACTTTTAATATCTCTCTCTTTCTTTCACACACACACACACACACACACACACACACACACACACACACACACACAATGAGTCTTTTTCTGAACCATTTGACTACAAGCTTCAGACCTGATCCTTCATCCCCTAAATACTCCAGTGTGTATTTCCCTAAACAGAGACCTCCCAATAAGTCAGGAAGTCAACAATTGATACAACATTGCCATTTAGAGAACCTGTTCAAATTTCAATTTTGCCAATTGTCCCCAAAATGTCTTTTTCTTCATACTTTAAAAAACATATATATTTATTTATTTTTATTTGGTTGTGCCAGGTCTTGTTGTGGCTGGTGGGCTTTTTAGTTGCAGCTGGCAGGCTCCATAGTTGTGGCTTGCCATCTCCTTAGTTGCAGCATGCGGGCTTCTTAGTTGTGGCATGCGAACTCTTAGTTGCGGCATGCATGTGGGATCTAGTTCCCTGACCAGGGATTGAACCTGGGCCCCCTGCATTGGGAGCATGGGGTCTTAACCACTGCGCCACCAGGGAAGTCCCCCCAGAATGTCTTTTTTAGTTTTCAGGTACAGGATTCCTTCATACCTTGCATTTGGTTGTCATGTCTCTTTGGCCTCCTGCAACCTGGAACAGTTCCCCAGTCATTCTGTCTATCATGTCCTTGAGAGTTTAAAAGAATACAGGCCTTGTATTCTGTAGACTGGCACTCAACTTGATTCCATTGGATGTTTCTTCATGCCTAGACTCAGGCATGTATTCCTGACAAACTTTGATTTTCTCATTATGTCATTCTGTCCCATCACTGGTGATGTTAAACTTGATCATCTAGTCATGTTGATGTCTTCACTGTAAAGTTCTATTTTTCCTTGTAACTGTTGGAAAATGTTCCAATATGGTGCTAAAATCCTGTTCCTCATCGAAACTTTACCCATTCTTAGCCTCCATTGACAACTTCAGTCTGAACCACTCTCCAGTTGATAAGTGGTTTTATGTTTATATTATTCCTTTTACATTTATTGGTTGGCATTATAGTGGAAAGGAAGAGCTTTCCTTTCTCCCTATTGATTTATATCATGTTGAGCTCATGGATTCTATTTTATTCAGTAGGTTATACTTTATTACTGTAAATATTTATTTTCATGCTCAAATTGCCCCTAATTTGGCCAATGTGAGCTTCTTTGAGCCAGTTTCACATCTTTTTAACATGGTCCTATCAGTTTTTGAGCACTTCCTTAATTTCTGGCACAAGATGTTCTAGGCTCATCTTGTAGTTTTCCTGCTCCAGCCCTAAAATCAGATATTTCTTCAGACAGTCTTGGTTCCTCTTCTTTTTTCCCATATAAATATTTTTTGGAAAATTTTGGACTTTTATTTATTTATTGTTGTTGAAGTATAATTGATTTACCATATTATGTTAGTTTCAAGTGTACAGCAGAGTGATTTGGTTATATATATATTCTTTTTTTGATACTTTACATTATAGTTTATTACAAGATATTGAATATAGTCCCCTGTGCTATGCAGTAAATCCTTGTTGTTTATTTTATATGCATCTGTTAATCCCATACTCTCAATTTATTCCTCCCTTGCTTCCTCTCCCCTTTAGTAACCATAAGTTTGTTTTCTATGTCTGTGAGTCTGTTTTCTGTTTTGTATATAGATTCATTTGTACTATTTTTTAGATTCCACATGTGATATATAATATTTGTCTTTGTCTGACTTCACTTAGTATGGTAGTCTCTAGGTCCATCCATGTTTTTGCAAATGACATTATTTCATTCTTTTTTTATGACTAAATAATATTCCATTGTGTATATATATATTATATATATGTACACCACATCTTCTTTATCTATTCATCTGCCAATGGACATTTAGGTTGCTTCCATGTCTTGGATATTGTAAATAGTGTGCCACTATGAACAATGGGGTGCCTATACCTTTTTGAATTAGTTTTTGTCTTTTCTGGATATATGCCCATAAGTGGGATTGCTGGGTAATATGGCAACTCTACTTTTAGTTTTTTTTTTTTAACAGGGTTGAGTTCCTTTTTTTAACATCTTTATTGGAGTATAATTGCTTTACAATGGTGTGTTAGTTTCTGATTTATAACAAAGTGAATCAGCTATACATATACATATATCCCCATATCTCCTCCCTCTTGCATCTCCCTCCCACCCTCCCTATCCCACCCCTCTAGGTGGTCACAAAGCACCGAGCTGATCTCCCTGTGCTATGCGGCTGCTTCCCACTAGCTATCTGCCTTACATTTGGTAGTGTATATATGTCCATGCCACTCTCTTACTTCATCCCAGCTTACCCTTCCCTCTCCCCACATCCTCAAGTCCATTCTCTACATTTGCATCTTTATTCCTGTCCTGCCCCTAGGTTCTTCAGAACCATTTTTTTTTTTTTAGATTCCATATATGTGTGTTAGCATACAGTATTTGTTTTTCTCTTTCTGACTTACTTCACTCTGTATGATAGACTCTAGGCCCATCCACCTCACTACAAAAAACTCAATTTCGTTTCTTTTTATGGCTGAATAATATTCCATTGTATATATGTGCCACATCTTCTTTATCCACTCATCTGTTGATGGGCACTTAAGTTGCTTCCATGTCCTGGCGATTGTAAATAGTGCTGCAGTGAACATTGTGGTACATGTCTGTTTTTGAATTATGGTTTTCTCAGGGTATATGCCCAGTAGTGGGATTGCTGGGTCATATGGTAGTTCTATTTTTAGTTTTTTAAGGAACCTCCATACTGTTCTCCATAGTGGCTGTATCAGTTTACATTCTCACCAACAGTGCAAGAGGGTTCCCTTTTCTCCACACCCTCTCCAGCATTTATTGTTTGTAGATTTTTTGATGATGGCCATTCTGACCAGTGTGAGGTGATACCTCATTGTAGTTTTGATTTGCATTTCTCTAATAATTAGTGATGTTGAGCATCTTTTCATGTGCTTTTTGGCCATCTGTATGTCTTCTTTGGAGAAATGTCTATTTAGATCTTCTGCCCATTTTTTGATTAGGTTGTTTGTGTTTTTGACAAAGAGTTGCATGAGATGTTTGTATATTTTGGAGATTAACCCCTTGTCAGTTGCTTCATTTGCAAATATTTTCTCCCAGTCTGTGGGCGTTTTATTTTGTTGATAGTTTCCTTTGCTGTGCAAAAGCTTATAAGTTTGATTAGGTCCCACTTGTTTATTTTTGCTTTTATTTCTATTGCCTTGGGAGACTGACCTAAGAAAACATTGCTGTGATTTATGTCAGAGAATGTTTTGCCTATGTTCTCTTCTAGGAGTTTTATGGTGTCATGTCATATTTAAGTCTTTAAGCCATTTTGAGTTTATTTTTGTACATGGTGTAAGGGAGTGTTCTAGCTTCATTGATTACATGTGGCTGTTCACCTTTCCCAGCACCACTTGCTGAAGAGACCGTCTTGTCTTCATTGTATATTCTTGCCTCCTTTGTCAAAGATTAATTGACTGTAGGTGTGTGGGTTTATTTCTGGGCTCTTTATTCTGTTCCATTGATTTATATGTCTGTTTTTGTGCCAGTACAATGCTGTTTTGATTACTGTAGCTTTGTAATATTGTCTGTTATGCCTCCTGCTTTGTTCTTTTTCCTCAGGATTGCTTTGGCAATTCTGGTTTTTTTGTGGTTCCATGTAAATTTTATGATTATTTGTTCTAGTTCTGTGAAAAATGTCATGGGTAATTTGATAGGGAACACATTAAATCTGTAGATTGCTTTGGGTACTATGGCCATTTAAACTATGTTAATTCTTCCAATCCAAGAACATGGGCTATCTTTCCATTTCCTTGAATCCTCTTCAGTTTCCTTTATCAATGTTTTATAGTTCTCAGCATATAAATCTTTTACCTCCTTGGTTAGGTTCATTGCTAGGTGGTTTGTTTTTTGGATGTGATTTTAAATGGGATTTTTTTTTTTACCTTCCTTTTCTGATATTTCTTTGTTAGTGTAAAGAAATGCAACACATTTCTGTATATTACTCTTGTATCCTGCTACCTTGCTGAATTCATTTATGAGTTCTAATAGTTTTTTGTGTGGAGTCTTTAGGGTTTTCTATATAGAGTATCATGTCATCTACATACAATGACAATTTTACCTCTTCCTGAATGCCTTCATTGCTGTTAGTGTATTTTTTAAATTAATTTAAATTAATTTTTATTGGAGTATAGTTGCTTTACAATGTTGTGTTAGTTTCTGCTGTACAGCAGAGTGAATCAGCTATATGTATACATATAATCCCTCTTTTTTTGGATTTCCTTCCCATTTAGGTCACCTCTGTTGATATATTTTTGATTGCTAGCATTCCTTTTGTTTATTTCTCCCCTTACATTATCTATTTTCCTAATTTGTTCATTAGAGCCCTGAACATATTAGTCATAGTTATTTTAAATGCACTGCACAAACTTTTACTGTGCCCTTTGAAATGTAAATTATTGTGCTAGGCCTTGAAGAAGCCATATAAGTAGTCCCTGCCATAAGTGATTCACAGTCCTAGGGAGAGAGACAAATCAGC
Source organism: Leucopleurus acutus (assembly GCF_964270905.1). Taxonomy (NCBI): domain Eukaryota; kingdom Metazoa; phylum Chordata; class Mammalia; order Artiodactyla; family Delphinidae; genus Leucopleurus; species Leucopleurus acutus. The sequence continues at coordinate 45,085,260 of NC_139162.1, read as the reverse complement.
AAATGCTGTGGCAGAATGATAAATGCCAATGTTGGGCAAGCTCATGGGATGTAGGAGTAAGATATATCCAATAGAGGGATATCCTGATCAAGGGATAAAGTAGTTTTTTTGTTTGTTTGTTTGTTTTTTGCCATGTTGCATGGCTTGCAGGATCTTAATTCCCGAACCAGGGATCGAACCTGGGCCCACAGCCGTGAGGGTGCCAAGTCCTAACCACTGGACTGCCAGGGAATTCCCTGGATAACGTAGTTCTTAATTTGACTTAAGGATGAGAAGGCATTGGCCAAGTGAAAGATGCAGCTGATCAGCAATCAGGGAATGGTTTCTATGTAGGGGGAAATGATATGCAGTAGCTTTTAAGGGAGTGAGTGCACTGTGTTTCTTTTAAAAGGCACATAACCATAACTTGTGCCCCCCTCCTATGTGATTTAAACATATGTTGCCAAGTGGATGTTAGGACATGGAATCCAGGGACACATGGGAAGACAAGGGAAAGAGAAGACTAGGGAAATTTTGGGGTGGTGGTGGAAAGAAAATACTCATCCACGATGGAGCCATTTCCCCAGTATGTAAGTTAGCTCAAACTATCTAGAGAATTGCTTTGGGAAATGCAGCCAGGGGTGGGGCTCTCAATGATTCGAGAGTTTTTGGCAAAATTTGGATTCAAGCAGGCAGAGATGATGATAATGACGATGATGATGATACGCATGCCCAAGTTGTTAATGTTTTTTAACTGTATCCGAGCTCATTTCCGGAGGGAAGTATGCATAGTAGTTCAGAAACTGAACAAATGGATATACCTCAAGTAAGTTCTTCACAAAGGGACAAGAAAAATAACATTTGGTATGAATAGAACATCTAATATGAGAATTTGTTTTTAAAGTATTTCTCCAGTCAGTCCACTTTGAATTCCTCCAAATTTATTCTTTTTTCCCTGACGCCTTGCCAATTGCTACTGCTTTGCCTGTAACAGTTCGCCGCAGCAACTCCAACATAGCGAATTTACTTAACATTAAGATACCATCTTAATCCTAACTTCATGTGGGAGGTATTTTGGAGCCCCATGCCAGAATAAGCTGAGGGACTTTTGCTGTGTACCTTCCAAGTGGGGCAATTCTTAAAAGTTTATTGTAGTGGAGGGACTTTGGGTTTCTGCTCAGGGACATAGATGGAAAGAGCTCTGCCTCCACCCTTAAAACAAGGAAAAAACTGGACGAACTGCAGATTAACAACTTTTTTTGAACTCATCAAAGAACTGAGGTCACAGGGTAACCAACTAACCTGAAATCTGAGGAAAAACAGATGCCTTCTGGGAGAAACAGGACTTGAGCCTTCACTCACATGGGGTGGATACTGCCAGACACCATATAAGCCAGTAAGAAGATACAGTTAAATTTTTAAAACAAATTATCAAAGGTTGAATGTGGGCCAGCAAGAGTATAAAGCCACTGAGGGAGTTGCAAATTTGGGAGTTTTCAATCTCTGTTAGGCTTTTCCTCCAGAAATCCCACCAGACACTCACTGTGGAAATGGAGGAGAGCCCTGTGATATCTTTCCTTGTGGTGCTGCTTTGGGAAAGGGAACAACAGCACAGACCCATCTTTGCTGCAGAATAAAAACTTTAGTTTGTATAATAAAAAGCAACAAAAACTGTTACCTTAGGGCACAGGTGGAAACTTATAGCAGTTTAAGAAAGTGAACTGAAAAAAAAAGCACTACCTCTGGGAGTGGGGAAGGAATATGTGCTAGACCTAGCACACAGCTGGAGGAGAGGCAAGAGCATTCATGAAAGCCACATACATAACCAAGACCCAGGGACATGGGGCCTGCCTAAGACTTAGGCTTAGTGAGAATATAAGAGACTGCTTTTCTCTACCAACCCCTACTGCCCAACCCCCCATGAGGGTAACAAGCATCAAATAAAAATAATACTGGAACATAGCTGGGAGACCTGCAAGAGAGATTCTCTGTGGGGAACAGCACAGATGGAATACTCATTGCCAAGGGAGAAACATATATTGAGAAAACATGCCTGGCAAACCAACCCATACCTTAAACACAGGTATCTTTAGAGGAATTTGAAGCCTGTGGTACAATGAAGGTAACCACAGCAATGAAAAACCTAAACCCCACCCATCTGCTGACTCAAACCCCCGTGTTAAAAACATAGCAGAGGGCTTCCCTGGTGGCGCAGTGGTTGAGAGTCCGCCTGCCGATGCAGGGGACACGGGTTCCTGCCCCGGTCCGGGAAGATCCCACATGCCACAGAGCAGCTAGGCCCATGAGCCATGGCCGCTGAGCCTGTGTGTCCGGAGCCTGTGCTCCACAACAGGAGAGGCCACAACAGTGGGAGGCCTGCATACTGGGAAAAAAAAAAAAAAAAAAGCAAAAGACAAAAAAACCTAGCAGAAGGAAAGGCATGCTAATCTGTAAGCATAAGAAATACTTAACTTTATATTTGCTGTACTACCCAAGGTGTCCAGCTTTCCAAAAAATTATAAGGTATGTGAAAAGGCAAGAAATAACACTTCAAAGAGCCAAAGCAATCATCAGAACCAGACTCAGATATGACGTAGATATTGGAACAACCCAATAGGAATTTAGAATAATTATGACTAATATGTAATGGATCACATGGGTAATTACAGCAGAGAGATGGAAACTATAAGAAAAAGTTGAATAGAAATGCTAGAAATCAGAATCACAGCAGAGGTGAATAATGTTTATGATAGACTCATTAGTAGATTGGACACAGCTGAAGAAAGAATCTGTGAACTTCAATTTAGAGTAATAGAAATTACCTATACTGAAACACAGTGAGAAAAAGAGTGGGTGAAAAAAGCCAGAATAGAGCATCCAAGAGGTATAGGACAGTATAAAATGTCTCATATATGCTTAATTGGAATCCCAGTTAAGAGAGAGAATGAAGAAAAAATATTTGAAGAAATAATGGCTGAGACTTTTTCAAAGTTAATGACACCAAACCAGTAAACTCAGAGACCACCAAGCAGGATAAACACAAATAAAAATGAAAAACACTTTTGGACATATCATATTTTTTAAAAATATACTTATTTATTTATTTATTTGGCTACTCTGAGTCTTAGTTGTGGTATGAGGGATCTTCATTGCCACATGCGGGATCTTCATCGCAGCACGCAGGATCTTTAGTTGCAGCATGCAGGATCTTTTAGTTGCAGCATGCAGGCTGTTAGTTGTGGCAGGTGAGATCTAGTTCCCTGACCAGGGATCGAAACTGGGCCCCCTACATTGGGAGCACAAAGTCTTAACCACTGGACCACCAAGAATGCCCCTGGGTATTATCATATTTAAACTTCTGAAAAAGAAAGATAAGGAAGAAAATCTTGAAGGCAACTTCAAGAAAATAGAAACTTTATGTACTGAGGGACAAAGATAAGAATCACATACAGCAGACTTCTCATCAGATATCATGCAAGCAAGAAGACAATGGAGACAAATTTTTAAAGTACTGAAAGAAAAAAGCTATCAATACAGGATTCTATACCATGCAAAAATATGCTTCAAAAATGAAAAATAAATACTTTTTCAGGGACTTCCCTGGTGGCGCAGTGGTTAAGGATCCACCTGCCAATGCAGGGGACATGGGTTCAATCCCTGGTCTGGGAAGATCCCACATGCCATGGAACAACTAAGCCTATGCAGGGTAACTAAGCCCATGCACCAAAACTACTGAGCCTGTGCTCTAGAGCCTGCGAGCCACAAGTACTGAAGCCCACTAGCCACAACTACTGAGCCCCATGAGCCACAACTACTGAAGCCAGTGCACCTAGAGGCTGTGCTCCTCAATAAGAGAAGCCACCACAATGAGAAGCCTGCATACCACAACGAGAGAAAGCCCACACGCAGCAATGAAGACCCAATGCAGCCAAAAATAAATAAAATACTTTAGACAATCAAAAACTCATTGCAGGCTTCCCTGGTGATGCAGTGGTTAAGAATCCCCCTGTCAATGCAGGGGACACGGGTTCGAGCCTTGGTCCGGGAAGATCCCACATGCTGCGGAGCAACTAAACCTGTGCACCACAACTGAACCTGCACTCTAGAGCCCACAAGCCACAACTACTGAGCTCACGTGCCACAACTACTGAAGCCTGCATGCCTAGAACCTGTGCTCCACAACAAGGGAAGCCACTGCAATGAGAAGTCCGAGCACCGCAATGAAGAGTAGCCCCTGCTCGCTGCAAGTAGAGAAAGCCCGTGTGCAGCAATGAGACCCAACACAGCCATAAATAAATAAATAAATAAATTTTTATTTATTTAAAAAAACTGCCAATAGACCTTCTCTACAGGAGATGCAGAAGGAATATGATATCAATCAAACTTGGATTTGCACAAAGAAATGAAGAGCATTGGAACTGGAATCAGTGAAATTCAAATAAAATTCATTTCCTTTCTTATATGTAATTGCTCTAAAAGATACGTGATCATCTAAAGTAAATATTGTATGTTTATGGCATAGGTAAAAGTGAAATATATGACGAATGTAGCACAAAGGATGGGAGGAATTTGGAATATGTTGTTGTGGTCTTTATACTACAAGTGAAGCAGCGTCATATTATTTGAAGGTAGATGCAGATTTTTTGGGGGGGGGGGGTGTTCCAAAGAGCAAATTTAATCAGAGAAGTGAGAAAATTCAGAAACAAAGGAAAGCAGTCAAGCAATTTGAAACAATAATAGTTTAGCCATTAAACAAAGTTAAAGATCTTTAGTTCCTCCATAAGGTCTGTAGTTAGTATTCTGAGCCATCCTTGAGTTGTTTGGCAGATGGTGAAACCCCCATCAGGTGGAAAAAGTTAACTGCTGCTTGACCATGAGCGAGTTGACCCCAGGTGGGTTGGAACCAGATTGATGATATTGACTCCTGATTACCTCACCACCAACGAATCAGAAGAAGGTGCACAAGCTGATCACACAACTCCACCCCCTTACCCTGTCTTTATTTATTTATTTATTTTTGTGGTACGCGGGCCTCTCACTGTGGTGGCCTCTCCCATTGCGGAGCACAGGCTCCGGACGCGCAGGCTCAGCGGCCATGGCTCATGGGCCTAGCCGCTCCGTGGCATGTGGGATCCTCCCGGACCGGGGCACGAACCTGTATCCCCTGCATCGGCAGGCGGACTCTCAACCACTGCGCCACCAGGGAGACCCATATGTACATTTTCAATATTCTTTTCCACTATGGTTTATCATAGGCTATTGAATATAGTTCCCTGTATTTTATATATATAGTAGGACGTTGTTGTTTATCCTTTCTGTATATAATAGATTACATCTGCTAACCCCAACCTCCCACTCCATCTCTCCCCCTGCCCCTCCTGCTTGGCTACCACAAGTCTGTTATCTATGTCTGTGAGACTGTTTCTGTTTCATAGATAGGTTCACTTGTATCATATTTTAGATTCCACATATAAGTGATATCATATGGTATTTGTCTTTCTTTTTCTGACTTCACTTAGTATGATAATCTCTAGTTGCATCCATGTTGCTGCTGAAGTAAAATTTTAAATGCCATTTTATTAGCACCCCCAAAATACAATACTTAATAAATCTCACAAAGTATGTACAGGCACTGTATGCTGAAAATGAAAAAAAAAATGATGAAAGAAAATAAATTAAAAATAAATGGAAATGCAGCAACATGGGTGGACTTAGAGATTAGCATGTGAAGTGAACTAAGTCAGAAACAGAAAGACAAATACCATAATGAAGGGGTGTTCTGCGGGTTGTCCTCCACTTCATGTTAGTGTTAATAGGTCTGCTAGTAGTACTCCAAATAGGCACTGGCTGAGATGTGGAGATGTTATGCTTCGTTGTTTGGATGTGTGAAGAATTGGGATAAATGCTAGAATTAAGATTGAAAAGATTAGGGCTAATACTCCTTCTAGTTTATTAGGAATTTATTGTAGAATTACATGTGCAAATAGAAAATATCACCCTGGCTTGATATGAGGTGGTGTGTTGAGAGGGTTTGCTGGAGTGTAGTTGTCTGGGTCTCCTAGTAGGTTGGGTGAAAATAGCACTAATAGTATTAAAATTAGTAACAAGGCACCTAGGATGTCTTTGATTGTACAGTGGGGTGAAATGTAATTTTGTCTATATCAGATGAGATTCCTGTAGGATTATTGGAGCCTGTCTTGTAGAGGAATAGTAAGTAGACAGCTGCTAGTGCTGCAATTATAAATGGGAGAATAAAATGGAAGGCGAAGAATCGTGTAAGAGTTGCTTTATCTACTGAAAAGCCACCTCAGATTCATTTGACGAGGCTTGTGCGGATACATGGGATTGCTGAGAGGAGAACAGTATTAACTGTTGCTCCTCAGAATATTTGTCCTCAAGGTAAGACATAGCCCATGAATGCTGTAGCTATGACTGTAAATAATAAGATGATTCCAGTGTTCCATGTTTCTGAAAAGGTATAGGATCTGGGACTCCCCTGGTGGTCCAGTGGTAAAGAATCCACCTTCCAATGCAGGGGACATGGGTTCTATCCCTGGTCGGGGAACTAAGATCCCACATGCCATGGGGGATGCCAAGCTCTTTTGCCACAACTACTGAGCTCACGTGCTTCAATGAGAGAGCCCACGTGCCACAAACTACAGAGCCCACGTGCTCACCCGAGGGCCACAACTACAGAGCCCGTGCGCCCTGGAGCCCACACGCCCCAACTAGAGAGAGAAAACCCACACACCACAACTAGAGAGAAGCCTAAGCACTACAATGAAGAGCCCACATGCCATAACAAAAGATCCTGCATGCCTCAACGAAGATCCCGTGTGCCACAACTAAGACCCGATGCAGCCAAAAAAGTTAAAAAGGGAGAAAATAAATAAAATAAGTAAATATTTTAAAAAGGTAGGATCCATAGTATAATCCTTGTCCTACATGAATAAATAGGCAAATAAAAAAGATGGAGGCTCCATTTGCATGTAGATTTCGGATAGTTCATCCATAGTTTACGTCTTGGATATGTGTTACTGATTAAAAAGTGGTTATTGTATCTGATGTATAATGTATTGCTAGAATAAGCCTGTCAAGATTTGTAGAACTAGGGAGTTCCCTGGTGGTCCAGTGGTTAGGACTCTGTGCTCTCACTGCTGAGGGCCCAGGTTCAATCCCTGGTTAGGGAACTAAGATCCCTGCAAGCCAGGGCGGGGATCTTTTTGTGGCGGGGCCAAAAAAACCCCAGAAAAAAAACAAAAATAAATGCCCAGTAGGGAACCAAAATTTCATCATCATGAAATGTTTGATGGAGCTGGGAGATCGATAAATGCATTGTTAATTTTTGTTGATGGATGATTTTCAGATGTTGGTCATTAAGTATTCTTATGGTTGAAATACAGTGATTTTTCATGTCATTGGCTATGGTTAGATTCCATGTAAGAATAATGATAACATACATTATATTTATTTTAAGTACTATTTTTGTAATTAGTCTTGTAGGTTTTTCTTCAAAACCTTCACCTAGGGCTTCCCTGGTGGCTCAGTGGTTAAGAATCCGCCTGCCAATTCAGGGGTGGTTAAGAATCCGCCTGCCAATTCAGGGGACGTGGGTTTGAGCCCTGGTCTGGGAAGATCCCACATGCCGTGGATCAACTAAGCCTGTGCACCACAACTACTGAGCCTGCACTCTAGAGCCTGTGAGCCACAACTACTGAAGCCTGCGTGCCTAGAGCCCATGCTCCGCAACAAGAGAAACCACCGCAATGGGAAGCCTGCACACTGCAACGAAGAGTAGCCCCCGCTCGCCACAACTAGAGAAAGCCCGTGCACAGCAACAAAGACCCAAAACAGCCAAAAATAAATAAATTTTTTAAAAAACCTATTTATGGTGGACTTGGGTTGATTGTAGGTGGTGGTTTTGGTTGTGGGATTGTGTTGAATTTTGGTGGTTCGTTTTGGGGTCTAATAGCATTTTTTATTTATTTAGGGGGAATGTTGGTAGTATTTGGTTATATGACAACTATGGCTACTGAGCAGTATCCTGAAGTTTGAGTTTCTAGTAAGACCGTTCTAGGTATATTTCTTTCAGGGTTGATCGAATTTTCAATAGTATTCTATGTTTTAAAGCAGCAGTCCCCAACCTTTTTGGCACCAGGTGCCAAAGACATTTTTTCTTCAATGAAAAAATGGTCGGGGGGGTAGGGGGGTGGGGGATGGTTCAGGTTGTAATGCGAGCGATGGGGAGGAGCAGATGAAGTTTCCCTCGCTTGCTTACTACTCACCTCCTGCCGTGCTGCCCTGTCCCTAACAGGCCGTGGACCAGTACCAGTCCGTGGCCCGGGGGTTGCGGACCCCTGTTTTAAAGGATGAAGAAGTGGAGATTGTATTTAAGTTTAATGGACTAGGGGATTGGGTAATTTATGATACGGGTGATTCTGGGTTTTTTTTAGTGAAGAGGCTATAGGAATTGCGACATTGTATAGCTCTGGTACTTGATTAGTAATTGTTACCTGTTGATCATTGCTTATTGGTGTTGTGGTTATTATAGAGGTTACTCGTGGTAATTGAACGGAATTATGCTTAGGGTGAGGGTAATGAGGAATGAAAGAAAATATAGTTTGATTAGGCCTTTTTGGTGTGATACTAGCATAGAAATTTTTATTTGAATAAGGGAAGTAGTTTTGGGTAGATACTTTCTAGTCAGATTAAATCTAGGAAGGCTGATGTGATTTTTGGCTTGCTGATAAATTTAAGTATGGTGGGAAGTTGTGTATAATAATGGAGAAATACCCTAGGGGGTTGGAAAATTTGAAGAAATTTGAAGGGTACTTAAATTTTAAGTTTTGTGCGGTGAGGTTGATTTCAGTGCCAGATGGTTACAGCAAGGGCAGTTAGTTTCAAATAATAAGGTATAGTTATTTGTGGAATTGTTGTTGGGGGAATATTGTTGGAGATAAGAAATCCAGCAAAAATACTTCCAGTTAGTAAACATGTAATAGAATTGATTAGGAGTGGGTTGTTTTCATTAATTAGAATTAAAGTGGAAACGTTTGTCCTAATAGTGCAAGAGAATAATGTGAGTGATATAGACAATTGTAAGGGATGTGGCGACGAGAGTTATTAGTAGGGCTCAGGTATTGGTATATGACATGTTAGCGATTTTGATGATTAGGTCTTTAGAGTAGAATCCTTTGAGGAAGTGTATTCCTGTCAGTGCGAGACTTCAATAATGAGGGCTGTTGTGGTAAAAGGTATTGCTTTAAATAAACCTGTCTACTGAATGTCTTGCTCATCATTTAGGCTATGAATAATGGATCTAGAGCATGTAAATAGTATGGCCTTGAAAAAGGCATGTGTGCAAATATGGAGAAATGCTAGGTAAGGCTGGTTAATACTGATTGTTACTATTATAAGGCCTAATTGGCATGAAGTAGAGATGGCAACAATTTTTAAATGTCATTTTGGGTAAGAGTGCATACTGCTGTAAATAATGTGGTAATTGCTCCGATACATAATATTATTGTTTGGGTAAATTTATTATTCTCTGTTAAAGGGTAAAAGCAGATAAGTAGAAAAGTACCTGGTGGCGCAGTGGTTGAGAATCTGCCTGCTAATGCAGGGAACACGGGTTCGAGCCCTGGTCTGGGAAGATCCCACATGCCGCGGAGCAACTAGGCCCGTGAGCCATAACTACTGAGCCTGCGCGTCTGGAGCCTGTGCCCCGCAACAAGAGAGGCCACGATAGTGAGAGGCCCACGCACCGCGATGAAGAGTGGCCACCGCCTGCCACAACTAGAGAAAGCCCTCGCACAGAAACTAAGACCCAACACAGCCAAAAAAAAAAAAAGAAAACAACTATAAAAAAAATACCTGCTACAACTATTCTTGAGTGGAGTAGGGCTGAGGTGGGGGTAGGGCCTTCTATTGCTGGGGGAAGTCATTTGTGATGCCAAATTGGGCGGATTTTTCAGTTGTGGCCAATACAAGTCCTGTTAGAGGCAGGTTTGGGTGATTTAGGTTAAGTATAAATATTTATTGTAGGTCTCATGCATTTAAGTTAAATGGGAATCATGCTACTGATAATAATAAATCCAATATCTCCAATGCGATTATATAAAACTGTTGGAGAGCGGCTGTATTTGCCTCTGCTCATCCATGTTGTCACCCGATAAGTAGAAAAGATATAATTCCAACTCCTTCTGATCCAATGAAAAGCTGGAAAAGATTGTTAGCAGTGATAAGAAATTAGTATTGTGATAAGAAAAAGGAGTATTTAAAGAATCGATTGATGTTAGGATCTGAGTGCATATATCAGATTGAAAATTCTATAATAGATCACGTGACAGATAATGCTACTGGCACAGATAGTATTGAGAAAGAGTCTGTTTGAAGCTAAGTGATAATTTAAGGGTTTGGATAGTAATTCAATGTCAGCTTGAGATAATTCTTTCTTGTCCTGTGTGAATGAATATTATTGTTGGAATTAAGCTGGTGATAAAAGCATATGAAATAGTGGTTTTTACATAGGATCGATATATGTTACTTTTGTAGATGTTGGTATTTGTTATTATGATTGGTATTGTTAGTATAACTAGTGTAACTAGTGTGAAAGAGGTAAATAAGTTTATTACTTCTGTTTTGAGTTGCACCAACTTTTTGGTTCCTAAGACCAATGGATCAATACTATCCTTTAAAAGCTTGAAAAAGCCATACTATTAGATATGGAGGCATGAATTAGCAGTTCTTGCATACTTTTTTGGTAAACAAGAAGGTTTAGTCTTCCGTTACTAGATTCACAATCTAGTGTTTTTTAAAACTATATTTACAGTACAAGGGCCATAAAATGATTTTGGGACTTAATGATAGGAGTAAGAGAGGTAAAATGTGAAGAGTTATGAGAGCATTTTCTCGTATGGATGATGGCTTAATATTATTGATAGAGTTTGTATATTTGCCTTGTTGTGCTATGATTAACATATATAGAGAATATAAGGCAGTAATTACTATAGTAATTCCTATTAGGATAATGGTGACATTTGATCATGAGAAGGATGATACTACTACAAATAGTTCTCCAATTAGCTTAATAGTTGGGGGTAGAGCTCGGTTTGTTAGGCTTGCTAGTAGTCATCACTGTTGCTATTAATGGGAGGAATGTTTGTAGACCTCTGGCTAGAATTATCATTCGGCTGTAAATTCGTTAGTAATTTGAATTTGTGAGGCAGAATGATATGAATGATGTGAGGCCGTGGGCAATTATTAGAGCGGTGGCTCCTATATAACTTCAAGGTGTTTGGATAAGAATGGCTACGAAAACAAGTGCTATGTGACCGACAGAATAATATGTGATAAGTGACTTTAAGTCTGTTTGGTGTAAACAAATTGAACTCGTTATGATTATTCCTCATAAGGAGAATATGAGAAAGGGTATGCTATGAAATCTGTTAATGGGTTTAGTATTGTTGTAATTCATAGTATACCATAGCCTCCGAGTTTTAGTAGTATGGCTGCAAGGACTATGGATCCTGCAATGGGGGCTTCTACATATGCTTTAGGTAATCAAAGGTGAAGGCTGTAAGGGGTATTTTACTATAAAGCCTATTATACAGGCTAGTCATATGAAAATGTTGGATAAGGAGATGGATATTGCTTGTGTTCAATATTGAAGTATTAGAAAATTTAGTGAGTCTGTGATATTTTGAATATGTACTAGTGCTACTAAGAGTGGAAGCGATCCTACTAGTGTATAAAATAAGAAATAAACTCCTGCATTAAGTCGTTCAGTTTGATTACCCCACCGGGTAATGAGAAGTGTCGGGACTAGTGTTGCTTCAAATAAAATATAAAATAAGATTAATTCTATGGCAGTGAGTGTTATAATTAAGAATATTTGTAATATAATTAGCATGGTAATATATCTTTTTGAGTTAATGATTGTTTGAATAGGTGAACTTGGCTGGCTATTAGTATTAACGGAAAGAATCATGTTAAAATTAATAATGGTGCTGATAAGGAGTTGGAAAAAAAATTAGTGAAAAGTTGAGGCTATTGTCATTAAATTGATTAAGAAGAAAAGACTCATGAGACTAATTAATAAGCTGTGGACTGTGGTATTAATTCAGATTATGCTATTCTTTGATAGTCATAGTTAGTGGTGTTAGTATAATTGTAGGAATAATAATTTTTAACATTGGAGATTAAGATTTTGTACATAATCAGTGCCGTATATGTTTGATACCCTTACTAGTAAGGACAGTCCGAGTGCGGCTTTGAAAGCTGTGAATACTAGCAGAACAATTGGCATTATGCTGGCTAGGGTAGAATGTGTATTTAGAATGATCAGGGTTGCTATAATGAATAGTGATAGTATTATGCCTTATAGGCATAATAGTGAAGATATTAGGTGAGATCGATATATTAATAATCCTACAAGAGCTACTGTGAATGCTATAATAATATTTATATAAACTAAAGGCGCTTGGTAGTGAACTTAATCATAATCTAACAAGTCAAAATAATTTAGTTTAAACTGACTACCATATTCAGTTCATTCTAGTCCTTTTTGGTTAGGCTAGGCTGTTGCTTGTAATAAAATTAGGAATAAAGCTATAATGAGTGTTGTTTTCAGATTATTTGTCTGAGATGCTCAGGGTAAGGGTAAAAGGAGAGCAATTTCTAAGTTGAAAAGAAGGAATGTAATGGCTACTAAGAAAAATTTTATGGAAAATGGTACGTGTGTTGGTCCTATAGGGTCAAACCCACATTCATAAGAACTTGTTTTTTTCTGTGTAAATATTTAATTGGGGAAGTCAGAATGCAATTAATACAATTAGTTAGGCTAGTGCTATGTTTGTAATTAATGTCAGTATTAGATTTATTATTCTTTTTGGGATTATACTGAAACTAATTGATTGGAAGTCAACTGTACTGTTTAATACTAAAAGAATAAGATCCTCATCAATAAATGAATATGTAAAGGAATAGTCATACTACATCTACAAAATGTCAATATCAGGCAGCAGCTTCGAAGCCAAAATGGTGGTTAGATGAGAAGTGATATTTTAATTGATGTAAGAAGAAAATGATAAGGAAAGTAGAGCCATAATTACATGTAGTCTGTGGAATACTGTAGCTATGAAGAAAGCTGATCCATTTGAAATTGTAAAGGATGTTTCATAGTATTCTAAGGCCTGTAGACTTGTAAAATGAAAGCCTAGGGCAATTGTAATAAGAGCTTAGAGTATGTGTTTGCAGTTTCCTTCTATGAGGCTGTGGTGGGCTCAGGTAATGGATACCCTTAATACAGAGGTATTAAGAAGTGTTACTTCTAATGGATTTAGGGGACGGATGCCTGTTGGTGGTCAGCATCCACCTAGTTCAGGTGTAGGGGTAAGGCTTGAGTGATAGAAGGCTCAAAAAAGCCAGTAAAAAAGAAGACTTCTGAAATAATAAGATTATTCCATATCGAAGTCCTTTTTGAACAACTGATGTATAATGGCCTTGGGAAATGATTTCTCAGATGATGTCTCATCATCATTAATACGTTGTTAAGGCCTAGTGATAATAATGTTGAATTGAAGTGAAATCATGTAATTAGGACTGATGTTATTATTAGAAGGGCTGAGAGAGCTCCTATAAGGGGTCAGGGACTGGGATTTACTATGTGATATGCATAGGTTTGGTGGGTCATTGTGTATTGTCATGTAGATAAAGACTTACTAGTAAGGTAAACGCATAAGTTTGAATTATGACAATGGCGATTTCGAGGATAGTAAGTAATACAAGGATAATAAATGTAATGAGGGCTGTGGTGGTGCTAATATTCAGCAATGCTAGAGTCACTCCTCCAATTAAATGAATAATAGATGTGCTGCTGTGTTGTTAGCTGTTGATTGTACCGCTAAAGCTATTGGTTAAGAATGAATAAGCTAATAGTTTCTATGATTACTAGTATAGGAATAAGGAACTGGTGCTCCTTGTGGTAGAAAATGAGCTAAGGATGCTTTTGTTTTATGACAAAAGCCTGTAATTACAGTTCCTGCCCTTAGGGGAATTGCTATTCCTAGATTTATTGAGTTGTGTAGTAGGTGTAAATGAATGTGGTAATAGTCCTAATAGATTTGGTATTTTTGTTTGTTTGTTTGTTTTCTTTTGCGGTACGGGCCTCTCACTGTTGTGGCCTCTCCCGTTGCGGAGCACAGGCTCCGGACGCACAGGTTCAGCGTCCATGGCTCACGGGGTCCAGCCGCTCCGCGGCATGTGGGATCTTCCCTGACCGGGGCACGAACCCGCGTCCCCTGCGTCAGCAGGCGGACTCTCAACCACTGCGCCACCAGGGAAGCCCCCTAATAGATTTGTTGATCCAATAAATAAGATGAGTGATATTAGTATTAGTGCTCAGGTTTGTCCTTTGTGATTGTGAATAACTATTATTTGTTTCAGTGTTAGCTGAACTAGTCATTGTTGAATAGAAATTATACGATTATTGATTAGTTGATTAGGTGTTGGGAGTAAAATGCTCAGGAATATGATAATTAAGATAATGATAGGAAGTCCTATTATTGTTGGGATAATGAAAGAGGCAAGTAGATTTCGTTCATTTTGTTTCTCAAGGGGTAGGTTGTTTTTGTATTTTGGTAGACCTCAACTCTGGGTTTGAATAATATATTTTGAAATTTTTAGTTGGAATATAATAAATAGGAGTAGAATTATTGATAGAATAATAATAAATCATGTTGCTGTATCCAGTTGTAGCATATCATTAAGGGGAGTTTTAACTCCCAGTCTTTTTTTTTTTCCTTAAGATATTTTTATTTATTTATTTATTGGTTGCATTGGGTCTTTGTTGTTGCTCGAGGCTTTCTCTAGTTGAGGCAAGTGGGGGCTACTTTTTGTTGTGGTGCGTGGGCTTCTCATTGTGGTGGCTTCTCTTGTTGAGGAGCACGGGCTCTAGGTGCGCGGGCTTCCGTACTTGTGGCGCAGGGGCTTAGTTGCTCCACAGCATGTGGGATCTTCCCAGACCAGGGATCGAACCCATGTCCCCTTCATTGGCAGGCGGATAATTAACCACTGTGCCACCAGGGAAGTCCCCCTAACTCCCAGTCTTTAACTTAAAAGGTTAATGCTGTTTAGCTTCTTAATGAATTTATAATATTGATGCAGATCATTTTTCAAAGTATTTTAGTGGTACTAAAATGGGTATAAAACTATGATTTGATCCACAAATTTCTGAGCATTGTCCGTAATATAGACCTCATTGTGTTGATATGAGAGTTGTTTGGTTTCGGTGTCCTGGAATTGCATATATATTATATCATAAATCAGGGGTCCCCAACCCCCGGGCTGTGGACCGATACTGGTCTGTGGCCTGTTAGGAACCAGGCCGCACAGCAGGAGGTGAGCGGTGGGCAAGCAAGCAAAGCTTCATCTACCACTCCCCATTGCTCGCATTACCGCCTGAACCATCCCCCCTGCCACCATCCGTGGAAAAATTCTCTTCCACAGAACCGGTCCTTGGTGCCAGAAAGGTTGGGAACCGCTGCCACACATAATACATTATATGTATAACCGTGCATTAATTAATTACCCCATGCTTATAAGAGTGTATGTTAACCCAGAGGTCCCCAACCTTTTTGGCACCAGGGACCAGTTTCCTGGAAGACAGGTTTTCCACTGTGGCGGGGGGCATGATTCAGGCCGTAATGCCAGCGAGCGATGGTTCAGGCGGTGATGCTAGCGATGGGGAGTGCCTTGCTCTGGCGCTACTCACCTCCTGCTGTGTGGCCCGGTTCCTGACAGGCCGCAGACCGCCGGGGATGTGGGGACCCCTGCATTAACCTGTTGATGGTACATACTACATTATACTTATAATCATGCATTATTTACCCCATGCTTATAAGCATGTACATTATATTATGAATATTACATAATACATAATATTATTAATCGTACATAGTACATTGTTTTATGATTCAGTTTGTATTTGGGCAAAATAATATGTTAATTGTTTTTAAAAAAATCAAATAATGCTACTAGACTTGTAATAAGAATAAGAAAAACTAGACCCTGTTCCTTTTTTCTCCCCATCTCTAATTCCTGTCCCCAGAATCACTTTCAACTCTTAACTGTGCCTTCTTTTGTTTACTCTGTTTTTCCAAATCATATGTTTATCCTGCTATTATTTGACACTTTTCAGATTTAGATTTTTTATACTATGGAAAATAAGAATTAAACGTTCTTACCACCACCAGTACCTCTGATACACATCACTCACACACACAAACTTCTCCTGACTCTTTTCTCAAAATATAAAATCGCCACCATTTTAGTTAAATTCCCATTTAGTTTGTAGTTAAAATATTTCTTTTAAAAGCCTCAATACATTAAAATACCTTAGGTGTGTTGTCAGTTTCATAATTTTCTTGGTGATGTGCTTTCGTGAAGCTATATATCTTTCTGCTCCATGTGAACTGTTTATTCTCTGATACAGAGCTATTGATAAATTCATGGGGCATCTCCTACACGTGTACTCCTATTCCTGTTCACCATATGCATAAGTTCCACATGATGTAGTAGTCATCTTTATACCTGGGGAATGTATATTCTTGGCCTTTCTGATGGCTCTAAGTATCATTTTGCTATAGAGAGACCTTTAATCTACCTTGTGGGCGCAGATTTCTGAAACTGCAAAACAAACCTTGTTTAATGGCTTTTATTCTCTTCTCCAGCTCTGCCTTCTCAGGCGCAGTCCACTCCCAGAAAGAAAAGGAAATGACTGAGTTGCAGGTAAATTTTAAGTAGTATATTTGTTCCCTGCCTTATTTTACAGTGCAGTTTAAGGGAATTGCAGTAATCCATACACTAAATTGGAAAATCCTATACAGATAAAACATATTTTCAGAGGAAACAGAGTTGGAAGATTAAGACCAGGAAAGAGTTAAAATATGATTATGCAGAAATGCTTTCATTCAGAGAGATTAAAGTTGGGCTTCAATTTTGAATTTCATTATAATAGGTAAACAAGGGCAGAAATTCATTACATAATTTGCATTGTCCATAAGGATAAAAATGAACATTTATTAGCAGAAGTAAGTATTTCATTGGCACCTAGGTCAATGAATACATTGTAGTGAGACTTCCCATAGTTGGTAAACGCAGCTTTTCTAGTGTTTTTTTTTTTTTTTTTAAATAATTTTAAAGTCTTGGCCATGCCACACGGCTTGCAGAATCTCAGTTCCCCAACCAGGGGTTAAATCCGGGCCATGGCAATGAAAGTGCCGAATCCTAACCACTAGACTACCAGGGAACTCCCCACTGATGGTCTGTTTTGATCGAGGATAAGGCAAAGAATATATGTCAAAATAGCCCAACATTGGAAAGAACGCAAATCAACATCAACAGAAAATGGAATAAATTATAGTATTTCATGCAATTGGACACTATACACATAAACACACACACACACACACACACACACACACACACACACACACACACTCCCTAAAGCAGATTACTGCTACTTATAACAACATAGATAATCTCACAAACATATGTCATAAGAGAAGTCAGAAATGAGAATACATTCTATGTGATTCCATATATATGAAGTTAGAAAACTAATCTCAGTGATAGAAAATGGTGGTTACCCCTGAAGGGGTATTTACTGGGAAGGGACATGAGGGAATCTTCTAGTATGCTGAAAATGCTTTGTATTTTGACCTGAGTGGTAGGTACACAAATACATAAATGTATAAAAATGTCTCAGTTTGTACACTTAAGATTAATGCATTTTACCACATTATTCTATGCTTTCATACCTTATTTTTAAAAAAAACTAGAATATCTGAAGAAATAGATGGGATGTGTCTTTCAAATGACCCTGTATAATTATCTTTTTCCATGTGTGTTTGCTGAGATTCAGCCACAGTCTGAAGTAATCATTTATGGTAAATTCTTATAATTTTAGTCCACTAGAATGTGAACAAAGTATGCTTTATTTGGTTTACTGCTGTATCTCCAGCCCCTAGAACAATGCCTGGTATATGTGGTTTTTGTGAATGTTTGTGGTTTTAATGAATTGAATCCATGGTTCCTTATTTCTTCTTCATTTTACTCTTAGAATAAGTAATGCCTGTCTCCTCTTCAAGGACATTTCCTTTTCCTCAGAACTTCATCCTTTTTCTTCAGACTTCTTTTGGAATCTTTCTCTTTCAGATTTATCCTGCACTCTTAACTACTGAACAAATCTCACTTTACTGCCTTTTCAGCCTTAGCTCAAAGCTTTGCCATACTGAGATATGCCTTTCTTTGACCGGGTGCCCCTATCTAGCAGCTTCTCTGATCTCTAGTTTTTTCCTCAGTTAATTTTCAAAGTGAATACGTGTTTAACCAGCATAAGCACTGGATCAAGAAATGGAATATTACACTAACACCCATTAGACTCCTGCACCTTTCCCAGTTATTACCCTCACCCCAGGGGTAACCACTGTTCAGATTATATCACTATAGATTATTTATGCCTATTTTTAAACTTTATGTAACCTATATACTTTGTGTCTGACTTCTTTTGCTCAATATTTTGTTTGTCAGATTCATGTTGAATCATTGCATGTAAGTAGTTTACTTAACCTTACTACTGTATATTATTTAATTAATGTGAATAAACCATAATTTTATGTATCCATTCTATTACTGATAGGCATTTAGGTAGTTTTTATTTGGGAACAATTAAAATATTGTTCCTATGAATTTTCTTGTAGGTTTTTGTTGTACATATGTACATATTTCTTTCTACCAAAGTAGAATTTCTGAGTCATAAGTTATGTTTAAGATTACCTTTTATTGATACTGCCAAACAGTTTTCCAAAGTGATTGTCCAAAATTGTACTCTTAACAGTGTATGAGAGTTCTGATTACTGCAAGACAACCATCTTGAGTGTATTTTCTACAGTCACTAGCTGTTTTTTTGGCATAATATCAAACTCATAGGCAGTAAAAAAAGAAGCTCAACTAAATTTAAGTACATAAAAATTATATTCTCCTATTGATACAATCACCATAAAGTAAATTGGCAAAACTTGACAATAATCTTAGTAATACATATGGCAGACCCAATCTGGTATTTAAGTACATATTTACAAACCAAATTAAAATCCAATAGAAAACTGCATATAGGACATGAAAAACAAATCCACAATTGAAAAAGTAAGAACAAATGCCCGATAAAAATTGTAAATAATAATAAAAACTAATCTCTATTGTTAAAGCTTTTCAGCGATTACCTCATATAGACTTCATAAAGAATCTTTTTTTTTTTTCAGGAGTTAAGAAACAAGCATAGAAAGATTAAGAAATTTGCTCAAGGTCATAGGTAAAGGATGTAGTAGAATCAGGATTTAGTCCCAGGTGGTGTAACTGTGAAGCCTGTAAACTTAACCACAGTCCTGTATGACCTCAGCCTCACTCATGATTAATGAAATGCAAATAAAATGACTTTCTAAAATAATCATCAGATTAGTCCAGTTTTTCATCATATCTCAAATCTGATCACTTGTCAACATTTCCATGGCTCTTGTAACCCAGGCCGTATCATCTCTTACCTGGAAGTACTTCAGTAACTGCCTGTTAATCTCCCTGCATACATTCTTAACCATCTGTAGTCCATTCTCCAGAGAACAACTGAAGTGATAATTTAAAAA
This sequence comes from Leucopleurus acutus, assembly GCF_964270905.1. Taxonomy (NCBI): domain Eukaryota; kingdom Metazoa; phylum Chordata; class Mammalia; order Artiodactyla; family Delphinidae; genus Leucopleurus; species Leucopleurus acutus. The sequence continues at coordinate 45,065,581 of NC_139162.1, read as the reverse complement.
CCTGAGGTGTTAACTTCTCTGCTTAAAATCATCTAATGGCTTCCCATTACACTTGGAATAAAATCCAGGTTCTTATTGTCCTTTACAAAACCCTTCATGATATGCCTTCTTCCTATGTCTTTACCATTATCTTCTGCTACACCCTCCCTCATTCACTGTCTTTCAGCGATACTAGCTTTTTCCACACTTGGAACAGACAAAGTTTATCCCTGGGGAACTTTGAACATGCTAGTAAAGCTACCAGAAAAGACTAAAGTCCCAACTCAAACAGCTCCCTCTTACTCAGTTCTATTCAGGTCTTCGATTGATTGGATGAGGCCTACCCATATTAGGGAGGACGATTTGCTTTACTCACTTTACTGACCCAAATGTTAATCTCATGTAGAAATACCCTCACAGACACACCCAGAGTAATGTTCAGCCAAATGTCTGGGCAACCTGCGACCCAGTCAGGTTGACGCATAAGATCAACCAATTACACTATCTTATTCTATCTTACCTATTTACATGTTTATGTTTTCATTTGTTTCCCTCAACTAGTATGTAAGTTCCAGGAGGACCAGAACTTATGTCTGTCTTACAGCTATATCCTTAGGCTCTAAACCAGTGCTGGGCACATCTAGTAGGTTGGTAACTTATTGAATAAAACACCATAACTCCAGGGCTCAAATAAGAATTATTTTCTCATTCTCTTCAGTGGCAGTTAATATTCATAATGAAAACCTCAACTACTATGAGACCCTCAAATAGTCTCTGAGCTGTCAGAAAAAAAAGTTTCAATTGTTTCATTCTCCTGTTCCACTACTTTAACATATAGGGGAAATAGAAGAGTTGAGATTTAGGAGGTATTGGTGAGACTGAGGTAAATGAACTTGTTGACACATTGTACCTAGGTGTTGAAGAAGAGGTAGGAATCAAAGCTTATGCTACAGGGCTTCCCTGGTGGTGCAGTGGTTGAGAGTCCACCTGCCGATGCAGGGGACATGGGTTTGTGCCCTGGTCTGGGAAGATCCCACATGCCGCGGAGCGGCTGGGCCCGTGAGCCATGGCTGCTGAGCCTGTGCGTCCGGAGCCTGTGCTCCGCAACGGGAGAGGCCACAACAGTGAGAGGCCCACGTACCGCAAAAAAAACAAAACAAACTTATGCTACAGTTCCATTTTTCAGAAAAGGTGTTAGTGTTGCCATTAATCAAGATAAGAAAGTTAATAGCAAAAATTGCTGAATATTATATCTCCTCAAATACCTGATATGGAATAGGTAATGTTACCTGAAATAGTGAACTACCAATGGCAAACTACTAACTGGATTCTAGGTAGTAAATAAACATATGATAATTAGAAAAGCAAAATTTCCTATTAGAAAAGACTATATTTTTACAGTCTGTCAAAAAACCCAGGATTCATGAAAGAATCTCATCATTTTCCTAGTTGTGCCCTTTTCTATTGAGAATGATTAACTCTTAAAAGAGAATTTAAGAGAATATTTATTCCAATCTTTTCATTTTATAGATGGGAAGCTTTTGACCCAGAGAAATTTTAAACATTGTTTAAGTAAAGCCATATCAATGCAGTTTAAAAGAAAGAAAAAAGGCTATTTGTTAATATCAGGTACTATAAAATTCAAGACAGTGAGCTTTATTTTTTTATTGAAGTATAGTTGGTTTACAGTGTTGTGATAATCTCTGCTATATAGCAAAGTGATTCTGTTATACACATATATACATTCCTTTTTTTTGCTGTTTTTTTATTTTTTTTAACTATACATTCTTTTTTTAATATTCTTTTCCATTATGGTTTATCCCAGGAGATTGGATATAGTTCCCTGTGCTATATAGTAGGCCTTGTTGTTTATCTATTCTAAGCGTAATAGTTTGCATCTGCTAACCCCAAACTCCCAGCCCACCCCTCTAGCCCCCTCCTCCCACTTGGCAACCACAAGCCTCTTCTCTATGTCTGTGAGTCTGTTTCTATTTGGTAAATAAGTTCATTTGTGCCATAGTTTAGATTCCACATATAAGTGATATCATATGGTATTTGTCTTTCTCTTTCTGACTTCACTTAGTATGATAATCTCTAGTTGCATCCATGTTGCTGCAAATGGCATTATTTCATTCTTTTTTACGGCTGAGTAGTATTCCGTTGTATATATGTACCACATCTTTATCTATTCATCCAAGACCATAAGCTTTAAAAAAACAAAAAGAATGATGCTTTAAAATGCTGATAAGTGCATTAGGTAATAAAGATAAATGGTTAGGACTACTTCTGTACCAAATAAACTGCAGAAAATTTACTATAAGGAATACTGTGAAAAATAAGAAGGAACATATCAATAGGAAACTTTTATTGGTCTGTCTTAGCTCATGATAGACACATAAAGCAGACAACAAAATGAACATAACTACCAATAATAATTTGATAGAGCTAATTGATTATCATAGCTTATAGCCTGGAAACAATTAATATCCTTTTTTTAGATATGGAAAAACTAAAAAACTGACCATATATTAGGCCTGAATAAAACTCAATAAATTTCAAAAGTACAAACTGTACATGTTCCAGAATGCAGTTTCATAGGAAGTTAATAATAAAAATTCAAAAAGAAAACATTTCCACATGGAAAATTTAAAACTAGCATAAGCAACTTAGATCAAGAAAGACATAAAAATTTATGTTACAGAACATCTAAAAAATAATGTACAGAAGAAAACCTGCAGGCTGAATAATAATGATATGTTAATAAATATAAACAAAATGAACAAAATATAGTTCTAGAAATTAGAAACAATGTGAGAAAATAGAAGAAGGAATTGATGAGAATAAACTTGAAATCAGTGAGAACACAGAAAATTGAACTAATACAGAGCTGATTTTGCTTCCATCTCTCTCATCTTTTTAAAAAATTATTATTTTAAAATCTAGGAAGAGAGAGGGAGAAATAGAATAAACAGCCATATACCCAATACCTGGAATTAGCATATTTAATATTTTGTCATTTTTGCTTTGAGATTTTTTTCAATAAAATAATTAGAATATTACAGATACTCTGTCCCCAGAGTCAGTCACTTTCATGAATGTTATGTATATCAAGTGTCCGTGGTTTTATGTTTTTACCACACTGATTTGTATATATGAATATTATATAATGTTGCTCTCTGTTTTAGATTTTTAAATAATAGGGAACATAATGGACTGACAGTTCTGCAACTCATTTTTTCACTCCATATTGTTTTCAAGACATATTCATGTTAATATATGTATTTCTGACTTTACATCCTCTTCCACTGTTTTATTTTTCCTTATGTCAATAGCATTCTATCTTAATTACCATGTCTTTATTATTATAAATATTGGTATCTGATAATGAAAACAAATCTCCATCTTTGTTTTTCTTTAACATTGCTGTAGCTATTTGTAGTGATTTATATATTTCCTTAGAAATTTTAGAATTAGTCCATTTCCACAATTAAAACTGCTTAGGTTTTTATTTCAAATTGAACTGAATTATGTTTACAAATATATCATCTGCAAATAGACACTTTTCATCATTTTGAATTCTCATGCCCCCCCCTTTTTTCTTGCCTTATTTCAATTGCTAAATGTTCAGTATAATGCTGAATAGATGTGGTGGCAGTCATCTTTGTTTCATTCTCAGTCTTAAGGGTATACTTTCAATGATTCACCAGTAAGTACAATATACCATGAAAGTTTTTTCGTAAATACTCTTACAGATGAAGGAAATTTCCTTTTATTCCTAGCCTGCTAAGGGGGTCTATCATGAATTGGTATTGACTTTTGTCATACAGTTTTCTTGTATATGTAATTTTTTTAAAAATAAATTTATTTTATCTCTTTATTTTGGCTGGTTTTGCTCTTTGTTGTGGTGCATGGGCTTCTCATTGCAGTGGCTTCTCTTGTTACAGAGCACGGGCTGTAGGTGCGCGGGCTTCAGTAGTTGTGGCTCGCGGGCTCCAGAGCGCAGGCTCAGCAGCTGTGGCCCACGGGGTTGGTTGCCCCGCGGCATGTGGGATATTCCTGGACCAGGGCTTGAACCCGTGTCCCCTGCATTGGCAGGCAGATTCCTAACCACTGCGCCACCAGGGAAGCCCGTATATGTGATCTTGATCAAATAATGTTTCTCCTTTTTTCTGTTAATTTGGTCAATTAAAGTGATCAATTTTTAAAATTGAAGTATAGTTGATTTACAGTATTGTGTTAGTTTCAGGTGTACAGCCAGAGAGATTCAGTTATAAATATATATGTTCAGATTATTTTCAATTATAGATGTTGAAATATAAATACAAGATATTGAGTATAATATCCTGTGCCATAGAGTAAATCCTTGTTGCCTGTCTGTTTTTTGTATAGTACTTTGTATCAGTTAATCTCATACTCCGAATTTGTCCCTCCCCCTCCCCTTTGGTAACCATAAGTTTGTTTTCTATGTCTGTGAGTCTGTTTCTGTTTTGTATATAGATTCATTTATATTTTTCTTTACAGTCCATATATGTGATATCATAATATTTGTCTTTGACTTACTTCACTAAGTATAATATTCTCTAGGTCCATCCATGTTGCTGCAAATGGCAATATTTCATTCATTTTATGGTTACTAACATTCCATTGTGTATATATACCACATCTTCTTAAGCCACTCGTCTCTTGATGGGCACTTGGGTTATTTCCATGTCTTGGCTATTGTAAATAGTGCTGCCATGAATATTGGGGTGCATGTATCTTTTCAAATTAGAGTTTTCATTTTTCCTGGATATATACCCAGGAGTGGGATTGCTGGATCATACGGTAGCTCTTTCTTTTTTATCCAATCTGCCACCCTGTGTCTTTTGATTGGAGCATTTAATCTATTGATATTAAAAGTAATTACTGATAGGTATATACTTATTGCCATTTTAAACCTTGTTTTCCAGTTGTTTTTCCAGTTCTTCGTTCATTTCTTCTTTTTGTTCTTTTTCCTTTGTGGTTTGATGGTTTTCTTTTGTTTTATGCTTGAGTTCCTATCTTTGTTTTTTGTGAATCTGTTATATGTTTTTGATTTGTGGTGACTGTGGAGTTCAAGTTTGTTGGCTCATGACTATCTCTACTTGTGTTAAACTTATAGTCATACAAGTTCACACCTCCCCCACATTTTGTGATTTTGATGTCCTATTTTACATATTTATGTTTTACCCTTTTGCTATTAATTGTAGTTATGTTGCTTTAAATTTTCTTTTATTGTTTTTAATCTATGTACTGGCTTAAGTGGCCTTCAATCTTGTTATATATTTACCTTTCTTATTGTGATTTTCCCTTTCCTATAGATTCTTGTTTCTTGTCTATTTGGAGAAGAGCCTTCAATATTTCTTTTAGGGTAGGTTTAGTATTGCTGAATTCTATAATTTTTGCTTGTCTGAGAAATTCTTTTTTTAAAATTTATTTTATTTTTGGCTGTGTTGGGTCTTCATTGCTGTGCGTGGGCATTCTCTAGTTGCAGCGAGCAGGGACTACTCTTCGTTGTGGTGTGCAGGCTTCTCATTGTGGTGGCTTCTCTTTTTGCGGAGCACAGGCTCTAGGCGCGCGGGCTTCAGTAGTTGCAGCACATGGGCTCGGTAGTTGTGGCTCGCATGCTCTAGAGCACAGGCTCAGTAGTTGTGGCGCATAGCCTTAGTTGTTCTGTGGCATGTGGGATCTTCCCGGGCTAGGACTTGAACCCGTGTTCCCTGCATTGGCAGATGGATTCTTAACCACTGTGCCACTAGGGAAGCCCTGCTTGTCTGAGAAATTCTTTATCTCTCCTCCTATTCTAAATGATAATCTTGCTGTAGAGTATCCTAGGTTTCTGGTTTTTTCCTTTCAGGACTTTGAATATGTCATGTCACTCCCTTCTGATCTGAAAAGTTTCTATAGAGAAATCAGCTGATAGCCTATGGGGGTTCCCTGTAACTGACTTTTTCTCTTGCTGCGTTTAGAATCCTCTCTTTAACTTTTCTCATTTTAGTTATGATATATTTTGGCATGAGTTTGATTGGGTTCATCTTGTTTGGGACTCTCTGTGCTTCCTGTACCTGGATATCTGTTTCCATCTTTAGGTTTGAGAATTTTTCAGCCATGATTTCTTCAAATACATTTTCGATCCCCTTTTCTCTCTCCTGTCCTTCTGGAACCCCTATTCATAGCTTGGCACATTTTATATTATCCCATAGATCTTGCATGTTTCTTTCTTTTTTTTTATAAATTTGTCTTTCTGTCTGCTTTTCTGATTGGGTGATTTCCATTATTCTATCTTCCAGATCACTTATTCACTCTTCTGTGTCATTTAGTCTGCTATTCATTGCCTCTAGATTGGTTTTTATCCTGGCAATTGAATCGTCTAATTTTGATTGGTTCACCTTCATAGTTTCTAGCTCCTTGTTACAGTGATCTTCATTTTTATTGATAATCTTTCTTAATTCCTATAGCATTTTTATTACCCTTTTTTTGGGGATTTGGGGTCCAGTAGACTGGTGAGGTCTGCTTCATTATTTGTTCTTTCAGGGGATTTCTCTTGTTCTTTTTTTAGGAGTAATTCCTCTGCTCTTTCATTTTACTTAACTTTCTCTGCTTCTGTGAATTTAGGAGAAACAGTTATCTACTGTGTTCTTGAAGGGGTGTTTTTACATGGGAGTGTCCCTATGTAGACTGTGTGTGTCCAACATTTTTGGTGCGAGGGCTGGTTTTGGTGTGGATGTTAGCCACGTTTTTCTTCAGAGTGTGTTGCCTGTTATTCCCTTGATAGTTGGTCTTTTGGTATCCAGAGCCTGTGCTAGATGGGAGGTGGGGTCTCTTCTTTGTTCCATGGCTGTCACCACCCTGTCGGGGGCAGGGTCTGCTTCCCAAATGTTGGAGTAGAAGTCCTAAGGTCAGGTTTCTCAGGCTCTGTTGCCCTTCAGTGCATGCCCTACCCCAAAGAAGGTGAATGCTGAAGCAAGTGAGGCCCATGTGCTCATAGCAAACCTATGTGCCACGTGTGTAGGTGTCCAGGGTTCTGCTCAGAAGCAGCACAAGGTGCATTCTTTTCTCTGTTTTGTTCCTCCCAGATCTAGTGCAGGGCTGTGGTGTGGAGTAGACTGGAGCTGGGTGTCGGGGTGTTGTCGCTGCAGGAATTGAGGTGGGCAGGAGTTGAGATCTGGGCTGCCTCTGTGGCAGACGTCTCCCAGGAGCTGTCTGCCCCAGGTCTGGTGCTAAGCTGCTGTGTTGAATGGGTGGGGCTGGAGCACTCTCACTGGGAAACAAACTGCTGTGCACTCCTGCCCAGGGCCTGTCTGCCCAGTATTCAGCACTTAGCCATTATGCATTCTTGTGGCACTGCCCAGTGCACACACTGACATTGTGGTAGCTGGTTCTGCTGCCCCTGTGCACACATTGACAAAAGTCTCCACTGCTAGAGCTGCCACCACCACTGTGCGCAAGCTGACAGTGAAGCTCTGTGGCTCCCTCCAGATCACACCCCAGGCCATCTGGGCTGTTTCTGCATAGCTAGATCAAGCCCTCTCCCAGGACCTACCTGCCCGAGATTCAGCGCTTAGCCACTATGCATTCTTGTGGCACTACACGATGTGCTGACAATGTCTGCCCAGCTAGACCTGCTGCCTGATGTGCGTGCTGACAGTGTCTCCCCTGGCTAGACCCACCCTCCCGTGTGCACACTGACAATGGCTCCATGGCTCCATCCAGATTACACCCCTGGCGCCCCCTGTCTGCCTCTGTGGAGCTAAACAAATCTTTCCCCTGATCTCGCACCAGGCTATGGTGTGGAGGGAGCAGGGCTGGGGCATTTACTGTTTAGGATTAGGAAGTGCGGTGAGGTGGCTGCTGCCGGTGCAACCTTTTCTCCATCCTGATTGTTAGCAAGCCAGCATATGCACACACCTCATGAGTAGGGTCTAGGCTTCTCTAGCATACCTCATGAGTAGGATCTAGGTTTCTCTAGCCCTTCTTTCTGTCTCAGCAGATCCCATTAGGCAAGGGGGCTTGTCTCCATGTAAGACCCCAGAACTGGGATGCCCAGATTGTGAGTCAACCTGATCATTCCCCAGGGCGAGGGTCTGCCTGTGTGGACCTTGTCTTCCTTACAGATCCCTCTCAGGGGTGCAGGTCCCAACCTGATGCCTTTTTTCCCCCATCCTACCCAGTTTTGTGGAGATCTTTCTTGCAGCTTTGGTTAGGTATAGGAGTCCTTCTGTCAGCTTCCTGTTGGTTTTCTGTGAGAATTGTTCCGTGTGTAGATATATTTTTGATGTGTTTATGGCGGGAGGTGAGCTCCATGTCCTCCTACTCCACCATCTTGAGCCTCCTCCTTTAAAGTCATCAATTTTTGAATGTTAAACTAATCCTGTTAACTGGTTGGGGGAAACACTTGAATATTTTTTTCCTGGATATTTAATACATTAATTTAATTTATACTAAGGTATACACAACAGATACCATAACTTTATTGAAAGCAGATTTTCTTGAGTCTGGTGTTAGAAGGTAAGGTGAAGCCAAGGTATAAGTTCCTTGCAAGCCTGTTTTATTTAGCAGGAGTTCTGTACCTATCACACATCCTCAGTGAATGCTGTTTTGGACAAGATGTCTTAAACTATGAAGATGAATTTTGCCCAAGGCCGATACTGTTCTATTAAAGTAAATTTTATGATTGTAAATTCTTCAGAGATTTGAACCTTGTCTGAAAGCCATTTACCTCCTCACATCATACATGTAGTCTATATTTCTTTGTCCCTTAACTTTATTCAATGACTTCATATGTATGAGTCACAGAATTACTCATACTACACTGATATGTATGTTAAAAATATAGTTTCTTTATTTTAAAAATTTGTTCGCATATCTCTTAAGAGTTCTGATCACTAGCATGAAAAGAAAAGCTAGTTTTGATGCAGTCTGATTCAAAACTTAGTCCTATCAGTAAACTATTTCTTTGAATAATTATTCAGTTATTCAGATTCCTCTCTAAAACCCTGTCCTCTCTTAAGGTGGTATCTGAGATATAGAAGAAAATCTTCATAGCTTTGGGAGGAAGAGGATCCTCTGTGATTCTCCATGAATGTGTGCTGACTGGTATCCACTGAATCTAGTTTAGCTGGCTTCTTTTTCTGGGCATTCTGTAGCTGATGAATTTGTGGTACGTTTTTCAGCTCAGTCATGATCCAAGGGCCCCCTCCTTTCATCTTTCCTCCCTTGGATCTTGTTGTCTCCATAGACTCTGAATCTCTGTCATAACCTCCAAAGAATCCCTGGCTTCCATGTGCAATAGTCTGTGGGGTCATCTTGCCTTCTGCAAGGGTCCTATCACTCCCTACTCAGGATATATGCTACATGGGACACAAAGGCTACTTAAGGTTCCCCCAATTTGACCATGTCACTTTGCCCTCTTAATTCACTGCCTTTCTTACTTCACCTTAATGCCCTGGAGTGTGGGAAGTTCTGAGCAGACATTTAACTGCCTATGTCCCTACCTCCATGGCCTTTCTTCTCTATCCCAGGCCTCCAAGGGGGAGGAAAGTGTTTCCCCCACTCATCTTCCCCTCTGTCTTTCTTTTTTCAGTAAAACTAAAATGGAGAAAGGTTATGAAGAATAAGGAAACATACATTAAAAAGCGTTTCAAAACTAGTATACTGGTTACATGTTTGGAATCTGTGAATGCCAGTGAGAGGCCCAAGGCAGTATAAATAAGGCCATGGAAGGTCTGAAGATATTACTGATGACAAAGCACATCCATCCAGAAGCAAAAAAATTAACCCATAGCACAAGAATATCACATCATTTTGTTCATTGTTGCCATATTAAGTTTCATCTGCAAATGTTCACATCTCCAGAAACATAGAACAGAGTGCCTAGGACAATAAAATTAAATTGACAAGCCTGCTGTGTGTTCTATATTCTGCTTAGTGCTTTACTTGAACTCTTCATTTTTTCATGAGGATTTAATGATTGGTGTCACTTCCCTTCAGCCTCAGGAACTTCCTTTATTATTTCTTTTTTTTTTCCTTTATTATTTCTTGTTAGGCCAGTCTGCTAGCAATGAATTCTCTGGGAATATATTTCATCTTTTTTTTTAGGTGAAATTTACATAAAATTAATAATTTTGAAGCAAACAATTCAGTGATATTTAGTACCTTCACAATGTTGTACAGCCACCCCTCTATCTAGTTACAAAACATTTTCATGACCCCCAAATAAAACCTCATACCCATTAAGCATATACTCCCCCCTTCCCCTCTCCCCCAGCTCCTGGCAACCACCAGTCTGCCTTCAGTCTCTGTATTTATCTATTCCAGATATTTTATATGAATAGAATGCTAAAATATGTGACTTTTGTGTCTGGCTTCTTTCACTGAGTATAATCATTTTTGAAGGTAACTTTGCTAGTTATAGGATTATTCGTTGATAGTGTTTTTTCTTTCAGCACTTGAAATATTGCTGTCCCATTGCCTTGACCTTCATTGTTTCTAATGAGAGGTCAGGTGTCAATTTTATTGTGGCTGCCTTGTAGATCAAGGATTGTTTTCCTCTTGCAGCTTTTAAGGTTTTCTCTGTATTGTTACTTTCAGCATTTTGAGTATCATGTGTTTGTATCTCTTTGTGTTTATCCTGCTTAGGGTTCATTGAGTGTCTTGGATATGTATACTAGTGTTTTTAAAAAATCAAATTTAAGGGCTTCCCTGGTGGCGCAGTGGTTGAGAGTCCGCCTGCAGATGCAGGGGACACGGGTTCGTGCCCCGGTCTGGGAAGATCCCACATGCCGCGGAGCGGCTGGGCCCTTGAGCCATGGCCGCTGAGCCTGCGCGTCCGGAGCCTGTGCTCCGCAACGGGAGACGCCACAACAGTGAGAGGCCCGCGTACCGGAAAAAAAAAAAAAAAAAAAAAAAAAATGTGTTAAAAAAAAAAAAATCAAATTTAAGAAGTTTTCAGCCAGTATTTCTTTGAGTAGTCTTCTGTCTTTCCTCTCCTTCTGGTACTCATATTATGTGTATGTGGATGTACTTATTTCTGTCTCACATTTCTCCTAGTCTGTGTTCATTTTTCTTCACTCTTTTTTTTCCCCCTCATCTTCAGATTGTATAGTTTCTATTGATCTCTTGATCGTTAAGCTTGCTGATTCTTTATTTTGCCATCTCAGACCTTCATGCAGCTGTGAGAAAGTCTCATCTAGGCCAGTGGGGAGTTGCTGACCAAAATTTTCCCATTAGAGGAGTCCCATGTCAGGTAGAATGGTCCAGTCCCTAATACCCTCACTGTGCTTAGCCTTTGGCTGGAAAAATAGCCAGTGGTGGCTTGAGAATAGCATGGTCTCATCATGAACACAGTAGTAGAACTAAAGATAGAGCGGCTGGAGTTTGTTCACCAATTATGTGTCTCACAGCTTGTTCTCTTGAAGGGGATCTGGGAGCATATTTCTATGGCTGCCACAAAGATAGCATTTTGAAATGTTCTCTTTCTACCATAAGCATTTATCTGTCTTAATAGATTTACCTAGTATTATTGACTGTGACAGAAATCTTCCAGAACAGTTGCTTAAACAGGACAGAATTTTATTAGTCTCTGTAGGAATTCAGGTACCAACAAATCAGGGCTGGTCCTGTATCTCTAAGGCAGAGACAACCAGGATTCCTCTATTTCATTTGTCTACCTCATTATCCTCTAATACTTGGCTCTACCTCATTATCCCAAATGACTATATTTGCCCTAGCCATCATAGTTACTTAACAGTCTATAGGAAGGAGGAAGCTGGGAAGAAAATGTATACCTCCTCCCTTTAAGCTCACTTACCAGTAGTTGCACATAATACTCCTTTCATCTTATTGTCCAGAACCTTATATAAAAATACCTAGCTTCAAAGGAGATGAAGAATGATAATAAGAATGATAATGGCACAGGAGGCCATATGCCCAGCCAAAAATTTGGAAATGGGGGGCAATATTGGGATAGAAGAGTAAAAGTCTTTGCTACAGTATCAACTGTTCTGGATTTCTTTTCTTTTCTTTCTTTTTTTTTTTTCATTTTGAGATCAGTCTTGGTTTCATATTTCTTTTTAAATTATTAATTTCATTGAAGTTCAGTTTGTTTCAGTATTCCTAATTTTGTATGTTTGTTTTTTAAATTTATTTTTCTTCATTAAACTTATTTGCCTAACTCAGTATTTATACTTAAAATACCAGTTTTTAATTATGGGGATTTTTGTATATAAGTTTTAGATTTCTCATATTAAGATTATGCTTCATATTTACTAAATTTTTTAAAAAGTATTTTCATCAAGTTTATTTTAATGATTTCTTTTTGGATTCTGTCACTCTTGAGCAATTACAATTTTCTTGCAAAATCTGTGGTGTTGATTTTGTAATTTATTAATTATTTTATTGATCCAACTTAGGAAAATACAACTCCCTGAGGAGAAATCTGAGGCTGAGGCACTGTCAGCAAGAATTCATCTTATGTGCTCTTCTCCTTTCATGTGATTAATGAAACCATTATAGTAGGACTAGCTTTCTGCATTATGTTTTCTCCTCAGCCGTAATTCCTCACCAGGTACTTTTTCTGAGCTTATTTTGGTCTTTATCCCACTTAAGGGGAAGTCCCAACTATCCCGTGCATTTCAGTGTTTTTTTTAAAAATAAATTTATTTATATATTTGTGGCTGCATTGGGTCTTCGTTGCTGTGGTTTCTCTAGTTGTGGCGAGCGGGGGCTACCCTTCATTGCGGTGTGCAGGCTTCTCATTGCTGTGGCCTCTCTTGTTGCAGAGCACGGACTCTAGGTGCGCGGGCTTCAGTAGTTGTGGCTCGTGGGCTCTAGAGTGCAGGCTCAGTAGTTGTGGCACATGGGCTTAGTTGCTCCATGGCATGTGGAATCTTCCCAGACAAGGGCTCAAACCCATGTCCCCTGCATTGGCAAGCAGATTCTTAATGACTGTCCCACCGGGGAAGTCCTTTCAGTGTTTTTTTACCCTGACACTTTGCCTTTGGTTTCTTTTGTTTTCTTTTTATATTTCTTTAAAAATTTTCTTTTCTAGATTTATTGAAATATAATTGACATGTAACATTGTGTTTAAGGTGTACAACGTGTTGAATTGATACACTTACATACTGCAAAATTATTATCACAGTAGTTGCTTAAAACCTCCATCACCTCACATAATTATTTCTTTTTTAGGGTGAGAACATTTAAGATCTACTCTCTAGCAAGTTTCCAGCATATAATACTGTATTGTTAACCATAGTCACCATGCTGTACATTAGATCCCCAGAAATTATTCATCTTATAAATGGAAGTTTATACCTGTTGACCAGCATCTTTCCATCACCCCCACCTCCTAGACCTGGGCAAGCACCATTCTGTTCTCTATTTCTATAATTTTGACTTTTCAGGATTCTACATATAAGGGATATCATAGAGTAATTGTCTTTCTTCGTCTTACTTCACTTAGCATAATGCCCTAAAGATCTATCCATGGAGTTGCAAATTGCAGGATTCCATCTTTCTCATGGCAGAATAATATTCCATTGTATACATATATATCACATCTTCTGTATACATTCATCTGCAGACAGACACTTAGATTGTTTCCATATTTTGTTTACTGTTAATAATGTTGCAGTGAACATGGGAATGCATATATGTCTTCAAACTCCTGTTCTCATTTCCTTTGGACATATACCTGGAAATGGGATTGTTGGATTATATGGTAATTCTATTTTTAAGTTTTTTAAGGAACTTCTGTACTGTGCTGTTTTCCATAGTGGTTGTATCAATTTACATTCCCATCAACAGTGAACAAGGGTTCACTTTTCTCCATATCCTTTCCAACACATTTTATCTCTTGTCTTTTTGATGATAGCCATTATAACAGGTGTGAGGTGACACCTCATTGTGGTGTTGATTTGAATTTCCGTGGTGATTAGTGATGTCAAGCATTTTTTCATGTACCTGTTGGCCAATTGTATGTCTTCTTTGGAAAAATGTCTATTCAGTTTCTCTGCCCAATTTTACTCAAGTTGGGTTTGTTTGCTATTGAGTTTATGAGTTCTTTATTTTGGATGTTAACCCCTTATCAAATATATGATTTGCAAATATTTTCTTTTGTTCCATAAATCACCTTTTTATTTTGTTGATTGTTCCTTTTTCTGTGCAGAAGCTTTTTAGTTTGATGTAGCCTCACTTATTGATTTTTGCTTATATTGCTCATGCTTTTCATGTCATATTTAAAAAATTATTGCCAAGACCAATGTCAAGAGCTTTATCCTTATGGTTTCTTCTAGGAGTTTTACTGTTTCAGGTCTAATTTTAAATCTTTAACCATTTTGAGTTAATTTTAGTGGTGTAAGATGTGTCCAGTTTTATTATTCTGCATGTGATTATCCAGTTTTCCCAACACCATTTATTGAAGAGAGACTATCCTTTCACCATATTGAATATTCTTGACTCCCTTGTCAAGTATTAGTTGACTGATACAAGGGGGTTATTTCTAGACTCTCATTTCTTATACGTGGGTCCATGTGTCTATTTTTATGCAGATACCACACTGTTTTGATTACTATGGCTTTGTCATATAGTTTGAAATCAGGAAATGTGATGCTTCCAGCTTTGTTCTTTCACAAGATTGCTTTGGGCATTTGGGGTCTTTTGTGGCTCCATACAAATTGTATTGGGTTGGCCAAAAAGTTCATTCGGGTTTTTCCATAAAAAGATCACTTTTTCCTGTTTCTGTGAAAAAAGTCTTTGGGAATTTTGATAGTGATTGCATTGAGTCTGTTGATGGCTTTGGGTAGTATGGGCATTTTAACAATATTAATTCTTGCGATCCATGAACATGGGATATCTTTCCATTTATTTGTGTCCTCTTCAGTTTCCTTCATCAAAATCTTATATTTTTCAGTGTCTAGAGCTTTCTCCTCCTTGGTTAAATTTATTGCTAAGTATTTTTGTTGTTTTTGATGCTATTGTGAATGGGATTGTTTTATTTCTTTTTCAGATATTTTGTTGTTAGTGTATACAAATACAGCTGGTTTCTGTCTGTTGATTTTGTGTCCTGCAACTTTACTGAATTCGTTGATTAGTTCTTACAGTTTTTTTGGTAGTGATTTTAGGATTTTCTATATATAAGATCATATCATCTGCAAAGAAAAAGAAGACAGTTTTCTTCTTTCTTTCCTATTTGGATGTATTTTTTTCCTTGCCTGATTGCTCTGGTTAGGATTACCCATACTATATTGAATAGGTCTGGTGAGAGTGGGTACCTTTGTCTTGTTCTGATCTTAAAGGAAAAGTTTCAACCTTTTACCATTGGATATGATATTGTTGTTGGCTTATCATATATGTCCTTGTTTATGCTGAGGTATGTTCCTTCTATAATCAGTTTGTTGAGAGTTTTTATCACAAAAGGATGTTGCATTTTGTCAAGTGCTTTTTCTGCATCTATTGAAATGATCATATAATTTTTGTCTTTCATTCTATTAAAGTGATGTATCACATGTATTGATTTGCATATGTTGAACTATCCTTGCATCCCAGGAATGAATCCTTCTTGATTGTGATGTATGATCCTTTTAACATGCTGTTGAATTTAGTATGCCTATATTTTGTTGAAAAATTCTGCATCTATATTCATTAGAGATATTTGCCTATAGTTTTTCTTGTAGTGTCCTTATCTGCCTTTGGTATCAGGGTAATGTTGGCCTTGTAAAATGAGCTTGGGAATGTTCCCTCCAGTTCTATTTTTTGGAAAGTATGAGAAAGACTGGTATCTGTTCATCTTTAAATGATTGGTAGAATTCACCAGGGAAGCCATCTAGTCCTCGGCTTTTCTTTTTTTGGTGGGAGGGAGGGTTTTCTCTATTTAAAGATTTTGATTACTGATTCAACTCCTTATTCATTATTGGTCTGTTCTGATTTTTTATTTCTTCATGATTCAGTCTTGGTAGGTTGTATGTTTCTATGTTTCTTCTAGGTTATCCACTTTGTTACCATATAATTGTTCATAGCAGTCTCTCATGGTCATTGTATCTGTGATATCAGTCATAATGTCTCCTCTTTCATTTTTTATTTTATTTATTTGACTCCTCTTTTTTACTTCTTGATGGTGTCCTTAGCACAGTTAGTAAGATCCGCTTCTCTTTAACGTCCTCTGAGAATGTTATCTGCTGCTCTCTCAGACTTTTCAGTGACACAGCTCACAATTCAGTACTTTGGATGTGATGAGAGAAAAATGACATTCTTTGGCACCATCCCACATAGCTGGGAAAGCAGGGTACTCACACATCCTTATTTTCCTTCATGAACGAAATCATGAGCCAAGATTTCTCCTGGCCCTAAGCTGTGTTGTGTTGCCTTGGTGGAGGGGTGAAGTAGGTAAAGTCAAACTATTCCTCTTACCCTCTCTGATGAGTCCAAACTTGTATTTTTTGCTCCACTGATGTACTGGAACTTCTTGGCTGGAGACGTGTACTTTCACAAAAGCTCTGTCTTCTATTGGGTGCTTGTCTAAGACAGTCATTTTCTGGACCATGGCCAAGAGAGGCTAGAGTCAGTTCACATGCCTCTCAGGGTCTATAGCCAGGACTGAGGTCTGTATGCTTATAACTTAACATGTGGGTAGGCAAGACTCCTTCTCAGTCCCTTAGCATACGGTGCTGGACCCTACAGTTCCCACAAAGGCACTTTTGTCCATAGATGGATGCCAAATTACTGTTTTTGCAGTGGGGTCACTGCAGAGGGATGTCTTATTTTGCCATGATTGCTTTTGGTTTCTTAAGCCTGATTGTTTATAAGTCCTTGATCTTCAGCAGAAAAGGGCTCCAAAAGAGGAGTTTCCATTATTCCCACAGCATACTCTCAACTTTAGTGGATGTTCATGGTCATAGGGTCCTTTTAGGACCTAGAAATAAATTATCAGAAACATTTTTTATGAGCTAGCTCCTGGTGATTTCCTTTTATCTTACCCCATCTCTCATAGAAATTCCTCAAAGTATAGGAAATATGGAAAGCTACCTTTGTTCCAGTGCTGTTGAAGATTTTTTTCTTATGTTTATATTTTTTGGGCATTTTGGTTTTTAACTAGAAAAAGTGCATTTGATTTCTATGTTCAAATCACACTTATTTGAAGAAATTTGTTACCAGTCCCTCATTTCTGACACTTTAATCTTTCTTGGAACTGTTTTCTCACAGTTCTGGTTGTAATTCAAGTTCAGACCATTTTATAAAAACTTCATTAATCTTTTTTCTATATCTGTTGGTATTTGTAGCATTCTATTTGTGGCACTCTTTTTTCAGTATATGTGAACTCTGAACAAAAATATATCCAGTTTTTGTGGCTGCAGACACCTGTTATAGGCTTATGAACAATAAATCCTCATTTTCAATTTAGATTTCTTCTGATCTAATGAACAATATGTGCAACTGCTAAATCAATGAATATCTCTGTTTGGATGTTCCTACTATACTTCAAAGTCATTCTCTCCCCATTTCTGCTTCCATCCAAATCCTATTTTCATTTTTTCATGTACCAATGAATCACAGGGATCTAGTGAGTTCCCAGACCAATTAACTTGAGTAAAGTTTTGTATTCCGCCAGTTTTTGCACTCAGTATAAATTAGTACCCAAGATCTCTTTAACTCACAGTAGTTATTAAAGATGTGTGCTTGCTAAATCAATGAATGAACATAAACTGGCAGGATGTTGCTAAAATGATATTTTTCTTTCAGACAATAACAAAAACAGGTAAAATTTATTTTATAATCTCTTACCTTTGTGTACTATCAGAAAAAGTTTCAATATGTTTTGTCCACTACATCTAAGATGGATGACTCCAGATTGAGTGGGAATATGTTGTTACAGGAAACAGTGACATTCAAAGATGTGGCTATTGACTTCACTGAGGAAGAGTGGCAGCAGTTGGATCCTGCTCAAAGGAACCTGTACTGGAATGTGATGCTAGAAAACTATAACAACTTAATCACTGTGGGTAAGGGTAGTTTCCTATATAACTCAAACTCTGGGAGTAAATTACCTTTTCTTCCCCCAGTGTTTCTGAAATGTGTGGAACCTTTAAATGTTAGCCTGAGTTTGGCCTTTAGGTGCCTTTGCTCACATTCATGTGCATGCTGCAGCTTTCAAAGCAAAATGTCATCCTTGGTTATGTTTCAAGGGGCAGTATTCCTAGAAAACATAGTTTTCTTGTCCTTCAGAACAAGAAACTGGGCCAGCCTCAGTTCTTGAATGATTGTTCCTAGTATTTATGGCCAAATCTTATGTCACTTCCCTTTGACAGGCTGTCCATTCACCAAACCTGATGTGATTTTCAAGTTGGAGCAAGAAGAACCATGGGTGGTGGAGGAAGAAGTGTCAAAGAGACATTGTCCAGGTTAGTGGGAAGGAACCATACAGGTGAGGAGGGGCCAGGGCCCTTTAATTGTTAATCTGTAAGTTTTTGATCCCTCTGAAATGTTCTTCAAAGTTATTTTTTTAAGGCCATAGAACTTTGTAATAACAATTGGTGTGAATTTTTTATATATGTAAGTTGTCATTTCTAGATAATATTCTTAACTTCTTTCCTCAGAACCTAAAAGACCAGTTAGCTTTCTTACCTGTGTGCTAGATATCAACATTTCCTAATTCATTCCCAGCTTTGCTTTGGTAATCATTCTAGTCTTTCTGCCCACCTTTTTACATAGGCTCCTTTCGTTTTACGTTCAGATATTTACAGAATTGAAGTTGTTTAAATAAACTTGTTGACATTTAGAGTCCTTTACTATTTTCTCTTTTTCCTTCCATTGTAAATGCTTTAGCATCATATTTTGTACCCATAGTCACACTTCCCACTGTAATTTAGCTTTTGCTCTCATACTTCAGTAATGACTACAATCCTTTTATTTCAATAAAGATTTAAAGTCAGTGCTACTTTTCTGTTATCTCCCATTTTCTGCTACATTTGTCACGTATATATGCATGTGCTTGTGTGTTTGTGATACATGTGTATACATATGTATAATGCATACACATATATACATGCATACATATACATACATATATTTTTAATTTGAAAGATATTGTGATGTCTTTTTTTGCTCTTCAAGAAGATAAAATTTATACTTCTACTGACAATTTCTGCAACTTAGTCTATTAGCATTCCTTAAATCATTGCCAATTTGATAAATGAAAAATAACTTACTATAGTTTGAATTTGCATTTCGTTTATTATAAATGAAGGTAAGCATCTTTTCATATGTTTAAAATCTATCTATATTTCTTTTTTATGAACAGTTTGTGTTTTATGCCCCTTTTTTTCTGTTGAGTTCTTAATTTATATGAATTCTTAACATATTAAGGTGATTAGCCGTTTCTCTTGTTTTTCTAGTATTTTTTTCCGGTCACTCATTGCTCTTTAAAGTACTTTTTACCACCGTTAAAGTTCACATAGTTAAAATAACAACTGTTTCTTACAGGAGATTTATCATATGATTCTTTTTCCTTTTGTGTATATGGGTGAATATTATTTACATATTTCTTAATAATGAATCATACTTACATTTTTGCTATGAATTTAAATATCTTAACTCTGTCAAGCTTTGAAGTCAATGTTACACTGGTTTTGTAAATAAAATTTAGAAGCTTTTCTTCACGTTCTAGAACATTTATATAGCATTGGCATAAAACTCCCGTAAAATTTTTATTTATCTTACCTGTTGAACTATTTGGACCTTGCAGATTTTTGAGGGAAGTTTCTTTGACAGCTTTTCTCCATTGTTCCTTTTTTTTTTTTTTTTTTTGCGGTACGCGGGCCTCTCACTGTTGTGGCCTCTCCCATTGTGGAGCACAGGCTCCGGACGCGCAGGCTCAGCGGCCATGGCTCAGAGGCCCAGCCGCTCCGCGGCATGTGGGATCTTCCCAGACCAGGGCACGAACCTGTGTCCCCTGCATCGGCAGGCGGACTCTCAACCACTGCGCCACCAGGGAAGCCCTTCTCCATTGTTCCTTTTATAACTGTTCTATATAGATGCTTTTGTCTCTCTTGGCAATAGTTTTTGATAATAGACTGTAATTTTCCAGAAAGATACCATTTTAATCCTGGTTTTCGAATTAATTTTCACAGAGTTGAACAAAGAAATTGCCATAAATATTTAAATTTCCTCTGTATTTTAAGAAGGTTACCATTTATTGATGTTCCAGGGCCATCTGTTATATTTAACAATTTGTTTCTTCTGTGTTTTCAAATCTGTTTGTATAAAATTATTCATAGTGTTGTCTTCTTATTTATGTCTTCCATAAATACTGCAACATTCTCAGCTAACATCATCAAATATTGGCTCTCATTCATTGCCTTCACACTCTACCACTGAGAGTCATATTAGATAGATGCTAGACCTTTTTTTTCCTCCATATTTTAAAATATCTTTTGCTATTTTCTTCCTCTGTCTCTGTGTTGCCTTCTCAGTAATCACTTCAGATATATCTTCCAGTTTGCTAATTCTCTCTTCAACCATGTTTATTCATCTTTTTAACTCATCCACCTTTGAAAAAATTTTTAGTAGTATTTTGTATTTTTGTAAGTTCCTCTTCTTTTTGTTTTTGCTATGCTTTTTTCTTCTCACATCTTTCTGATTCTTCCTAGTAATTTCTGTGGCTTCTTCAGCTTTGTGTTTTTATCTTTTGCTTCTTTAAAAATACTGTACATAGCTCTTTTGTATTCAGTATCTGACAGTTCCAGTATTTTAAGTTCTCAGGTTTAAATATCTTGTTTTTGAGGACTCAGTGTATTTTGGTTCTTCACATAGTTGATGATTGCTGATCCTAAACTTAAATTTTTAAAATCTTAATTTGTGTTAATTCTGTTGTCCTAAATTGGGGTTACTTTCCTCTGAAGATGATTTGCATGTGCTTCTGGTGGGTGCCAAGAAGCGTTACCAAGTGAGGATCAGTTGAACATTCTTTGAAGGTCTTGGCTTTTTGTAGGAATCTTAGTTGAGCTTCTCTTCTTTATTGATGGCCCAAGAGCCTTATACTTTAGTTAACAAGGCTTTGCATAGGTACTCAAGACAGATCTGTCTTGCAGGTTGCTTTCAGGTCTGCTGTCTCTCAGACCTGGTTTTGGCTAATACTTGTTTTTATTTTGTTCATTTTTTCTGTGTATGGAGCTCAGGCATGGTTGTTGGAGAGGATTGCAGTGTTCTTGGAGATTTATGCTACTTCCTATTAGCCCAGTGATGCTTCAGAATTTATGCTTTATTCACTATCTTGTTTTGCAATACGAGGTTACCTTACTGTAATTTCAATACTTAAAGTCTTTAAATTTTTTTTAAGGTTTTTTTTTTGATGACCATTTTTAAAGTCTTTATTGAGTTTGTTACAGTATTGCTTCTGTTTTATGTTTTTTGGTTTTTTGGCCCCAAGGCATGAGGGAATCTTAGCTCCCTGACCAGGGATCAAACCCACACCCCCTGCACTGGAAGGTGAAGTCTTAACCACTAGACCACCAGGGGAGTCCCTAAAAGTCTTTATGTAGCCTTTCTCTCTTTTTTCCCCCCACTTGCATGGTGTTCATTATTTTGGATGGTTTTATTTTTCTCTTTTCTTTCTTTCTTGGTTCTGCTAGTTAATTTTTTTTAGCCCTTTTTGTTTTCTCATTGTTTCTTCCTCATGCATTTATATATCTATTTTGAGCTCATTTATAATTGATATTTTCATTAAGTTTTTTCATTCATGGCAATACATTTAATCAAGATTTTCATTTACTATGTGTCAATTGTCTTAGCTTGAAGTTTTTGTCTGCTTTCTTTATCTCATGTTTCTTTTCTTTTTTCTCTTATACTTTTTTAGAGATCTGATTCCAGTACCTTCTCATTTATGAGTGAGGATAGTTCCTCCTTGACCTGACTTTTAAAGAAGGATATTGTTAGGGAAGGAAAGAAAGTTCTCTGATCTAGAGCAGGAACATGCAAACTATGACCTGTAGGCCAGCCACTTGTTTCTAGAGTAAATGAAGTTTTACTGAAATATAGCCACAATGAATCATTTACATCTTAACTATTAATACTTTCACATTGCAGAGGCAAAGTTGAATAGTTGTGTCAAAGACTATATGACCCACGAAGCCTAAAATATTTACTATCTGACCTTTAAGAAAAAGTTTGCCGACTCTTGATGTATAGGAATGCATCTGTTCTTCATACTAAAGCCTTTTATTCTACATGGTTGTGTGAATATGTTTAGGTTTTACTTCTTCTCATCCAAAAAGGAACTGCAGCTGCAAGTCTTCTCATAACTCTGAATCTTACACTCTCACCCCAACAGACTTCTTCCTAAAAAGACAGTATTTCACAGTGTTTCCTCGTTCAGTCCTGGCTTCCTTGACACACCTTGGGATGTCAAGTCTCCTGTAATCAGTCTCTACTCCCAAATTTCCATGTTGTAATCATGGGTTAATTAATTCTGCCCTTCAAGGTGTGATATCCATTTTGACAATGTCAGCTGCTTGCTGTGCCCAAGATCAGCATGAGCAGCTGTCTTCTCTTAGAATCCTTTTTTCCCTATTCCACCCTTCACTGTATTTGTCAACACTAACTCATTTATTATAATTGGGGTTATGGCCACCACCTAGGATCATTGAAGAATCAATGACTTTTCATTCCTGTTTGTATTAGAGGAAAAGAGATCAGATACTTTTTCATTTCACCATCTTAAAACATGGAGTCTTTTCTGTCACATTTGATATTTTGATCTTGCCCTTGGAACTCTTGTACACTTCTACTTGGATAGTACCTTAAAGATCTGATCTTACCTTTTCTCTCAACATCTTTTGCTTAATTGAGCTTTTCTCTTTCCCTGAACTGAGGGGACTCAATAGCTTAAGCTTAGTATTCTGCCTTCTTTTCTACATTTATAATCTGCAGCCACGTCTCTAACTTTACCTGCATTATAGCTTCACAAGAATTTTTCCTTTACTTTATTCTCAGTCTGGCAGAGAGGGAGAAAAATCTCCATTTTCCTCTCCTAGAGCTAAGCAGCCACTGGGGACTGAATGTCTCACCTTTGGGTATGTAGACGTTCATTTATTCTACGTTTGAGGCAGTTCCTTATCTCTGAATTTCTCTGCCTGGTGTCCTTGTCTCTAGAGCCTTTCTGCTTATATTTCTCAAGAGAGTAATCTCCCATCTTCTCTAGGGTGGAAGAGTGGGCTTTGTCTTTCTTAGTTTATATCTTTTTCTTTCCTTATCTAATTTTAGTGTGGTTTTGTGTAGGATCAGAGATAAATTCATGTATTTATGAGGCCATATTTAAGCATAATTTCCCACTCTTTGTTTTCCCTTTCAATCATGCTACGCAGGCTCTTCCAGTTTTATATTCCGATTCTTCTTTTTTTTTTAATATTTATTTATTTACTTTGGCTCTGCTGGGTCTTAGTTGCGGCATGCAGGATCTTTGTTGCAGCACGTGGACTCCTTGTTGCAGCATACGGACTTCTTAGTTGTGACATGCAGACTCTTAGTTGCAACATGCATGCAGGATCTAGTTCCCCAACCAGGGATCGAACTCAGGCCCCCAGCATTGGGAGTGCGGAGTCTTACCCATTGGACCACCAGGGAAGTCCCTATTCTGATTCTTTTATCCAATTTTTACCTTCCTGTTGTTTGTTCTCATTTTATTAATTACTGTATTGTTCAGAACAATTTTATTTATTCACTTTTTAAAATATATAATACATACTTGTAGTACAAATTTTTTAAAGTACAATAGGATATATATTGAAAAGTAATTTTTCTTCTCTGCTGGCAACCCCTAGTATCATTTTCCCTTGAGCTATTATTTACTTGCATTTTCAAACATTTTTATTGAAGCCACTTTAAGTTGATAGGTTAACTTGCAAATAATCACCATTTTTGCTATCGAATATTCTTTTCCAGGAATGTGATACACCTTTTGTCTTAGTTTCCTAGAGCTGCCATAATGAAGTAGAGGCTAGAAATACACAATCAAGGTGTAAGTAGAGCAATGTTCCTTCTGAAACCTACAGGAGAAGATTCCGTGTATCTTTCAGCTTCTGGTATCCCCAGACATTCTTTGGCTTGTGGTAACATAACTCCAATTTGTGTCTTTATCTTCACATAGTGTTCTCCCTGTGTTCTGTCTCTTCATGTGGCATTCTTTTTATAAGAACACCAGTCATATTAGATTAGGGACTTACCTTACTCCAGTACGACCTCATCTTAACTAACTACATCTGCAATGACCTTGTTTTCAAATAACTTCATGTTCTGAGGTTCTGGGGGTTAGGCCTTAAACATATATTTTAAAGGGGGAACACACAATTCAACCTATAACACTTTCATTTGTTCAAATCTGTGTGTGCATTTTAAAGTTTTCTTATAATTTTTAGACATTTCTTATTAAATTTATTCCCAGATTTTTCATATTTTTGTTGTCATTGTAAGTGTAGTCTTTTGCTATATTTTCTAAATAGTTGTTTGTATATATGAAGGTTACTGAAAGTGAATATTAATCTACTATATATAGTGAATTTAATTTTTTACTTTTTATAATTTTTCAGGTGGATCAATTTTGCAAGTTAACAGTTTTAGTATTGACAAATAATGTTAACTTTACCTTTCCTTTCCAAGTTTTTATACCTCATTTCTTTCTCTTATTTAATACACTACCCTGTACTGTAATAATAGTTGTGATAGTACTTATCTTTTTCTTATTCCTGACTTTAATGTGAATGCTTTGGGATTTTTCCCATTAAGAACAGTGCCAGGGTTTAAGTTATACTGTGCTTTTTCTCAAGTTAAATAAGTGTCTGTTCCCATTTTATAAAGTGATTTTTATGGAAAATAGGTGCTGAATTTTATCATCTTTTTAATATCTTTGGAATGATTACTTGATTTTTCACTTTTGACCTATTAATGTATTTACTTATAGTAATAGATTTCCTAATATTGAAACATACTTATATTCCTGGAAAAAACAACATATATATGTCTTATATTTAATGTGCTTTTGGGTCACTTTTTTTTCTTCTGGGTCATTTTGATATGTAGAGTTTTTGCATTGATATTCAAAAATGAAATTGGTGTATAGTTTGCTTTTTTGGTTGTCATCTTTATCAGGTGTTGATGTTAATATTATGTTTGTTTCACACATAAAAATATGGGAATTCTTTTTTCTTTCATAATATTTTGTACAGCATGACAGCTGTCCCTTAGGTGTTTGTTTAAATTCCCATGATAATATCTCTGGGCCTTTTCTATTTGTTTTGTTTTGGGGTATTTCTTTTCATATTTTTCTGTTTATTTTGTGGAAATTGGTATTTGTTTTCTCCATCTTATAGAGTCAGTTTTGGTAATTTATATTTTCCAGAAAATTATGTCAAAAAGTTTATAAAAGTTTATTTAAATGGAGTCCTGTGAAGTACTTTTATGATTTTTTAGCTTCCTGTTTTTGTCTTTTTCTCTATCGCTATTTCTTCTTACTTTATTTGTACATTCTGAATTCTCCCTCTTATTTATCCAACAGTTTACCTTTTTTCTTTCAGATCCCATTTAAAAGCAGTCAAAGCTATTTATATTCATAAATATCTGTCTCTACTCATATTTCCTTTCCTGGAATTTCCTAAAGCTTAGGAAATAGGAGATATATGTACCTGGAATTTGCTTAATAAGATACTAGGTCATAAGCTAAGAACCAATCCCATACTAGTATATTAAAAAAATTTTTTTGATATAATATTGGAAAAATTTACAAGTGATATTTATTTGCAATTTGTTTTAGGAGAAATATGGGGGATGGATGAGCATCAGAAAATCCAGGACAGACTTTTGACACAACTTGAAGATAAATTCACAAAAACACTGACTGAAGAAAAAGTGAATGAATGTCATAAGAAATTTGCAAATGCATTTTCTCCAAACTCAGACTTTTTTCCTTCCAGTCACAATCTCTACAAATATGATTTATTTGGAAAGTGTTTAGAACATAATAATTTCAACTATTATAATAATGAGAGAATCCTTATAAGAAAAGAACATTGTGAATATAATGAACCTATGAAATCATTTGACAACAGCTTATCCCATCTTGTAGTAACCCCCTTTAAGTGTAATCATTGTGGAAAAGGTTTTGATCAAACTTTGGACCTCATAAGACACCTGAGAATTCATACTGGAGAGAAACCCTATGAATGTAAAAAATGTAGAAAAGCCTTCAGCCAAAAGGAAAAACTCATTAAACATCATAAAATCCACAGTAGGGAGCAGTCTTATGAATGTAATGAATGTGGAAAAGCTTTCATTAAAATGTCAAATCTCATTAGACATCAAAGAATCCATACTGGAGAGAAACCCTATGCATGTAAGGAGTGTGGGAAATCCTTCAGCCAGAAATCAAATCTCATTGATCATGAAAAAATTCATACTGGAGAGAAACCTTATGAATGTAATGAGTGTGGAAAAGCATTCAGCCAGAAGCAAAGCCTCATTGCACATCAGAAAGTTCATACTGGGGAGAAACCTTATGCATGTAATGAATGTGGTAAAGCCTTCCCTCGAATAGCATCTCTTGCTCTTCATATGAGAAGTCATACAGGAGAGAAACCTTATAAATGTGATAAATGTGGAAAAGCCTTCTCTCAGTTTTCCATGCTTATTATACATGTGAGAATTCATACAGGTGAGAAACCTTATGAATGTAATGAATGTGGAAAATCCTTCTCTCAAAGCTCAGCCCTTACTGTACATATGAGAAGTCATACTGGTGAGAAACCTTATGAATGTAAGGAATGTAGAAAAGCCTTCAGCCACAAAAAGAACTTCATTACACACCAGAAGATTCATACTAGAGAGAAACCTTATGAATGTAATGAATGTGGGAAAGCTTTCATTCAGATGTCAAATCTTGTTAGACACCAGAGAATTCATACTGGAGAAAAACCCTATATATGTAAGGAATGTGGCAAAGCCTTTAGCCAGAAATCAAATCTCATTGCTCATGAAAAAATTCATTCTGGAGAGAAACCCTATGAATGTAATGAATGTGGTAAAGCCTTCAGCCAAAAGCAAAACTTTATTACACATCAGAAAGTTCACACTGGAGAGAAACCTTATGATTGTAATGAGTGTGGTAAAGCCTTCTCTCAAATTGCTTCCCTTACTCTTCATCTGAGAAGTCACACAGGGGAAAAGCCTTATGAATGTGATAAATGTGGGAAAGCTTTCTCTCAGTGCTCATTGCTTAATTTACATATGAGAAGTCATACAGGTGAGAAACCCTATGTATGTAATGAATGTGGAAAAGCTTTCTCTCAAAGAACTTCCCTTATTGTACATATGAGAGGTCATACAGGTGAGAAACCTTATGAATGTAATAAATGTGGAAAAGCTTTCTCCCAAAGTTCCTCCCTTACTATACATATACGAGGTCATACAGGTGAGAAACCCTTTGACTGTAGTAAATGTGGAAAAGCCTTTTCTCAAATCTCATCTCTTACACTTCATATGAGAAAACATACAGGTGAGAAGCCTTATCATTGTAATGAGTGTGGTAAGGCTTTCAGCCAAAAGTCACACCTTGTTAGACACCAGAGAATTCATACTCATTAGGAATAGAAACTATGAATCTTGTGAATATGGAAAAGCCTTTGGAAGGAATTAGCACCTCCTTGCACAGTACATTATCGGATCTAGAGCAGAAAACTGTGAATGTGGGAAAGCCATTTGAAGAAGTCACATTTGTGACACAGTTCTTACCAAGGTGACAAATTGTATAATGAGAAAGCTGATTGTCAAAAATCTTCAGCAGATACCTTATCTAATGATGATATTTATCCAGCATTATCTTTAAAACCTGAAATAAGATATTTTCATCAGCATGCCAGCATGATACTTGAGCTCCTAGCCAATCTCTTAACCAAGAAAAAGAAGATTGGAGAAAAAAAAAAACCTCTTAAAATAATCTCTCATACTAGAATAGTTAATTAGAAAATAGCTTGATATAAAATACCTGAGAATAAACAATAATGAATTACAAGACATATATAAAGTTATAAAACATTTTGAAGGTCACAAAAGCTCACATTTGAAATTCTGAGAAAAATAACATTTTCTGAAAAGACTTGACATGGTAAAAAAAATATAAATTGTCTCACAAATCACTAAGCTTAAAGTACTTCCATTCAAAGTTTTTACCAGTTAGTTATATTTTAAGAATTTCATGAACTGATTCAATATTTTATATGGGAATGTAAAGGGCCACAAATAGCTGAAACAAACATGAAAAACAAAAGAGAAGATAGACAACTAGATATCATTGCATATTTATTCAAAGCCCATAGCATTTAAACAGTGTGTTCTTTATGAGGAAATAAATCAGTGGAAACAAATTGAAGACTGGAGGAAAGACATGGGAATTTTGTGTATTATAGTGCTGTTGAAATCATTGGAAAAAGGATGGCCTATTCAATAAATGGAAGATTCATAAGAACAAAAACATGTTAGTTCTTTATACCATATACAAAAATAAAACCCAGATTGAAGACTAGAATATAAAAAGCAAAATTCTATATAATGAAAAAATAGACTATATTTACTACTTTAGAGTAACAGGATTTCTTTAAAAACACATAAATATGGAACATTCAATTCTATTTTGGTGTATTGGCTTCAGAGGCACCCACATATATGCACAGAAATGCATGTGTTCATGCATCTCTTTATGTTCACTGCATCATGGTTTGTATTACTCTAAATTGAAAAGAACATACATTTCCATTAGTAGAGGAATAGATTGATACAATGTGATTATTTGTATGATAGAACACAATATTTAAAGATACAAATTTGATATATCATTACATGGATAGATTACATAATATTGACAGAAAAAAAGCAAAATGTACAATGAAACATAGTATTTCTATAAAGTTAATAAAACAATGCAAAGAACAGTACTGTGTATTGATCATGGATACATATATGACATTGATTGCTTTTTAGGAAGTGAAGGCACTTGTTATATTTATCTGTAATATTTCTTTAATAAAAGAATGAAAGCAAATATGACAGTAGTAACAAATCTGGTTGTCAAAATTATGTTGTAGGTTTTGTTTTTTTATTCTCTCTTGCCTATCTTTATTTTCTTGTTTCTCTAAAATAAGAATCAAGTGGATAGGGACTTCCCTGGTGGTGCAGTGGCTAAGAATCTGCCTGCCAATGCAGGGGACATGGGGTCGATCCCTGATCTGGGATGATCCCACATGCCATGGAGCAACTAAGCCTGTGCGCCACAACTACTGAAGCCCATGTACCTAGAGCCTGTGCTCCGCAACAAGAGAAGCCACCTCAACGAGAAGCCCACGCACCGCAACAAAAAGTAGCCCCTAGAGAACAACTAGAGAAAGCCCGCATGCAGCAACGAAGACCCAACACAGCCAAAAAAATAAATTTATTTTTTTAAAAATCAAATGGATAGAGAAAACCTGGACCTATAGAAACAATTTTAAAATGGATTTTTATCTTTGATCAGATACTAACATTTATAGAAAATATCTTTAATAATACATAAACCAAACTGAATTAAGATAATATTTTGCTTACCCTCTCCTCATAATGTTAATTAGGATACACACATCAGAAGTATAAAATAGCCTTTGTTTGAGACCAATTTTTAAATTTTTCATTTTTAAACACAAGTTCTTCCCTATTTGAAAGCAGTGAAGAAACAAAAGAAATATTCAGTTGTTGGGGTAACTGACTCTCCATTTGGAACAAAAAGTCATCTGCATTTGGGTTGGTTCAAATTGAGGGATAAAGACCATTCATGCATACTGTAAAATGTTAATGTAAAATATCAAGCCAAGGATAGTTACCTGTATCAGAGCAGAAGCAGTTTCAATGTATTTCAACGACTCTTTCTTTGGTTTCTAGATCCTTACATGGGAATTCAAATGCTGGTGATTTTTATGTGTCAGGTAAGAGCTCAGTGGATGTGAAAGTTCACTTCTTCCTATACCACAGCTGTTTTATATTCAGGCCTTTCAAATATTTATAGAACTCAAATTTCCTTTTCTGTGAATAGCCCATTCATGTATTTTGTCTATTTTTTCTACTGGGACTTTCAAAAAATGTTTTTATTTAGAAATAATTATAGATTTATAGAAGTTGAAGAAATAATAACCTAGACTACTCTGTGTACTCTATATCCACTTTCCCCTAATGGTAATGTTTTATGTAATTATAGTTATATATCATATTTGACACTAGTGTGATTCACAGGCCTTATCAGATTTCACTGATTTTACGTGCACTTCTGTATGTGTATCTCTAGTTCTATACCATTTTATCTAGTGTAAATTTTTGTAACTACCACCACAATCAAGATATAGAACTTGAAACACCACAATGATCCCTTGTTCTATCCCTTTGTAGTCACAACCATCCTTCTTTCCTCCCCCTGTTCCCCACTCCTAATCCCTGCCAACCACTAATCTATTCTCCATAATTTCTTCATATAGGAGTGCTCTATAAATGTAATCACTATATAACCTTCTAAGATTGGCTTTTTTCACTCAACATAATTCTCCTGAGATCAATTCCACTTGTTGCAGGTACAATAATTTGTTCTTTTTGGGGCAATTTCTGAGTAGTTTTTTATGGTATCGATATACCATGGTTTCTCTAAACATTCAGCCATTGAAAGACATTTGAATTGTTTCCAATTTGGGGTTATTACAAATCTGCTGTGAACATTCTCTGCCACTTTGTTCTGTTTTTTTGTTCCTCTGTTTCACTTTTCATGTCTTACTGTGGGTTATTTGAGCATTTTTTTAGAACTCTACTTTGATTTATCTATAGAGTTCTTAAGTACATTTCTTTGTATAATTTTTTAGTAGCTGCCCTAGGTATTACATTATACATATGTAACTCACCACTGTCTACTTTTGTTAACATTGAGCCAGTTCAAAACCTTATCTCAACTGAGCTCCTTTAATTTACCCCCACTTTATTGCATAGTTATCTTAAATATTTCCTCTATATACCTTAAGAACTACATGAGATAATGTAGCCATTTTTGATTCAACCATCTAACATAATTTTGGAAACTCAACGGGAGAAAGATAATCTATTAAATGTACCCATATTTTTACTTTATGTTCTTTCCTCACTCCTGATGTTCCACATTTCCTTCATTTCTCTTCTGCTTGAAGAACTTCCTTAGAATAGATCTCCTGACAGATTCTTAGTTTTCCTTCATCTGAGCATGTCTTCATTTCACCTTCATTCATGAAGAATATTTTTTGCTGGTATAGAGTTCTGGATTGACAGTTCTTTCAGCACTTGAAAAATGTGCTACTTCCTTCTGGCCGTCATGTTTTCTGATCAGAAATCTGTCATTTAAATCATTGTTCCTCTGCAAGTAATGTATCATTACTCATGCTACTTTCATTTTTTTTCTCGTTTTTAGTTTTCTGAATTTTTATTATGATGTGTCTTGGCATGGATTTCTTTGGGTTTATCCTGTTTGGGGTTTGCTTAGTTTCTTGAATCTGTAGGCTTATGTTTATTGCCAAAATTGAGGAATTTTCTGCCATTTCTTTGAATGCCTTTTCAGCCTGACTTTCCCCTTTCCTTCTAGGATTCAGCATATTTTCCCTCTCTGTTGTTCATATTGGGTAATTTCTCTTGTTCTGTAAGTTCATTGATAATTTCCTCTCTCCCCTCCATTCTGTTCTTGAGCACATCCATTGAGTCTTTTACTTTGGCTACTGTATTTTTTAGTTAAAAATATTCCATTTTGGGGACTTCCCTGGTGGTGCAGTGGTTAAGAATCCACCTGCCAATGCAGGGGACACAGGTTCAATCCCTGGTCCAGGAAGATCCCACATGCCACAGAACAACTAAGCCTGTGCACCACAACTACTGAGCCTGTACTCTAGAGCCCACGAGCCACAACTACTGAGCCCATGTGCACCACAACTACTGAAGCCCGTGTGCCCTACAGCCCATGCACCACAAAAAGCCACCACAATGAGAAGCTTACGCACCACAATGAAGAGTAACCCCTGCTCACCGCAACTAGAGAAAGCCTGAGCACAGCAACAAAGACCCAACAGAGCCCCCCCCAAAAAAAATCCATTTTGTTTTTTATATTCTCCCTTTCTTTGCTAAGATTTTCTATTTTTTTATTTGTTTCAAGTGTGTACATAATTTGTTCATTGAAGCATTTCTATGATTGCTGTTTTAAATTTCTAGTCAGATTAAATTATCTTGGTGTTGATGTCTCTTGATTGTCTTTTCATTCAGTTTGAGATTTTCCTGTTTTTTGATACAATTAATGATCTTCAGTTCTATTCTGGACATTTTGGGTGTTGTGTTGTTAGACTCTAGATCCTTCCTTTATGCAGGCAGTTACTCTATTTAGGTGTAGCTTAGAAGTCCAGGTTGGGGTAGGTATTCAGCACCCTACTAGGCCCCACAGTTTCCACCCCAGCAAAAGTGGAACATGGCCATCTGCCTCATTTTCAGTGGATGGGGGTGGAAGTTAAGCTCTCCATTCAGCCCAGCTAGAACAGATGGGGAAGATGAAAGTGGGGAAAGGGTGTTGGCTAGCACCACCTTTGTTGCTAGAGTTTGTTAAGTGGGGATGAAAGTTCAGCTCCCTATTGGGCCATGATAACACTGAGGAGGGTGAGAAGCTGATTATTGAACAGCACTGCTTGGAACCACCTAGTTCAACCTCAGTGCTTTTGGGCCACCATGGAAGTTCATCCTGCTTGATACTACCCTGTTGGTGAAGCAGAGGCAAACTTACCTCACTGGGCTTCCCTGGTGGCACAGTGGTTGAGAGTCCGCCTGCTGATGCAGGGGACGCGGGTTTGTGCCCCGGTCTGGGAAGATCCCACATGCCGCGGAGTGGCTAGGCCCGTGAGCCATGGCCGCTGAGCCTGCGCGTCCGGAGCCTGTGCTCCGCAGCGGGAGAGGCCACAACAGTGAGAGGCCCACGTACTGCCAAAAAAACAAACAAACAAAAACTTACCTCAGTGCCACTGGGTGTGGCCCTAATGGGTAATTAATTTTTTATTTTTAGTGTTATATTCTGTATACAAACCATTTGTCAAATATTTGCATTATTAAAATATTGGTTTTTTGGATGCACAAAAATTTTAAAGTTTTAATGTGGATATTACCTAGTCTATGATATATTTTAAGTTAATTTGTATAAGGTATAGGATTTAGGTCAAGGTTCATTTTTTTTGCTTATGATGTCTAATTGTTCCAACACTATTTGTTGAAAAAAATTATCCTTTGTCTATTCAATTGTTTTGCACTTTTGTAAAAGATCAGGTGGCCTACTCATGTGAGTCTATTTCTGAACTCTTTTCTGTTCCATTGATTTATGTATCTGTCACGCTACCAACACCACACTGTCTTGATTACTGTAGCAAAATAGTGATTCTTCTCCCTTTATCCTTCTTTTTCAAAACTGCTTTATCCTAATTCATTTGCTTTTCCTTATAACTTTAGATTCACTGGTTTTTTTTCCAAAAATGCTGCTTAGATTTTGATAAGAATTGTAGTACACCTTTATATTACATGGGAGAAAATTGAAATTCTTACTGTGTTGAGACTTCCAATCCATAAGCACAATATGTCTCTTCACTTATTTAGATCTTTGATTTTTTTCATCAGTGTCTTCTGGTTTTCAACTCCTGTACATATATTGTTAGATATAAACTTAACTGTTTCATTGGCAGGAGAGGGATATTTTTGTTTTGTAGATTCCTTTCCATTCTTTATATAGAAAACAACGTCATCTGCAAATAGAGACAATTTTGTTGTTGTTGCTGCTGTTCTTTCCAATCTGTATGCCTTCTATTTACTTTTCTGGTCTTATTTCACTGGCTGGGCTTTCCAGATACACTGGTGAGAGAAGACATCCTTGCCTTTTTCCTAATCTTTGGATGTTTTCCATTTTTCTTTGGGATAAATGGCCAGTTAACTTCTGGAATGGGATTTTAAAACTGAATACTGGAAAAAGTTAAGTGATCAACAAAGCCCAAAATACAAAAGGCAACAAAAAAAGATGCAGAGCTAATATTTAAGAGACGAGACTAGCCTATTACTAGAGTAATTGTCACCTTTACAGAGAAAATTCCACTATTCTTTTCCTTGAAGTGACTTGAGTTTCAAATAACCTAATTGAGAAGGTAATTTAGATGGAGTTTTGCTCCTACCAGCAGGAAGAATCTTGATAAATACTGTGGGATCTAACTAGAGCTTCCTTCCTGGAACCACAGTTGAAAAACTATTGAGCAGGATGAGACCAAGTAATGAAGATCCCTATCAGTTCCAACTATTTTCTCATTAACCATGTGCACCATTGAAGGTGTCCCTTGCTCATGAAGGTCTCACCATTATTAGGGATACTAAGACACATATCCAAACTGACCACTGAAGTCAGCCTTGTGATTTTTGCTGGTCTAACCCATCGAGTATGCAGAGAAACAGGAATTGAGGCAGTCAGGGATAAGGTAGGAATCAGTTTTAGGCCAAATCTACAGTATGAAAAGAACATATGGAATTCCAAGAAAAATCTGACAGTATAATAGAGTGGTAGTGTGTGTGCATGCACACACACATTTAATTGAAATAGACCACAAGCAAGCAGAGTTGTGTTAGGATTTCTGTCTCTTCAAGAGAAGATACAAATGGCCAACAGGTACATGATTTACAAACATTTTCTTCTATATGTTATCTTTTCACTTTCTTGATAAGGTTTTTTTGTAGAAAAAGTTTATAGTTTTGTGAATTTCAATTTATCTTTTTTTTTTGATTCCTGTGTTTTTTATGTCAAATCTAAAAATTAATTGTCAAATTCAAGATCAGGAAGATCTACCCCTATCTTTCTTCTAAGAATCTGATAATTGAACTCTTAAATTTAGGTCATTGTTCAATTTCAAGTTAATTTTTGTAAATGGAGTGAGGCAGGAGTTCACCTTGATTCTTGTGCATGTAGTTAACCAGTAGTCCCAGCAGATTTCTTAAAGAAACTATTTGTACCCCATTGAATTTTCTTGGCACCCTTGCCAAAAATCAATTGGCTATGGATATTTGGGTTTATTTCTAGACTCAACTCTATCCCATTGATCTATATGTCTGCCCTTATGTAAGTACCACATTGTTTTGATTACTCTAGCTTTGAAGTAGTTTTTGAAATTGGAAAGTGTGAGTCTTCCAATTTTGTTTTTCTTTTTCAGTGTTGTTTTGACTATTTGGGGACCCTTGAAATTTCATATAAATTGGAGGATCAGCTTTCCCAATCTGAAAAAAAAGTATTAGAATTTTGATAGGGATTGCACTGAATCTGTAAATTGCTTCGAGGATTACTGCCATCTTACTAGTTGTTATGGACTGAATTGTGTCCCCAAATTCCTGTGTTGAAGCCCTAACCCACAATGGGACTATATTTGGAGATAGGGCCTTTAAGGAGCCAATTAAGGTTAAATGATGCCATAAGAGTGAGACCCTAATCCAATACGAATTTTGTTCTTTAAGAAGAGGAAGAAATACCAGGAATGTGCATGTACAGAGAAAAGGCCATCTGCAGGTCAAGGAGAGAGGCCTCAGGAGACGTCAAATCTGCAAACAGCTTGATCTTGAATATCCAGCCTCCAGAACTGTGAGAAATAAATTTCTGTTGTTTAAGCCATCCAGTCTGTGGTACTAGGCAGACCTAGTAGAGTAATACAACACTATTACATTTTCCAATTGATGAAAATGGAATGTCCTTCCATTTAATAATGTCTTTAATTTTGCTCAGCAATGTTTTGTAGTTTTCAGTGTACAGGTCTTTCACTCCCGTGGTTAAATTTATTCCCACATATTTTATTCTTTTTGACGCTATTATAAATAGAATTTTCTTACTTCCTTTTGTATTGTTGATTGCTAGTGTATAGAAAAACAATTTTTTTTTGTGCTGATCCTGTACCCTATAATTTTACTAAATTTATCAGCTCCAGTTTTTTCCTATGGACATTTTGGGATTTTCTATGTATAGAATCATGTCATCTGCAAATAGAGATAGTTTAGTTCTTCCTTTAGAATTTGGATGCCTTTTATTTTTCTTGACTAATTTCTCTGTCTAGGACTTCCAGTACAATGTTGAATACCAGTGGTGAAATCAGATATTCTTGTCTTGTTCCTGGTGTTAAGGAAAAAGATTTCAGATGTTCACCATTGGGGATGATGTTAGCTGTGTGTTTTTCATAAATTCCCTTTATCATGTTAAGGAAATTCCCTTCTATTCCTAGTTTGCTGAGCATTTTTAACATGAAAGTCTGTTTAATTTTTTGAAGTGCCTTTTCTGCATCAATTGAGATGATCATATTGGGTTTTTTTTGGCCTTTGCTTTATTAATGAAGTGTATTAACTTCATTTATTTTCTTATGTTGAAGCACCTTTGTATTCCTGGAATAAATCCCACTTAGTCAAGCTGTGCAATCCTTTTAATGTACTGTTAGATTTGGTTTGATAATATTTTGTTGAAGATTTTTGTACCTATATCCATGAGAGGTATTTATATGTGGTTTTCATTTCTAGTGGTATTTTTGTCTGGCTTTATATTAGGATAATGCTGGCTTCATAGAATGTGTTAGGGATAATTCTCTCCTATTTTTCAGAAGAGTTTGAATAGGATTGGTGTTAATCCTTCTTTAAAAGTTTAAATTCACTGGTGAAGCCACCTGGACCTGGACTTTTCTTTCTTGAAGGTCTTGAACTACTGATTCAACCTCCTTACCTGTTACAGGTCTGTTGCAATTCTCAATTTCTTATTGAGTCAATTTCAGTAATTTGTGTCTATAGATTTTGCATTTTATCTACATTATTTAATTTGTTGGTGTACAATTATTTGTAGTATTCTTTTATAATTCTTTAAATTTCTGTAAGGTTTGTAATGTCCCCACTTTTAGACAAATTTAAAGGTTTGTCAATTTTGGTCTATTCAAATAACCAACTTCTGGTTTCACTGATTCTATTTTTAAATTTCATTTATTCTTTGTATCTGCTTTTGTCCGTATTTTCTTCCTTCTGCTGGTTTTGGGTTTAGTGTGCTCCTCTTTTCTAGTTCCTTAAGATGTAAAGTTAGGTTAAGATTTTCTTCCTTTTTAATATAGGTATTTATAGCTGTACACTTCCCTCTGGGAACTGCTTTCATTGAATCTCATAAGTTTTGGTATGTTGTGTTTTTATTTTCCTTCAACTCATAGTATTTGCTAATTTCACCAGTGATTTCTTCTTTGACCAATCGGTCATTTAAAGAGTATGTTGTTTAATTCCCACATATTTGCAAATTTTTCAATTTTCTTTCTAACATTGACTTCTAACCTTGTTTCATATTAGTTAGATACTTGGTATGCTTTCAGTTGTTTAAAATGAGAATTACTTTATGATCCTGGAGGACGTTCCATGTGCACTTCAGAAAAATGTGTATCTGCTGTTGTTGGGTGGAATGTTCCAAATATGTCTGTTAGGGCTAGTTGGTTTTTGTGTTGTCCAAGTCCACTTACTTATTGATTTTCTATCTAGATATACTTTTCATTATTGAAAATAAGGTACTTAAGTCCCCAAGTATTGTAGAACTATTTCTCCCAACAATTCTGTCCATGTTTACTACATATATTTTGAGGCTCTGATGTTGAGTGCAAGTACGTTTATCTTCTAAATGCATTGACACCTTTATCAATAGATAATTTCCTCTTTGTCTTGTAACAATTTAGACCTAAAACCCATTTTGTGTTTTAATCTATCTACACAAGATCACTTTTTTAGTTCCTCTAGTGGATACTTTTATATCTTTAAAGATTACAACTAACTTTTAAACCTTTAAAAATTGAAATATAGTTGATTTACAATATTGTGTTCATCTCAGGTGTACAGAAAAGTGAGTTACATATATATGTGTTTTTTCATATTATTTTCAATTATATGTTATTATAAGATGTTGAATACAATCTCCTGTGCTATACAGTAAATCCTTATTGCTTATCTATTTTATGTATAGTAGTTTGTTACTCCCATACGCCTAATTTATCCCTTCCCCCCTCCCCTTTTCATTTGGTAACCATAAGTTTGTTTTCTGTACCTGTGAATCCATTTCTCTTTTGTATATTCATTTGTATTATTTTTTAGATTTCACATATAAGTGATATATATTTGTCTGTCTGACTTGCTTCACTAAGTATAGTATTCCTTAGGTCCATCCATGTTGCTGCAAATGGCAATATTTCATTCTTTTTTATGACTAATATTCCATTACACACACACACACACACACACACACACACACACACACACACACACATATCATGTCTTCTTAAGACAGTCGGGCATTTGGGTTGTTTCCGTCTTGGCTATTGTAAATAGTGCTGCTACATGAACACTGAGGCACATGTATCTTTTGGAATTAGAGTTTTCATCTTTTCCAAATATATACCAAGAAGTGGAGTTGCCAGATTACATGGTAGCTCTATTTTTTGTTTTTTAAGGAAACTCCATACTGTTTTGCATAGTGGCTGCACCAATTTACATTCCCACCAACAGTGTAGGAGGGTTCCCTTTTCTCCACACACTCTCTGGCATTTATTATTTATAGTTTTGGTGATGGCCATTCTGAATAATGTGAGGTGATACCTCATTGTGGTTTTGATTTGCATTTCTCTAATAATTAGCAATGTTAAGCATATTTTCATGTGCCTGTTGACCATTTGTATGTCTTCTTTAGAGTAATGTCTATTTAGGTCTTCTGCTCATTTTTAAATTATGTTGTTTTTTAATATTGAGTTGTATCAGCTGTTTGTATATTTTGAATATTAACCCCTTGTTGCTTTGCGTTGTTTGCAAATATTTCTCCCATTCAGTAGGTTGTCTTTATGTTTTGTTGATACTTTCCTCTGCTGTGCAAGAGTTTTAAAGTTTGATTAGGTCCCGTTT
Source organism: Leucopleurus acutus (assembly GCF_964270905.1). Classification (NCBI taxonomy): domain Eukaryota; kingdom Metazoa; phylum Chordata; class Mammalia; order Artiodactyla; family Delphinidae; genus Leucopleurus; species Leucopleurus acutus. Next base: position 45,026,578 of record NC_139162.1, on the reverse strand, counting down.
GTTTATTTTTGCTTTTATTTGTTTTGCCTTGGGAAACTGATCTAAGAAAATATTGCTGTGATTTATGCCCAAGAATGCTCTTTGACTGTGTTCTCTTCTGGGAGTTTTATGGTGTCATGTCTTAAATTTAGGTCTTTAAACAATTTTTAGTTAACTTTTGTATATGGTATGTTTTAATTTCATTGATTTGCATGTAGCTGTCCAACTATCCCAACACCACTTATTGAAGAAATTGTCTTTTCATTGTGTATTCTTGCCTTTCTTGTAGATTCATTGACTGTAGGTGTCTGAGTTTACTCCGGGTTCTCTATTCTTTTACATTGATCTATATGTCTGTTTTTATGTCAATAACATGTTGTTGTGATTACTGTAGCTTTGTAGTTCTGTTTGAGGTCTGGACGGGTTATGCCACCACCTTTGATCTTTTTCCTCAGGATGGCTTTGGCAATGCTGGGTCTTTTGTGACTCCATATAAATTTTAGGATTATGTTTTCTAGTCTGAAAAACATCATGGGTGTTTTGATAGTAATCACACTAAATCTGTAGATTGCTTTGGGTAGTATGGCTATTTCTTTTTATATATATATAAATTCCTTCCTCCCTCCCTCCCTTCATTTCTTTATTTTTTGTCAGTCGCTGTAAGACTGAGGAACAAGTCCTGAGAGCAGGTGAGGGGATTAAGAAGAGACAGGGTCAGGAGGGTGGTGTATAAACACACACACTTTATTTCTCATCAAACCTCTTTATATATTGCCGTAGACAATACATGTTTTTTGTTAAAATCACCAAACTGAATCATCAGACAGCATTTCCTTAGTGTTGAAGTTATAGTACAAAACAGTCTGCGAACCAGGATATAAACATGCATGAGAACAGACTGTGACTACCAAAGCATGCCAAGGACAAACTATAGTTAGAAAAACTGCAAGCAACTTCACGGGCCAAGACTTATATCTTCTCTAATAACTCTTTCGGGTCCTGTCAATGATTAAGCAGGACTTTGCCATGCTTTAAGCTGCAAGAACTGTGTCAGCTTGCAGCTCGTTCCCGACATGTCCCCCTTCTTTATTTTTTAATGTGAGGTAGTAGAGCCCGACTTGGAGTTCTGCAATTGCTCATAAGCCAATTCGCAGGAGGACTGGAAAACAACAAATACACAATAATATTAAAATACCAATAACAATTATAGGATAAAGGAGGTTAATAAGAGAACTTGAGGCAAAAGTACGTGTAATCTGGGTAAATATGTCTCAAGCAATTTCCACTGGATTTACATCTAGGCGAGCTGCATGCTGGATATTTGTGATATCCCCATGTAAGCGAGCAATATCAAGGGATAGATTGGAATGAGACCAAATTCCCAATAAATGATTCTTAATCTGAGGCCAAGGCCACTGTGAATCGTTATATGGCTTAACAGATTGCAGAAAATTCTGCATGACAACGCATAGAACAGGCAGTTTTTAAAGCAGCTAATTGGTCTCCAAGAATAAGAACAATTTCTTCCAATGCATTAACATGACTTTCTAATTTTCTGTCAATAATTTCTTGAGTTCCCAAAGCATTAGAGACATTAGCAGCTAAATTATTCACAAATGTGGCAGTATGAATACTTTGAGTCAGTGCAGTATCAGAAGCAGCTACAGAAGCAATGACTGCAATGAGCACTGTAATTCCAGCTATAAGTAACCCCCAAAATCACTTGGGCCGTTGTAAAAGAGGGGAAAGTTCATGCATGACCTGCAAACCTGAATTAGAATACCAAGGACCTGTAACATTTACAGGGAGCATAACAAAGGGAGGCTGATGAACAAGAAGAAATCCCCGGTTTGGTTCCCCCATGGTTATACAATTTGTCAAATTACAATTATCACAATGTATGTCATAAAACCCTTCTTTTTGAAAAACGTAGACAGAACCAGTAAGAATAGCATAGGGTGATGGAACACAAGCCATAACAAAAGTGGTTAAGTTCCTAACAGGATGTTGTTGATGTGAAAGGACAACAGGCCCCACCGCAGCCATCAACTTCCAGATATTATTTTGTACATTTCCTAAATTGGTGGAGAGGACACCCTCCACCCATCCCCCTGGAGATTCAGCCTTATTAATAAGAAGTTCAGCAAAAGGTTGAGGAAAAGACCAGTCCAAAACAGCTTCAGTAGTATGAGGAATTCGATGCCACACTGGTGTAGAATATTGGCATCGATGCCACGGAGGATATGACCATAAAGGTTCTGAGGGGTTAGAAAAGGGGGAAAATAGTTGTTGAATGCAGAGAGGTAAGTCCTTAGGAGGATCCTCTATAGCCTTAAAATAAGGAGTGGAGAGCCTCATAATATTCAAAATCCACTCCCTGTGAGACCACGTTTCATTCCAATACTGGAACTGATATGTATAAGAAGGCCTGGGTCCTACCGAAAGACATCCATGCCGGTATTGTTCGTGTTGGTGATACCAAAATGCAGGAATGGAAAAACAGACAGGGGCACGCAAAGAAAAGGCAGTATATGGAAAACAAGTTACAGTGAGAGGGGTAATAAAATCACTGCTTGGATAGCCAAGAAGGGAAGTATCGTTAACATAAACAGGAATTGAGGGATCATTTCATTCTACAGGGCGAAGTAATGGAGGATCAGGGCCATATGCCCAATAATTATCAGTATTACCCAAAACAACCTGACAAGAGATAATAGCCAACATAGCCACAAACAACGTTTGTGGGGACTTAGTCACTTGCTGCTGCATCAACATCTCCTCTGCCTTCTGGGTCCGTCGTTTCAATTGACCCCATGTTGGAGGGTTGGCCATCCACGTGGCACAGGAGAGACAACACTGATGAGCTTGGAGAGCTGGTTTCTCAGGAGGATTGGAAGTGTCGTTGAGCCGCATTCTCTTCATATGGTGGGGGAGAGAGTTCACCATCCGGTCCGGATCCGTATTGCAGAGGAGGGAATTCACCATCCATCTGGTCCGGATCCACAGAATCTCATGAGGCGCTCAGGTAACCAACGAGGATCCTTAGTGTCCCTAGGAAACATACAAACATGCCCTCATCCCCATATTAGGATAGGATCCTGGACCATTCCATTGATTAGTAAGAGGATCCTGCCAACGGACTTCAGCAAAAGGCAAGGCATGAGGA